>NC_050443.1:2265575-2865575 GCF_903995425.1 Onychomys torridus
AAAATAAATATGTGTAAACGCAGGATATTTATTCTTAAGGATGCATCATGAATTAGGAATTGGTAAGTTATTGAAAATAAGCTATTTTTCTTAGAGTTCAGTTATCCAAGTCCACTGTTTTTAAACACAGAAAGTTTCTTCAGGAAGATGATAGTTATAAGAAAATTCTCAGTTAGACATTGGACTTAAATCCCAGTGAATAGAAATCCAATGATAAAGCAAAAATGAAGTTTGAGGGGAGATTGCCTGGGTAAGGTTCAGGAGGTGTTTCAGGAAGAGTTGTGGTAGAGATTATCAATATGAATTTTCTGTATGTTTGAAATTCTCAAAGAATAAGTAGAAAATATCATTATAAAAGAAATGACCATAAGTTATATATCTGCAATTATATTCCACCCAAAAGCTTCTGATAGACATTCACAGTGCAGTGAAATAAGCTGTTGATGAGCCTTTTATTTGTCATCTAAATATGTCTGTCCCTGAGTTTAATTATACATGAAAGACAGTCCTCAATAGTATGCCAATAAACTTCCCTTTGGGATTAAAGAACTAGGTGTTAAAGTACATATGAAAAGTAACAATAAATATATACTTAGGAAATCACTGAAGAGAAGGGTTAAGCACAGAGCAATGCATTAATAATGATTTAAATCACCACTGAGGCTTTGACATTCAACATGATATTGAACTGGAGTACATAGAACAAAGCAACACAATCCCCAGGCTAGATGAACACTCTACAGATCTAACCAGAGAATTATCCAGAGAAGAATCCCAAATGACAGAAAGACATTTAAGGAGTTGCTCAACGACATTAGTCACCAGGAGAATGCAAATCAAAATGACTCTAATATACCATCTTACTCCTGACAGAACAGCAAAGATCAAAAAAACTGAAGACAGCTTATGTTGGAAAGGATGTGTAACAAGAGGTACACTCTTCTTGTTAGTCAGATTTCAAACCTGTACAACCATAGGACCCACAGATGACTGGAGCAAGTGATGCCTTTTCTCCCCTATAATGGCCCTACCACATTTTTTCTTTTTTTTCCTTTTTTCCCCTTTTATTATTATTATTATTATATGTTTTAATTTTATACATCAGCTATGGGTTCCCCTGTCCTCCCCCTCCCGCACCTACCCCCACCTTCCCCCAGCCCCTCCCCTCCATTCTCATGTCCTCCAGGACCAAGACACCCCTGGGGTTTCATTTAAACCTGGTGGATTCAGTACAGGCAGGTCCTGTACCCTCCTTCCAGGCTGAGCATGTGTCCCTGTGTAAGCCCAAGGTTCCTAACAGCCAGCTCATGCAGTAAGGACCCTAACAGTCATCTTGGAACTCTCATCCAATAACTGATGGAAGTGGATGCAGAGATCCTCAGCCAGGCCCCAGGTGGACCTCCAGGTGTCCAAATGTCGAGAAAGTGGAGGGACTGCATGAGCGTGAATTGTTGAATCCAAGATTGCAAAAAACACAAGGACAAATAGCCAATCGAAAGAAAGCACATGAATTATGAACCAACGGCTGTGGAGCCCCCAGCTAGATCATGCCCTCTGGATAAGTGACACATTTTAATATAATGAAAGTTAGCCAATAGCGATGAATTTTTCTGATGAGTTCTGCTCAATTTCTCTGTGTTCTATAATTCAAGTATGTGGAGACTTCAAAGAAAGGGACTTACTGCCAAGTGCTAGCAAGAAATAGACAGCATTGGCATTGCCTCAAGTAGTTAGGTGTCATTTCAGTCAAGGGGGGAAACAATCAGTGTAAGAAACAGAGGTGATAGATGACCCCAAATATCATGTAAGCACTGGCATCCCTGCTCCTCATGGTGATACATGTCAGAAATTTTCAGGTAATTGGACGGCAGTAAAAAACAATACACAAATACCCTTTTCTCTCTTCTTTGTGACACTAGCTCTGAGGATGTAGATGTGAGTGTATAGCTTTACAGTCTAACAGTCCTGACAAGGCATATTTTGTTTGTTTTCTTGTGGGGTCTGCTATTAGAATTGTGACTCCATTCTAACGTAACTCTAATTAAATGCTACACACACACACACACACACACACACACACACACGCACGCACGGAGGCATGGAGGATCCTACAGTAATACCGTTTCTTGTGATCATATCAATTTCTCTTTAGGGCTAGTAATCCCACCATCTATTCAATGCTCTACACATTCTCCCATCTACCCCACCATGAACCTTTCCTGAACCTTGATTCTTCTTTATTCCACTATGGTAGATTATTGTATCCATCAACCCCATCAGTTTTGCTCCTGTGGTCTCTGACTAATTTCCTAACATCTATGGGTATTTCAAAGGCAATACACTCATATGATGTTTCAAGCCTATCACCTCAATGAGTGAAAACATCCAGCATTTATATTCTTTGGATAAGGTTAGTTTTCTCAGAATGATTATTATTGTTTCCAGATCTATCCATTTATCTATGAGGTATGTCTTGTTCTGTTATCTTCCATGGTTCAATTCAATGTGAGAGAAGCTGATGATATTTTGTCACATTGAGAAACATGTGCAAGGAATGTGTGTCTTTTTAAGTACTCCTATTTGCCTATAGAAGTCCAAAAATACATCGAGAAAAGCAGTCACTTCAATACTTTGAGTATAAGAGACACAGCGTGTGTTGATATCACAGTATATTTTTGAAATATGAGATTCATCATTTTCTTGAAAGTTCCAGATAACTTATCCTTTATTGACTTAGAAAGAAATATGTCTCCTACCTTTTTTGTGTGTTTGTTTATTTGTTTGTTTGTTCCCTTTGATGTTCATTAAATTATCACTTCTGGAGACTCCATGATCCCTGTTTCCCTTATGCTCTACAAGTAATGTAGAAACTAATATAGAATGGTGATTGACAGTGGTCTAGCTAGGGATCCCTGAGACAATCATGAAAATAATCTGCTACTCTAATAATCATCTAAACCACAGTGCTATGAGAACGTTCCCCAGGGTGACAGGAACAATGCAATACTCTTCATAAGACATCACCAATGGAAATAATTAAGCAATGCCACCCTAGTACAAGGGGGTAAAACAATGAATGTAATTGTGATTACTAAACCAAATCAGAGGTGGCAAACTATTTATATGCTATTAGGCAATTTTTAAATAGTTAACACCACCAATCAAAACCCCTTCCTCTTTCAGCTCTTACCTGTCCTTCAGCAAAGAATCATATTGCTGGATGGTGGCAGGGCACACCTTTAATCTCGGCACTCGGGAGGCAGAGGTAGGAGGATCTCTGTGAGTACGAGGCCAGCCTGGGCTACCAAGTGAGTTCCAGGAAAGGCGCAAAGCTACACAGAGAAACCCTGTCTCAAAAAACCAAAAAAAAAAGGGAGAAAGAAAGAAGAATACTGTCGATGCAAGGACAAGTATTGTGAAACCCTCACATCTTCCATAATAAAATAATTATCTGTCCAATACAATATGGATCATATGTGGAAATCTTAGCTAATATAACTGAAAAAGGGAGACACTATCTTTATTTCAGGTCATCATCAGAGGATAGCTTAACACATCATACAGGCATCCTGAGCACTTGGTGGAAATATGATTATGTCCCTGGGATAAGGGAAAGAGATCAACAAACACAAAATGAGGTAATGGAAAAATCTTTCTCTAAGCAGAAAAACAGAACCAAAGATGTCTGCATTCTCACTCCCAGGACTTGCATTTATTAACTCTTTTTCCAGATAAGACTTAAGTCAAGGAGCTGGAAGAGCTTAAGCAAAGTGGTCTCAACACAATGATAACATATTGATAGTGTAAACAAGGGGAAAACAGGTTTGACCTCATAGAAACCAGTGAGGAAGGAGAACAGGATTGAAAAATGCTGGTCCTTGGCTACTATGGAGCACAACATTGTGGCAAAGGTGGGGGGACCATTGGAGCTCAGGGAGGAAAGAGGGCTGAGTCTGCTCTGAGTCCTGCCTGAAGGAATACTTGCCTCCACACTAAGGAGCCACCTTGAGATTGTGGCCTCCAGTTGTTATATCATAATTGTGTCTTTTCTTAAGACACTGTGCTGGTTTTCAACATCAGTTTTGCACATCTGGAGTCTGCAATTGTCTCTATTTGTGAAATAAAATGCTGTGGCGTGTGAATGTTCATTCTCTTGCTTGGAAAACACAAAGGACATGTGGAAAGCATAGGAATAGAACAAAACCCATTTTATCTAAAGACTCTTCAGACACAGGAGTACTTAACCAAGTTCCTGAGCTGAAGAAAAAAGAGAAATTCCCTTTCCTGTGATAGTCCTGATAGGACAAACCTCTAACTGGAAGGACCTCCTGACAACAGCCTCTCTGGTGGTGCTACAGAACATTGTCAGACCATTTCTGGAGAACTAATTAGAACAATCGCTCCAAGATGGTCCCCACAGTGACACACTTCTTCCAACAAGGTCATACCTCCTAATAGTGCCAACCCCTGTGAGATTAATTGGGCCAAGTACGTTCAAACTACCAACATTTGTAAGCCAAAGAGAAAATAAATCTGCTCATTCTAAGAAAAGAAAGATATTGGTCTGGTTAGACTGTCAGGACAGTCCTGACTTCTATTGTGTATTAGATAGTGTTTTCCACAGTAACAGAATTTTCAAAATGGATTTCTCTCTCTCTCCATATATGTAAAATATATTATATATATGGATAGATAGATAGAGATTGATAGAAATTTAGATAGAAGATTGATAGATAGATAGATAGATAGATAGATAGATAGATAGATAGATAGATAGATGGATAGGAAGATAGTAAAAAAGAACGAAAGAAAGGAAGGAATGAAGAAAGAAAGAAAGAAGGAAGGAAGGAAGGAAGGAAGGAAGGAAGGAAGGAAAGAAAGAAAGAAAGAAAGAAAGAAAGAAAGAAAGAAAGAAAGAAAGAAAGAAAAAGAAAAGAGAAAGGAAGGAAGGAAGGAAGAAAGATGGATGGATAGATGGATAGATAGGTAGGTAGATAGATGATAGATAGATAGATAGATAGATAGATAGATAGATAGATAGATAGATGATAGGTATAGACAATAATAATTCTCTCTATCATTCCCATCATTTGAACTGTCTTATCAATCTTTCTCTTCGCTGACTTCTAGTACTCCAAGACATTGACAAATTTTAAGCCCCTTGAGGCACATGAATGGCCAGGCTGCTCCCCTGAGAACCTCCATCTGCCTGGTCCCCACCTAGAGAATATTATGACTGTCCTGATAGCTGGACCCAGCCCCTGTTCTGTAATTAACATCTGGAGTTGAGTTAACAATTCCCATCCTAGAAAGATTCACCTGAAAGGTTGTGCTGCCCTCCACAAGAAACTCCCTCTAAATTCTGTCTTCTGGTTGGTTTTTGCTGTGTCTTGCCTAAACAGAGGCAAACATCCTCCTGGTTTCTTCCCTTCTGGTAAATCTTTATGTAAGTTTTGTTGTGCAGTGTGACTTTGTGGTATTCCTTGGTTCCTGACTATGAGGATGGATACCATTCCATCCCAACTGTAATGGTTACAGGTATAGCTTCAGGAATAGTTGCTCACCCCTGGCTTCAGGAATAGTTGTTCACCCCTACAGAGAATGATAAGTGATAGCTCTCCAGCAAAGTGTGTACAGCAAGGCATGAAATCATCATGTGTTGGTGAAGCCTCCTCTGAAGTCTGAAAGTTGGTGTAACGACTTCCTACCCACTCAGAAGCAGCAGGAAAACTTCATTCAAGATCTGAAAGATGGATTGGCATTTAACTCATAGTAAAAAGAATTAGTCACCACAAAAGGAGCTCAGAGGAATGGCTCAGTTACTTTCAGCCCTTCATATAGTATGTTCAAAAGATTTGATTCACTGGGGAAGCTCAGATCACTACAGCATGAAAACAGAATGACCAAATAATCAGGGGTGAAGGAAAATTTTAGATAAAGAGATAGACACAAAGAGCTTAGTTATGTCTGAGATGTTGGGGAGGATGTGTGAATATTCAGTAATGGCAGGAAGATTTTTGTGTGACCTGACTTCTCTGACCATTTTATGCAGAACACACAGCATCACAACCCCAAGGTCACACAGTTGATAATTTACTCTGAATGCCTGTAGCTGCCTTAATTCTAATGATTCTAGTGATTCTGCTGTTTGAGGCTTGAAACAGCAAGAAAATGGAAAAAAAAGATACAATCAGAAGATAAATAAGAAAGGTTCCACATTTGAGCAGATCACTACAAATAAATCTGCTGGTCCCATATAAAAAAATGTAAGAAAAATAAGTTTACATTAAGTAACTGTGCTCTGTGGAGGCCCAGGGAGTAAATGAGTTCTGAGTGTAGGGAATTCTAGGGATTGCTGTCAAGAGCATTTGGGCAGCTTAGCTGTGCTCCTCTCCACACACCTCATTGTGCATATTTTCTAACTTCTTCCTCCTCTCTTCTTACCACCATGTGTCTTGTGTGCCATGGGCCCTGGGTTTCCCTCACTCTCAAATGACATTTTCCTTACACTCTCAGAGTCAATGTTGCTCATCATGAGCCTTTGCATTTACCAATTAAGAAGAGAACATAGATCACACAACAAAAATAATTGGAAAAGCCTGACTACAGAATGAAGTAATTGCAATGAAAATGATCCTCCCAAATTCCCAGGATCCTCAATATCTTCAGTGTTCATTACTGAATGAGCTGAGGACTCTTTGGAAAACCTCATATTTGCCTTCAATATAATGACAATAGAGGGAAATAAGGAGGTGGGATATGTTACTATGGCTTTTAAATATAGCATTTTGCAATGTTTGTTGCTTTAAAACACTAGCAAATGAATAACCCTGGCTCATTGCCACTAGCCAGACCTGAAATCTCTACATCTCCATAAATTTTGCTGACATTAGGTCAGCTCTTCTGGAACTGTGATTCACATTGCATTTTACAATTCCTCTCAACAAATGTCATTTAATTAAACACAGTGTACACTTAGCATTTGATAATTGCTGGGCATATTCCACTAAAAGACATGCTTATGATTCTAAGATAAGGTCACATGTGTGGAGTTCTAGAGTGATGCAGAGCTGATGGTTTCTTTGTAACTTGAAATCTCACTGTTGATTGATGTTCAATACAATAGCAATTGTATTGTAGATGGCCTTAATTTACCTGAGTGAAATCACTAAGTATCAATAACTTCTCTTCTATATTTGGAAATACGATTTCATTAAAAATACATTCTTTTTTATAATCTCATAATTTTGAACATATTCTTACATTTTCTTCTTCTTCTCCACAATTGACCTTCATGCCCTAAACCCATTCACAACCTCTGAGGAGATAATCAATTTTTCTGAAATGATACTTTTATTCTTTTCTTAGCTTTTGCTTATTGGATTCATTGACAATGTATCCCCTGTTTCAAAATTGTGCACACTTAATAGACTTTTCTTGTAGGATTGTGTTAGTTAAAATTTGTCTGTTTTGACAGTCAGGAAAACCTAGGGATCTATCATGTATTAGTCGGGATTTTTGTGATTAACAAGACTAGTGTCTCTATATAAAGAGCAGCAATTTAGAGGAATAGCTCACCATGGTCCAGCAAAGCCAACTATGCTGGCTTAAGAATGAAAGTTCCAAGAATCCAGTAGTGGTGAATTCCACAAGGCTTGATGTCTCAGCTTGCCTTCAGTGTATCTCACATTCCTGATAATCCTCCAAAGCCAGTGAAGGAAAGGACTTGCAGAGGAGATCAAAAGGTGCAAGAAAAAGGAGAGCATGCATCCTTCTTCCACGTCCTTTACATAAGCTACCATTCAAATGTGTGTTACAGATAAAAATTGGATATTCCTACCTCAAAAGATCTCGAGTGAAGCTTATTTTCCCATCTAAAAGATGCAGAGTATAAGTTGCTCTTCCTTCTTAAAATTATCAAATTAAGAAAAAAGCCTCTCATAGGTGTGCCCATTCATTTATGTATGTTTATTTCCAGAGGTAGTTAAGTTGGCACCTAGAATAGTCATTGAGGTTGTATGTTCTGGTAACTGGACTGTAGGTCAAGCTGTCTGGTTTGACTCTATAATCAAACATTCCTTCAACAATATTGAAGGATGAGATGATGTCTGTTTGATCTCTCCATTATTCCTGGATCCATTTCTCTATAAAGGGCACTAATCCTATATCAAGCTGTAAGTTAGTGGTGTTGAGGTATTAGGAGTGACGCAAAGGGAAACAGACTCCTAAGAGAGTACAAATGATGGAGAAAACAGAATGCCGGTTAATCTAGAACAAAAAGAAAAACTGATCAGAGTTGAACCAGTCCTTTTCAAACTCTAACATCATCTGATAAAGCCATGACCTCCTCCAAAAAGTTGAACTCTCCAACAGGGAAGACACCTTGGAACTGTGCCATGAAGGAGTATCCACGGGTACAAGTGATAGTGAAAACAAAAAAACAAAAGAGTCTATCACAGGTGTAGTGTCTCTGTCCACTGCTGTTTAGTTCCTCAAATACAAACAATCATTCACCCAAATTTATCTGGTGTCAGTTGGTATGCTGAGGGGTATAAAGTAAAAGGGCCAGGGAAAAACACTGTGGTCCTGACATGACATAGAGACCACTTTCAAAGAAAGAACACACTGACCTTTACTTGACCCCCAAAACATGGCTAATGGAAAGAACATTCTGACCGTGACTGACCACAATCCCAAGACCAGAGCAAAGGAAAAAAAAAAAAAAAAACACCAGTCTCTGAGCATGAAATCCTACCAGTCACTGAGATTCAACATCAGGCCACAGAATCCCTCCAATCTCAGGACACATTGTAAATCTTTGCCTCCAAAATTACCTTATATAGAAAATGCCTTTTCTCAGTTCCTTGCTACTTCTCCATGAAAAGAAGGAGGTTATTCTCCTAGAATTTCTCTTCCCAATAAATCTCTTATGAGAATCTTGTTTTTTTTTTGTCTGATTTTGTGGCATTCCCTGGCTCCCAATGTCAGGATTCATTTGCCAGTAGAGCTGTAACACTTGGACTGGGGAAACCTTCCTCATGTTCGAGTAGAGCTGTAACATTTCAATCAGTGAAGCCTTTCATCTTAGAAGTGAAACACTTACAACAGGCCTACCATATGGACTCTTCTGAATCATGTGGTTAATTCTCAGAAAATGATGTCATTCCCAGTGCATTTGCCATATTACTTGTGGTTTTGAGACATCATGTTTGGAAGTTACAGAATTTGATTAAACTTATTGATTGAATGCTGTGTCATATTAAAATTTCTATTTCCTTATACATTATTTTAGCTTGCTTTTGGATAGGTCTTGTGGGTGTCTTTTTACATAGATGTAAGACACAATTGAAGAAGACTTTTATAAGAATACTTGAAGTTTTGACAACTGCTAACTAAAATCAGATCAGAGGATCCTGGGTATAAAAGTGAACAGTGTGCACTCAACCCAACAAAGGTCACAAGAAGTCCAAACGTTTCCCACTTATGGCCAGTTGAATTTACAAATATCATGTAGATCAAAATGTATCTATTTTATCATTGTGGAAGCTCTGTCTTTTCCAAGAAATAGCACTATTCTTCTGGCTTTATAATACAACCTACACCAAGCAGAACACAAAAAACTACTCTGCAAGGCATAATATTTCTAAGTTACATTAATATAACAGAAATTAAGAGATGTTTAGTAACTTTCAAAATGAGTTATATGCATTCCAACTTGGATGTTCTCAGTATAGAAAGAAGCTTGAATCCAACATTGTGTTCTAGAGAATGTTTAACTCCATATTGAGACCACACTACTGTTGATTTCAAACAAGAGAAATATATCTATAATCTAAGTCTTAAATTAAGCTGAGAAAATTTTTAAGTGAATATAATGTGACTTGATCATTCCCACTCTAAAATTCATCCAGCCTACCACCCCCAAGACATCTCTAATTCAACAACCTGTTCTCACTGATATTTTAACATGAGTTAAAATGACATCTGGAACTCTTCTGTCCCCAAACTAAACTGGGGCTTCATTCCCTGAAATCAAGAACAGTATTAAGTATCTCTTAGAAATTTACTTATTGAGTAGATTTCACTTATGAAAACAACTGGTTTTTATTCTCATAAAGTCTTTACATTTAATCAAGTTCTCTGTTCAGGATATGCTAGGACTCTCATCTCTACCTCATGAGGTCATTCACTTAGATAAAGTCAATAAGATACCCATGCCCAGACCAATATTCTCACCTTTGTAACTACTCTTCAACTCACAAGCACATCACTGAGCTCCACATTTCTTTCTTCTCTCTATATTTCCTTCATGAGTCTCATGGTAGTTCAAATATTAGATTAGCATGTGCAATCACTTTTAGTTACTCACCATTACTCCCAAAATCAGACCTTTCTTTAAAATGGAGACTATTTCTTCTTTGTTCCACATTATTTACTGGGTTAATGATACTGATATGCTTGCTTATTTCTTAAATGAGGAATGATGAGACTCAATGAACGAGAAATGAAAGAATAAGTGCACCAAGCCAATAAAGTCCTAAAACTGAGGAAGAAGAGGTAGAGAGTAGCCAATACCATTGAAAGCCATAGGCCTTGAGTAAAAGATCACACATATCATGTGTCTTCCTGAAAGCAAGTTGTGAGGCATAAACATGATCAGAGACTCTAGTTAATAAAAAAGAAAGATGGAATGGGGTGTAGGTAATGGAAAAAGAAAGATGAGAATCCCAGGTACTTCTCTGAGGTCTCTGCTGTAGGTAATGTGGACAGGCTACACCAAAATCACTAACAGACCAAAAGGTTGCATCAGCAGTTTCCATAAGATGAGTTACCTCCTTGGAAGTTGTACAAAATTTCCACTTCTCCAAGAGACTATGGGATTCTTTGCAATTTTGAGCTAATATTACCGTATATCACTCTCTACTAATGTGAGCATCTTGAGGGACAATTCTATCTGTATGATATTGAGACTATCACAACAATCCAGAAGACCAGAGGTGAGGACACCTCTGACCAAGAACAATATGCTTTGGAGGGTTAAAAAAGTGATTCACTCTCAAGTCCATGTTAATTCATGTTTGAGAGCTCAACTTGAATCTCATCTGTGACTCTTCTCTTTATTGACTTGTAGGCTTGAAAATGAAATTCATTCTATAACTCCTAACCTAGTTTCTATTTCTTTCTTCTGGTCTGTGTTTCAGTTCTGAAATTAGTCCTTCTATGGAGAAGGAAAAAGAGGATATGAGAACTTAGTTTCTATACTTGATGTGTGGAGTACACATGAAGGAGCTGGGCATATGGGAGACAGCATTCAGTAGACTCAGCACAAAAACTGTCCAAGGGATGCTTCATTTTGGACTTTGGATGTGTTTATTGTGGCTTGTTTATGTATTCAAATCCCTTTAAATTCATTTCATTTTAAATTATATTTTGTATTGTAATAATATTATAATCTTTTATGTGTTACAAACTGATTATATCACAGATAGACATTGTGTAGTAAATAATTAAAGATAATGAATATATATCTCAACACATATATTATCATTTCATTGTGGTGTGGGAATTAAAAAACTATTCTGGTGTTACTGTGTATTAGATGTGACATGTATAGCAATAGATCTCAGAAGCATATTCTTTCCAATGAGTCATACTTATATTCTCTGGGCAACTTCTCCATATTGTGTCATCCAATGTGAGCCCACAGCACTGATATCTGTCCTTTTTCCTTCCTTTTCCTTTTTTTTGTTTTGTTTTTTTTTTTTTGAGACATAGTTTCTCTGTGTAGCTTTGCACCTTTCCTGGAGCTTGTTTTGTAGCCCAGGCTGGTCTCAAACTCACAGACATCTGCCTGCCTCTTTCTCTGCCTACAGAGTGCTGGGTCCTTCCTGTTTCTAAGTGTTTGTTGTCTTTAGGGTCCACCCAAAATTTCCTTTTCCATTAGTCTTACTTAACTTCTGAAGGTAACTGAACAAACAGGTTAAAGAAATCCATGACCAGCTTACCCATGAAGACAATCCTGTTTGTAGATAAAAGTCAGAGAGCTCAAAGAAAAGGCTGGAAGTGGAGACAGTTGTATATGATTTTGGAAGAAACAAAATTTTTTTTAAATAGGCATGTATCACTGAAGTGGTTCTTCCCTGGTAAGGTATCAGTTTCCATAAGCTTTTAAACAAATTTCCAGAAGCCAGGTTATAGTAATATTGATTTGTTCTTATATAAATCTGATTGATTTGTTTGAGGCTTTGCCATCTGTATATCAATATAACAGGTTCAGTTTTAGTCCGTGTTTTACATCTTCATTGCTTCCTATTGTATTTCTTCTTATTTTACATATACAATTATTTTTCTTAGTGTTTGTTAGCTTCCTGCAATATTACATCATATACATATGAGTATAAAAAGTTCATTGTTGGCCGTGAACATGAAAATCACCATGTGTCAATTACAAATTTACAAAAATATAAAACTTTCCTATGCTAATATTTTTCCTATTAATTACATAACTGACTGTCAATTTTACAGTTCTGAAATAATTTTCTTCTTTCTGTGTGCAGGAAAATGAGGCCAGTTTCCCAGAATATGCAAAATGAAATGTAAAATAAATTATGACATCTATTTTGTTTTCAGTTAACTCTGAATTACATCGCTAACATCACATAAATAATATTTCACCTTCTCTTTTTATACATGGAACAGAAAATGAGGCTGATGGTAAAGCAACTCAGTAAGGACAGATGATGTCAAGGTGACAGTGTGGACGTTTGGGAGTTCCAAGTTGAGGCTCAAAATAGCCTGTGTGTTAAAGAGCACTAAGTGATGTTACAGAAGATCCAGTTCAGTTATTAGCATCCAGTCAGCATTTAACTCCAGTTCAAAGGGATTCAAAATATCTGACCTATAAAAGCAACTGTACCTATAGCACATAGAAAGACACAAATACACACACTCTCTCTCTCACACACACACACACTCACACACACACTCCACACACACACACTCACACACACACTCACACACACACATACACTCACACACACACACACTCACACACACACACAAACATGGAAAAAGAGAGGGAGACAAAGATAGATATGATAGAGAATGTCATCGCCCAATGACAGAGAAATGGATGAGATCTACATGAACAACCTGGACAACAGTGGGAGTAATGAAGGGCAAGGTTCAAGGGAAAGAAAGTTTAGGGGAGCAGGAGATCCCAGATGGATCAAGAACAGAAAGTGAGAACAAGGAGTAACAGACCATGATGAATGAAGACCACATAAGAACAGGAAGAAGGAAAGCGCTTGAGAGGTCCCCAGAAATCCACAATGATACATCCTTTGCAGACTGCTGGCTGTGGTCAAGAGAAAGCCTGATATGACCTAGTCTGGTCATCAGGTGACTAAACACACTAACAGTCGTGCTGTAACTCTAATCCAATAACTGATGGAAGTGGATGCAGAGATCCTTGGCCAGGCCCCAGGTAGAGCTCCAGGAGTCCAATTGTTGAGAAAGATGTGGGACTACAAGAGTGTGAAAGGTTGGGTTGGGGATTTAGCTCAGTGGTAGAGCACTTGCCTGGAAAGCACAAGGCCCTGGGTTCAATCCCCAGCTCCAAAAAAAAAAAAAGAGTGTGAATTGTTGAGACCCAGATTGGAAAAAACACAGGGACAAATAGCCAAATGAATGGAAGCACATGAATTATGAAGCAAAGGCTGTGGAGCCCCAAGCTGGATCAGGCCCTCTGGATAAGTGAGACAATTGAATAGCTTGAACTCTTTGGGAGGCATCCAGGCAGTGGGACCTGGACCTGTCCTTAGTGCATAAGCTGGCTGTTTGGAACCTTGGACTACACAGGGACACATTGCTCAGCCTGGAAGGAGGGGACTGCACCTGCCTGTACTGAATCCACCAGTTTTAAATGAATCCCCATGGGAGTCTTGGCACTGGAGGACATGGGAATGGAGGAGAGGGAATGGGAAAAGGGGGGTGGTGGGGGACAGAGGAATCCATGGCTGATGTGTAAAATTAAAACACAAATATAATAAAGAAAAAAATAAAATAAAGTCAATCTTAAAATGGATGTGTAAACTGAGGAATGTGTTCTTAAGGATGTATCATGACCTAGGAATGGAACATAGAAGATAACTAAAGATAACCTCTCCAGCATAACCTGTCTAGAGTGTTTGTTAACTTATCCTTTCTGACAGGTGTAAGGTGGTATGTCAGAGTCATTTTGATTTGCATTTCCCTGATGGTTAAGGATGTTGAGCAATTTTTTAGATGTCTTTCAGCCATTTGAGCTTCCTTTGTTTAGAATTCTCTGATTATCTCTATAGTCTCTATATGTTTTATTGGACTGTTGGGCATTATGATGTCCAATTTCTTGAGCTCTTCATATATTCTGGATATCAGCCCTCTGTCAGATGTGGGGTTGGTGAAGACCGTTTCCCATTCTGTAGGTTGTCGCTTTGTCTTGTTGTCCGTGTCCTGTGCTCTAAAAAAGCTTCTCAGTTTCAAGAGGTCCCATTTATTAATTGTTTCTCCCAGTGTCTGTGCTACTGGTGTTATATTTGGGAAGTGATCTCAAGTGCCAATGTGTTCAAGACTACTTCCTACTTTCTCTTCTATCAGGTTCAGAGTAACTGGATTTATGTGAGGTCTTTGATCCACTGGACTTATGTTTTGTGCACGGTGACAGATATGGATCTACTTGCAGCCTTCTACATGTTGACATCCAGTTAGAAAAACACCATTTGTTGAAGATGCTTTCTTTTTTCCATTGTACACTTTTGTCTTTTTTGTCAAAAATCATATGTTCATGTGTGTGCAGATTAATGTCAGGTGGATAATGTAAGTGATTTCCTTTTCTCCTCTATCCTTGTCATATCAAATTCTATTACAATAAATACTAGCTAGTAGAAATTAACCTTCCATATCACCTATGCTCAATTTCTCCATGTTCTATAACTCAAGGATATGGAGTCTTCAATGAAAGGTCCATACTGACAAGATCTGAAAAGAAACCAAGTGTATTGGCCTAACATTATATACTTATGGCGTCAATTGTACCCCACTGTCTAACAACTCAGAGGAAAGCCAGCTGTTCCCAAAACTTGGAATTTTCTTTATATTTCTGTTGTCTCTTCTAGGGGAAGTATTAACCCAGTCCAAGGGAATTCCAACTAAACTCTCAATATACATCAATGTATGTATTCAAGGAGAAGTAATTTTCCATATGAGCATTTTGAAATGTATTTAAGGTTGGTTATCCCTCTCTCTATTCCATGCTCTATCTTCTCCTCACATCTGCTGCAGAATATTGTTTTAAGATATGTTAAGTTTGTTTATGCTGTGGAGCATTCATTTAATGGTGCAAAGATGCATTGCATTGTTTCGTGTGGCATTTCTTTAATACTGAAGCTCTGTCACTTTGCCTGCCTAAAACACCTGATTGGACCAAAAGTTCTGAATGACCAGTAATAAGGCAGGAGAAAAGATAGGCTGGGCTGGCAGGCAGCGAGAATAGATAGAAGGAGAAATCTGGGAAGAAAAAAAAATAAGACTGAGCCCGCCACATAGTCACATAGCCATCCACAGAGTGAGACTGAAGGTAAGATTACAGAAGTGAGAAAAGAAGAAAGCCCACAGGCAAATAGATGGGATAATTCAAGTAAAGAAAAGTTGGATAGACATTAGCCAAGTTAAGGCTGGGTATTTATTAGTAATAGTAAGTCTCTGTGTGGATTTATTTGGGAGCTTGGTGATAGGGCCACCAAAAATCAAAGAGGCAATAGAGTAAAATCAAGAAACAACACACATCTGCCCTGCCATTAAAACCTTTCTGTACCTTGACTGCTCTTTATTCCACTATAGAAGGTTGTAACATTCTCCATCCTTTTAAGTCAAATTCTAATGGCAACTGACAAATTTCCTAATATCTATGGATATATCAAATGAAACACACACACACACACACACACACACACACACACACACACACACCCCTGAAGTTTTAAGAATAACTCCTGAAATTAGATAAAACATATGGTGCTTCTACATCTGGATCAAGGTTAGCTTACTCAAAATGTGTGTTTCCAGATCTAACCATTTATTTGTGAGGTATGTCTTGTTACTCATTCTTCCATGATGGAATTAATGTAAGAGTAGCTGTAGTTGGAAGTTTTCCTGTGTCCCAGTCAGCTGGCCACTGGAACAAATCTCTCCCACTCACATCTGACAAGTAAACACACAGAAGTTTATATTAATTATAACTGATTGGCCATTGGCTCAGTCTTATGACTGACTAGCTCTGACACTTAAGTTAACCCATAATTCTTATCTATGTTTAGCCATGTGGCTTGGTATTTTTTCTCCATTCTGCCTTGTCATTGTGCTTCTTCTGTGTCTGCCTGAAAGCTCCTGACTCTGTCCTCCATCTCCCCAGAATCCTCCTCATCTGTTTCCCCCCTATACTTCCTGCCTGGCTACTGGCCTGGCGTTTTAT
This sequence comes from Onychomys torridus, assembly GCF_903995425.1. Classification (NCBI taxonomy): domain Eukaryota; kingdom Metazoa; phylum Chordata; class Mammalia; order Rodentia; family Cricetidae; genus Onychomys; species Onychomys torridus. The sequence continues at coordinate 2,282,086 of NC_050443.1, forward strand.
TTATCAATCAGTTAGAGCAACACCTATTCACAGCATACAGAACAACATCCCATAGCACTTCCCCTTTTCTGTCTAATAAAAAAGGAAGATTGTAACTTTAACATAGTAAAATTACATTTAACAAAACAGTTATCAAGCAAGAATTATAGTTACAATATTGAGTCTATTTGTATTTGGCAAAATTAAAGAAAATATTCTATCATCTATTCTCCATTTGTGAGTCTAAATTTCAGATCTATTTATCTTTTATCATAAACAAGGAAAATTATAAGTACCTAGTTTTCAACTACATCAAAGACCTCAGAAGGATATAATATTACCTTAGTAAACAGGAAGAGCATTGTAAGCAACCTCCAAAATTCTAGAATGACAGAGACAGCTGCCTGCCAGGACAGTCACCCAAATTTCCTCTGTATCATTGGGGCATCCATCTTCAGCCAATAGGCCTAGAGTTATTTAGTTGCTTCTCCCTGTGTCCTATAGAATATTTAGCAGGAACCTAAAGAACCCGCTCATCTTGGAAATTTGAGTGGTCACCTTCCTATGGGTCTACATGTCTACTTTACACAACATACTGTCAAACAGTCAATGCAAGACACTTTTTTACCCAGTGGCTAACTTTTGCCACAAAGAAAGCAGACCCAAAATGAGTTCCTTCAATGCCCATTATCCTCTCGGAAGTAGAATGGTGCTGCCAGAAGCAGGCATGTCCCAATGTCCAGAGTCAAAGTGCTTAAAACATTTTAAATGCCATATTCTGTTAGTCTTTCAAGTGTTTGAAGATCACCTACATAATTGAAATACACTTTTATATACCTAAAATACTTAACAAACATGACTATAAGTTTGATTATCATGGATGACTAATTATTAATCTGTATTTCTTAATTATACATTACAATTTCAAATGAGCTGTACGAACATTAACCTTTAACAAGAGTAGAGATATACATACAATATAACAAAATTAACGTTAAATTTGTATCAATAAACTAAAATCCATAGCAATATAAAACATTTTGATCAAGTTGTTACTCTTTTTTCTCCTTCTTTATTTATTATATTTGTATTTTAATTTTACACGTCAGCCATGGCTTCCCCTGTCCTCCCCCCGACCCCACCCTCACCTTCCCCCCATCCCCTCCCCTCCATCCCCATGTCCTCAAGTTGTTGCTCTTTATCCTATCATATCTATTAATATCCCTTTTCTTCTTTAGAAAGAGATTGCATTTATAATCAACCCCCATTCAATAAAAATAAACATTTATAAAGTATATTTTGAGAATTTGGGCATAGCTTCTTACACTACTTTCTGCTGGTTGTTGGCACTGGTAATCTTATGGGGATCCTGAGAAAACTAAGAATTGTGGTCACCTCTTGACTGGAGTAGTCTGTGATGCTGCATTATCTGAGCCAGTTGTCTTGAAGCTGATTTTGCATGTTGGAACATCTAGAGACCTCTCAGAGGCTTTTCCTTTATGAAAGCATATTAGCTTGGAAGTGATCCATAGGTTCTCATTTCCTGTGGAAACAGGAGCAGAACCTCTTTTCCAAAACAACATATCCTTAGATACGAATTTTGAAGATCACTTTAAATATATATATTTAAATTTATTTTAGCAGCCTTTACAATCAAATGTCTTTCTGCAGTTAAAAATCCCAAAGACAACACAATCCAGAAACTCTGTGTAATATCCATCTTATGTGGCTTATTTTTTATATTACCTTTACTGTCTCTTTAAAGACTTTATTTTTAAAATTATTTCTTTATACAACTATCTATGTTCAATTTCTTTTCTCTTCCAAACCTACGTACATTTTCACACGCACTGTAAACCATTTAAAGTCTTATTCTATCTTAATCTGTCTTATTGTGAATCTATTGCTTTAAAATGCAGTGGCTAGTACTGAAGCCTTGGCCTCTGACTCTGCCCATTTCAACTTCCCAATATGGTGGTAGTACAATTACCACCAGCTCTGGGAGCCATGTGCACCACCAACTCTTGGAAGCAGTGGGTCTATGATTCCATCAAAGCAGCATGTAGCCCAGAAACCAATTTTTTTCTCTGTTCTAGCAAAAGTTATATCCACTATGTACCATGCTGCTGTGCAGCTTGGAGACACCTCTGTGTACAGTGGCAGGAATCCACAATGCTGCACTCAAGCCACATGCCACTGCAAACCCTCCATACTGTAGTTCGTGGCTCACATGAGAGCCAAAACTAGAAAGCTCGTTTTTGTTCTATTTTGGAATTTTCTTTTTAAAACTTTCTCTGGTTTAGGTGAAAACTCTTGCTCTACATTGTGCAGCCAAATGTAGTTGGAAGTTTTCCTCTGTCCAAGCTGGCCAGCAGTCAGGACAAATCACTCCCGCTCATGTACCCAAGTAAATACACAGAGACTTATATTAATTATAACTGCTTGGCCAATGGCTTAGGCTTATTACTGACTACACTTAAATTAAACCATATTTTTTATATGTGTAGCCATGGGGCTTGGTATCTTTTCTCAGTTCTGCCTTGTCATCTTTCTTCCTCTGTGTCTGGCTGGTGAATCTTGACTCTGTCCTTCCTCGAATTTCCAGAATTCTCCTCATCTGAGTGACCACCTATATTTCCTTCCTAGCTATAAGCCAATCAGCTTTTTATTTATCAGCCAGTCAGAGCAACACATTCACAGCATACACAAAAACATCCCACCACAAATATCTGGTGATTTTGGGTCAGCATTGAGAAGGATGTGCAAAGATTGTGTTCCTTGCAGAGTTTATCCTGTTGGTAAGCTGATGCACAACTTCATTGCTGGGAGACATGCCTTACTGAGTATAGGCTTACACAGTGTGTATTGTGAACATAGCAGCTGTTTGAAATTTAACATTCCTCATGTTATAGAAAGTTCTGGCTACCGTGTTCATTATTGGCTTAGAAGAAAATATATCTTCTGTGATTTATCTAATGATGATTGTATGATATGATGAACTACAAACTTTATCACTTCTGGACACTCAATAAGCACTTATGTCTTCCAGGTATATAGAGGCTAATGGAGAATAGTGATTGGTGGTGGTCTAACTAGGGTTTTCTGAGCCCATCTTGGAGATACTCCTGTAGCTCAAGAATAATTAAAGGTGCAGTGTTATGGGAACTTTATCTGGAGTAACATGAACAAACCATGTAATACATTTCATAAGGCACCACTGAGAGAAATAAAAATCAATGCCATCCAAGTATGGTGTGGTGAACCAGTGAATATAATTTTGATTATTAAACCAAAGCATTGGTATGTGGCTGATTAAGGAGGTTTGGAGAATGTTTATATAACAAATACCACCAAATAAAACCCATACCTCTTTCTCTCTTATCTCGCTTCTTTAGCAAAGAATAATATCAGCATGGGGCAAAATATTATGAAACCATTCCATTATCCATAATAAATTTTTATGCCCAATCCTGTGAAAAACATAGGTAGACATCATAGCCACTGTAATTGAATTAGAAAAACCCTATTTTTATTTCATGTCATCTTCAGACGATAGCTTACAACAACATTCAGGTACCCCCAAAACTTGTAGATATTATGTCCCTGGAATAAAAGAAGCCAGTCAGCAAAGTTTAAGTGGGAAATGGAAAATTCCTCTTCCAAGCAGAATAATGAAGTGAAAGAAGTCTACATTCTTATGCCCAGAACCTGAACTTATTACCTCTGGTACCAGGTAGTACTTAAGTTAAGGTTTGGAGGAGGACTTAAGCCTTATGGCCTCAACACCAGAGTAACATTTTGAAAATGCAAACAAGTAGGAAAAATGGGTGAATCTCACAGAAATAAGTTAAGAGGGGAATTGAAAAATGTTGGTCCTTGGCTGCTGTAAATCAGGACATTCTGACTAAAGTTGTGGAAGACCATTGGTGCTTAGGGAGCAGAGAGAGAAGAGTCTGCTCTGAGCCATGCCTTAAGACATATTTGACTTGAGTCAATGGCGCCACCTTGAGATTATGGCCTCCAAATGTAATATCATAAATGAATCTTTTCTTAGAACAATGTGCTGATTTTGACAAAAATTGATTTTGAATAACTGGGATCTACAATTGTTTCAGTTTGTGAAATGACATGCTGTGACATTCGAATGTTCCTTCTCTGGCTTGAAAAACATGTATAACTGGGGGAAATCTGTGAGGAACAGTGAAAAACCCATTTTCTCTAAAGACTTTTCAGAGATCCAAGTACTTGACCAAACTCATGCACTGGAGAAAAAAGAGAAGTTCTCCTTCTGGTAAACTGGTGATAGTACTGATGTGGCAAACCCATGACAGGAAGGACCTGCCCTCAGTGTGAAAACAGCATGTCTGATGGTTCTGCAGAACATGGTCAGGGTGCCCTAGGAGCACAAGCAAGAACAATGCCAAGACTCACCATGACCCTCATGTTCAAACTGCTGCTGTGCCTTGGTAAGACATGAAGAGGGAGAGTTGACACTCAAGTCTATAAGGAGCCCTGCTCCAAGCCAGGTCTTATTGAATCTGGAGACCTCAAGATATTGACCCTGGCTCTCAGATGGAAAAAAATCTCTCAAAGTGAATTTTCTTTCAGGACTGAGTGTGGGACAGAAGACTGCAGGCCTGGCAGGTGAGTGTCTCCTTCATCCCAAGATTTTATTCTTCACTCTGAATACCATACTTTATTTCTGCTCTCCTCTTGGTAAATTCTTCACACTGTGGACTGAAAAAAGTTTATGGATAATGCTGTGATGGCTGTAAGTACTTTATGCTAAGACTTGGTGTCTGAAGGAGGATTGTACTGGGACTCAGCATTTTATTTCCTTGTAGGAATCCTCCCAAAGCCCCAAATCTGGGCTCATCCACACTCTGTGACTGACTTATATGCACCTGTGACTATTTGGTGTCAGGGTTCCTGGGAGGCCAAGGAGTACTATATGCATAAAGAAGGAATCTCAGATCCTTGGGACCGACAATCTCCTCTGGAACGCTCAGACAAGGTTAAGTTCATCATCCAATACATGACAGAGGCCTTTGCAGGGATATATACGTGTTACTATAAGAGCCCTGCTGGCTTGTCAGAACACAGTGACACCCTGGAACTGGTGCTAACAGGTGAGTGGACACTCGGGGTTATTAGCACAGCCTCTCCCCTCAGAAGGAGTTCTACTCTCCAGGGGTACTATACTCAGAGCCCAAGAATACAGGGCAATGTGGGTAGCTAAAGTTCATTTCAAACACTTCCCCTTGTATCCTAGGAGCCTATTATAAACCAAGCCTGTCTGTTTGGCCCAGCCCTGCTGTGACCTCAGGAGAGACCATAACCATGCAGTGTAGCTCATCACTGGGATTTGGCAGATTCATTCTGATCCAGGAAGGAAAGCACCACCTCTCATGGACCCTGGACTCACAGAAGAATTCCACCTCAGAATTCCAGGCTCTTTTTGTTCTGGACCCTGTAACTACCATCCACAATGGGACATTCAGATGCTATGGCTATTTTAGGAACCATCCCCAGTTGTGGTCAAAATCAAGTGACCCCATTCAACTCCTTGTCTCAGGTAAGGACCCTTAATCCATCCTTTCTTAGTGTATAGTGTCCCACAAGGATCTGCTCTGTGAAGAGTTCTAGCCTAGAAGTAGAATAATGAAATTCTACAGTCCAAAATACTTCATAGAGTAGCAACTTTATGCAACTGCTCCCTTCAATGACTCACTGGAATTTAGTAGAAGCAGGAGGGCTTGAGAACAGACAGTATATGGAGTGATCAGACATTGTCTCTGTACTGCTTACATTTTCTATTTTTGTGCTTAAAACACCATGATCTAAAGCAGCACATGGAAGAAGGGTTTTATTTCTTCTTATAGTTTGTAGCCCATCATGGAGAGAATTAGAGGTAGGCCCTCAAGGCAGGACCTGAAGCAGAGGCCATAGTGGAGCATGGCTTGCCTCCTATGGTTTTTCAGACTATTTTCTTCTATCATCAAGGTCCAACTACCCAGAGTTAGAACCACCCACAGTGGGCTTGGCTATCTCACTCCCACTTCAACTATCAGGCAATCAATAAAATGCCTGTACAGACTTGCCTACAGGCCAATATGAAGGAGGCATATTTTCAATTTAATTTGCCTCTTCCCAGATGGCTCTAGCTTGTATTAAGTTAGCAAAACCTAATGAGAATAGTCTCCAATTGCATTCTCAGCCCTTCATTTTCTTCTTGTCTATATTTCCTGAAATAAAGGGCACAGTCTCATCGTAACAGCTGGTCACCAAAGGCTTGTGGTAAAAATGATTCACAGACTCAATCAGGAAGTTTTATGTCCCTCAGAGTCTCAATCCTTTCCTTAACTTCAGTGATATGCTTTATTGAGGCTTGATGGACCTGAGCTGTGATCTTGACAGACAAACAGGTATCCAGAGGCACTAAATCTGGTCTCCAACAAAGTGATAGCTAGTTGGAAATACTTAAAGTCCAGATTGAGGTAGAAACTGACAGGCCATAGTCGAGTGCTTCAAGTTCAAATACTCACCTCTCCATATATCTCTGGCAGTATCCAAGGATCAGCCTCCCACCCACACTGATAGTGGTAAGTAGATCTTTCATGGGAAGAGGGTACAGAAATAGTGGGATCATTATGGGGTGGTGAAGCCTCCTCTGAAGTTCATAAATTCAAAGTATTAGACTTGCTCCCCATTTGATAATCAGTTCCTCACAGCCATGGCTTAGATCTCTACCTAGGTCCCATACCCTTGTTAACACCAACCTCTGATTCACTGGAGCCTTAAATTCCTTAATGGAGTTTCTTCCTAGCCTCTATATTCCTGGACAGGTTTTATTGAGTAGTAAAGGAAAATCAAGATGGTCTTTTGAGATCCAGACTTGAGGAAAAACACCTTCTCTGAGTATTTACCTTGATTTCTGCAAGTATAAAGGAAAGCATTGGCCCATACCTTCAATGTACTTCCCGTGCTGTCCTTGGCTGTGATCTCCTGAATGAACAGGAATCTCATCCATCATTCACCAGTTTTGGAATGACCATGTTCCCTCTGCCGCAACAATGGTGACACATTACACTACATTGGAAAAGACTCATAGTTGGGGCTGGATATCTGAAACTTTCTTTCTAGAACAAGTACCTCATCCTTTGTAGTGAGGACAAGGCTGAAAGTCAGATGTTGGGTTCAAACCCCAGCTCTTTAATTCCTTCTATCTGGGTAATGGAAACAATTCCATGTTGCATGATTGTGAGGACAGAGGCAATGAGTGGGCTGGGCATACAACAGGTGCTTGGGTAAACAACATCTTTTCTTCATGCATGATGCCTAAGGATTGGGAAGGTACCAGAAGGTTCTGATTGGAGTCATGGTCACCCTCCTCCTGCTTTTCTTCCTCCTTATTCTTCTCATCCTCTTCCGATATCAGTGTAAAGGCAAAGAGAAGAAGGCAGGTAAGTAGGGTAAGAGTAACTTGGGTGTATGGATGTGGTGGGTAAAGAAAACATGTAGCCTCCAGATCTGTGAAAATTTCAAATATTTTGTAAGGTTTTCCATCTCCTGCAGTATTTGTATACTTACAGTATGTTTTTTGCATTCCATGTCTTCCTCTGAAATTTTCTATTGGTAGATCCTTCCCATCCAATTAGTTTATACTTTTTCAGTTCATGCAGACCAAAGGGAGACCAACTTGCAACTTATTGAGGGGGATACAGACCCAACAGCCACGGATAGACTCCCTCAGAAGAGGTAACTCCTGCCCAGAGACCCAGACTCCCGCCTGCCATAGACCTCACTGCTATCTCATAATCCCTGTCTCCTCAGATCCAGCCCAGATGCTGCCATCAAGGAAGAAAATCAGTGTGAGAATAAGAGGTCCTTGGGGAGGGAGATGCTCTAAATGTCAATATCACAAGACTGATTGGAAGGGTCTAGGGTCAACACTCTGAGGGACTGAACTTTCACAACGAACCCAGAGTTTCATCACACTCCCTGGTACTCTGTCTCCTTGTGGGAAAAGGGCATGGGTCTAGGAGACTGAGAGATTCCATAGCCAAGAGATGACTTCTTTGTTCTAATGTGACAGATGTTTCTGTGATGGACCCAGAACCTGAGGAAAGTGTAGAGCTGGACAGTTGGGTAAGACTGCTGCCCCATTCACAGTGATGAGAGCGTATGGCCCAGTTTGGTCTAGCACTCCTTTGTGCCAGTATCAGCCACAGCTGATCCCTCCATGGAAGAACTTGCCTCTGTGAACTATGATCTCTGCATCTTGGCTTCACTATGACGATGTGACCCTTTTCTCCTGTCTCCTTTCTGGCTGTGTGCCATCTGTCTGTTGCTTAGCATGTGTCTAAAGACTCAAAAGGACAAATGAGTCACTGAGCCCTCATTCCTCAAGATCCTCATATACTCGTTCACCCTGTCATCCACAGAGAGCTTCTTTTTTTTTAAGCTTGAGAACAATTTTACTAGTGTTTAAAAGAAAAAAACAACAACAAAGGTAACCTGTAAATCTCAGGAACTCTCTGGAGGAAAAAAGAAAATAGAGAAGAAAAATGAAGGGAAAGCCATGTCTGAGTAGAGTCAGGATAAAGATCAACTAGGTGATTGCTGGCAGACACAAGGCAGGGAGGGAAGCTTTAGAGAAAGAGCAAGTAATCCCAAAGTATTAGGAAATGTGTACTTAGAACAGATATACAAAGAAAAAATGGAAGCATTATGCAGTAACTCAGAAAAGTAGGCACATTTACAAAACTAAGGCTTACAGCACTATAAGATACCACACAGAGCATCTTCTTGCTATAGCTTTCCTTAAGGGCTGCAAGCACATCAAGGATCACAGTTCGTCACCCACTCTAAGCTCACCTCAAGGATAGGAAATGAGATGTGTATAACTGAAGAATGATTGTGGTGTGGTGTGCTATTAGGAAAAAGGAAGCAGAGAAAATGGATGTATTGTGAGGCACATAGGGCCAGTGTGAATCACAAGGGAAGACTCTTACTGGGTATATTCTAAGGAGATGTCCGCAGAAGTCCACACAGACAACTAATTGACCAGCAGTAAGTACACAAGGTTCAGAGGTCCTCAGACAGGAAGACGAGAATGTTGCTGGATCTGGGAAAACGTGATCTGGGAGCATAGCAGCCCAGAACTATGGAGAGAACACTTGCAGACTCCCCAAGACCTCAGGAAGCCTAGGAAGACTCCATTAGTAATGATGTGAATAAAATTTCTAAAGGCCCTCTCTGTCTAAAGGAGTCACTTTATCCATTTCATTGCCTCCTTACTGCAGAACCCACCTGATGAAGAACGCCAGAGAATTGTGTATGCCCAAGTGAAACCCTCCAGGCTTCATAAAGCAGGGAGTACCTCTCCTTTCCCACTTTCAGGAAAAGTATTGGACATGAAGAATAATCAATCAGGAGAGAACAGAGAGATATACCCTCAGGTAGGTTCTGTTCATGCCAGCTCCAGAAGTTGCCAATGCCAAACACCTACCTTCCTCCAACTCTGTCCCACTCCAGGCTACTACATCCAAGGAATCCCAGGATGTGACCTATGCCCAGTTATGTAGAAGGACACTGGAAAAGGACAACAGCTAAAACCAGTAAGAAGGCGTAACAGAAAGAAGACTCTAACCCCACATTCTGTAGACAGAAACTAAGGACATCTGAGATAATATTTGTTTCTAGTGCACTCCGTATAATGAATGCCAGCCATCATGCATACCTCATGTATCATCTGAAGACTCTCAGAACTTTGTGGACCCTCTTGATTATTTGGTCAGAGGTAACCAATGTCCTTACATTTTGTAAATAAAGCCAATCCTTCTCAATAAGCAATTAGTGAGATGAGAAAAAAAATGAAGTGAGAAAATGTTGTGACTTGAATGACAATGTAACCAGGACACATTGATCTAGGAAACTTGAACTTTCAGAACCATGAATAAATATGGATAAATATAAATAAATACAGAAGCAAAGAAAATGTTTACAAAATCAATGGCCTTATATATTATAATGAGAATACAGATGAAAGCATGGGGGTGGGATTGGTAATTTAAGAGAAGCCACTGGCCCTGCATTATGGCCAGTCATCCTAGATAATCAGGAGGCACCAATAGAAGGCCTTATCTATCATTTTTGTAGCCGCTTGGGTTCGTTCCTAGCAGAGACAGAGACAAAGGGAGAGACATGGGAAGAAGGAGAAGGAGAGAGTTTCTGGCACTACTTACATATGCTAAGACATGTGGCCTTCAACTGGAGTGTGGTCAACTTACCACAGGACTCACATCCAATGAACACACATATGGTCATGGTTAAACTGAGTGAATCACAACAAAATCAAAAGTTATGAATCTGGAAAATGACTTTTAGGAATGGTGGTCCAAAGAAAGTCCAACAAGGAAATCCTGTCACATTTAGTGCGCAATGCAGGGCACCAAATTTAGTTGGACTTTCTTAGGCCCACCAGCTCCCAAATAATGACACAGAGACTTATTAAGAATGAAAGCTCAGTCTTTAGCTTAGGCTTGTATCAACTAGCTCTTATAACTTAAATTAACCTGTTTCTATTAATCTATGTTCTGCCATGTGGCTATTTACCTCTCCTCCATGTCTGACTCCCACTGTGTCTTGGTGGCATCTCCCATGTGCCAAGATTCATCCACCTGAGTTCCATATTCTGCCCAGACGTCCAGCCTAACCTTTTGCCTACCTACTGGCTGTTAAGCTTTTTATTAAACCAATCACAGTGACACATCTTCACACAGCATGATAAAATATCCCACAACAGTTCCACCCTTTGTCTAAATAAAAAAGAAAGATTTTTAACTCTTAATACAGTAAAACTATATACAGTAAGAACAATTATCCGACAGTCACCAAGAACAATTTCTTTGTACCAGAGGGATTCTGTCTATTCCTTGGCTCTTAAAAAGAAATTTATATTGTACAGGAGTCACTCATATGCACCATACACAAATAGTAGGGGACAAAATAGAATCCATCCATATTAATATTCGTTAGACTTCTTCTAATATTCCTGTCAATAGTGTTTTGTTATCACATAGTTTGTGGTTAAAATAGACTTATATTTCTCCTAATTTGATTCCATCTTTAATCACACCATCTGTCTGGTAAACCACTGTCTTTGGGAATGCTCATTATACTGCCCTTCCTATGAGTTATAAAGGTTTGTGTGGAAATAGGCTACATCACATACCTTTTGTTCAGTAATCTCTGCAATCAATCAATATAATTAGAAGATTACTCCCTTAAACTTGTGATGATTCTTTGCATCTATTCACTCCTTTAATGGTTGTTACGAATTAATTTTTACTACCAATACAAGGAATGGTTACTAGAATACAAAGAAAATTCTCAAAGGTAATGTTGCTATGATCACTAAAACTGCTTATGTTACAACAAAAATCATAGCAGAAACTTATCAAGAGATGATGAATGGAGGGCCACAATAAAAATAAATGAATCTGTACTTGTTACTCAAGCATAATCTTAATTATCAACAACTTCCTCTCATGTGTTGCTTTAATGTGTCAGATTTTCGTCATTCTCTGGATCGTAAAAATAAAGATTTGTGTAAAGAGAGAGACAAAATCTCTCAAGGGATCTTTGAGTGGCCATTATGGTTAAGATCTCTTTCCTCTGTCTTTGATAGTCTTATAATTCTCTTATACATCCCTGTATTTATGGGACTAACCATTAGGGCAGTGCATTCAAACAGGGTCTCTATTTTTCTTTTAAAAATTAGAAAGGAAGGGGTATTGAGAGCACAATGGTACTTGCAACCTCAGATCACTAGGGAAATTAGGAATGTTAAGCACTCAGGGTTGTATTTTCAAAGAAAAATTTGTATTAACCTATTTTTACATTCAGAATACTGGGAATTGGAGGTGATTAATAGCCTGGTGGTCAGAGTTATCAGAAGGATGAGGCCATTTCAATGTCCTACAAACATGACTGGAGATACACACTAATATAGATGGACCTTTCAATTATCTGTATAGGCAGGGTTCCCCCAAGCTCCCCAACCAGGATAAGAGGTGGCTAATAGACTAATCATTTTCTGTATGCCTGAGACCATGCCAGATCCTTACCTAGGCCATTAGGCTAATACATTTAACCTATCTCTAGAGCCCATCCTCATGTAAGAAATGACAGGCCCTTTAAGTTGATTTTCAATATTATTACATGTATTTGTACACTGGTTATTGTATTACATCAGGAGATGTAATTCCCACAAATTCCCAAAGTTTGAACCAGCCTGGGTAACTAAGTAATTCTGAACTGGGTTTCTTTGTTGTCTTATGTTGTTTGTTTTTCTGCTAGGCATAGTGTTTTCAGGCACTCCCACAAGTGTGTAAAATTTTTATGTCACCCACAATCCTTGAAAGCATCTCTCTGTAGCATTATTGGAAGTAACTTGGATTGAAGAGACTTCAAATAAAATTCCACCTTGAGGATGATCTTAGTTCCTAGAACCTTAACTCTTGAGAGGTTGACACAGGAAGATCACCTACCTAGCAATCCCCCTTTTCAAAAAAACAGACAGACAGTAAACAAATGTTAATCTCATAATCCAGGCATAAAAATATAAAAGAGAACTTATGGGATAGTATCCTAGTTGATTTTGTCAATATGACACAAGCTATAGTCATTTGAGAAGTGGAACTCTCAACTGAGAAATTGGCTCCATAGTTTTAGCCTTTGAGAAATTCTGTTAAGCATTTTCTTGACTCATGGTTGATGTAGCAAAACTTAGATCACTGTTAGTGGTACCATGCTGGATCAGGTCCCCTAAGTCACATAAGAAGAAATGCTAAGCAAGCCATGGGGAGCAGTCTTGTATGGTGAACCTCCATGGAATCTGTTTAATTTCCTGACTCTGAGTTCCTTCTAGGATTCCTTCACTGGACTGTCCCCTGGTATACGTAAATGATTTAAGCCAACAGAACCTGTCACACACCCCTGTTGCTTTTGGTCATGGAGTTTTATTACAGCAATAGAAATTATATTTTAAGATTGTTACTGTGTACATAGGTTAGGTGACCTGGGGAGATATGAGCAAGTATCTGCTGATCTCACATAGGGCACCAATGACAGATACAATAAATGATCCAGCCAGATCTATTTTACTGAACTGATGAATTTATTAGATTACTTGAGGAATCATGGAGGAAGGATAATTATGGGAACATGGGTGACTCAAAAGTGGCTGTAGTACCAAAAGCCCAAAGTAGCATGTGTAATGACTCATGAAAGCTGCATCCCTGGCACTCCCTACACAACTTATAGGAAACTTGGTTAATTGAAAGGGTCTCATCTCCTCAGTCATTGTTATTACTCATATAACTTTGGAGGGCCCTTGTGAATCTGTGAATCTTGTATGCGTCAGGATATTCCTGAGACTTCTGGGGTTTTCTTTTCTTCCTGAGTCTTAATAATCCCACTTCCAAAAGATAACATTTCAATTCAGAGAAACTAACTTTTCAGCAGCATAATAATGAAATGATGTGAGAAACCGCAGTTACCTTACTTCAACCACACCTTAGAAAACATTATAATTGATAGGAAGTCTACAGTGAAATATTAAAGACATATATACATGCTTCTGAGGGAAGACTTTGACAAACAGCTTTTGAGTTACAAAGACAGCATATTTTGAGGTCCAGTGTCTGGAAGGATATCAGCTGGAGGGGAAGAAAGTCAAGATAGGTTAGTTGGATGGGAATATGATCAAAATACATATCCACCTACGAAATTGTCATAAGACCCATTATTTTGTATAACATCATTAAATATTATTAACATATACTAATAAAATGAATGAGTCTTTTGTTTATATAGAATTTTGAGATATTCAACATAGTTGCCTCTTCAAGTAGGTCTAAAGTGGACAACTAGTTAGATGGTGGAGGTCCATGGGAATGAAACAAAATAGAGACCCATGTTCAAAACCAGTACATGTTGCAGCCAGACAAAATCTTCCCTAGAGAGATGAGACATTTCAAAATGATGCTCAGAGATGCAGGACAATGTCATCTTTTCTCCTAACAACACCACAGGGACCATCAGGTCTGGCAGAGAAGGCTTCTTGTGTAAATCTGGAAGAAAAAAGGTGGAGACAGAGGAGCAGTTCCTTACCAGTGTTCATTCACTCCTTGGGATTCATACATATAGCTTAGAGGACATTTAGGCTATCAGTCACCTCTGGTTCTGGTTGCAGGAGCATAAGGGAGCCTCTAGCTCTAAGAATAATTTAAGGGTCATCTAGACTCTTAAGTTTCCCTTGTCTTGATTGAGAGAGCTTGGTATAGCCTGACCCTTTAGAAAACACAAACCAGCAGGCTATTTATCATCCCAAATCCCTGCTGGGTGAAAACTAGGGCTTACATCTTTTCTTTAAAAATACAACCATGTACACTTACCATTACAGGTCTCCTTAGTAATCTGTGGACTCAAGCATCTTTGTGCCCCCAACATGCAGTCACATAGAAAAATTAAATGGAATATTTGCAGGAAAATCAAAGCAACTGGAAATCATTATGTTTACCAAAATAAGAGAGACAGAGAAAGCTAAATGCTGCATATTTTTATAAATGGAAGGTAGATTTAAGAATATGTTTGTGTATTTTTAATCTTCCATTAACTTTTTAGGTTACCATACAAAGTATTGGGTTTCATTATGGTGTCTATATACATATGTGTCATATCATGATTTTGTTTGGTTGTATGTGTATGTGAGAGAGACAGAGAAATTAAACAAAAAGATCATGAATACAAAGGAAGAGATCTTAATATATTTTTCTTAATTTAAGGCAAATTTCATAAGCATACATGGGTATTTTGGTCATATTCAACACTCACTCTACCTCCTCTCACATTCAAGACTGGGGGCCCCTGATGCTCTTCCTCCCTCAGTGCTGGAATGTTGACTGTCTTGATCTTGTGTAAGTCTTATGCAGGCAAGTACAGCTGCTGTGAGTTCAGGAATGCTGAGGTCCTGTCATGCCCAGAGGCATTGTTTTGCCTTTGTCATCCTAAATCTCTGGCTCTTATAGTTATTGATGCCATATTATTTATTTGTATCTCTGAAGTATGCAATGATGGGTGTGATATAGAGAGGAAGGGAGCATAAGGAGGGTGGAGAAGAAAGAATAGTAGGTAGCAGAATCCATGTAATAGGAAAGCAGAAGAGAGAACCAAAAAGGAGAAGAAAGGAAAGCAGCAGCATGAGGGGAGGCTGTGATCTAAAGTCTTCCAAGAACAAATTCAGTCATTTCCTCTCAACTTCAGTCCACATGATCAAAAACACTATATAGAGACAAACAGCCTTCTGGGAACATCTATACCAACCATTTCAAAGGCTCAGAGAACATTATGAAAGAGAGGGCATTAGTAAGATCCAAACATCCAGAATATTTGATTGTAGTAGTTAGACCTTGGCCTCTGTTCATGGCATGGCTATCAAACATGTAAACTTCATAGCAGCTGTGGTTACCTAGTGACTCAATAAATAATTAATAAATAAATAAATAAACTCAATTAAATCCATGGTGTGTTGACTTCTTGACCGTCATGTATGTAATAGACAGTGGTGTCTCTGAAAGAAGTGGGGAAACTCATTTCTAAATATTTTATGCAATATTAAACAGAAGTGTTATCTTGATTTTTGTGACAGTATGATCTTTAGTTTTTCTTGTCAACTTGCCACATTCTAGATGTACTTCAAAATAGTGTCTGAAAGAGAGTGTATAAATCAGAGAGTTGCCTAAGGGCATATCTGGAGAAATGTTTCTCCTGTTTAGTTTAATTGGTGTGAGAATCTGACTACTATTTAGGGAATTGGAGCCATTGCCTAGGCAGGATATCCTGAACTGTTCAAGAGTTAAGAAAGTAAGTCAAGCATATGCATGTATCCTTGATTTCTGTTTCTAACTATGGATGCAGTGTAACCAATGGTCTGTTTCCTGTGACTGTCTTTGTAACTCACCTACAGTGATGGAACAGTGAGTCAAGTAAACCTTTCCTCCATTAAAAATAAAAATTAAAAAAAAAAACAGCTAAAGACAGTGAACACCTGTATTCCTAGCATTCGGTAGGCTGAAGGAAGAGGAACTCATATTTAAGGCAGTCTGTGCTTCATAAATGAGTTTCAGACTAACTGGAATGCAAAAATAAACTCTCCAAGGAAAAAAATAAAATAATAAATTTAAGATAAAAACAAAAATGACTGAAATTTGAGAACCACCGGACATTGGCTTAAGGGAGAGCCTCCTTTCTCATCTGAAATATAAACAGATGGAATCTTGTCCTTTTCTAAGACACTACCCAAGAGCAACTGAAAGCTAAGTATTTCAAAAAGAAATTGTTCCTTTTTCCTATGTAGTAACAGATGAAGAAATCCTGTTGTCAGGAACTCAGATCTCACACAACTCGTGACTCTCACTCTCTCACAACTATCTGTTGTGAAAGTACACAGCCAGGAGGCTAAGTGCACTGAGGCAATATCAGCATTGCGGTCACACAGGGCACCACCTTTCTGTGTCTCAGTGAGTCTTGTAATAAAAGTGGGTTAGCAAGGAAGACAGGACTCCCACACAAGCTAGACCCTCTTGGAACATAAAAACTAGGTGATTTTAGTGGCAGCCAAGGATGATCTAATCTCCTCAGTACTCTGCTGAGATGGTTGTAACTGGGTCTCTGAATCTAAGATGTAGTTCTTGGTTACCTCCATTCAACCCATGACATACTGTCTTGTATTCATAGTTACTGGTAGGATTTTGGAGAGGAGAGACTGAGGGACTGAAAACTTAAGGCTGATCCTCAAGACTGTGTTTATACTGAAAAAAATACATGCTCACTTGTGATTATCTGCCTCCCTAACTCTGTTTTGCAATAACCAACATCTTTCATTATTTATCAATCAATACTTTCAAATCTTCTGTTAAGGTTTAGGACTATTAGAAGTATTTTTTTCTCTTCAAACATACCATTCTTACTATTTCTTCAGCCCTTTCTATCACTGAGACTTTTTCCATGTTCCCCTTGTCTCACCCACTGTGTATGTGCATATTTCTACAATCCTGCTCTAATTTAATTCAGAATTATGAAACAAGCCCAAATGGCATAAATCAGGTATCTCTGCAAGGTTATTATGCTGCTCAAAGCCCCAAGAAAGAATCCATTTCTTTTAGCCTTCCAGTTCTGTAGGCACCATGCATTCCTTAGCATTTGGACCCTTCCTCCACTGTCATAATTAGCAACACAGTTTCTTCCTGATGATGGTTTGCTCTGCCTACTACTGTAATTTTCATTATTTTGCTACATAAACCCTTGTGGTTTAATAAATACAGTATAATTCAGAATAGTCCCGCATCCCAATGTCAAGTTATTGATACTTGAATTCTACCTTGTAGCCTTATTTTTTGCATTTTCTTCGGGGATCGTATTATGCCAAAACAGTGTCCAATTCCCTGTGTTGAATATGTCTTTATCGAAGTTATCTGATCACATTACTATTGTTATACTATGACTAAGACTCTTTCCCAAATTTATAGGGCTGGGGGGCTTGGGAGAGTGAACTGACCCTCAAAACATGGTCAATGACCTGAAATGATGATCTCCAGAGTGTCACTGTGTCTGGAACGTCATCAAGGGTTTGATTATTAAAATCGTAACATCTGTTGAATCCTGCATATGATGGAGTCACAAGTTCAAATAGAAAGCTATTCTCAAGTGTTATGTCTTAGAAATAAGGGACAGGAGCCCCATGTTCTTTGTATAGCTTTAATATTTCAGACCTGCCATGAGGAAGATCATGGCTTGGCCAGGCAGACAGTGAAGCCTTGCCATAACTTCCCACAAACAGAGGAACAGAGTGAAAGATCTAATGATCCCCCTTCTTCCCTGTGCACTTATCCTCCTCTTTTCAATTCTTCTGGTCCTTTTTTATAACAGTTTTCTCTGAATCAAAGCATGCTTGGCCCAACGTGGGAGGTAGAGAGGCTTAGGAAACTCAAGATGTAAACAAACTTCACATGTCCTAGAGAGCAGAAATTTGCAAGATTCACTGTCACCCCTTCCCAGCTCTGCAGGAACAGTAGACAACTAGCTGGGCCTGCTGAGCTCTAAGAGGAGACTTCTTAGATCTGCTGAGCTGCTGGAGAATTGTTTGGAGAGCTCTAGGGTTTCTGCTTTTATGATAAGCACCCATGTTGAGCCATACTTTCAGTAATGCTTTGGAGTCTTTCCTTGCTTGTATAAGTAACTCCTTATCCATACTGCTCTTGGTGATCTCAATTAACTCATTGTTTCAAAAAGATGAATTTTAATGTAATCATTGGTCTGCTGTGGATTCCCTTTCTCGGGTGAACACTTTTGCATTTGTTGTTCTTTACCAAACAAAAGTCTCACAATATGTCATTTTCTTTTCTTTTCTTTTTTTCCCTTTGTTTTATTATATTAGTGTTTTAATTTTAGATATCAGCCATGGGTTCCCCTGTTCTCCCACCCCTGCCCAAGCCTTTCCCCCAGGCCCTCCCATCCATTCCCATCTCCTCCAGGGCCAAGACTCCAATGGGGATTCAGCTCAACCTGGTAGATTCAGTACAGGCAGGTCAAGTCCCCTCCTTCCAGGTTGGGCAAAGCATCCCTGCATAAGCCCCAGGTTCCAAAGAGCCAGCTCATGCACTAAGGACAGGTCCGGGTCCGACTGCCTGGGTGCCTCCCAAACAGTTCAGGCTATTCAATTGTCTCACTTATCCAGAGGGCCTGATCCAGTTGGGTGCTCCATCGCTTTTGGTTCATAATTCATGTGTTTCCATTAATTTGGCTATTTGTCCCTGTGCTTTTCCAATCTTAGTCTCAACAGTTCACGCTCTTACAGTCCCTCCTCTTTCTCAACAATTGGACTCATGGAGCTCCGCCTGCTGCCTGGCCAAAGA
The DNA here is from genome assembly GCF_903995425.1 of Onychomys torridus. Classification (NCBI taxonomy): domain Eukaryota; kingdom Metazoa; phylum Chordata; class Mammalia; order Rodentia; family Cricetidae; genus Onychomys; species Onychomys torridus. The sequence continues at coordinate 2,301,045 of NC_050443.1, forward strand.
GGATCTCTGCATCCACTTCCATCAGTTATTGGATGAGAGTTCCAGCACAACAGTTAGGGTGTTTGGCCATCTGATCACCAGACTAGGTCAGATCAGGCTTTCTCTCAACCATTGCCAGTAGTCTACAGTGGATGTATCATTGTGGATTTCTGGGGACCTCTCTAGCACTTTGCTTCTTCCTGTTCTCAAGTGGTCTTTATGTATCATGCTCTGTTCTCCCTTTCTGTTCTTGATCCAGCTGGGATCTTCAGCTCTCCTAAGCTCTCTTTCCCTTGAAACTCGCCCTTCATTACTCCTACTGTCATGTAGATCTCATCCATTTCTCTGTCATTGGGCGATCCTGTGTCTTTCTTAGGGTCCTGTTTTCTAGGTAGCCTCCATGGAGTTGTGAGTAGCAGTGTAGTCATCTTTGTTGTATATCTAGTATCCTACTATGAGTGAGTTGATACCATGTTTGTCTTTCTGACTCTGGGTTACCTCACTAAGGAATATTTTTTTCTAGATCCATCCATTTGCCTGCAAATCTCATGATGTCATTGTTTTGCTCTTCTGAGTAGTACTCCATTGTGTATATGTACCATATTTTCTTTATCCATTCTTCAGTTGAAGGGAATCTAGGTTGTTTCCAGGTTCTGGCTATTACAAACAATGCTGATATGAAAATAGCTGAGCAAATGTCCTTGTGGTATGATTGATTATCCCTTGGGTATATGCCCAAGAGTGCTATAGCTGGGTTATGGGGGAGATGGATTCCCAGTTTTCTAAGGAAGCACCATATTGATTTCCAAAGTGGCTGTACAAGCTTGCATTCCCACCAGCAGTGGAGGAGAGTTCCCCTTGCTCCATATCCTCTCCAGCATAAGGTGTCTTCAGTGCTTTGATCTTAGCCATTCTGACAGGTGTAAAGTGGTATCTCAGAGTCATTTTTATTTGCATTTCCCAGATAATTAGGGATGTTAAGCAATTCCTTAAATGTCTTTCAGCCATTTGAGCTTCCTCTGTTTACCTCTATAGCCCATTTCTTAATTGGACTATTGGGCATTTTGATGTCTAATTTCTTGAGTTCTTTATATATTCTGGATATCAGCCCTCTGTCAGATGTGGGGTTGGTGAAGAACTTTTCCCATTCTGTAGGCTGTCGCTTTGTCTTGTTGATTGTGTCCTTTGCTCCGCAAAAGCTTCTCAGTTTCAACAGGTCCCATTGATTGATTGTTTCTCTCAGTGTCTCAGTGTCTGTGCTACTGGTGTTATATTTAGGAAGTGATCTCCAATCCAATGAGTTCAAGACTACTTCCTACTTTCTCTTCTATCTGGTTCAGTGTAACTGGATTTATGTTGAGGTCTTTGATCCACTTGGACTTAAGTTTTGGGCACGGTGACAGATATGGATCTACTTGCAGCCTTCTACATGTTGACATCCAGTTATGCCAGCACCATTTGTTGAAGATGCTTTCTTTTTTCCATTGTACATTTTTAGCTTCTTTGTCAAAAGTTATATGTTCATAGGTGTGCAGGGTAATGTCCAGGTCTTCAATTCGATTCCATTGGTCCACATGTTGGTTTTTATGCCAGTACCAAACTGTTTTTATCACTGTAACTCTATAGTAGAGCTTGAGATCAGGGATCATGATGCCTCCAGAGGTTGTTTTATTTATTGTCATTTTCAAATGGTGGTTGTGAAAGACTTTAAGTGCCCCCCAACTACCACATACAAATGATATATCTTTCCATGCTAAGGTGTGTTAGTTGAAATTTTTGAGTAAGCTAATAATGAACTAGATTTGATCACAAAAATTTTTTATCTAAAAAGAAATTACTCAGTTCAATTTAAGGTAAGATTCATGTGAATGAAATGACAGATGGTATTTGGTGCCACTAAGAAAGTGGAAAAATAATCTTCTTGATTCACACTCACAAACTCTAGAAATCTAAAAATACATGGATGAAAATTAAATTGTGATTATTCTGTTATCTATCAACTTCATTATGATAAAAAATGATATGTAGACAAAGATAAAAATGGATACTGGATAAAAGAACGATGTTTGGGAAAGTCCATAAATAGATCTTTGAAAGATAAAGGATAATTCAAAGGACTGACAGAGTGTTTGAACAATAGACTGAAGATGTTAGAATAATTATGATCAATTGATAAATAATCATGATATAGTTAGGTAAAGAGAGAGAGATGATAGATATAGATAGATAGATAGATAGATAGATAGATAGATAGATGGTAGATAGATGGTAGATAGATAGTTAGATGTTAGATCGATGTTAGATAGATAGATAGATAGATAGATAGATGAATGGTCAGTAGATATAAATAGACAGATAATAGATGATAAAGAGATAGATACAACATACTTATAGATGGCAGTGGTATACATAGTAGAAAACTCAAATTTATGGGACACAATGAAGGCAGCTCAAAGAGGCAAAATCATAGCAGTAAGTACCTAAATAAAAATACTTTAAGGATAATATGCAAGTAACTTGACAGCACACATGAAAATCTGGGGGGAGGGGGAAGAGAAAACACACAAAAAGGATTAGATGGCAAAAATAATCAAACTCAGGGATGAAATTAATACAATAGAAAAATAAATAAATATAAAGAATCAATGAAACAGAATTGGATTTTTGAGAAAATCAGTAAGATTGACAAAAACTTATCCAAATGAACTAAAAGGCATGGAGACAATATCCAAATTAACAAAATTAGAGTAAGCACATGGACATGACCACAGACACCAAGGAAACATATATAATCATAGAACATATTTTAAAATCCAGTACTCCATCAAATTAGTAATTCTAAAGGAAATGGATAGGTAAGACACATAAGGAAGTCAAGAAATTAGACATCAACAAACCATACAATGTAATTTAAAAATGGGGTGCAGATCTAAACAGACCAATACAGGAATGTCAAATGGCTAAAAAATCCTTAAGGAAATACTCAATATCCTTAGCCAACAGGGAAATTCAAACCAAAGCTACTTTGAGATTTCATCTCACACCTGTCAGAATGGTTAAGATCAATAACTTAAGTGTCAGCTCATGCTGGCAATGTGGAATAAGGGGAACACTCCTCCACTGATGGTTGGCATGTAAAACTTCTATTATCACTATGGAAATCAATTTGGCACTTCCTCAGAAAATTGACCCCAAAGAATGTCCATCTGTGGTGATATATTTGTATCTAATAATAAAACTTGCCTAAAGATCAGAGGACAGAGCCAGCCACAGAGTTAGCTACAGAGGTCAGGTAACAGTGTCAGACACTTTTAATCCTAACACTAGAGAGAGATCTGTCTGGATCTCTATAAGTTCAAGGCCATGCTGAGCTACTCAAGATTAATCAAGTCTATAAAAGAAACAGAGCCAGGCTGTGGTGGTACACACCTTTAATTCCAGCACTTGGGACCACAAACCTTTAATCCCAGTACTAAGAAGGTTGAAACAGGAAGTGATATGGCTGGGCAGAGAAAAAAATATAAGGAGGGAGGAGACAGGAATTTGCTCTCTTGTGCGGCTGTCAGCCTGAGGAGTTGGTGAGGTAAGAGGTGGTGTCTGTGGCTTGCTCTGCCTCTTGCTCTTTCAGCTTTCACCCAATGTCTGGCTCCAGGTTTTTATTATAAGATAATTTAGGATTCATGCAATATCAATCTTAAATGAAGACATTTGCTCAACTATATTCATAGTGGCTTTATTTATAATAACCAGAAACTACAAAAAGAACTAAATGTCCATCAACTAAAGAATGGATTAAGGAAACATGGTACATTTACACAATGGAGTGTTACTCTGCAGTTTAATAAAATGACATCATTAAATTTTTAGGTAAATGGATGTAAATCATCCAGAGAGAGGAAGACCCGACCAAGAAAGACGAACATGGTGTGTACTCACTTATAAATTGATATTAGCTGTTAAGAAAATGATAACCAAGCTATAATATGTAGTCCCAAAGAGGTTAGGTAACAAGGAAGGCTCTAGCAGGGAACCCACAGATCTCTCTGGGATGAGCAAATAGAATAGATTTTACAAGTAGACCGGGGGCACATGAGTGTAAGAGGAGGGAACCGATGGGGAGGAGGGATGAAGGGAGAGAGTACTGGAAGAGACACTTGAAATCTGGGGCCTTTGGGGAGCAATATGGAAACATAGTGTGGTAGAAAATCCCAAATATCTAAGAGGGTAACCCTAGTGAGGAGCCCTACTAACAGAGGATATAGAGCCCAAACTGGCCATCTTCTGTAACCATGCAAAGTTCCCAGTAATGAGCCTGGTACACCAAACTAGCCACATACCTTTGAACTACAATCTTTCTTGCTTACAAGTTGTGTTCAGCAATGGTGACACAGAACTTGGGTGAGTGGCCAACCAATTACTTATCTAATTTGAGGCTCACACCACAAGAGAGAACTCATGAATGACATTGCCTGGATTGCCAAGAATGTAAGAGTGGATGGCCAAGAGACCTAGGGTACCAACAACAACAACAAAAAAAAAACTGGCTAAAATTCAATGAAATGATTAGTAATGGTGTTCTGCTATATTTATAGATAGGTGGTACCTACTTTAGTTTTCATCAGAGTGGATGATTCTGGCAGATGATGAAAGTATGTGAGTATATGCAGAGATCCATGGCCAGGCATTAAGAAGAGAGAGAACACAGGTTGGAAGTCTCCATGGAGGCCCCACACTCAGAGATGGGGGAGCACCTCAGAAGAGGGGGTGAAGAATTGTGAGAGCCAGAAATGTCAAAAATACCAGGAGAGCCTGGACCACAGTCAACTAAACAAGGTGCGCAGGGGCTCACAGAGACTGAAGTAACGAACACAGGGCCTGCATGCGTCTGTGTGAGGTCTTCTGCGTATGTGTTATAGTTGTTAGCCTAGTATTTGTGGAGACTCCTGACAGTGGTAGTGGGGTGTCTCTCACTCTTTTTCCTGCTCTTAGGATCCTTTTACTCCTACAGGGTTGCCCCATCCAGCCTTGGTGTGATTTGTGCTGAGTCTTGTTGTCTCTTGCATGTGTTGGATTGATAGCCTTGGGAGGTCTGCTTTTTCTGAGGGAGGAGATGGGAGAAAGGAGATCTGATGAAGAGGGGAGGTGGGAGGGAACTGAGGGTAGTAGAAGGAGGACAAGCTATGGTCACAATGTATTATATGAGAGAAGAAAAAATAAAATTTAAAAAGAGAAAGAAAAAGCAAACAGATAGTCTTCTCAATACATGTCATTTTCAAAAGAAGAATCAAGAGTAGATGAACAATTTAAACAGATCTATGTCCCCTAGTGAAGTAAAAGCAGTCATAAAAAGTCTCCAAAACCAAAAACAACAAAACAAGCAAACAAAAAAAAACAAACAACAACAAAACAACAGCCCAGGAACTGATGTTTTTAACACAAAATTCTACCAGACTTTCAAAAAACAGTTAATGGCAAGGCTCCTCAATTTATTCTACAAAATGGAAACAGGGGGATTGTTGCTCAACTCATTTTCTGAGGCCACAGTTATCCTGATAATTAAATGATATAAATACCAAAGAAAAATAATTGCATGCCAATTTTATTTATGAAATCAGAGTGTAAAAATGTACAATAAAATCCTTGCAAACTGAATCCAAAAATACATCAAAAGGACAATCCACTGAAAAATGTAGATTCTGTACTAGAGATGTAGAAATGATTCAACATTTGTAAATTGATAAATGTGATCCGCGTCATAAACAAACACCCACACACACACACACACAAAATCACATGATCATCTAATTAGATGCATAAAAGACCATTAGCAAAATCCATTACCACATTACCACAGAAATCCTGGAGAGTTTAAGGAAAAATAATCATACTTCCACATTAATAAAGGCAGTTTAGACCAAGTCCATAGCCAACATCAATTTAAACGTAGAGAAAACAAAAGCAATTCCACTAAAACTGGGAACAAAGCAAGCCTTTCTACTCTCTCCATACCTGTTTCCTTTAGTACTTGAAGTCTTAGCTACAGCAATGAGACAGCTGAAAGAGATAACGGAGATGCAAACTAGAAATGAAGACATCAACACACCCATATTTACAAGTGATACAATAAAATACATAAGTGACCCTACATATTCCACAGGGAGATGCCTGCAGCTGGTACTTCTAGCAAAGTAGCTGGATACAAAATTAAGTCACAAAAATCAATAGTATTCCTATACACAAATGACAAAGATACTGAGAAACTCATTAGGGAACCACACCTTTCACAATAGCTTCCAATAAGATAAAATATCTTGGAGTATCTCCAACCAAGAATTCTATGATGAAAACACCAAGTTATTGAAAAAGAACTTGAAGAAGATAAAAAGGCTGAAAGATTCCCCATACTCATGGATGATTGGTAGAGATAACAACAGTAAAATGGCCATCCTACAAAAAGTCATCTACAGATTTAATACTTTCCTAATCAAAATTCTAATACAATTCAACACATGTCTTTAAAAGATAAATTTGGGCTGCATATCAAAACACACACACACACACACACACACACACACACACATACACACACACACACACATACAATCATGTGCACACAAATGCACATACAAATCAGGATAGCTAAAACAATCCTGAATAATCAAATAACTGAAGGAGGTATTACTTCCCCTAAATTCAAGTTGTACTACACAGATGTAGCAATAAAAACAGCACAGTATTGGCACAAATGCAGACACATTGATTGACAAAATTGAGCTGAAAATCCAAACATTAATCCATACACCTATGGACTGCTGATTTTTATTGAAGAAGCCAGAAATACATTCTAGAAAAAAGATAGCATCTTCAGCAAATGATGCTACTCAGATTGGATGACTAAGTGTAGAAAATTCAAACAGAGCCATATTTATCACCTTGGAAAAAACTCATCTCCAAACTGATAAAAGACTTCAACATAAAACCAGAAACACTAAAGATAGAATAAAATATGTTAAATAGCCTTGAACTCATCTGCAAAGAAGAAGACTTTCTGAGCAAAAGAGCAGTAATGCACTAAGTTCAACAATTAACAAATGGGATTCACAAAATTGAGAAGCTTTTGAACAGCAAAGGATATTATTTATGTAGTCACTTCATTTATAAGTGATATTAGTTGTAAATCAAAGAATGATTGTGATACAATCCACAGACTCAGAGGGGCTAAGTAACAAGGAGGGCCCCAGAGAGATATGCATGGATCTCTGTGGGAAGGGGAAATGGGACAGATTTTGTGGTTGGAATGGGGGCAGACAGGGATGGGAAGAGGAGGGATCAGGTAGAGGGATGGAGGGAGAGAGTACTGGGAGAGATGACTGGAATCAGAAGACATTTCAGGTGCAAGAAAAAACCTAGTGTAATGGAAACTCATGGGAATCTACAGTGGTGACCCTAGCTAAGACTCCTAGGAATGGGGGTTACATAGCCCTAACCAGCTACATTCTGTAACCAAGTAAGGCTTCAAGTTGGAGGATTGGGACACCAATACAGCCTCAAAACCTTTGACCTACAATTGTTCTGCCTGCAAGATGTGTTGGGATAAATGTGGCACAAAACTGGGATAAGAGTGTCCAACCAATGACTGGTCAAACCAGAGAACCATGCCACAAGTGGGAATCCACACCTGACATTGTCTAAACAGCCAGGACCAGAGGCTGGATAGTCCAGGGACCTAGAAAAAAACAAACACAACCATTAAAAAAGAAAATGAAGTGATTACTAGTGATGTGCTGCTATACTTATAGGTCAGAGTCAAACATAATCATCATCAGAGAGGCTTCATTCAGCAACTGATGGGAGAAGATACAGATCCAAATTAGGTGGATGTCTTGGAATTTCAGGAAAGAGAGAGCAGCGGAATTATAAGAGCCAGAGGGGGCAAGAACACCACAAGAAAATGCCCCACAAATAAAACAAGCAGGGCTCATAGAGGTTCGTGGAGATTGAATTGATAGTCAAGGAGCCTCCATTGGAAAGAGAGGCTGTCTCTGACTCTTTTGCCTATTTTTGGCATCTTTTTTTCTCATTTTGAGTTGCTTTGTTGAGGGAATGTGCCTAGTCTTATTGCAGCTTGACATGCAATGTTGTTATCCTGGCTAGACCTGCCCTTTTCTGAAGGTAAAGGAGGAGGAGTGGATCTGGGGAGAGCAGAAGTGCAGGGAGGGACTGGGAGGAGAGGAGGCAGGAGAAACTGTGGTCAGGATGTCATATTTAAGATAAGAATAATTTTTTTTTAAAAAAAGGATACCATGATTCAAACAAAGAATTGAAAAATATTTCTCTCCTCCATATCCAATAGAAGGTTTATATCCAATGTAGGTAATGAACACAAAAACCTATCCATCAAGATAACAAATAGCTGGTTGTGGTGGCTGGCCCATGCTGGTAGGATTTACTAAAGATGGCAGAGGCAGGAGGATCACAAGTTCCAGGCCAGCCTGGGCTACACATTTGGCCAGGCTGTAGTGGCACATGCCTTTAATCCTGGCACTCAGGAGGCAGAGCCAGGTGGATCTCTGTGAGTCCAAGGCCAGCCTGGTCTACAGAGTGAGATCCAGGACAGCACCAAAGCTACACAGAGAAACCCTGTCTCAGAAAAAAAAATAATTCTATTTTAAAATTGGGTACAATTATAAACAGAATTCTCAGAAGACAGGGATCAAATAGCTGAAAAGAAATGTTCAACATCATAGCAACAAGGGAAAAACAAATAAAAACTACTTGGACATTTCATCTCACACTTGTCCTTGGGACTGGTGGCACTGTTAGATTTGTCTGCCTAGTTTGACAGTTCTTCCATGTTTATGGTTAATCCATTATTCATTCCAGAATACTATAACCCTGGGTCATTGAGCAATGTCTGATATCTACAATCAGTGTCTGTTCTCTACAAATCCAAAAGGGTTTTCAGTATATGTTGCAAACTGTTCACATATTCTAGGATGGCTGAAGAAAACAAAATCTTACAGAGGTTCCCCCATAGGGATAAGCAGATACAAAGGAGAGAAATTGAGAGAGACAGAGAGAGACAGAGACAGAGAGAGAGAGACTCAGAAAAAGAAAGGGCTGAGGAAGTAGAAAGCATGACATGAGTGGGAGGAAAAAAACTGCAAAAGGTCAGATAACCAAATAGAAGATCTGAAAGTAGAGATGGAGAACTTCTAGCAGATGTCGGGTATTTCGAAATAGACCTAGGGAGGCTGATGAGAGCAGCCCACACTAAGAGTAACAAGAGAGGGAAGGTCATCATAGTTCCCTTTCAAGGGAAACAACCACATTCATGGAACAGTTTACCCTTTAAAAAGAGAGATTAACACAAGTATATAAAAACAGATGGCAGAAAATGAATAACTTAAAATGAAGGCAGACTCTAGATTTTTAACATCCATAGGATGAGGGAGTTACAAGTCATAAATTCGGAAATTGACCACTGGAAAGGGGAAGAGCTTAGCAGAGGGGGAAGACAAAAGACATATGACATGGAAGAAGAAATAAGGGGGGGGGGGAATAACTAGTAGAGGGTTACAAGGGAGAAGTGTGAGAAGACGAGGAGCAGAATGAACTGTATGAGGAAGTCATAACGAATCCCAGTGCTTTGTGTGCTAATTAAAGCAAAAGTGGGAGACCTGCCCTTTCCTAAGCAGAAAGGAGGAGGAGGAGGAGGAGGTGAGGGGCTGGGAACAGAGTGGAGATGAGGAGGGATTGGGAGGAAAGGGGAAAGGGGAAACTGTGGTGGAATTGTAAAATAAAAATAAACCAATAGATAAAAAATACATTTATTAAAAAAGAGAAGAGACAGAAAGTGAAAAACTTAGAATGAAATCAGAATCTAATCTGTGTTATACATAAAATCAGGAAGTTATGGGTCATAAAATTGGAAACTGACCATGTGGAGGAGGAAAGAGCTTAACAGAGGAAGATGGAGAAAGAGGAAGGAAACGTAAGATAAGGAAGAGGAGATGAGGTGGAGGGGAAGGACCGTCAGACAGTGGTACAAAGAAGTAAAGAAGAGATAAACAAAATGAACAGTATGAAGATGCCTTAATGAAGTTCATTACATCGTATGCTAATAAAGATAAAATAATAAGTAACTCTAATTAGAAACATTGCCTTAAGGTGGAAAAAAATTAATGAAATTATAAGAAGACTAATAAAAATAATAGAATCAGTGAAAGTTGGGGAACAAAAGGAAAATAATAGGGTAAAAACATTCAAGATCACGTGTATATGTATATGTGCATATAAATATAACAAAAATTAAAGAAAAAGAGACCAGGAGATTGTTATATTTTAATTTCAAAAATTAAAAAATATTCTGAATCAAATATAAATGAATATTATATAAACACATAAACATTTCACAATGAAGTCTATTGCTATGTAAAATTAATGTTAATGAAAAATATAAATGAATATTATATAAACATCTGAATATTTCACAATGAAGTCAATTGCTATGTAAAATTAATACGTTAATGAAAAATGTATTTTAAAACAGGCAAATGTAATGAACCAATGTGAAAATGCAAAAAAAAAATGGGATAAAATATATGGGTATAGGAATGAAATCATAGACCCAGTAAGATAATGTATAATGAAAGTGGGGGAGGAAGACAGAGAAAAATGAAGAGAGAAAGGAGGAGAGATGAAAAGGTAAAGATGGGGAGAGAAAGGGGAAGAAAGATGAGAGAGAAATCACAGAAATGTAAGCAGTGGGAGGGAACACTGAGGAGTGAAAGATCACTGTAAAAATGTTCACCCTCTAATTTTCACCCTGCCTCTTTTCTTCCGGGTTTATAAAAGAAACCTTCTCTGTCAGCCCTGATGGGACCCGTGGTGATGTCAGGAGAGAACATGACCTTGTCCTGTGTGTCTGACCATCAGTTTGACATGTTCCATCTGTCCAGGGAAGGGGTGCCTCAGGGACATGGGCTGCCTGTGGTGCAGAGTCACATTGGGACACTCCAGGCCAACTTCCTTCTCAGTCCTGTGATGTAGAAAGGGAACTATAGATGCTGTGGCTCTTTCAGTAACTCTTCCCACGTGTGGTCATCCCCAAGTAATCTATTGTACCTTCTTGCTAAACATAAAAAAGCTTTACATGTGTCTCATGCCTTGTGACTAATGAAATCCTAAGGCTATGTCTGAGACCCATCCTACTGATGGTGAAGTGAAACTATCATAAAGATTTAAAGAGAAGAATGACTGCTGGGAGTGGGAGAATTATCATTATTGCATGTACAGCACAGAATAGAAAATATAAACATATTATAGATGTAAATATAATATAATCCATATCATATATATTTTTATATGAGTTGATAGCAGCTTTTTCTTTATTATTGTTACGTATTATCGTTACACATGTAACAATATACATAATAATATACATATATATACACAAAAATGGACTCAGCAGGTCATATATGTGTGTGTGTGTGTGTTTATGCACACACACAGACATACATATAACAATAATAATCAAATAAAAGGAAGTTATGAAGCTAACAGTAGGGAGAATATGGGAAATCTTGGAGGAGGGATACCTATGAGTGGCTGGAGCATATGGGCCAAATATTCTTGGGTTTGTGTGTTGGCTTAGCTTCCTCGTGGCTCTATAGTTTTAGCCCTGTCATTTCCCCTCTCTGATTCTCAAACTCTTCAACATCAGAAGTTGTTTAGGGGTATCATGCAACATTTGGGGACTACGCATCTCTCATTTCTTCACTCAAGACTTCCTACAAATAAACAAGACAATAAATTTGACCCTCTTCCAAGGAACACTGAAGTGGTCATTCTAGCTCTGTTCCTCTGTTCTTCTCTTCTTCCCTTAGGGAGAATTTATTGTTTTGCTCAAAGGTGTTGTAGAAATTTCAAAGCAGGTTAACTGAGCACTGGTATTAATCTCAGGTTAATACATTCAATCTCATGTCTTGGAGTTTTCTGCCACTGGCATAAAGCTGATAAGGGGAAGCCCTTGTGCACAAATTACATGAAATAAGACTTATTTACAAGTAAGCAGTTAGAGATGAAAATTAAGGATTCATGGTTTCCATTTGCCAAGTTTAAGGATGTTGTTTAATAGAATATTTGTTTAAGTATGTAAAGATGTGTTGCTTTTTGTGCAACATTTGTTTGACTATGAAAAGATGTGTTGCTGTTTTATCTTGCCTGCCTAAGGTGCCTGATTGTTCTAATAAAAATATGAATACCTAATGGCTAGTCAGAGGAAGGATAGATGGCGATGGTGAGCAGAGAGAAAATGCGAGCCAACCAGCCAGCCAGGGACCAGCTAGAGAAGGGCCAACTAGTCAGAGGTCAGTTTGCCAACTGCCAGACAGCCAGGCATGGAGGAAGCAGGAAAGTACAACACACAAAGAATGAAAGAAAGCTAAAAAGGCTTGAGGTAAATCATAAATGATGATAAACAGGTTAAATTAAGTTAAACTACCTAGTGGGACAAGTCTAAGCTAAAGCTGAGCATTTATAAATAATTTGTAAGTCTCCATGTCATCATTTGGGGGCTGTTGGTCCAGGAAAGCCTGCTACCTAAGGAACCCTCCAGAATGATGATGAAGTTGCATCAGTACCTTCTAGCATCACAGTGCCTCCTTGTATATGAAGGGCTTCCCATCCTGTATCTTATACTCTGCAGCCATAGAAGTATCTAGCTAAAGCATAAGGCATTTTCTAGTGCAGACAGTAACAGAGTTCAAGGGATTCTGGAAAGATTCTCTTTACCTCCATTCACTGAATGTATTGCACATCTTATACTTATTCTAAGAATTACATGTGAGAAAACACAGATGACAAAGTCATCTAGATTCTTATTATACTTTTATTTTATATTTTTAGTTATTGATTATAAGAAATGTGCTTTGATCACATTCATCCTGTGCCCCAACGCCTGTACCTACCTACCGAACTTCGTGTTATCTTTTTAACCCATAAAGTACCATGTGAGACACCCATATACTCATGATGGGAGGCTTTCCGATGGAGTATGGTCACCATATTAGTGGCTACAGTCCTAAACTGACACTCCCTCTCTTAATAGCTATAAACTGTCTATACCTCCTTGGCTAGAGGTGGAATTTAGTGTACACTTCCCCTCTTCATGCTGGGATTTTGTCAAGTTTTAGGTTGTATGGATCTTGGTGATGCAGTCACAACTGTAAAGTTCATATACGCAGCTTACCTGCTCTGTCCAAAATTTCTTGAATTCATCCACAGCCTCTTTCTGCAATCTCTTCTCCCATCTCTTCCACAATGGTCACTGAGCATTTAGAGGAGATGTGATACAAACATGTTATTTAGGGCCAAGAATTCTATGGTCTCTACTTCTCTGCACCTTAGTGAATTGTGGGAATCTGTATTAATTAATCACCATCTCTCACAAATATAAGCTTCTCTAGTGAGAGCTGAGAAATGCATTGATGTAGGAACTGATGATATAGCTTCATTAGAAGTCAGTTTAAAATATTTTCCATTGAACAGACAATACTAGTAGGTTTTATATCAAGATTCTTGTCTTAAAGAAATATTGTATAAATTATCCTTAAATCAATGAACATAAGGCAATGTATCTAAGTGTAGATCCTAATATTGACCTTTTATTGGGTTCATATCATTCTCCAGATATCCACAGGAACCTGTATATTCTGGGTGGACTTTCAGTGATCATGTTTGCTTTCTCATCATCCTTCTTTGTTCTTGGTGCTCTGTCAAAAAGAATGACATCTAAGTAGTGTGTGGATCCAAGACCGAGGAATAAAGGCATACATTCTTCATTTGCAAAAGGATATTTGGCCCAAGGCAGGACCACTGAAACTCAGCTTTCTAGAAAGAACACAAGAGCCCCTGATCTTCTCCAAGCTCTTGGACTCTGCATCTTCATATTGCAAAGGATACAGTAATATCAAGGTGAAGGTTTTGTGAGAGAGAGAGAGAGAGAGAGAGAGAGAGAGAGAGAGAGAGAGAGAAGAGAGAGAGAAAGCTGAAGAGGGAATTACTAAGGTGGACCATGGATGGGATGGGGCTTTGAACATAGAGAAGCCAAACATCTGGTTCTACTTTGTAGCATTTTAGGAAACTCATTTCACCATATATCTCACTAATACGTTGGATTTCAAATGAAAGTCCAGAAGTGCTTTCTAAGGTGCTTTAATTACTCTTGTTCCCTAAAAAATGCAGCTACCATGGACCAAGTGTCTGAGTGCAAAGAACATTGAACAGACAGTTAGGTCTTCCTGACCTCAGCCTCTTCCATATAGTCCACATTCCTTTGCAATTGGTAAGGATATGTGCATACAACATCAGTTAAAATGGACATCTTTAGAACACTCAGAAAATGAAGAAATGCAGAAGGTGACATACACAGAATTTGATCAGAGGATCATGAAACAAAAAAATTGATCATGCACATTCCCATTTGCTCAGGGAATTCTCCACAGATAGCAATGTTTACATGGAAGTCATGAAATGATAAGCTGACACCACAGATCATCTGTACCCAGTGAGTTCTCAAAAAATAAAGGAACTAAGGAAGTCTTTGGTGAAGAAGTTAGACCTTTCTCTGGCAGAAGTAATGGATGCAGGGAAACAATTACTGGAAGCTTTTTTATTACTATTTTTCCTTTATTTAATTTATTATATTTGTGTTTTAATTTTAGATATCAGCCATGGATTCACCTGTCCTCCCCCCTCCCGCCCCACCCTCACCTTCCCCCCAGCCCCTCCCCTCCATTCCAATATCCTCCAGGGACAAGACTCCCCTGGGGATTCATTTAAACCTGGTGGATTCAGTATAGGCAGGTCAAGTCCCCTCCTTCCAGGCTGAGCAATGTGTCCCTGTGTAAGCCCAAGATTCCAAACAGCTAGCTCATGCACTAAGGACAGGTCCAGATCCCACTGCCTGGGTGCCTCCCAAACAGTTCAAGCTATTCAATTGTCTCACTTATCCAGAGGGCCTGATCCAGCTGGGGGCTCCAAAGCCTTTGGTTCATAATTCATGTGCTTCCATTTGTCTGGCTATTTGTCCCTGTGCTTGACAGCACACCTGAAAGCTCTTGAACAGGAAGAAGCAAAGTCTGCCAGGAGGAACAGATGCCAGGAAATTATCAAATTGAGAGCTGAAATCAATAAAATAGGAATAAAGAGAACAATACAAAGGATTAATGAGACAAAGAGTTGGTTCTTTGAGAAGATCAACAAGATAGACAAGCCCTTATCCAAACTAACCAAAAGACAGAGAGAGAACATCCAAATTAACAAAATCAGAAATGAAAAGGGGGACATAACATCAGACAATGAGGAAATCCAGAGAATCAACAGGTCATACCTCAAAAACCTCTACTCCACAAAACTGGAAAATCTAAAAGAAATGGATAATTTTCTGGATAGGTACCATATACCTAAGTTAAATCAAGACCAGATAAACCATTTAAATAGTCCAATAACCCCTAAGGAAATAGAATCAGTCATTAAAAGTCTCCCAACCAAAAAAAAAAGCCCAGGACCAGATGGTTTCACTGCAGAATTCTACCAGATCTTCAAAGAAGACTTAATAACAATACTCTTTAAATTGTTCCACGCAATAGAAGCAGAAGGAATATTACCAAACTCCTTCTATGAGGCTACAAATACTGGAATCTTAATACAGAGGTCACTAACTTTGAGGTTATCCTCCATTATTCTAATGTGGTTCTCAAAATGGCTTTCCTTTACTTCAAAGGTTATGGTCCTCACTATCGACTCAACAGAAATCAAACTGTATTGCTTCATCAATGGGTCTCTGCTTCATTTCACTCATGTAGACCGCTACAACCTGACTAGCAGTAAATTCTAAACTTACTTGAAGATGTTACTATGTTGAGGCTCCCAGAATTCCATATAAATGAAAGCCTCACTGTTTTTATTAGTATATATTAGTAATATATAGATGGTATATAAAATAATGGGTTTTATGTCATTTTCCTGTATGTATATGTGTTTTTATCATATTCACAATAACTCCAATAACCCCAACTTAACTTTCTACCAGTCCTGCTGGTATCCTTCCAGAAGCCCACTCAATATGAGTCCTCAACATAGTCTGTTCTATGTACTCTAGATGCTGTTTGTGAAGGTAATTTCTCACCAGAAGCATGTACATGTTTCTTTAATATTTCAATGTAGACTTCCCTGCAATTAAAATATTTTCTAAGATGTGGTGATAGAAGGGGTGATAGACAGATAGGTGATAGATAGATAGATAGATAGATAGATAGATAGATAGATGATAATAGATAGCCGATGATAGAGAAATGGATACAACCTGATATCGATGACAGTAATATATATATATATATATATATATAATAGACCTCTAAACTTATGGGACACACTGAAGCTTGTCATAGCACTAAGTACCTAAATAAAAATATTGTAGAGATGTAATACAAAGAACTTAAAATCACACTTGTGCTGTGTGATGGTCTTTCTGTATGCTCTGAATATGTGTTGCTACCATTGGTTAATAAAGAAGCTTCTATGGCCTGTGGCAAAGCAGAGTAGAGTCAGAAAGGGAGTCTAAGCAGAGAGAAAAAAGAAGGTGGAGTCAGAGGAGAGACAGAGTACTGCTAGAGGAGCAAGATGTAATAGAACACAGGTAATGCTACTAAGGCATGTGGCAATAGATAAATGAATAGAATGGGTTAATTTAAGATGTAAGAGCTAGATAGCAAGTAGCCTGAGCCATAAACCAAAGAGTTTGCAATTAATATAAGCCTTTGTGTATTTATTTGGGTCTGAATAGCCGTGGGACTATATGGGACAGAAACTTTCATCTACCATCTGCATTGGGTGCCCAAACATTCTGCAAGCATTTCCACATAAAATCTGAGAAAGCTTTAAGTAGGGGTTCTTGTACACATAATCAGTGAAAAACAGATTCTTAGCTGTGTTTCTCTTTAGCCATGATATAGAGATACCAGTTCATGCAGGCTTGAGGAATAGCATGGTGGGTTTGTGGCATGTCGGCTCGACATACAGCATGGCAGATTCCCACTGCGGTACACAGAGGTGTCTCCAAGCTGTGCCTCATGCTGCATGGCAGATTTAGATTGTGTTCATGCAGGCAAAAAGGCTAAAAGATGCATAGTAACAAAACGGTCCAGACAGAAAAACCTCTAAACAGGTGCCAATGTGTGTTATAATGTGTGAAGGATTAAGAAAGAAATAGAAAAAGGTATGGACAGTTCTAGAAAGGAATAAATAGTTTAAAAATAAAGTAAAGTCTGGAAAGAGAGAAGTAAAGTAATATGAAAAAGAATAAGTGATGTAGGGATGGGAAATGCACAGGGAGTCTGGATCCTGTATGTTATTATGTTGATTTTTAATTTCTTGAATGTTGACAAGCAAACAACAGCTGCTGAGACATGGGTTTGACAGAGAGACTGAGGACATACACACCATCCTAGACATTTTAAGAATGCCTTAACTTTCAAGCAGAAGTAACAAAATAAATTTTAAAAAGGAACTTAAAAGACTCATAGCTTTGGAGAAGTGCTTTTGCTTCTGTTTCCACAGGAAATAAGAGGCTGTGGAATTATTCCAAGTTAATATGGATCAGATTTGATCAAGAGAGACTTCCTGACACTTGACAGATGATGTTTATCAACAAAGGTTACTGCTGGTCTTCCCAGGACACAGTCATTGTCTCAAAATTTTCTCAGGGACCCCTGGGGATGCCTTTACCCACAAAGAGCAGGAAGCAGTATGAAGAAAACTATGCCCACATTCCCGAGAGTTGGAGGATTTTGGCGATTTTTGGTTATTTGGTGGGTTATGGGTGTTTGTTTTAATTCAGGAGAATACAAGAATATAGGATAAAAAGACAACTACTAATCTCAGATATTTCACATTGGCATGGATTTTAGTATAATGACATAAATTAGTTACTTTTGTTACACTATATATCACCACACGTGTAAGCTCTAGAACAAAAAGAAGAAACCACACTTAAAATGTGTAGAGGGCAAGAAATAAGCAAATTCATGGTTGAACTTAATACAATAGAAAAAATAAATTAGAAGAATCAATAAAATAAGATTATTCATTGAGATTGAAAAACCTTTATCTAAATTAACTAAAACACACAGACAATATCCAAATTAAGAAATTAGAAATAAACACATGGCCATAACAGCTGAGTAAATCCAGAGAATCCTAAGGACATAGTTTAAAAATCTGTACTAGCCCAAATTGGAAAATCTAAAAGAAATGGATAATTTTCTTGAGACATACCACTTACAAATGCTAAATAAAGATTAGGTAAGCAATTTAAACAGATCTATAACCCCTGGTGAAATAGAACCAAACCAAACTAAAAAGAAAAACTCTAACCAGATGGATTTAGAATAGAATTCTATGATAATTTTAAAGGAGTTTTAATACCAGTATTCCACATGTTATTCCACAAAATAGAACAAGAGGAAATATTGTGAAATACATTTTCTGAGACCACAGTTACTCTGACAATCAAACTAAATAAAAACCCAACAAAGAAAGAGAATCATAGGCCAATTTCCCTTGTAAAATTAGGGTGAAAGTTACTCAATAAAACACTTGCAAATTGAATACAAGAACACTTCAAAGGATTCATTCACTATGATCATGTAGGCCCCATACAAGTGATGTGGGGATGCTTCAACATATGTAAATCAATAAACGTAATCTACTATATAAACAAAAACAAAAATCACATGATTATCTCATTATATGTGCAATAAAGTCTGCCTGGAAAAAAAGAAATTTAAGTTAAAAAGAGAGATAGGAATTTAAGCACCACTAGACATTTTTAGAAAACCCTCCTTCCATGTTGGAAATATAAACAGAAGGATTCTGTGTTTCTTCTAAGAGTCCACACAAGATCAACTAAGTATTTCAAAAAGGAACTGTTTATTTTGCATTTGAAGTAATAAATATAGAAACACATGGTCAAGAACTGAGACCTCACACATCCTGTGTGTCCCATGGTCTCCCAAGTGCCTGCTGTTTTGAGTGCACACAGACAGGAAGCTAACTATGCTGAGGCAATATCAGCATCTGGCCCCACAGGACACCACCTTCCTGTGTATCCGTGATTCCTTAATGAAATTAGGTTACCAAGGAAGACAGAGTTCACATAAAAGCTAGTCTATCTCTGAACAGGAACACTGGTTCTTTTTTGTGAAGGCCAAGAATAGTCTAATATCCTTAGCATTCAGCTAATGACTGTCACTGTGTCAGGAGCTGTGGGGATTGGCTGTCTGTATTCAACCCACGACGTACATGATGAATGAAAATTCAGAAAAGGAGAGACTGAGGACTGAACACTTAATGGAGACTCTCAAGACTGTCCTTACTTTAAAAAGAAAAATGTGTTGTGAATATACAGACATGATAATTAGAGCTATTTAAAAAATGACAGGCAGACAGAATGACAAGCAGAAGTAATTAGATGATGAGTAGAAGAAAGATGTGTGAAAACAAATGCTTGAAAGATAGATAAATAAATCACAAATACATAAATGATTGACAGATCACTTGATTGATAGAATGAAGAGGATAGATAAAAGATGATTGATAGTAACTATATATTTATGACATACAGATAATAGATACATACATAAATGCATTGATACATGATAGATCATATTGGTAAATGATAGAGAGATAATGAGTGCTACAAAGATAGATATAAACATGATTATGGATCACATTAATACACATAATTGACATACCCAAACTTATGTGACACAATGAAGATGTTCAGAGCAGTATGTACATAAATAAAAATATTGTAGAGCTATAATACAAGGAACTGAACATGACATCAGAAAACTCTAGAGCAACAATGACAAAAAAGAAATAACACCCAGAAGTAGAGGGCAAGAAATAGTCAAACTCAAGATTCAATTTAATACATAGAAACAAAATAAATATGAAGAATCAATAAAAACAAGTTTATTCTCAAGGAAATCAATACAATTGAAAAACCCTATCTAAATTAACTAAAACACTTCGAATTAGCAAAAATACAGAGAAAGAATACACAAATTAAGAAATAAGGCATGAACACTGGGACATAAAAACAGACAATGGTAAATCAGAAGATCATAAGGACATACTTTAAGAACCTGTACTACACCAAACTGGAAAAATCCAAAAGAAATGAATAATTTTCTTGACACACGCCACTTATAAAGGATAAAGGTTAAATGAAGTTTAGGGGGCTGGAGAGATGGCTCAGAGGTTAAGAACACTTACTGCTCTTCTAGAGGTCCTGAGTTTAATTCCCCGCAACCACATGGTGGCTCACAACCATTTGTAATGAGATCTGGTGCCCTCTTCTGGCCTGCAGTAATATATGCTGTATACATAATAAATAAATAAATCTTTTTAAAAAATGAAGTTTAGGTAAGTAGTTTAAACAGACCTATAATCCCTAATGAAGTCAAAGTGGTCATTAAAACATCTCCCTAGCCAATAAAAAGAGAGATGGATTTAACACAGAATTCTACCAGAATTTCAAAGAGTTGATGCCAATATTCCTCAAGTTTTTCCAAAATATTATAAGACATATCTTAAAAGACCTTATTAATAAAAAAAGCCCAGAGAGAGATACTGGGGTAAATTCTGAAAGATCAGAGAAACAGAAAAAGCTACAGCCAACCTCACCTCGCCAACTTCTTAGCCGATCCTGTTTCCTCAAAGTGGAAACCTCTGAGTCTTCATCCAAAGGATGTCAGCTGAACTGATTCTAAATGCCTAAAAGCTTAAAGGCCTCTACTTCCTAATTTTCACCCCTCATATACCCTTCTGCTTCCTGAGATCACTTCCTAGGATTAAAGGCATGTGTCTTTCCCAAGCAAGACATGGGATCTCAAGTGCTGGGGTTAAAGGTGTATGCCACCATGGCTGCCTCTGTTCTCCAGTGTGGCCTTGAACTCACAGAGATCTGGATGGATCTCTACCTCCAGAATGCTAGGATTAAAGGCATGGGCTACCACTGCCTAACCTCTATGTGTAATATAGTGGCTGTTCTGTTGTTCTCTGACCCCCAGATAAGTTTATTGGGGTGCACAATATATCAACCACAAAATATAAAAAAAGTGAATTTTCTGAGAGCATAGTTACCCTAATACATAAACTAAATTATGGCCCTTCAAGGCAATAGTAAAAGTGGGGATTTCTTTTAGCCTTGTATGATAACACACACCCATTAAAATATGTGTGAATGTGTGAATGTGAGTTCTGGTGCTAGAAGAAAGCACTGATTGGATCCCCAGGAACTGGGGTCTCAGGTACTTGTGAGTCTGCTGCTGTGGGCACTGGGTACTGAAGTTGGGTCCTCTGCAAATGCAGAACACATTCTTTTTTAGAGATTTTTTTTTATTTATGGTGGAGCAGGGCACACATATGCTGAGGTGTGAATGTGGGGGTCAGATAATAACATAGAAATCAGTTTGCTTCTTCCATCATGTGGGTTCCAGGGCTCAAACACAGGTTTTTGCCCATTGTCTTAGTTAGGATTTCTACTGCTGTGAAGAGACATCATAACCATGGCAGCTCTTATAAAGGAAAACATTTAATTGGATGGCTTAAAGTTCAATGGCTTGATCCATTATCATCATAGCCAGACACGGCAGCATACAGGTAGACAAGGTGCTGGAGAAGGAACAAGAGAAAGCCTGTGAACAAAGGAGACTTCAAAGCCCACCCTCACAGTGACATGCTTCCTTCAACAAGGCCACACTTCTTAGTAGTGCCACTCCCAATGAGCTTATGGGGGCCAATTACAAGCATGCCCACTATGACTTTTGGCTGAGTCTACAGTACTAGATGTAAACTCCCTCCTGAGGACTGGCTATCAAGTCCAGTCCAAAAGTGGTTAGTTACCCTTTCTGCTAGTTAGCTTCTGCTGTCAATTTAACTCAGTTCAGTTATCTGAGGGATCCTCATAAGGGGGATTGACTCAATGTGATTGGCTTGTGGGTATGTCTTTGGGGTGATTTTCTTGTTTGCTAATTGATGTAAGAGGACCCAGCCCACTGTGGGCAGTGCTACCCCTAAGCAGGTGGGCCTGAGTTGTATAAAAATGCTGACTGAGCAATAGGCAGAGAGAGCAAGCCAATAAGCATCATTCCTCCATAGTTTTTGTTTCAACTTTCTGCCTTGCTGGAGTTCTTGTCCTGATGGAATTCTTGCCCTGATTTTCCTCACTGATGTATTGTGGCCTGACATGTAACCTAAACAAACCCTTTCCTCTTCTGACTTGGTTTTGGTCATGACATTTATCACAGCAATATAAAATGAACTAAGGCTCTCTCATAACATACTTTCTAATATCAAATCAATCTAGCCTGGCTTGTCAGTATTGTTGCCAATAGGGTCCATGCTTAACTATCCATGACATTTCTCCCTCAATATCCAGCATAGCACCATCCAGAACTGTGAAGATTAGCAAACAGGAAAGAAGCTTCTGGCCCAAGTCCATTTTGGATTCTCTATGACCTGTGACCAAGCTTTTGGTGTCTTCAGAAGTAGGATCTTTATATATATATATATATATATATATATATATATATATATATATATATATATATATATATATATATATATATATATATATATATAAAAATAATTTTTTCATTTATTTTAGATTCTGACCTTACTTTCCCCTCCCTCTTCTTCTCCCACCCTCCAACTTCCCATCTACCCCTTCCATTCCCCTAAATGTCTGAGTGATCACTCCAACCCTTTAACCTTCTTTACCAAAATTCTCATATATACATTTATCATGTTGTGTTGTTTCACTTCATTGTTGAATGGTTGACATAGACATTTCTGAGAATGTTTAATAGGTACAAATCGACAAGTTGTTTTGCATATTTTCAGACATTTTATTTTAGCAGGCTCTTTTCTGACTCTTCAGCACTAGTTATATATTTCAGTAGAACATATTATACTCTCAACAATGAACCTGACAAGAAACATCAATATATTTATGATGTGTTTCTAGAAGATTCTGTCAGAGGCCAAGAAGCTGCAAAACACTGCAAAGAATTGGGAACATTTGAAATGGGACTATTTGCCACACCAATCCTGGGATGGTAGTATGCATTTATATTTATTATCTGCTGTATTTTGTTACATTTTAGGTTTTATTTCTTATATGTTAATCTACATTTCTAAACTTCAAATTTTTATTAATGTATTTTTTTCAAATAAAGTATAATTAAACCATTTTCCCTTCCTTTATGCCTCTCAACCTCTCATATACAGCCCTTTTCTTCTCTCAATTCATCTTTATTTTTAATTACCTTTTTTTGTTTTTTTTGAGACAGGGTTTCTCTGTGTTGTTTTGGTGCCTGTCCTGGATCTCACTCTGTAGACCGTGCTGGCCTCGAACTCACAGAGATCTGCCTGGCTCTACCTCCCAAACTCTGGGATTAAAAGTGTGTGCCACTATCGCCCAACCTTAATTACCTTTTAATATCTACATAAATATTAAATAAAACCATATTAATGGTATATCACTTATATTTACATAATTTTAAGGCTTACTACATTTCTAGCAGATGTAATCTCACAGCAAACATCTTCATCCTCTGTTTATCACAATCTTTCCCTTGCATCACGTTGCCTGAGCCTTAGGTGCAGGGGTTGTGTTGTAACAGATCAGCAAGACTTGGACAAAACATAATCATCAGTTCTATTTTTTGTTTTATTTTGGTTTTTTGTATTGGTGTTTATTTGATACTATTCAAAGGTTTTTTTTCCTTCCAATGTGAGAGCTACATTTATATGTCTCTACTACAAAAATATTTAGATACTTAGAATGCAGTTAGGGATTATACTTGTTTTGAGTTTTCTTGCAAATTGTTAAGTATGAAGTTATTTGCATTCTTCAGTCTGAAGTCATCCAATAAATGTTTCAGATTTCATTAGCAAAGGTCATATATACATAAATGTCTGGAATTCTGTCTGTGTCTTCATTTTGATTTCATAGATGAACTTGTCTGTCTTTGTACCAATGCAGCAGTGTGTTTATTAATATATCTCTATAGTATAACTTGAAATTGGGAATGACACCTCTAGTAGTTCTTTTATTGTTCATAAGAGTTTAGCTATCTTGTTATTTTGTGTGTATGTTTGCAGTAAAGCTGAAACTGTCTTCTTAAGATCTGTGTAGCATTGTCATGGAATTTTGATGGGATTGCATAGATGGAATTCTACATATTACTTTGGTAGGATGCCATTTTTATTATGCTATTTTTTACTGATACACAAGCATAAGAGATTCTCTACCTTTTGATATTTTTAAAACTTCTTAAAAGTACTCAAGGAATGCTCAATCCTACCACAAGGGCATTTGCTCAGCTATGTTCATATCAACATTGTTTGTAATAGCCAGAACCTGGAAACAACCTAGATGCCCTTCAACTGAAGAATGGATAAAGAAACTATGGTACATATACACAATGGAGTACTACTCAGCAGAGAAAAACAATGACATCATGAGGTTTGCAGGCAAATGGATGGATCTAGAAAAAAATATTCCTTAGTGAGGTAAGCCAGACTCCAAAAGACAATCATGGTATGTACTCACACATAGGAGGATACTAGATGTAAAACAAAAGATGACTAGATTGCTACTCACAACTCCAGGGAGGCTACCTAACAAACAGGACCTAAGAATGACACATGGATCACCCAATGACAGAGAAATGGGTGAGATCTACATGAACAACCTGAACAAGAGTGGGAGTAATGAAGGGCAAGTTTTGAGGGAAAGAGAGCTTAGGGGAGCAGGAGATCCCAGCTGGATCAAGAACAGAAAGGGAGAACAAGGAATAACAGACCATGATAAATGAAGACCACATGAGAACAGGAAGAAGCAAAGTGCTAGAGAGGTCCCCAGAAATCCACAATGATACAACTACTATAGACTACTGGCAATGGTCGAGAGAAAGCCTGTCTGACCTAGTCTGGTGATCAGATGGCCAAACACCCTAATGGTCGTGCTGGAAATCTCATCCAATAACTGATGGAAGTGGATGCAGTAATCCTCGGCCAGGCCGCAGGTGGAGCTCCAGGAGTCCAATTGTCGAGAAAGAGGAGGGATTGAAAGAGTGTGAATTGTTGAGACCAAGACTGGAAAAAGCACAGGGACAAATAGCCAAACTAATGGAAACACATGAATTATGAACCAAAAGCTGTGGACCCCCCAACTGGATCAGGCCCTCTGGATAAGTGAGACCATTGAATAGCTTGAACTGTTTGGGAGGCACCCAGGCAGTCGGACCCGGACCTGTCCTTAGTGCATGAGCTGGCTGTTTGGAACCTTGGGCTTACACAGGGACACTTTGCTCAGCCTGGAAGGAGGGGACTGGACCTGCCTGTGCTGAATCCACCAGGTTTAAATGAATCCCCAGGGGAGTCTTGGCCCTGGAGGAGATGGGAATGGAGGGAAGGGGCTGGGGGGGAAGGGTGGGGGCGGGAGGAGAGAGGACAGGGGAACCCATGGCTGATGTGTAAAATTAAAACACAAATATAATAAAAAAAATAAGGAAAAGAAATTTCAAATAAAGCAAAAACATACTTTCTTTGTTTGACTGATTCTTTAAAAGAAGTGGAATTTTATTATTTTAAATAACTACATGATTAATTAAGAAAATGAATAACTATAGCCTGACAATGGATTAATGGCAGCATAATCATTTTGACTGATTGCTCTTATAACATGAATAATTATTGGACATGTTGCATAGAACACCAGTGGAAACACTGAGTCTTGGATTTAAAAAGCAAAAGAACATGTTAAAAGTTTGAGTACAATAATCAAATTGGAAGATTTTGAATAAAGGGGGTGGGTTCAAGATGCAACCCATTTGTAGCCATGGTAAATGTTGTAGCTGAAAAAGCTAAAATCTGAAAAATTTCCCAAAAAGCTATGGTCCTGAAAGGCAATGGTAAAATGGGAGAATATTTTAGCCTGATATGAGAACACAAACCTTTAATCCAAGCACTTGGGAGGCAGATGCTAGTGAAGATTTGAATTCAAAGCCAGCATGGTATATAAAGTGCATTCCAGTATAACAAGGGCTACAGAGACAGCCTGTCAAAAAAAATAATGAATCTGGCGGTGAGGGCGGATGTTTCTGGTGGTAGGCTTTTCATGCTGTGGTCAGGTAGATACTTCAAACCTCTTACAACACCCAATATGTTTTATTCTGGTTCTGCCTCTTGTCAGCCAAGCCAGCACCATGCTGTCTGTGCTCCTAAACCTGATTTGTACTGGTGAGTCCTGCTGGGAACAGATGTTGTGGAATAACAGGGTGGGAATATCATCCTGGGAGGCTAAATCTGTCTACAGCAGAAACACTGGCTTCCATGTTTTATATTAATGCATGAGTTCATCTTAACTAAGTAAGCTCTGATTCTAATGTCCCAAGGCCCAACAAGACAGGGATGTCAGATGGCCAGGCTACTGGAAAAACAAAGATCATTCATCATGAGTTTTTCTTCCTAGGCCTCTTCCTAGTACTGAGGACATTGGCACAAGCAGGTGAGTCCATCCTTAAAACCTTGAGATACTATATATCATATAAATAGATAGGTTTCATTCTAACAGGAGAGCAAGCATCACAGGGTGTTGGCTGGTTGGGTGTTGGCTTCTGTTAGTGACTTGTTGGTGAGTGTTTTGAATTTCAAAATTAAGACCCTGGAAACATGCCTATCAGTCAGTTCTTCCCCAGTTTGTCCCAGACACTGCCCTTGGCTCGAACAGGCATCAATTTTGATTGGATGAGCTTTTATTTTTTGGTTTTTCAACACAGAGTTTCTCTGTGTTACCTTGGCTATCCTAGAATTTACTTTGTAAACCAGGCTACCCATGAACTCAGATATTCATCTGCCTCTGCCTCTCAAGTGCTGCAATTAAAATTTTGCCCACAACACCTGTTGGATAATCATTTTTTATAAATGTGTCTTCCACACGGACACACTCCCCACCTGATCACCTCCACATGTATTCAGATTTTAATGTTATAATTTATGACTTTTTTTAGATATATATGTAACTGGACAAATTATTATGGGATTATTTTGTCTTTAAACATCTGTGCTACAGAGAGAATTTGTGTACATCTAATTTTGTTTTGCTTTAGTGAGCTACTTTTACTTTTTTACATGATGATATTTTCATGTAACTCATTATCAGCCTTTTCTTTCAGCTTCAAAAACACCACAGCATTTCCTGAGCTTATTGTGATGAACTTTATCTGCTACTGTATTTCTGAGAAAATCTTTATATACTTCATTTCTGAACAACACTGTTGCTGACATTTGTAGGCAGTGTTGTTCTTTTTCCAGTATCTGGTCACGCTGGTCTCTTGTGTCCTGTAGATTTTCTCAGAAGACTGTCATTGGCTGTACTGGAAATGCCTCATATGCTCTTCACTTATTTTGTCATTACGATAATTATACACTCTGTGATCTTGATTATTTGGTTTGAATTTGTTTCATGTCATTTGCCCATTTTGTACCTGACCTTATTCATTTTTTTATGTTTCAAGAATGTTGTATAGTTTTTTTCTGCTTATTTTATTAGCTACTTTTAATGTATTTTGTAAATATTTTACAAATTCTTTGAGAATTTCATACAATACTTTTAATAATATTCAACCAACTCCATAAACTCATTCTAGGCACCACCACTATCCTCCCAAGTAAACCTCAACATTACTTTATACTTCCTTGAATTTTTATGACTTATAATTTGGGATTTGGATAGTGTTAAAATATCTGGTCATTCTTTTAATTGTATTTTTATTCAGTTTCTGTTTTTACCTCTCAGATTACAAAGTGCCCAATCTAAGCTCACTCATTCTCCTATTTTATCATGAAGTATACTATTGAAATGCTCTCTTAACTTTTTAAAGTTTATATTCATTTGATGAGTGTGTGTGTGTGTGTGTGTGTGTGTGTGTGTGTGTGTGTGTGCATGTGTGTGTGTGTACATACTATGCCACAAGTGTGAAGGTCAGAGGTAAATATACTGGGATCAGTTTTGTCCTTTCCTCATTTGGATCCCAGCAATGGTTTTCAGAATCAGGCTTGGCAGCAATAGCTCTTACCTACATATACATCAAGCTGGCCATAATTTTTTTCAATTCAGTAGGTGTATTCTTTGTGTGTGGGGGGTGGTTTTCAAAGTTTTTATGTGGTTTGATGATTCTTTTACAAAATTCATAACATTTGCCGCCTAGAGATTTTTTTCACAGTTTGATCACATCTCTTTTCTTTAATAAAATATGTTTTTCTCTGTAAATTTAATATTTTTGAGACTTTTATACATGAGTGCTATATGTTCATAATGTCCACCCCTTGGCATGTATCAAAGAACCTGACATCCTGTGCCATGGATGTTTGTTCAGTCTTGTTCTTTGCTGCTCTCTTCTCAATAGCCAGGACAAGGGAACAACCTGAGTATCCTTCAGCTGATGAGTGGACAGTGAAAACGTATCACATGTACACTGTGGAATACTATTCAATGGTAAATAACAATGAAGATTAGTAAAAGAATAGATGGAACTAGGAAATACTAATACTGGTCAAAGTAATACAGATTGAGAAAAACAAATGGCATATTTTCTCTTTTTTCTGTGGTTCATGGCTCCAAATCTTTATTCATGTGGGGTTTTTTTGTAATAATTGACAGGTATTGTTTTTTTATTCTTCTCTCATATATTATGTCCTGACCAGCATTTCGGCTACATCCCCTCCTCCCAGCTCCCCCTTCCCTTTTTCCCCAGATAAACTCCTCCTTTGTTTCCCTTCAGGAAAGAACAGGCCTCCCAATGCTATCAACTGAGCACAGCATAACAAGTGACAATAAGAGTAGATGCACACTCTCATGCCAAAGCTGGACAAGACAACCCAGCAGGAGGAACAAGGGCCCACATGTAGGTCCAAGAGTCAACAAACAACAACACCAACTCCTCAGAGTCCCAGAAGAACACCAAGCTACACAATCATAACATATATGCAGAGGAGCTTTCTTAGACCCATACAGGTTCCCTGGTGGTCTCTTCAGACTCTGTAACTGAAGGCCATCAGCCTGGCTTAGTTGAATCGTTGGGTCATGTTCTAATGATGCCCTTGGCCACTCTGACTCCTATAATCCTTCCCCTCTCTTCCTTGGGCTTCCTGGAGCACTGCCTACTGTTTGGCTGTGGATTGCTGCATATGCTCCCATCTGCTGGTGTATCTGGTGTGATGTTGAGGTCCTTGATCCATTTAGACTTTAGTTTTGTGAAGGATGATAAATATGCATCTAGTTGCATTATTTTACATGTAGTAATCCAATTAGACCACCACCGTTTGTTGAAGATTATTTCTTGTTTTCCCTTGTATATTTCTGTCTTCTTTCTCAAAAATCTAGCTTTGCAGATTGACATTTGGGTCTTCAATTAGGTTCAATTAATCAACATCTCTGGTTTTTTTGTTTTGTTTTGTTTTTTCGAGACAGGGTTTCTCTGTGCAGCTTTGCACCTTTCCTGGAACTCTCTTTGTAGACCAGGCTGGCCTCGAACTCACAGAGATCTGCCTACCTCTGCCTCCCAAGTGCTGGGATTAAAGGTGTGTGCCACCATCGCCCAGCCAACCTCTCTGTTTTAAAACCAATACATTATAGATTTTATTACTATAGCTCTGCAGTGCAGCTTGAAATCAAGGATGGTAATACCTCTGGAAGTCTGCTTATTTTTCAATATTGTTTTAGCTATCCTGAGTTTGTTCTCCACATGAAGTTGAGTATTGGTCTTTCAAGGTATAAAAAGAATTGTGTTCAATTTTGAAGGAGATTTCATGGAATTTGTAGATTGCTTTTGGTACCATGGCCATATTTACTATGTTGGTTTTACCAATTTCAGAGTATGGGAGATGTTTCCATCTTCTGATACTGATTTCAGTTTTCTTCTTTAAAAATTTGAAGCTATTGACATACAAGTCTTTCACTTTCTTGGCTAGAGTTTTTCCAAAGCTATTTTATATTATTTGTGGCTATTGTGAAGGTTGTTGCATCTCCAATTTCTTTCGTAACCTGTTTGTCATTTGTATTTATGAAGGCTACTGATCGTTTCTAGATAATCTTGTATTTTGCCACTTAGCTGAAGGTATCTTTTGGCTATGGAGTTCCCCAGTAGAATATTTTTGGATTGTTTTTGTTTACTATAATTTCATCTGCAAATGATGATACTTTGACTTCCTCTTTTTAATTTGGATCTACTGGATTTCATTCAGTTCTGTTATTGCTGGAGCTAGAATTTGAAGTACTAAATTGCATACATACAAAGTGGACAGCCTTGAGTTTTTCCTGATTTTATTGGAATTGCTTAGAGTTTTACTCTTTTTAATTTGATGTTGACTATAGACATTCTGTATATTGCTTTTGTTATATTTAAGTACATTCATTGTATCCCTAATATTCATTTATCATAAAGCTAGTTAGATTAATTTCAAAGGCTTTTTCGGCATCTAATGAGGAAATTATGTGGGTTTTTTTTCCTTTCAGGTTGTATACAATAGATTACATTGACAAATTTTCATATTTTGAAACAGCCTACATCCCTGTGATGGAGCCTATATGATCATGGTGGATGATGTTTTTGATGTGTTCTTGGATGAATGTTGCAAGCATTTAATTGAATAATTTGCATCAATGTTCATGAGGTAAATTGGTCTGTAATTGTATTTTTATGGAATCTTTGTGTGGTTTGAGTATTAGGGTGATTGTGGACTCATTAAATGGCGCATTGTTACTTCTGTTTCTAGGAATAATTTAAGGAATATTGGCATTAGCTCTCCTTAAATCTGGAAGAATTCTTCACTAGAATCTATTGGCCCTGTACTTTTATCTTTGGGAAAATTTTATTGACAGCTTCTGTTTCCTTGGGGGGTATATGTTTATCTGATCTTAGTTTTATTTGGACAGTGGCAGCTATTGAAAATTGTCCATTTCATTTAGATTCTCCAATTTTGTTTTAGAGTTTTAAAGTATGCCCTGATGAATCTTTTGGTATCTTCGGTGTCTGTTGCTATGTCCCACTTTCATTTCTGATTCTGTTAATTTCGATATTCTCTCCCTGCCTTTTAGTTAGTTTGGATAAGGCAGTGTCCATGTTGTTGATTTTCTCAAAGAACCAACTCTTTGTTTTATTGATTCTTTATATTGTTCTCTTTGTTTCTCCTTTATTTATTTCAGCCCTCAG
The DNA here is from genome assembly GCF_903995425.1 of Onychomys torridus. NCBI lineage: Eukaryota > Metazoa > Chordata > Mammalia > Rodentia > Cricetidae > Onychomys > Onychomys torridus. Next base: position 2,332,376 of record NC_050443.1, read on the forward strand.
TTAGATTATTTCCTGCTGTTTTTGGTGTGTTTGTTTTGTTCTGTACTAGATCTTTCAGATGTGCTGTTAAGTTACTAATATGAGATCTCTTCAATTTATTTATGTAGGCAGTTAGTGTTCTGAACTTTTCTCTTAGCATTGATCTCATTATATCCCATAAGTTTGTGTATGTTGTACATTCATTTTCATTGAACTCTATAAAGTCTTTACTTTCTTATTTCTGTCTTGATCCAGTTTTCATCCAATAGAGGGTTCTTAAGTCTCCATGATTTTGTAGGCTGTCTTTTGTTTCTGTTTCCTATAATTCTAGCTTCAATTTGCAGTGGTCTGATATGACACAGGGGTAATTTCAATTTTCTTGTATATGTTGAGACTTGCTCTGAGACCTACCTCCACATCAACTCACTTCTTCCAACAAGACATCTTCCTCAGCAAGGTTACTCCTCCTAATAGTCAAACTCCCTCTGAGGCCATTGCCTTTCAAATCATCACAGAAGTCTATTTTGTTAGATATTAGAATGGCTAAACCAGCCTGCTTCTTGTATCTATTTGATTAGAAATTCTTTTCCACTGCTTTAATATGAGGTGATTAGGTAATGTTTATCTTTGATGTTAAGTGTGTTTCTTGCATGCAACAGAAGGATGGGTCCTGTTTTTATACCATTCTGATAGTCTGGGTGTTTTCATTAGGGAATTGAGTCTGTTGATATTGAAAAATATTAATGACCAATGATTGTTAGTTCCTGTTATTTTGGTGGTAGTAGTGATATTCTCTCTCTCTCTCTCTCTCTCTCTCTCTCTCTCTCTCTCTCTCCTCTCTTTCTTTTCTTTTCTTTCTTTTTTTTGTTTTTTCAAGACAGGGTTTCTCTGTGTAGTTTTGCTGCCTGTCCTGGATCTCACTCTATAGACCAGGCTGGCCTCGAACTCACAGTGATTTGCCTGGCTCTGCCTCCCAAGTGCTGGGATTAAAGGCATGAGCCACCACTACCCCACATCTCCTCTCTTTCTTTCTCTGCATGTGTGTGGGTGGGTGGGCACAACAAGAACATGGATGTTCTTCCATTATTTGCTTTTACTAGTATGAGATTATTTATTTTCTATTTTTTTCATGGGTGTAGTTAATCTCACTGGGTTGAAGACGTCTTTCTACTATCTGCTGTAGGGCTGGATCTGCAGACAGATATTGTTTGAATTTGACTTTATCAAGTAATATCTTGTTTTTTCATCTATGGTGATTGAAAGCTTTACTTTACTGGATGGTAGGACAAGAAGGGGAGGCAGCTGAAATGGCCTACTCTGGTAATCAGATTGGTGAATACCCTAACTGTCATCCTAGAACCCCCATCCAGTAACTAGTGGAAGCAGATGCCAAGATCCATGCCTGGGCACCAAGCTGAGCTCCAGAGGTCCAGTCAATGAGAGAGAGGAGGGATTCTATGAGTGAGTGACATCAAGATCATGTTGGGAAAACATACAGAAATGGCCAGGTCAAACTAGTGGGAATTCATAAACTGTGGACCAATAGTTGTGGAGCCCCCATGGCACTGGACTTGGCTCTCTACATAGCCAAGACAGTTGTTTAGCTTGAACTGTTTAGGGAGCCCTGTAGCTGTATGATCTGGATCTGTCCCTGGTGTATGAGCAGGCCTTTTGAAGACCAGTGCTTATGGTGGGACACCCTGCACAGCCTTGGTGCAGGGGGATGGGCTTGGACCTGCCTCATCTGAATGTAGCAGTCTCTGCTGACTCCCAATTGGAGGCCTTGCCTTGGAGGAGGTGGGAATGTGGGGTGGTTGGGAGGAAGGCTGTGGAGCTAGAAGAGGAAGGATAGGGTGATCTGTGGTTATTATGCAAAATGAATAGAAAATTTCTTAACAGAAAAAAAGAAAAAAGAAGGGGAGGCAGCATACTGAGTCTATGGAAGCTGAACCTATTGAGTTGGAGAGTTACACATGCTGGAAGACAGCCTATCTGTTCTTCTTGCTGGTATGGCCTTCACCTGATCTTCTAACTGTTATGGCCTGTCCATGAGCAGCAGATATCTGCCTGGGTTCTGTTGGTGGTTTTTTATACTTCTGTAACTTAACTAAAAACATTCAGGGAATTGTTCATCAAGGGGTTTATAGGTCTCCCTTTCTTTTGTGTTTACTTCTTGAGTCTCACCATTGTTCTCTGTAATGTTTTACATCTCTGATTTTAATGTTTATGCTCTTATACGTGGATAGCAGCACACTAATAATAATGATCTCCTCTGTCATTTATAGGAATTCACTGTTTGTAAATAGACCTTAGCTATTTAGTATAACTAGGGACATTAGTCAGGTCAAGTGGTTGCAATCATGGACAGGCTACACTTGGTGTCAGCTTCTGTAGTTTGGCTGGGAACCTTCCTGTATATTGAAATCAGATGCTATTCCTAGATGTACTTCCTGGTTCGTTAAGAGCCCTGAAAACACTCTGCAATCAGGGACAGTCTCTGGCTGGGGTCTATGATGGCTGCTGTGTGGTAATTGTTGCAAGATGTCCACCATGGCTGACGATAGTCTAGAGTTTACATGGTCTTCACTACAGAGACTAGCTATTGTCTCATTCCTCAGAAATATCAACCAGATAGATACAGATCAATGACCAACATTTATGTGCTGGCCATCATGAGTCCAAATCCATTCTAAATACAAGCAAACAAGTTGTTGAGTTATGCTGTACTCCAAATGCTTCACATAAAAGGAGCATGAAATGATAGAGAAACTATATGTTGGCCTCTAACTTATCAACCCTTAGTACAGAAGCATGAGCCTGTATAATCTCTGTAAAGGAAGATCTTTATGAAAGTACATAAGGAGAAAAGTAGTTCAAAAGGCTCATTCCCCCTGACTTGTTATAAATATTCTCAATTCTGTGGTCCTGGGGGTGATTTCTCCATTGTCCATGAGTTTTGGAATATTTGCAATATACTTCTCATCTGAATATTGTAATATTTCTAGATTGGTGAATCAAGAACATTTCTTTCCTACTACCTTGGTTGAATCAATTCTGGTCTATCCATCTTACTCACATTAACCTTTTCCTTCTACACTTCTTGTGTAATTTCTTTTTAGATTACAATGATCATGATGAAAATTAATTCTTTATTCAATACTCAAAATTCCAAGATTGCATATCTTAGCATGATATATATATATATATATGGTAGTTGGAGCACACTTACAGTCTTTGACTTAAGGCTTCTGTTGCTGTGAAGAGACACCATGACCATGACCATGGCCATTCTAATAAAGAAAACATTTAATTGGGGCTGACTTACAGTTCCAAGGTTTAGTCCATTATCATCATGGTAGGAAACCTGGTAGTGTGCAGGCAGACATGATATTGGGGAAAGAGAAGAGAGTTCATCTTGAACACTGGCAGAAGAAAGAGACTATTTCATACTGGTAATAGCTTGAGCATAGGAGACCTCAAAGCCTGTCTCCAGAGTGACACTCTTCCTACAACAAGGCCTCACCTACTCCAATGAGGCCATACCTCCTATTAGTGGCATTCCCTATGTACCATGCATTCAAACAGATGAGTCTGTGGGGACCATAGCTATTCAAGCCACCACAAGCTTTTGCAGCCAACACTTCCAAATGACCCTATTAAGTCTGAAAGTTTCTTTGCAGAAATACAACACATACAAATCTACTCAGCTCATAAATGAAACCCCGACAGACAAAACAAAGATTGCACCAAAGCACAACTTGGTGACTCTATGGGTTTACTGATATTATTAATAACAGTGTAGTTTGGGGGTATCTTACAGAAGCAAGGGATGACTCAAACCTGTACTAAAAGCACAACTCTATATAGGTGATTATCATGAAGCCAAAACCCTGGAGCTCTGTGCACAACTTGCAGGAAACTCAACAAGTCTTATAAATCTTGTTATAGAGCTCAGTTGGCTGAGTAGCTTACTTTTTCTAGAGAGTTGGAAAGGGTCACTGGTGAATCTTGGATGCTTCAGCCTCCCAGGGCATAGGAAGTTTGTTTACTCTCTGATTATCCTGAGCCTCTCAACCTCTCACATTAAAACAGGGATGTTTCAATTCAGAGAAAATTGCTATACAGAAGATCCCAAAAGAAGTGAAAATTGGAAGCTCAGCTCTCAGGGATAAAGGACAATCATTAAATTTTTTACTTTGTACATCTCTTTGCAGGTGATCAAGACAAGCCTTCACTCTCTGCCTGGCCAAGCCATGTGGTTCCTCAGGGACATCATGTGGAATTTCAATGTGACTATCATAGTGACTATTATATATTCAAGTTGTACAAAGAACATAGTAACCTTATCTCTCAGATCCATGGAAGATCATTCACAGGGAAATTTGTCTTGGGTCCTGTGACACCAGCATATGCAGGAACATACAGATGCTATGGTTTTAATTATCAATCCCCTAATGAAACTTCTGCATACAGTGACCCTCTGAAGATCATAATTTCAGGTTAGAGATGACATTTGTAGTAGCTTTTCACTCCCCAAAATCTCTCAACCCTGTAATTGTCTGAAAAAGTATTAGTCAGAGGCTTGGATTGATAAAAGAATATTCAACATAGAGAAATATGTAATGTTCTGGGCATAATATGATACACAAGGACATGCATTTTTCTAGTCCCTAAGGCTTCCTGTGTGTTAAACAAGTCAAGCAAAATTTGGGCTTTAAGATAGAACTCAAATCTTAACAAGTTGACATCAGGATGCAAGAATATCATGAATTCTCCAAGGTCTATAGCACTACAAGGCTTGATATAACAAAATAAGGAAAAATTCAGTTATGGGCAAAACAAATCATCATGTGGGAGACACCCTGCTACAAACTCTGAACATGGAGGAAGGGTCCAAGTGCCAAGGAATGCATGAGGCTCTAGAAGCTGGAAGGCAAAAAAAATGGATACTTTCCTAGAGATTTCAATAGTTACTATCCCTGAAGATACTTGATTTATGCTATTTGAGCTTTTCAGAATTCTGATCTCCACACTTGTATTCTTCTAAGAATCAAATTTATGTTAATTTGTTATGTTAGCATTTGGAAAATAATATAGGAACCCATGTCAAGGGTAAATTAAGAAGCATGGAAGGGATGATCTTGGAGCAGTAAAGTCAGGATGCTAATTCATCAACATGTTGAAAGGAAACAATGTTCATGATTCTGGATCAGGAATGCTTTACAGAAGTTTGAATCATGGAGAGGGCTGAAGTGTTTCCCTAGTAACTATGGTCAATACTAACTCCTTTACACTACCAAGGATTATACTTGATCCAAAGTAGCATAAAAAGGACACATGAAGCAGCCTAGTATGAAGATTGCCATGTTTCCTACACCCTCCAATCTTAGCAAAAGACAATAGTGTCTATGGAAGAAGGGTTCAACAGACACATTCTCACAACAAGCCAGTGGGAAAATATTGTGCCAATCCTAGGGTCAAATAAGTGGGAATGGACACAAAGATGGAGGAGTCTGTGTCCAGACAAGAACAAGTGCACTGGAGTACTCATAGGAAGAGCAGACCAAATGAGGGAGAATCATAGGTCTTCAAGGACACAGAGATTTTGATCAGGTTCATCCAATTTCTTTATTCTTAGGAATCTACAGTAAGCCTGTCCTGTTGGCCTTACAAACTCCCCTGGTGAATTTAGGAGCGAAGGTGATACTGGCGTGTCAATCACAGATTATGTTTGAAACCTTCATTTTGACTTCACACAGAAAAGGAACAATCAAGGACTCTCTCCAGCTTTCTGCAGAACATCATCTTGGGGGTTCCCAGGCCAACTTCAAAATAGGTCCTGTGACACCTGACCATGCTGGGACGTACACATGCTATGGTTCTTACAGTCACTCACCATATGAGTGGTCAGACTCTAGTGACCCCATTGACATAAAGATCACAGGTAAGAGGGTGCTGCCTGCTCATCATTCTCTTTGTGACACAGAAAAATATTCTATATACTAAAATCTGTGGGAGGTCACAAGGAAAATGAGTGTGGGAAATTTACGCGAAGCCAACCTTGGTGAGTATTTTACTGACATAGAGAATGAAAAGAAATACGCAAGGACAGACCATTGCCTATAACATAAAGCACAGATACAGGGAGGTGCAAAAGAGTCATAAGTAGAGATAAACAGAAAATGGCGATTGGGTGAGCATGATATGAACCAGAGAGAGTGAAGTCTTTCTATTAACATTCAGAAAAATTTGACTTCTACTTTTACAAGAAGTCTACCAGCAGAACCAGACATATAATGTGTATGACCTGAGTCCAAATACTTAGTTGGGCTGGTTCTTAATGAATCCTTATGCCTTCACGCAGCTGGAACCCAGGAATTGTTGGGAATTAATTAGTAAACATGGAATGTGTGCTAAGAGAAAATCTACAAAAAGACAGAAGCCTGAATGGAAACTTTGAAAATAGAGATGGAAAAAAATGTAGCAGATATTAAATATTTCAAGACAGAGATTGTCAGACACATGATATATCTCTGGCTTACTTGGTAGAATTCTTGTAGAGGTAGAACCCAAAAACACATTCTAAACCAAATGCTTGGGAGGCAGACAATAGATCACACTTAAGCAGTACATACACTGAGAGGAACAAGAGAGGGAAGATCACCATGGCCACTGTTCAAGAAAATATAGATATTTATGGGTTATTCCATACTTTGAAGTGAGATTAATTAGTGGAAGTTGAAGGACAAATGAGAATAATAGCATTAATATGGTTAATATTCTACATATATAAATATATATGTAATGATTTTTAAAAACAATTTAAACACATGAAATGATGTAACTATTTCAATTCCAAAAACTAAGAAATATTTTTAAAACAAGTACAAAATATATATTATGTATGCACATTAATATTTCATGATGATGTCAATTGCTAGATAAAATTCATTGTTATAAAAAACATATGTTAAAACACAGATGGAATGAACCAATGAAAATAGAGGCAGAAAATGTAAAAAAGCAAAAACTGTCATAAAATATTTGAGTAAGAAGCGAAGTCATAGACTAAATATGATAACAGAATGGAAGAGAGAGAAGGAGAAAAAGAGAAGAGAGGGAGATGGTGAGAGGCAGAAAGATCACAGAAATGGAATCATGAAGAGGGAACACTGAGCAGTGAATAAACACTAGTGAGAAACTCTCTTTAAACTGTCTCTGGCTCTTTTCTTCCAGGTTTGTACAAGAAACCTTCTCTGTCAGCCCTGATGGGCCCTGTGGTGATGTCAGGAGAGAACATGACCTTGTCCTGCACCTCTGACTATCAGTTTGACATGTTCCATCTGTCCAGGGATGAAGTGCCTCAGGGGCATGGGCTGCCTGAATTTCAGAGTAACAATAGGACATTCCAGGCCAACTTCCATCTTGGTCCTGTGATGCAGACAGGCAACTATAGATGCTATGGCTCTTTCAGTAACTCATCCCATGTATGGTCATCTGCAAGTGACCCATTGTACCTTCCTGTCACAGGTAAGAAAGCCTCATATAGATCCCACGTCTTGTGACTAATGAAATACTAAAACTATGTCTGGGAACCATCCAATTGATAATAGAGAGAAAGTATCATGTGGAACTACAGTGAAGGATTTCTGTGCATGCTAGTGTCATAATATGTATATGTGTGTGTAAGATATTTATATACCTATATGAATATATGTATACAAATATGTATATATGTGTCTGTATATATCTGAAACATATATATGTAAATATGAATATCTGTAGACATACATATACCAATAATTATCAGAAAAAAGAAGCTATCATCTTTAGAGTGGTGTGGGGATATGTAAAAGCTTAGTGGAAGGGTAAATGTAAGGGGCTGGACACAGGAAAGAGAGAAAGAAATGGACACAATTATAGTTCAGTTGAAAACCTTTTATAAAAGACATGGAACTTAAAGACATGCACCACCCATGCCCATTTTTCTGTATTATTTTCTAAATTTCACTTATAATTGCTTTAGTTATAACTTTTAGAATATTTAGCTATAGCTGTGTGCTCCAAAGTCTTGCAAGACACTGTTTATAAATAGGAGTGTAGTTAAAAAGAAATGTTTAATGTTTAATGTTACCTTTCTGACTCAACATATAAATGCCATTTTCTAATATGTGTGTGTGTATATATATATATATATATTTATATTTATATTTATTTATTTATTATATTTGTGTTTTAATTTTACACATCAGCCATGGGTTCCCCTGTCTTCCCCCCTCCCGTCCCCACCCCCACCTTCCCCCCAACCCCTCCCCTCCATTCCCATCTCCTCCAGGGCCAAGACTCCCCTGGGGATTCATTTAATTCCAGCACTTGGGAGGCAGGGGCAGGTAATTCTCCATGAGTTTGAAGGCAGCTTGTTCTACAGAGTAACTTTCAGGACAGCCAAGGCTACAAAGAGAAACCCTGTTTCAAAAAGTAAAAAAATAAAATAAATTAAAAAAAAAACCATGGCGGGCGGTCGTGGCGCATGTCTTTAATCCCAGCACTCAGGAGGCAGAGGCAGGAGGATCTTTGTGAGTTCAAGGCCATCCTGGTCTACCAAGCGAGATCCAGGAAAGGTGCAAAGCTACACAGAGAAACCCTGTCTGGAAAAAACAAAACAAAACAAACAAACAAACAAAAGACATGGCACTTGAGACATAGTATCAGATTACAAAATGATAGACAAGGAGCCTCACAAACACTCCTTATATGACTGAACCCACACTGGGAGATCTGTGTGTCCAGGCCGATATTGAAACAGGTCAGGATAGACTCATTAGGTATGAGGTTCAAATCAGTTTGGGAAGAGCAGAGATGCAGCAGCACTCCTGAAATCTCACTCACACAGATCTCCCCACAGCATTCTCTTGCATCATAACAAATTGCAATCCAAAGAGAGAGTCTACACCTAGAGGAAAACCACATAATGGTACCCTATGACTCTAAAGGTTCAACACTAAGTAGTTTCATGGGTTCTAGTCACTGTCCAAATTAAAAATAAAAATTCCATAGAGAAAGGTAGACAGGCTCTTGATGAACTTTCTCCCTCTCCTGTCCATTTCTCTGATAAAGTCATCAAGAAAGTGCACTTCCTGTATAGAATCAGATTCCACAACTAGTGAGTAATTGGTCCCTCTTCTCTACTGTGAAATTTAGGAACCAAAATCTCCTTGGCTCATTTTTTGTCAGTTCCATCCTGGCTCAGTAGTCTTAACATTGTCATCTCCGCTCTCTGATTCTTGAACCCTGCAACATTAGAAGTTGTTTAGGAACAGCATGAGAACTATAAGGACTATCTGTCTCTAATTTTTGTACGTGAGACCTTCCGCCAGTGAAAAGCAGAGTAAATGTTACTCCCTTCCCAGGATTAATGAAGCGCTCCTTCTGGCTCTGTTCCTCCTGGGGAGGAGGTGCTGGGGCCTGCAAAAGGAACCAAGCAAGCAAAATGGAAGATTTTATATAAAAATACTACTTCTAACAGAATAGACTTGACTTCACTTTTTCCCTACAAGAGAATTCAATGTCTATCTAGTTCAAGGTGTTGTAGAAGTGCAAAGCAGATTAACTGAGCACTGATGTCAATCTCAGATGGAAATACTGAACACATGATTTACATGTAGGGTCCTGCAGTTTTCTGCCAATGGCATAATGTAAATATATTCCTGGGCTGTGGCCTTCTGCTGGGCCGTAGTCAATTTGCTAGTAACAACACTCCTAACACTGACTCTCTTCTGAATAGTTATCAGTGTCTACAGTACCTTGGTAGGGTAGGACTTCATGTTCACCTCCACTGTCTGTGCTGGGATTTTCTATATCTTGAGCTTGCACTGGTCTTGGGCATGCAGCCACATCCTCTTGTGGAGTTCATCTATGTGTCTACCCTACTGTATCCAGAGACACTTTCTCTGGAGTTATCCGTAGACTCTTTTTGAAATTTCTTCTTCCGTCTCTTTCACGATGATCCCTGAACATATGGAGAAGATGTGATGTAATGGTCTCATTTATGGACAAGAATTATAAAATCTCTTATTTTATGCAACTTGTCCAGTAGTGGCTATCTGTATAATTATCATCTACCATAAATATAAGTTTCTGTACTAAGAGTTGAGAAATGCATGACTATATGGGTCTATGATAAGTCATTATGAGTCAGTATAATACTGTGTCCATTTAGCAAAGTAACAGGAGTAGGTTCTCCATCAAGGCTCCCATCCTATAGAAACATAGTAATTACCCATCAATAAATAAAAATTAAGAAATCTATCAAAATAGAGACCCCAAGATGTATCTCTTATTGGGTTAACATCTTCCTCCAGATAACCACTGGAACATGTATATTCTGATTGGGCTGTCAGTGACCATGATCCTTGTTGTCCTCCTCCTCATCACCCTTCGTTACTGTTGTTCTGGCATAAGAAGAAAGTCTCAGGAACAAGCTAGTGAATGTCATCTGAGTAGTGTGAGAAACCAAGACCAGAGAAATACAGGTATGTGTTCTTTGTTTACAAAAGGATACTTTCACTAAGACAAGAGAACTGAGGCATGGTTTTCTAGAGAGGAACCAGAGCCTTGGCTCTTTCCCTCAACTCTCAGAACCCTGAGAAATTTCTGAATGAAAATTCAGCATTTTCACATCAATTGCATACACTGATATCTAGGACAAGGTTTTACAAGAGCGATTGGGGAAAGAGAGACAGAAGAAGAGAGAGATAATGCTGAAGAGGGAATTATGGTAGAGCATGGGTGGGGTGGGACTGTGAATATTGAGGGTCAGAACACATGACTCTGCATTGGGGAAAGTGAGGACCCTTGTGTTTTAACATACATCTCACTAGTACATGGGATTTGGAATGAAAATGCAGTGCTTATTATGTGAGTTTAATTACATCCATCACCTAAAAATGCAGCCATTATGGACCAAGAGTCTGAAGTGAGAGCAACACTGAACAGACAGGTAGGTTCTCCTAAGTCTGCTCTCTTCCATACAGTCTAATATTCCTTTATTTACTGCAAGATTGTGTGTACACAACATCACTTGATGTTTACCTCTTCCTAGGACCCTGAAAGACAAGAAGTGATGGAAGTGACATATTTAAAATTTGATAAGATGATCTTTAAACAAGAACTGACCACTCCCAATTCCCAGGGTCCCACGGAATTTTCCACAGATCCCAGTGTGTACATGGAAGCCAGAAAAAATGATAAACTGAAAAGATTGTCTGTACCCACATGAGTTCTCCAAGATCTGAGGAAGTCTTCTGTGGAGTCCACAGCCCTTTCTCCAGTAAAGACTGATAGATGCAGTGAAATAACAGCTGAAATCTGAGACAGAGGTCTCTAACTTTGGGGCCATCTTTCATTATTTTCATATGGTTCTCAAGGTGGATTTCCTTTACTTACAAAGTTTATGGTCCTCATAACCCACTCAACAGAAATCAAACTCTATTGTTTAGTCCATGGATCTATATTTCATTTCATGCTGGAGACCTCTGAAACCTGAGCAGCTATAAATTCTAAACTTACTTGAAGCTGTAACCATGTTGGGTATTTCACAATTCCAAATCAACAAAAAAGTCACTCTTGTGTAAGTATATATGAGTAATAATTTATAATGTTATACAAAATAATAAGTCTTGCCAGGTGGTGGCCAATGCCTTTAATCCCAGCACTCGGGAGGCAGAAGCAGGTGGATCTTTGTGAGTTTGAGTCCTGCCTGGTCTCCAAAGTAAGATCCGGGAAAGGCACAAAGCTACACAGAGAAATCCTGTCTCAAGAAAAAAAGTCTCATGACAGTTTCTTTTATGTATGTGTATTTTGATCATATTCAAACCCAATTACCCTACATTGACTTTCTTCCACACCTACTGATATTCTTCAAGAAGCCTATTCTTCACATTGGGCCTCAACTTTTGTTGTTCTTTGTACTCCAGATACCCTTTGTTAAAGTTTTTTTTTCATCAGGAGCATGTATTTGTTCCTTTAATATTTCAATGGAGACTTCCCCTCAATTAAAACATTTTCTAATATATGGTTAAAGTAAGACACATCCTCTTTCTCACATCTTTCTATCACTATGCTGCTGAAAACTTTGTGCCACTGAATTAGAGCATTGCTTTTTGGAAGAAGACTCACTAATTCTCAAGAAATAAACAACACTTCACAAGTCTCAGGGAGACCACAAAACATGCAAGACTCAGAGATTCAAAATCATGCTCAATAAAATTATAGGAGTAATAATAGCTGAGGAGAGGAGATCCTCCAATTAAACAAGCTACTTTCAAGTCATGTGGAAACATCTAGGGATGAAGTTTTCATGAGTTGTCACTCACAATAGTGTGGGATTTTGGTGGTGCAGCATTGAGCCACCCATGACCCCATAATTACCCCCTGATCCATGATCCTGTAAGTAATCCTAAACCTTGTTAGTTCAATTTAAATATATCTGGGTGGATCATTTCTTGGATCTGTTATTAGTGCCTAGCTGGGATCAACAGATGTTTTCTCGTATCTCCAGACAGTGTCACTCAACATATTAACAATCTTAGATATGGTTTCTAAAGCTGTAATTAAAAAACATGACCAAAGATAATTGAAGGATACGGTTTCTTGGCTTACATGCCACACATGTATGAGGTCATGGTCCAATGAGGAGAGGCAAGGCAGGAACCTGGAGGTAGGAACTGAAGCAGATGCCTTGGAAGTTCATCATAGGTTAGATTTCTTCTCATATCTTACACAGCATAAGATGACCTGCCCCAGAATGGCACCACCCATGGAGGGGATAGGCCTAGCTACATCAATTGAGAATCAAGAAAATGCCCAAATGATTTGCCTATAGGCTAAGCTTGTAAGAGTATTTTTCTTAAATGACTAGAGCTTGTGTCAAGATGATAAAAAAAAACAACTAGGACATTTCCCCATATATAAGACTCTCTTTCTGTAGGGAAAGAGGTGGGGGTGGATCTAGGAAAGAAAGGAAACTAAATTTGGCTGAATGGCATTGAGGGAGGAGAAATTGGACTTGGGAAAAATTGTATGAGAAAAGAATACATGAAAAATTATTTTAAAAATCATGTCTGGACTATGAGATGAATCTTTGTTTTTGTCTGTTGTTTTGAAACAGGGGGTTGCCAGGTGGCCTCTGAGTAGTGATCTTCCTGTTTCAATCTCCCAAGAGTTAAGGTTACAAGGACTGTGGGCATCCTGAAGATGAACTGTACCTCTCTTTAACACAAGTTCCCTTCCAAGAATGCAGCATAGAAGTAAATTTGGGGGATTGTGTGACATAAAAGTTTCAGGGGTCCCTACAAATTCTATGGCTGTCAGAGAAACCAACTGTAGGAGGCAAGAATGAAGGTTGGTTCGGCATTGCTAAGTAATCCTGGCTAGTTTAAACTTCTAGATGTTGTCCATGAACATATTTAAACACAATACAATTTGGAAAAAAAGATTATTCCTGGTGTAATACAATAGTCAGTGCACAAAATTCAACTCAATGTACATGTTATACCTTCCAAGAAGATGAGCTCTAGAGATTGTCTGTATTAGTTTAAGGATCTGAGGAAGGATCTGAAGTGGTCACAGTCATAAAAATAACTTGCATGCTTAACATTCCTAGTTTCCTTAGTGATTTGTAGGTGCAAGGATTTTATGCTCACAAAATCTCCTCCTTTCTAATATTTAAAGAAAAATAGTGTCTATAATAGAGACCAAGGTTGTATTCATTACCTCTATGATATGTCTAATTAATTTGGGTAATCATAGAAGAACTATAAGAAATTCTAACAGAGCGTCCCCCCCCCAAAAAAAAGAGGAAAGCCATCTTAACCATAATGGTCATCCATAGGTCACTTGAGAATTTTGTCTATCACTTTACACAAATCATTATTTTGCCCATCAATTATATTGGAAATATGACACATTAAAGCATGGGAAAATGCTAGTAAGTCCTTGACAATCAAAACTGTGCTGGAGTAACAGATCATCTATTTAGTTCTATTTTTATTGTGGTCCTCAATTCATACATCTCTTGATTGATTTCTGCTAATATTTTTGCTGCAATATTAGTAGTTTCAATAGTCATACAGGCCATCTTTGAGGCCTCTGTATCCCAGTTTGCATTCCTGGGTTTGACAGTAAACGAGCCATTACATGATAGTGTATTACTAAGCAATTAAAATGATATCACAAAATTGGCAGTCAAATGGATGGAACTAAGAAAAAATTTATCCTGAGAGAGGTAACCCAGACCCAGAAAGAAAAGCATGGTATGAACTCACTTTTAAGTGGATATTTGCTGTTAAGTAAATGATAGTTATGCTATAATCCATCCACAAACCCAGAGAGGCTAAATAACAAGGACTTTAAGTGGGGGGTGTATGGATCTCCACAGGAAGGACAAATAGAATAGATTTTTCAGGTGGATGGGGGCAAGTGGGCATTTAAACAGGAGGGAATAGGTGGGTGTGGACGGGGGAGACAATACACAGTGAGATAACTAGAATTTGGGGCATGGGTGGTGATGGGAAAACCTAGTACAGTGAGAGCTCCCTGGATTCTATGAGTGAAACCTTAGTGAGAACTCCTAGTGATATGGAGCCTGAACCAGCCATCTTCTGTAACCAGGCAAGGTTCCCAGTAGTGAGATTAGGACATCAACCCAGCCACAAAACCTTCAAAGAACAATCTGTCCTGACTGCAACATGTGTTCGGTAATGTCCGTGCACAAATTATGGGATTGGCAAGCCAATGACTGGTCAGAATTGAGGCCCATGTCACAAGAGGGAGCCCATGACCAATGCTACATGGATGACCAGAAACCAGAGACTCCATTGCCCAGAGGCCTAGGATAGAACCAAACATCACTGGCAAATAAATCAATGAAGTAATTCCCAATGATGTTCTGCTATATTCTTAAAAGGTGCCTAGTTTGGTTGTCATTAGAGAGGCTGGCTTTAGCAATTGATGGGAGCAGATTCAGATACCCAGTGCCAAACATTGGGCAGAGAGTCTGGTTTGGAAATCTCCATTGGATCCATCTGCTTGAATCCAGCCCCTCCCCCCCATAGAAGAGGGAGTGGAGGAATTGTGGGAACCAGAAAAATTGAAGACACCAGAAGAACTGGGAATATTGAATCAACTAAGTAGGGTTCATGGGAGGTCACAGAGATTGAAGCAGCGATTGTGGAGCCTACATGGGTCTGCACTAGGTCCTCTGCATATGTTACAGTTGCTGCCTTGGTCTTTTGTGGGCACTCCTAACAATGAGAGGAGAGATCCCTCGGCCTCTTTTACCTTCTCTTGGGACACTTGGCTTCCAACAGGGTTGCCTCATCCAGCCTTAACGTGCAGGGTTTAGTCTGGTTTTAATGACTCTTTATGTGTCTTGTTCAGTTGGTGTCCCTGAGAAGCTTGCTCTTTTCTGGGGGGAGACAGGGAGGAGTGGATCTGGGGAGAAGGACGTTGGGATGGGAAGAGAGGGAGGGAAAACTGCTGTCAGATGTATTGTATGAGAGAAGAATAAATAAACAAATTTTAAAAGGAAGAAAAAAACCAAAGATATAATTTCCACAATACATGACACTTGCAAAATTAAATCAAGATTATATGAACAATTTAAATAGGTCTATAAGCCTTAGTTAAATAAAAAGAAGTCATTAAAAGTATTCAAAAACAATACAACAAAAGCCCAGGAACAACAAAGAAGATAGTCTGGTAGTATTTTAATATTCCTCAATTTACAAAATAGAGGTAATATTGCCAATTTACTTTCTGAGGCCTCAGTAACTCTGGTACTATAATGAGACAAAGACCCAACAAAAAAATAATTGCAGACCAATTTCCTTTAATAAAATAGAGTGCAAATACACTCAATAAAATACTTGCAAATTATATAAAATATATTGCAAAAATCCAAAGACCCATCAAAAAGAGGATGTTGTATGATAATTTAGAATTTATCCCACTGATGCAGAAATGGTTCAACATTTGTAAATAAATAATTGTAACCCACTACCCAAAACAATAAAGGTCCTCCCTTATTGCTTTCTCTCAGGGTCCGTTGAAGAGTCTAACAACCAGCTGAGGGTTCTAATCTGAGGAATACAACATGAATCTAAGCACACTGAGTTCTTTAGTCCATTTACTTTATTCTTCTAAATCAATTCTGTCTACATTCCTGCTTTTCTGTTCTCATACTTAGCTCCTCTCGGTCCCTCTTGCTCTCATTCTCTCATGTCTTCCTAGATCTTTCCAACTCCATCCTCATCTTTGTTGTTCTAAATCAATTCCCTCCAGTGCTGTGGGGGAACCAGTGTATATACACAAACAGTAATCCTTTGGCAAAGCAATGCGAGGCTTGAAGTTTTCAGGATCACAGAGAGAGGTGATAAGGGACCACACATGAAGCAATAAATGTCAGGTTCCAATTACAACCCCAAAGTGGGGAGTAACTAAAGGGGAGTTCTCTGGTGAAGTCAACTAAAGGCTGAGATCAATTAGGGAATAGTAAAAAGTAATTTATGTGCTCAAACTATAATCTAGAAGAGGCGAGGTAGAATGTTAGGGGTCTCTAAATGTCAATAAGTCACTAGAAAAGTAAAACTGTCTTTAGCACTGCTTTTTTCCCTGCTTGTCCCAACTGCAGCCACTTTCTGAAAGGGCAGGAGACATATGCTCAGTTGATAAGCAACCTACGTCAGAGCATGTAGCATTTGGTTAGTAAAAGCACTTTCACTTGGAGTAATTGCTGAGGAGGAAATTTAGGAATAGCACCTACCTGAGATAAAAGGGGGAGGATAAAATATTAATTTGCACAAGAAATGAAGCTTGGCACCTATCATCCCCCCAGCCTTGTCAGAAATCTCCATAGGTCATTGTTGAAATAACTACCTTAATTCAGTAACTAACAAGTGGTTAAAAGATCATGCCAGAAATGTGAGCAGTAATTCTCTTAAATTAGGAGCTTATACAAAAAACCCAGGTGAAGGTAAGGAGCTGAGGATTTAATTGTTGGTTATTTTCTCTATCCATGAGTGAGATGAGCTAATGTTTTTCTATCTGTGTTAGTTATTGGATAAAAGGTATCTTAGATGAAATACTTTTGTTCAGAGAGTGGCCCTGGCCAGATTTAAGCTAATGAAGAATTAATACAGCTGAGGACAGTTACCCAATTACCACAAATGTATAGGGGAAGCTGTGACCATAAGATTGAGATGAAATCATAAGATTACATGTATATATTACATGGGAATGCATGATAAGTGGGGAGAATCATAACTGTTATTGCTCAAGAAGTTTACAGCAAGAAACAGCCAATTCATTCAAAAGGCAGTAATTCTACAATGCCTTGCATGATGCTTTCCTCTAACAGAACGCTTAGTTCTGATAGGTTGAGTTTCTGAACTCTAGTTGTCACCTGCTGTATACTCCCATGGTCTTTTGCTACCAGCAGCTATTAATAACCCACCATATAAACAGAAACAAAAACCACATGCTCATCTGATTAGATGCATAAAAGACCCTTGGCCACATCCAACATCTTTTCATCATAAAAGTTCTTGGGAGTTTAGGGATTCAAGGGTCATACCCAATATACTAAAGGGAATTTACAACAATTCCACAGCCAACATTAACTTAACTGGAAAGAAACTAAAAATCTTTCCACTTAAATCTTAGGAACAAAGCAAACCTGTTCACTCTCTCAGTACCTATTCAAAATAGTACTTGAAGTCTTAGCTAGACTAATAAGAAAATTAAGGAACTTCAAGGGGAAACAAATGGAAAGGAAGAAGCCTCTATATTTGCCTGTGATAGGATAGAATATATACCTGAACTACAAATTTCCATAGGGAAATAATTGCAGTGGGTTAAAAAAATAACTTCCCCAAATAGCTGGATACAAAATTAACTCACAAAAATCAATAGCCTGCTGGGGGTAGTAGGCAGGGGAGAGGTGGTGTCACATGCCTTTAATGCTAGCATTCAGGGAGGCAGAGGCAGGTGGATCTCTGTGAGTGCAGAGCCAGCATGGTCCACAGAGCCAGTTACAGGACAGCCAGAGCTACACAGAGAAACTCTGTCTAGAAAATAATCAAGAGCCTTCTAATATACAAGTAACATAAGTACTGAAAAAGAAACCCAAGGGCCAGGCAGTGGTGGCGCACGCCTTTAATCCCAGCACTTGGGAGGCAGAGGCAGGCGGATCTCTGTGAGTTTGAGGCCAGCCTGGTCTCCAAAGCTAGTTCCAGGAAAGGTGCAAAGCTACACAGAGAAACCCTGTTTTGAAAAAAAAAACAAAAAAAAAGAGAGAAAGAAAGAAATCCAGGTACTACACCTTTCACAAAATCCTCAAAAATATGAAATATCTAGGAGAATCTCTAACCAAGCAAGTGAAAGATTTGTATGATTAAAAACATCTAGACTTTAAAGAAAGAAGTTGATGAAGATAATAAAAGAAGGAAAGATCTACCATGCTCATGAATTAGTAGGAGTAACAGTGAAAATGGCCACCTTACCAAAAGTAATCTACAGATTCAATGTAATCCCCATCAAAATTCCAACAGAATTCTACAGAGATCTTAAAATGACATTTCACTTTCATATGGAAACACCAAAAAAATCAGATTAGCTAAAACAATCCTGCACAATAAAAGAACTGGTGAAGGTCTCACTATTACCAATTTCAAGTTGTGCTACAGAGCTAGTGTAGTGAAAAAAGCATGGTATTGGTATAAAAACAGACACGTTGAACAGTGGAATTAAATTTAACAGCCAGAAATATCTCCACACATATCTGAACTTTGCTAAAGAATCCAAAAACACACACTGGGAAAAAGACAGCATCTTCAACAAATGGTACTGGTCAGTCTGGGTGGCTACATTTTGAAGGGTGAAAATAAATCCATATATATTGTGTTGCAAAAAAACAAAAACAAAAAAAGACCTGAACATGAAATGGTTTAAATTCCTGAACAAAAAAAAACATAGGTACACTGGAACTGATAGAAGAGAATGTGTAGAAGAGTGTTGAACTCATCTGCAGAGGAAAAGACTCTCTGAACATAATGGTGTTAGCACAGGAACTAAGATCGACAATTAAAAAATGAGACCTCATGACTAGACAGCAAAGCAACCCATCATTCATACAAAGTGGCAGTGTGCAGAATGGGAGTAGATTTTTGCCACTTCTACATATGATAGAAGATTAATGCCTAAACTACAGAAAGAACTGAAAAAAACTGCATATCAAGAAAACATTTTAAGATGAGGTACAGATATAAACAGAGTTCTTTAAAGATTTAATTCAAATAGCCAAAAAACAGAGAAATATTCAATAACCTAGCCATCAGGAAAATGCAAATCAAAACTATACTGAGATTTCATCTTATACCTGTCAGAATGACTAAGATCAATAAAAAGGGTACAGTTGATACTGGTAAGGATGTGGATCAAAGAGAACCTCATGTATAGCAAGTGGGAGTGAAAACATGTACAGCCACTATGAAAATCAGTGCAGTGGTCCATAAAGAAGATGGGAATCAATATACAATTCAAAACACAATATCTCTTTTGAGTGTATACTCAAAGGATGTTTCACCCTAACACAGAGACATTTACTCAACCATGGCCATTGCTGCTTTATTCAAAAGAACTTAAATTGGAAACAACATTTATGTAATTCAACATAAATACAGAAAATATGGTTCATTTACACAATTGAGTACTGATGGGCCATTTAAAAATGAGGTCATCTTAAAATTTACAAGCAAATGAATGGAACTAGAGAAAATCATCCTGATTAAGGGGGAACAGAACCAGAAAGAACAATATGGTTTGTATTCATTTATATGAGGATATTACCTGTTAAATCAATGATAACCAAGCTACATTTTGTAGATCACAGAGGTTAGGTATAGACTACAGGACTAGTGGAAGAGATCTATCTGGTTGGGAATTGAAAATAGAATAGATATAGTTACGGAGGGGCATCAGTAGGAGATGGTCTGCAGAGGGTGGACAAGGAAGGACTATGGGGAGAGATAGCTAAAATTAAGGACATTTTAAGGGGTAGTATAGAAGATTCCTAAATATAGACATATATGAAGCCAATATAAATGCAACTGCCAAATAAAGGGAGAGACAGAGTCCCAACAGGTCATCTCTTATCCCAAACTGAAGCTTCCAGTAGCAGAAATGTGTTACATCTAACTGAGATGTTGGATAAAGTGGTCTCCATGAGAACCCCCAAATTACATAGCCTGTTGCCAAGACTAAAGGTCGCTCTCAAAAAATTGACAGCAAGGCCATATTATTGAAGAAAGTACTTGACTCATTGAACATAGAGAAGTCAAGATGGTGACAAAATAGAGCCTTCACTCCTATGTACTAGCACCTTTGCCACAGTAATGTACTCTACATACTACCAAAAGAAAAATATAAACATCAACCCAGCCACAAAACCTTTGATTTACATTGATGTCATGCCTACAAGACAAGCTATGGCAATATTGGCACAAAACTTGCAGGAGTAGCTAATCAATGTCTTGTTTGACTTAAGGCCTACCCCATGTGATGGAGCATATACCTAATACTACTTAAGGGACAAAGAACTGAGACTAAACAGTTCAGAGTTCAAAAAAAGAAAAAAAAGAAACAATATAATGAGTTCTAATGACAATCTGAGATCAGTGCCTTGATCAACCATTGTCAGGAAAGCATACTCCTAAAAACAGATGGGAACACATAGAGAGACCCACAGCCAGACACTATGCAGAGAGTGGGAGGCCTTAGAACACTCAGAACTAAACGGGATGTCTCCATCAAAACCCTCTTCTTGGAGCTCAGTGAACACAGAGGAAGAGGAGAGAGAAAGGGTGTAAGGACCAGAAGGGATGGTAGACACAAAGATAACAGGATACTCTAAATCATGTTCTAAGTTCATAAGAACTCACAGACTGGAGAGCAGCATGCACAGGTCTTACACAAGTCTCTGGCTAGCTATCACGGGTTTCAACTTGCAGTTTGTATGAGAGTCCTGAGTGTGCAAACAAGTGAGTATCTGGATCTTGTGCCTATTCTTAGGAACTTTTACATCTGTTTCTTTGTCTTGTCCAAATCTGATGTGATAGTTTTTGTTTCCTCATTATATTTTATTTTGTTATATTTTCCTATTATTCCTTAGAAACCTGTTTGTATTCTAAGGAGAGACAGAAAGGAGTATATATGGATGGGAGAAAATGTGTGGAGAAACTAGGAGGAGTAGAGGGAGGGAAAACCATAACCAGGAAATATGTGAGAAAAAAATCTATTTTCAATAAAAAGGAAAAGAATGCTAATATTTCAGATGTTATTGTCATAAGGAGGTTCACCTCCCCTTGACATCTTGAAGCAAACTTGGAGCTACTGGAATATATAATTTGTGTTTTACATAATTTATATATTTATTACTACTGGGGAAGTATGGTGATGGAAGGGGTAGGGTAGTGGTGGAGTGCTTGCCACAACACATGGCGGTAGGTCAGTGGACCACTTTGTGGAGTCATTTCATGTCCTTCAGCTTAAGTGGATTCCTAGGATGGATCTTGTGTTACCAGACTTTACAAGTCAATCACTTAACTGTCTCACCAATATCCGAGTAATTATTTTTAAAACTGGTATTGTGGACATACTGGACCATTTCTCTTCAAGAAGCATTACTAGGAAGCTATTGCTGATGCTTCAGTGTTTCTGAAGATGAAGGTTTCAGACCTTGTTTAGCCTCTTCATGACTAGTGTGACACAATAACCCTAGGGGCGCAATAGTTAGACACATATCTTAGTGGTAGATCATGGCTGTCTAGTTGAACTTAAGGTCTACTTAAACACAAGGAACCATTGCCTGGTTCTGGAAATCTAATCAACTATCCAGGGCTAGTGAGTTCGTTGACCTTAGAGTGATCTACAACTGCCACTTCACTAAATAAACATAATTCAGAATATTCCGAAAAGAGTTTAGTCACAATCCTATCAGGACAAAAGGAATGTGTCCAAACAACTTTGATAAAGGAATATTCAACACAGTGAATTGGATACTAAGGTGGGCATGACATTATCCCCTGATGACATGCACTTTCTAGTCTGTGAGTCCTCTTGCGTGTTAAATAAATCAATAAAAACTTGGGTTTGTGATAGAAATCAGGTAGTGTAAAGTTGACATTAGAATGGGAGACTATCCTGAATTTCCCTAGGTCTATAGAACCATAAAGTTTCATATAAGAAAATACACAGTAACATCAGTACAAAGCATTATGAAGATGACAACCTATTGAAATCATGACAATGAAAGAAGTGTCTAAGTCCAAGAAATTCATGAGGCCCCCAGAAGCTTGAAGGCAAGAAACGGGTTCTTCCCTAGAGATTTGAGCAGTAACATATTCCTGAAGACACCTGACATTCCATTTGAGCTTTTCAGAATTCTGATCTCCAGAACACTTGTGTCGTTTTAATAATCATATTTGCAATAATTTGTTATGGTAGTGTTTGGAAAGAAATACAAAAATCCACAGAAAAGACAAATTTAAAAACAGGAAAAGTTTTGGCAGACAGGAGTAGAATCATGATGCGCATTCATCGACATACTTGTTTTTTGTTTGTTTGTTTCATCAACATATTTGGAGGGGACAACATCCATGATTCTGAATCAGATCTGCCTTATAGAAATTTGAAATTTAGAGAAGACCAGAAGATATTTCCTGTTACCCACACTTATTACTAATTCTCTTATCCTGTCAAGGATTATACTTAGTGCAAAATAGCATAAAATGAACTCATAAAAATTATGTTTCTGTATTATTATTAACTTTTAAGGTCAGGTAACAAACTATTGGGTTTATTTATCAAATATTTACACATATATGTCATTCTGTGTGGATGTGTGTACGCATGAGAGAGAGAGAGAGAGAGAGAGAGAGAGAGAGAGAGAGAGAGAGAGAGAGAAACTAATTCTGTATCTTTTATGATGATCCCTGGAACTTGTAGAGACATATGTGATATAGAGAAGAAGGAAGAATAGGAGGGTGGAGAATAATGAATGGTGGGTGTCAGAATTCGTATACTATCAAAACAGAAGAGAGAACAAACTAGAAGAAAGGAAACCAGCAAAAGCAGGGGGAGGCTGTGATCTAAAGTCTTCCAAGAACAAATGCAGTCATTTCTCAGACTCTAGCCCAAGTGATCTTAAATAATATACAGAAACAAACAGCCATCTTGGAACATCTACAGAAACCCCTTTCAAGACTCAGGGACTATCACAAAAGAGGGATAATGAAAGAACATAAGAGACAGAGGGTGGGAAGGAGTACTGTGAAAGTCCAGTTTCTAAACATGGCGTAACTATTATGCAAATAAACACAGCAGCTGTGGTCACCCAATGGATCAATAAACATGAATGTGCAACTGTATCCATGGTGTGCTGATGACTAACAGTCCTTCTGTTATTCTCAAGACTGGTTCCTATAGCTACATGAAGTGGTGACACTTGTTTTTCAAATTTATAGGCAATTGTAAATGCAAGTTTTATCTTGGTATTTCTGCTAGTGTGATTTTTTTTTAATTTAAAATGTCAACTTGCCACAATTTATACTCACTTCAAGATAAAGTCTGAGCGTTTGTCTCAACCACAAAGAGTTGGCCTATGGGCACATCTGGGGTGGAATTTTACTGTTTCCTTAGTGTGAGAAAACCTGCCCAGTGTTTAGGGAGTAGCAATACTCCCTCAGCAGGATGTCCTTACATGTTTCAAAGTGAAGACAACAAGCTGAGAATAAGCATGAGTTCCTTAAGCTCTGATTTTTAACTATAGATACAATGTGGTGGACCTTCTTTCTCAAGTGATTCTCTTTGTGACTCAACCAAAACGATGGCTCTCTGATTGAAATGAACCTTTTAAAGTTTAAAAATGGTGAAATAGAAATACAGTAATGCACACATGTGTTGCCAGCATTGAGAAGACTGGAGAAGGAACTCAGATTTGAGGCCAGTCTGTTCTTCATAAGTGAATGCTGGTATACACTGGGCTGCATAATAAGTCCTACCAGACAAGAAATAAAAAGAAATTTAAGGTGAAAGCAGAGGCAGGAAATTCAGCAGCACTGTAAATTCTTTGAGGAAAACCATCCTAGGGCAGAAATATAAAGAGAAGAATTCCTGATCTCTTCTAATTGTCTATACAAGAGTAACTGAAAATTAAGTATTTAAAGAACAAAATATTCATTTTCCTTTGAAGTAACACATATAGAAATGTGTGGTCATGAACTCAGACCTCATACATCCTGTAGGTTAATCTACTCATCAGAATTATCTGTTGTTGTGAACACACACAGACAGGAAGCTAACTGGGCTGAGTCTATATCAGAATAATGGCCACACAGGACACCACCATTCTGTTCTCAGTAATTGCTCAAATAAAAGTAGGCTACCAAGGAAGAACAGAATCCCACAAAAGCTAGGCCCACTCTTTACACAAAGATGAGCTGACCCCTGTGGTGGCCAAGGATAGTCTAATCTCCTCAACATTCTGCTGAAGTAGCTGTAACTGGGTCTCAAGGTGTGGGGCTTGGCTGCCTCTGTTCAATACATATCATACTATTTGGGTTTCAGGGTGACTGATGAGCTTCTGGAAATGAGAGACTGAATGACTGAAATTTAAAGGGGAACCTCAAGACTGCTTATTTTGAAAAAATGTTTTATTAATAGATAGACACACAAATAATAGCTAGAGGTATTTAAAAAAGACAGGCAGAGAGACAAACAAATGAAAATAGAGGATGGATGGGGGAAAGACAGGTGATAAATAGATTATTAAAAGTAGATAAATAAATAACATATACATACATACATGATTGACTGACAGATTGGTTGATAGATAGAATGAAGAGACTAGATAAAAGATGATCAAATAATAGATTATAGATGTATACATATAATGGATAGAGAGATGACAGATGACAGACAGACATATAGACAGACAGACATACAGATAATAGCAGATAGATAGATAAAACATGACTATGGATCACAGAGATATACATAATTGGCATACCAAAACTAATGGGACACATTGAAGTTGTTCATAGCACTAAGTACCTAAATAAAAATATTGTATAGATATAATATAAGGAACTTAACAGCACATTGAAAATTTTAGAACACAAAGAAGAAATCATACAAAAAAAGTGGAGGGCAAAAATAACCAAACCCATGGCAGAATTTAATTCAATAGAAATAAAATAAATAAAGAGAATCAATATAACAAGAAGTTTGTTCATTGAGAAAATAAATAAGATTGACAAACACATTTCCAAATTAAAGAAAACACAAAGAGAGAATATACAAATTAACAAATTAGACATGAATACAGGAATATAACAACAAGCACTGAGTAAATTCAGAAAACCATAAAGACATAGTTTAAAAATTTGTATTGTACCAAATTGGAAAGATGAAAGAAATGGATAATTTTCTCGATATATACCACTTACAAAGTTAAATCAAGATTAGATAAGCAATTTAAAGAGACCTATAACTCCTAGTAAAATAGAAGCAGTCATTAAAAATTTCCCAACAACAACAAAACACCTGACAGCAGATGAATTTAGCACAGCATTCTACCAGAAGTTCAAAGGAGATTTAATTCCAATAATCTTCAATTATTCCACAGTATATAAAAAAGGAACATTGTGCAGTTCATTTCTGAGACCACATTCACCATGATATACAAACCATATAAATTAACAATAGAAACAGAATTATAGACCAATTTCACTAAGAAAATGGGGTGCAAAAATACATGGTAAAATACTTGCAAACTGAATCCAAGAACAGATTTAAAAAGTTAATCCACTATGATTATATACGCTCCATCCCAGAGATGAAGGGATACTTCAACATATATAAATTGGTAATTGTGATCTACCATATAAACAATGACAAAAAGCACAAGATCATCTCATTCAATGCAGAAAAGGCCCTTGGCAAAATCCAATTAAGTTTTATAATAATGTCTTGGAGATTTGGGGGATACAACAGTCATACCTTAACATAATACAGTCAATCTACAGCAAGCCCATAGAAAACATCAACTTAAATGGAGAGAAATGCAAAGCAATTCCAGTAAAATCAGGAAAAAGGAAAACTTGTCCACTCTCTCAATGCCTGTTCAACATAGTGCTTAAAGTCCTAGCTAGATCACTAAGACAAATAAAGGAGATCAAGGGGATACAAAATGAAGAGAGAAGTAAATGCATCTATATTTGCAGATGATAGGATAGTATATAAAAGTGACCAGGAAAATTTCACATAGAAATGACTACATGTGTTAAAATTTTCAGCAAAATAGCTTGATACAAAATCAACTCATCAGAAGTCCTATTATATATATATATAAATGACAAATAAACTGAGAAAAAACTCAGGAAAATAACAACTTTCACAATAGACTCAAATAATATAAAATAACTTCAAGTATCTCTAACCATATAATTGAAATACTTGTAGAATAAAATCCATCAAGTCACTGAAGAAAGACAGCATCTTCAACAAATAATTCTGGTCAAATTGGATGGCTGAATATAGAAGAATGTAAATAAATCCATACTTATCACCTTGCACAAAACTGAACTCCAAGTGCGAAGCATGATCCTAATTAGTCTTATTAATAAAAACTAGGAGTCAAATATCAGGGTAATTACCTGAAAGATCAGAGAAGCAAAAGAGCAGCCACCAGTGACTTCTTACCTCTCTGGATCTTGTAACTGAATGGTGGCTGGGATCCTGTCTCCACTTGCCTTGTATTTCTGTCTCTGCCTTCCTAGTGCTGGGATTATAGGCATGCACCTACACTGACCAGCTGTTTCTATTTTAGACTGGTTCAATCTTGTGTAGCCAAGGATGGCCTTGAACTCATGATCTTCCTGATTCCTCCTCCCAAGTGCTGGGATTAAAGGTGTGTGTCACCACTGACTGGCCTTAATGGTTAACTAGTGGCTAGCTCCATCCTCTGATCTTCAGGCAAACTTTTTTTGTCAGAACACAAACAAAATATCATACAATACAAAGGGTCAGAGACCTCAATTAAAAATAAAAACAGATATACTGAACCTGAAAGAAGAGAAGTTGGGTAATACATTTGGACACATTGGCATAAGAAATGACTTTCTGAACAGAAATATCCTAAGAAAAACAATTGATAAGTAGGATCTCTTGAGATTGAGAACCTTTAGCAAAACAAAGTGTACCATCATTCAGATAAGGCAGCAGCCTAGAGAATGGGAAAGGACATTTTCCAACTCCACATCTAATAGAACACTAGTATCCAAAATACACAATAAACTAAAAAAAAACTAGATATCAACAAAACAAATCACCCTATTTTAAGATAAGGCACAGATATAAACAGAATTCTCCAAAAAGTTATCAAGAATACCTGAAAATCTCTTAAAGAAATGTTAAAAATATTTAGCTATTAGGGATATGAAAATCAAAATTACTTTCAGATTCCGTCTTTCAACTGTCAGAATGGCTAAAATCAATAAAACAAGCAACAGCTCATGCTGATAAGGAAGTGAATCAAAGTAAACACTCATCTATTGCTGGTGGGAGTGCAAACTTGTACAGCCACTGTAAAAATCAGAGTGTTAGTAACTCAGGAAGGTGTGAATCAATATAAATCAAGGTACAGCCATATTAAACAGGCATATACCCAAAGACATTGCATCCTACCAAAGAGATACTGGCTCAGATATATGCATTGCTGTTCTATTACATGACATATAGTATTTGTAATCCACATAGATGTTCCTCAACAGAAGAATGGATGAGGAAAATATGGTATATTTAAACAATGAAGTATTGCTTGGCCATTAAATACAGGGGACATCACAAAATTCATAGGTAAATAGATGGATCTAGAGAAAAATCATTCTCAGTGAAATAACCCAGACACAGAAAGACAATATGGTATATGTTTGCTTATATGTGTGGATATTAGCTAGTAAGTCAATGATAACTAAGCCACAACCCATAGATCCAGAGACTAACATAGACTAGGGAACTAGGCCCACAGACACATGCTGTGGGAAAAGGGCAATAGAATAGATAGTAAGGGAAAAGTGACAGGGGGCCTAGAATAGGGTGATCAAGTGGGGATGGGGAGTGAAGGGAGAATAAAGGAGAGGAGGAGGGGAGAGGCAGCTAAAATTAAGGGTCATTTGAGAGGTAGTAATACCTAATACAGTAGAAGCTTCCTAAAATATATACATATATGAAGGTGTTCTAAATAAAATTGTCTATAAATGGAAGAAACAGAGTTCTAACAGGATATGTCTTGTCACCAAAAGAATCTTCCCAGTACTATAAATGGGCCAAAGGGGTCCCATGGCAATCCAAACAACCCAGGCTGTAATGAACACAAACTGACAGCAAGGCCCTAGTGCTAAAGACATCACAACTCATTGAACATGGACAAGTTGATTCAGTACCTACATAGAGCACAAAGGTACACAAAGGTGCTCTGCACAGTACTGAGCATAAACACCAACACAGCTGCAGACCCTTTAATATACATTGGTGTCATGCCTACAAGCTATGCTAGAGCTTTGGCGACAGAAGGTTGTTAGTAACCAATCAATGTCTGGTTTGACTTATGGCCCAGTTCACAAGATGGAATCCATACCCAACACTGGCCAGGAGACCAAGAACCAAAGACCAGATAGCTCAGGAACCTGGGCTGTAAGAAATACTACTGTTCTTTTTTTTTTAAGTAGCAACAAAATGACTCCTAATGATATTCTACCACACTCAGTTGAGAACCTGAACACTCAGTCCTAAATAGATGCCTCCACAAACCCCTTCTGTTAGAGCTCAATGAATCTAGAGGAAGAGGAAGCAGAAAAAGTATGAGTCAAAGAGGATGGAGGACACCAAGTGAACAAGACCCTCTAAATCAGTGGATCTCAACCTTCCTATTGCTGCAACATGTTCCTTATGTGGTTACCACAAACCATAAAACTATTTTTGTTACTACGACATAACTCTAATTTTGATGCTGCTAAGAATTTTGATTTAAATATCTTATATGCAAGTTGCTGTAGATATCGCTCTGTGTAAATAAAGTTCTGATTGGCCAGTGGCCAGGCAGGAAGTATAGGCGGGACAAGAGAGAAGAGAATTCTGGGAAGTAGAAGGCTGGGGGGAGACACCGCCAGCTGCCGCCATGAGAAGCAACATGTAAAGACACTGGTAAGCCACAGGCCATGTGGCAAAGTATAGACTAACAGAAATGGGTTAATTTAAGATAGAAGAAGCAGATAACAAGAAGCCTGCCACGGCCACACAGTTTTTAAACAATGTAAGTTTCTGTGTGCTTTCTTGGTTGGGTCTGAGCGACTGTGGGACTGGCAGGTAAGAGAGATTTGTCCTGACTGGGCCAGACAGAAAAGCTCTAACTACAAATGGCACCCAACGTGGGGCAAGAATTTCCACCTAAAACCTGAGAAAAAGATTCTAAGACGGAGCTAAAAACAGCTTCCTAATTGTCTCTCTCAAGTTAGCAGCAGCCTGCCGGTTTAAGCTACTATGGTGGGTTCCTGGCATGTGCGTCTGACCTGCAGTGTGGCGGGAATGAGGAGTCTACAAGCGACACTTTACTCTGCTACGTGATAGATTTAGCCTTTGCTAGTTTAAAAAAAAAATTCTGGGCTATGCACTGCTTTGACAGAACTGCTTCTGATAGTTGATGGTACACATGGCTCCAGACCCAGAGCTGGCGGTAAACTGTACCACCGCCATGTTGGGAAGCAGAGATGGGTGGAGCCAGCAGCCACAGCAGCGTTTCAGTCTTACAAAGATGGATATTACACAGAAAATCTAGTTTATGTTGTCTTTGGGACTTTTAACTACAGAAAAAGATTTGATTATAAAAGCTGTTGAGTTAAACAAATATGTAATTTTTAAAGGTACCTTGACTTCAAAATTTGGATATAAGGATATGTTGCTTTGGAAAAGAGTCTCTGCTTTTGTTTCCACAGAAAGCCAGAGGCTATGGATTTGTTCCAGATTAAGATACTTCAGGTTTGATCAGCCAAGACCACCTGAAAGGTCTCCAGTGACACCATGGCCCAGATCCGACATCCAGAAGGGTTTCAAGGCAACTGGCTCAGAGGTTTACCCTCATGGACTACTCCATAATCTTAAAATTTTCTTTGTGTCCCAATAAGATACAGCGACCCCCTCCAGCAGGAAGTAGTAAGAGAAACTACGCCCAATTTCCCAAAATTATCAAGCTGGCTTTGGAGATGGAATTGGCTCACTCCTTCTCTAAACCCAGACATATTACTAAAAGAAAAGGTTAAGAGATTTTTGTGTCCCAAATCAGAAGAGCCCTCTGATATGGGACAGAAAAAAACCAATATTTTTATTTAAACCAGGTTGATTATAAATGTGATCTCTTTCTAAAGAAGAAAAGGGGATATAATATAGATATAATAGGAAGAAAGGGTAGATTAAGGAACTTACTTCTAAATTGTTACCCTTACAGCCTTCAGTTCTACCTACAGCCACCTTCTGAAAACATATCTTTGACAGAGTTTGAAAGCTTGTCTGTAGACAGACTTAAATTGCTGAAAACAGTTGAGAATCTTGGTGTGAGTTATGTGAAAGGAACAGAACAGTATCAGAGTAAGTTGGAGGCTGAGATTTGAAAACTCAAGTTTTCCTACAGAGAGAACTTAGAAGATGAATATGAGCCACGAAGGAGGGATCACATTTCCCACTTTATTTTACGCCTTGCATACTGCCAGTCTGAAGATCTTAGACGATGGTTTATTCAGCAAGAAATGGATCTGCTTCGATTTCGATTCAATATTTTGCCCAAGGATAAAGTTCAGGACTTCTTAAAGGATAGTCATTTGCATTTTGAGGCTATGGTCAAGATGCAGTTCTCAGGAAGGATTCGCAAGAAGCTGAGATTGGCAGGTGACCAGAGAAATGCGAGCAACAACTCATTTAAAATGTTTTACATTGGTATAGACTTTAGTCTATTGATACAAACTTAAAGTAAATTTTGTTATACTGTGTGTATATTTCTACTTGTGTTTAAGGTAATTATGTTTGTATAGCTCATTTTAAATTGTAATGGATAATTAAAAATAGATTAATAATTAGTCATCTATGATAATCATACTCGTAGCCATGTTAGTTAAGTCTTCTAGATATACATAGACATATTTCAGATAGATAGGTAATCTTCAAATACTTCAAAGACCTACAGAATATGGCATTTAAAATACTTTTAAAATTTAGACTTCCTTGACAGTGAGACATGTCTGCTCCTGGCAGCACCGTTTTACTTCAGAGAGGAAGATGGGCATTGAAGACACTTCATATGGAGTTTATCTTCACCTTGGCAAAAATAGCCATTTGGGCAAGAAACTGTTCTTGTATGGACTGCTTGATCGACTGGACGTGCAGGACCCATAGAAAGGTGACCACTAAACGTTGCTTGACAAAATGGTCCTTCAGGTTCCTGCTTCGCAGGGGAAACTTCCAGACATTCTACAGGACACTGAAAAAAGTGACCAAGAGACTCTAGACCTGTGGGCTGAAGAAAAATGCCCCAACTTTACAAAGGAACATTAGGTGACTGGCCAGGCTGCCAGCTGCCTCTGTCTACTCTTGCAAGACTCCCGAAAAATGCTTTCATCCTTCTCCTAGTTCTCAGGTAATATATCCTTCTGAGGTCTTTGATGTGGTTGAAGACTAGATAGTTATAATTTCCTCAGTTATGATAAAAGATAAATTAGATATAAAACCTTAGAGTCACAAATATAAGATAGATAGGTTATCTTCTTTAATATTGTAACTGTAATTCTTGCTTGATAATTGTTTTGTTATATGTAATTGTACTATGTAAAAGGTAAAACCTTCCTTAAAAAAAAAAAAAAGAAAAGGGGAAGTGCTGTAGATATCGCTCTGTGTAAATAAAGTTCTGATTGGCCAGTGGCCAGGCAGGAAGTATAGGCGGGACAAGAGAGAAGAGAATTCTGGGAAGTAGAAGGCTGGGGGGAGACACCGCCAGCTGCCGCCATGAGAAGCAACATGTAAAGACACTGGTAAGCCACAGGCCATGTGGCAAAGTATAGACTAACAGAAATGGGTTAATTTAAGATAGAAGAAGCAGATAACAAGAAGCCTGCCACGGCCACACAGTTTTTAAACAATGTAAGTTTCTGTGTGCTTTCTTGGTTGGGTCTGAGCGACTGTGGGACTGGCGGGTAAGAGAGATTTGTCCTGACTGGGCCAGACAGAAAAACTCTAACTACAGCAAGTTATCTGATATGCAACACAAGAGAAAGGGTCATTTGACTATAAAGGGGTCCTGACCCACAGGTTGAGAACTTATGCTTTAAAGCACAGTGATCAAAGCTCATATGAACTCAGAGAGTGGAGAGCAGTGTTCACAGGGCCTACAAGTGTCCTCTGAATATATATTATGGCTTCCAACTTAGGGTTTTCAATGGGATTCCTGAGTGTGCAAATAAGTGGGTCTCTGATTCTTGTGACTTCTCTTAGGCACTTTTCCTCCTGTTTCTTTGTCTTGTCAAATTCTGATGTGATTGTTTTTGTTTTCTCTTACTATATTTTATTTTGTCATATTTTATTATTATCCCTTAGAAGCCTGTGATTTTGCTAAGAAGAGACAGAAAGGGAGTGGATCTATATTGGAGTGGAGGTGTGGAGGAACTTGTAGGAGTAGAGCAAATGAAAACCATAATCAAGATGTATTACATGAAAAATTCATTTTTAATAAGAAGAAAAAGAAAACAAAAAATTCAAGTTATTTTCACTCACCTCCTGTTGGCTTCTTGAAGCAACAATGGAACTACTGGAGTATTGCCATTTGTGTCCTATGCAATTTATTTCTTTATTACTAATGGTGGGTACCATTAAGAAGGGGTAGAATAATGGTGCTTTCTATCACTCATGTGGAGGTCAGTGGACCACACTGTGGAGTCAATATTTGTCCTACAGCTCTAAGTGGGTTCCTGGAATGGATCCCATGTCACCAGACATACATAGCAGGTCTATCCCTCATTGAGCCATCTTTCCCATAGACAAGCAATTATTTTTAAAGCTAGTCCTATGGACACATTGGACCATTTATCTTCAAGAACCATTACCAAGACGCTATTGCTAATGCTTCAAAATTTCTGAAGATGAAGAGTTGAAGCCTTGTTTAGTCTCTTCATGACCAGTATGGCACAATAACTCTAAGACTCCAATAGTAACTCATACATCTTAGAGGTAGATAGTAACTGTTTAATTGGACTTAAGTTCTGCTCAAATACAAGAAAATATTGTCTGGTTCTGAAAATATAATCAACTATTAAGGGCTAGTGTGGTTACCGACCTTGAAGAAAAAAAACAAAAACTACAACTTGACTAAATAAGCATCACTCCTAATTACAATCTAAATATCTAAATATGTATCCTTGTCCCCACAGATAAATATAGCTCTTACAACACATCAAAAACAAACTTGTATTAGCCTCAGACAAACACCATTACAAAAACAGAAACTAATAAAAATATAGATAACAGGTGATTGTGTCATGCTCAGCTTACCTGATCTATCTACAACAGAACTTCTACACCTAAAGCTCAGGGAACATCATGCAAGATGGGGAAGAAAAGTTGTAAGAACCAGAGGAACAGGAAGTTTACTGTGAAATTGCATCTCCAAGAAATGTAGTTAGGCTGAAAATAATATACATATAAATGACATTATACAGATTTTCAGGTTATGTTTAGATATTTAAGAATATAAATATCTAAATGTGTCTCTGTGTATTTGCAGATATATAAAGGTAATTAAGGATAAAGTGAATTGACAAAAGAGTTATATATGAGAAACTGCAAGGAGTAAGGGAAGAAGATGTGTTATAATTATAATACATTTGAAAAATCTATTAGTAAAATTTTAACTATAGAAATATAGAGTAATACATAGGAAGAACAGTTTAACAATGTAATAAAATATATCATATAGTAAATACTGTAAATACATACCACACTCCCAGGTTTTGTGTGGCCTTGCCCCCCTTTCAAATACTCCCAGTTTTTTCCAGTCTCTTGCAGATTTTTGTACTTTGACAGATTGTTCCAAAAATACACCATAAGAATATTGATGTTTTTTATTTAGTGCTGTGGATATCGCTGGGTATGCTGTGAATGTGTTGCTCTGATTTGATTGATAAATAAAATGCTGATTGGCCAGTAGCCAGGCAGGAAGTATAGTAAAGGCAGGATAAAGAGAGAGGAGAACTCTGGGAACAGGAAGGCTGAGTCAGGAGATGCTACCAGCCACCACTATGAGAAGCAAGATGTAAAGATACCAATAAGCCACAAGCCACGTGACAAGGTATAGATTTATAGAAATATGTAATTTAAGATGTAAGATCTAGCTAGCAAGAAGCCTGAGCCATTAGGCCATACAGTTTTAATTAATATAAGCCTCTGTGTGTTTACTTGGGTCGAAGTGGCCACAGGGCCATGGGAGTCATGTGGGAACAGGAAAACTTCAGCTACAATTGAAATCCATTGTCATTTATTTAACATGTCCTACTGAAGTAAAGAGCAAGTGCTTTAGAGTCAGGGATAAGCCCTATAAAATAAAACTGTCTGAAAAAAATGCAGAAACAACTTGTAAAATTGTACATATTAGATATTCTCAGAAATGTTCATGTCAACCATTCAACAATGAAGTGAAACAATACAACATAATAAGTATATATCTGGGACTTGGGGTAAAGAATGATAAGTGTTTAGAGATGGACAGATCTCTCAGAGGTGAGCAATGTGTTCTTCACTTGCAGAGAACACAACTTCAGTTTCCAATGCCCACAGCAGAAATCTCGCAACAGCCTGAGATCCAGCTCTAGGGGATCCAGTCAATGCCATCTTCTAGCCTAACCAGGCACCAGCAATCACATGTACATAATCACACAGACATGTACGTATTCACACATAATTTAAAATGAAACTTTTAAAGAATCTTAATACTATGTATTAAAACAAATTTCAGTTAAAGCATACTTTCTTTATTTCTTTGATTTTTGAAAATACGTACAATTTTATTATTCTAGGGAAACCACACAATTAATCAAGTAAGAAACTGAACAAGTATAACCTGACACTAGATTATTACCAGCTTAACAATTTTGATTGACACATTGGGATTGCTGTTATAACGTGAATCCTCATTGCACGTGTTGCAAAGAACACAAGAGGATGCAATGAGTCTCAGATTTAAAAAGCAACAACATACAAATGCTTAGCACCATAATCAAATTTGATTATTTGGAATAAAAGGTGTTGGGTCCAGGGTGCAAAACACAGTTGTAATCATGATAAATGCTGTGGCTGAAGAGCAGAAATTTGAACAATTTCCAAGATGCTGTGGTCCTCTAATGCCAAAGAAAAAGGAGGGAGCACTTTTGATGTCTGGGATGGGGACACACAACTTTAATCCAAGCCCATGGGACGTCCTCTAGGGTAGACCTTTGAATTCAGGCCAGCCTGGACTACCTATAAGTGCATTCTAGGATAGCCAGCACTACAGAGAAACCTTGTGCAGAAAAAAGTCAATAAATATAAGGGTGAGGGCGGATGTGCCCTGTTGGTAATCTTTCTGTGCTGTGGTCAGGTAGATGCTTTGAGCCTCTCAGGACATCCTGTAAGTTTTATTCTGGCTCTGCCTCTTGTCAGTTAAAGCAGCACCATGCTGTACAGAAGGATCATGAACCTTGTGTGTACTGGTGAGTCCTGCTGGGAATGGTGGGTGTGGAGTAACAGGATGGAAATACTGTCCTGGGAGGCTGGATCCATCCACAGCAGAAACATTGGCATCCGTGATGGAGTTTGGTGCATGAGTTCACCTTGACTAAATGGTCTCTGATTCTACTCTAAAGAGGCCCAACAAAGACAGGGAGTTCCGATCACCAGGCTATTGGAAGGGAATAGATGATCCATCATGAGTTTTTCTTTCCAGGCTTCTTCCTAGTCCTGAGGACCTTGAAACAAGCAGGTGAGTCCATCGTTAAAACCTTGAGATACTACTCTTCCCAATAGATAAGTTTCATTCTGACAGGAGAAAAAGCATCACAGAATGTTGGCTGGTGGCTTTTGTGAGTGCCTCCTTGGCGAGTTTTCTGAACTTGAAAGGTAAGACCCGAAAAACCTGCCTCTCAGTTATCTCCCAGAAACTCTCAGAAACTGCCCCTGGCTGAGTTAGACACCAACTTTGACCAGATAAATTTTTATGGTCTTTCTTTTTTATTATTAATAATTTTTTATTTATTTAACATACCAACCACAGATCTCCCTCTCATCCTTACTCCTGTTCCCCAGTATCTCCCCTGGAAAATCCACCCCTCATTCCCCCCTCTGATAAGGTAAGGCATCCCATGGGGAGTCAGCAGAGCCTGGTATATTCAGTTGAGTCAGCTCCAAGCCCCTCGCTCTGCATCAAGGCTGTGCAAGGTGTCCCACCATAGGTAGTATGCTCTATATAGCCACCTCATGCTCCAGGGTTGGATCCTGATCCTACTGCCAGGGGCCCCTTAAGCAGATCAAGCTACAAAACTGTCTTGCTTATGCAGAGGGTGTAGTCCAGTCCCATGGAGGCTCTTTGAGGGAGGGTTTTGCTGTGGAACCCTGCTATCTTAAGAAGTCACTTTATACAATAGGCTGCCTATGAATTCAGATATTGGCCTGCCTCACACACCCAAGTGCTATGATTAAAAGAGTGGTCTATAACACCTAGAGTGTAATCAATATTTTAAAAAATAATCTTCCCTTTTGTTACATTCTCTCCTGACCACCCCCACATATTTTGAGATTTTGATGTTATAATTTTTGACTTTTTGAATATGTATTGAAGGTCATTTGACAAACCATTGAAGTTATTATTTTTTCTTCAAACATCTGTGCTACAGATAGAATTTGTATACTACCAGCACACTATTACAAACTCTTATATTGGCTTGCATTTACTGAGCTACTTTTGCTTTTTCTACATGAATATGTTTTCATGTAACTCATTAGCCACCTTTCTTTCAGCTTAACTTCATAGCATTTCCTATGCTTATTGTGATGAACTTTGTCTGCTACTATTTTTCTAAGAAATTAATTTTCTCCATTTCTGAAGGTCAGTGTTGCTGACATTTATAGGCAATGTCTCTCTTTCTTTTTTCAACTTACCTTATTGAATATATCATCCTGAGGCCTGTAGGTCTTTGCTCAGAAGTCTGCCATGAGCTATATTGGAAGTCCCTTGTGTGTTCGTTGCTTCTTTTATCATTCTGACTTCAGGATCTCTTATGATAATTGTATGCTTTCTGGTCATTATTATTTGGGTTGAATTTCTTTTGAGTCACTTGATCTTTTTGTACTTGACCATGTAAGTTTTACTCCATGTTCAAGAACACTCTATACTTTCTTCTCTACATTTTTGTCTGTTTGTTTTTATTAGTGCTGTTATTTCTTCTTTTAACATTTTATTACCTTTTGAGAATACAGTGTATATTAGTTATATTCATCTCCTGTCTAAAGTCATCCTAGTTCCATCCCTCCCCTCCACATCCAGGGAAACCTCTCTATTTCTTCATACATTCTTGATTTTTTTATGACTGGTAATTTGGTATTTGGGTAGTATCAAAAAATCCTGTCATTCTTCTTCATTATGTTTTCATTCAGTTTCTGTATTTATCCATCAGGTTGTATAATGTCTGATGTAAGCTCACTCATTCCCCTATTAAATCAAGTATACCATTGAAACACTATTAACTTTTTTAAATTTTGCATTTACTTGAGGACCTCCCATGTTCACCTACATGAATGCGTTTTCATGTGTGTGTGTGTGTGTGTGTGTGTGTGTGTGTGTGTGTGTGTGTGTGTGTTGTATTGTATATACATGTTGTATTGTGTAAGTGTGGAGGTCAAAGAACAACCTTCTGGAATCAGTTATCTATCTCCTCTCACCATATGAGTCACAGCAATGGATTCCAGAAAGTCAGGCATGGCAGCGAGATCCTTTCCTACTTAGACATAGGCTAGCCCACACATTTTCCAATTCAGTAGTTGTATTGTTTACCTAAAAGGGATGTTACAAAAATTTCTATGTTGTTCAATGATTCATTTCCAAATAGTATAAAATATCCTAGCAGTTTCTTTTCTAAATAGCTATATCATGTCTATTGTTTTATAAAATATTTTTCTTTATAATATAATGTCTTAAAACTTTCATACAAGAAAACTATATTTGCATCATTTCTACCCATTGGCATTTATACAAATAACCTGACAGACTAAGGCATGGATGTTTTTCAGTCTTATTCTTTGCTGCTCTATTCTCAATAGCTAGGAGAAGGAAACAACCTAAATGTCTTTCAGCAGTTGAATGGATAACAAAAATATGTTACATGTTCACCTTGGAATAGTATTCAGTGGTAAGTAACAATGAAACCATGAAAATTTCAGAAAAATATAGGAAACTATAAAATATTATACTGAGTGAGGTAACCCAGATCCAGAAAAAAATTGCAACATATTTCCCCTCATCTGTGATTCATAGCTCCAAATCTTTAGTCATGGTTTCTTATAATTCTATCACTTCATTAAAAATACCATTGTGAATTATTTATTATGGGCTCCATAGGTCTTCATTTCCTTTGTTCTCACTACCAGAATCTAACCATTGTTCTCTGTTGTTTGACTTCTCTGATTCATGTTTAAGTTCTGACACAAACACACCTGCATAGTAAAGATAACCACCTCCTCTGCCACATGCAGAAGTTCTTTGGTTGTAAATAGACCTTTACTATTTAGTATAACCTGGGAATGAAGTTGGGCAAATTGATTGCAATTCTGTACAGGATGTCCTTGGTGTCAATTTCTGCTGTTTGACTAGCTTTCATCCTTTGTTTTGAGATCAGATGTTGTTGCTACCTTGGCTTCTGGTTCAGTAAGATCACTGATTACTCTACAATCAGGGACAGTTTCTCACTGGGTCCATAATCGCCTATGCCAGGGCAATGTTGCAAGATGTCCTCACTATCTGGAGTCCATATTGTCTTCACTGCAATGTTTTGCTATTGTGTCTTTCCTCAGGAACATCCACCATGTAGATACAGAGCATAGAACAAGATGCATGGGCTATCCAATCATGAGTACAAATCCTTTTCATCACCAAGTGATCCAAGTAGCAGATCAATACTATGTTTTCAATTTTTCTCATGCTAGGAGCTTTGAAAAGGTAGAAAAGCTATATCTCTGCCTCTAACTTATCACTCTCAGTGTAAAAAATTGAGCCAGTATAACCACTGTGAATGAAACTCTGTACAAGAGTACCTTAGGGACACTGTACTTCCAAGGACTCATCCCTCCTATTTTTGTGGATTTCCTCAATTCTGTGGTCCTATGGGCTGGCTCATCCTCACCCCTTAGGTCTGGAAAAGTCACAATGTGATTCTAATCTGAGTATTGTGACATTTCTAGATTTGCAATGTAAATCAAGGGCATTCCTTTTTTGTCATATTAGTGGCCACAATTCCTATCTGTCATCTCACAAATGAATCTTTTCCTCTAATCATCTGATATAATTTCTTTTGAGATTACATTTTTCTATGACCAAATATACTTTGTTATTTAATACTTAAGCAAAAATCTTAGGTAACATATCTTAGCATAGAAAGATATACCACAAGAATATTTTTTTTAAGTTGGGGATCTCCCTTTACAAGAAAATGATCCTCTTATGCTGGATACTTTCCTTGGAAAGATGTGACAAATACAAATCTGCTCACCCCATAAAGGAAACCTATGACAGAGCAAACAATAATTACACCAGAATCCAAATATGTGAATCTGTGAGTTTACAGAGAGTACTAATAGTAGCATGGATAACAGGGTTATTTTCAGAAGCAAGGAATGAATCAAAGCTTTACTTAAAGCACACCTCACTATGTGTGATTATCACAAAAACCAAAACCCTGTAGATCTGTGCACAACTTGAGTTCACCTCAGCAGGTCTTAGATATTGACAAGAAGAGCTCAGCTGGCCCAGTAACTTATTCTTTCTATAGATCTGGGAAAGGCCATTGTTGAATATTGGAAGTTTCTGCTTTCCAGTCCATACACTATTTGTCTACTACTTGAACATCTCAGCCTCTCTCATTGAAACAGGGATGTTTCAATTCAGAAAAAAAGTGTTATACATAGGACCCCAAAGCCATGAAAATTTGAGGCTCAACTCTTGAGGATGAATGGGCATCACTATATTTTTTACTGTGTCCATCCTTCTGCAGGAAGTCATGACAAGCCTTCACTGTCTGCCTTGCCAAGCCATGTTGTTGCTCAGGGACAAAATTTGACTCTTATCTGTGGCACTCATAATGAGTCTTTTACATTCAAGCTGTACAAAGAACATGGGGCTGCTTTGCCTCAGTTACATGAAGGAATATTCCAAAAGAACCATGTCTTGGGTCCTGTAACTCCAGAATATTCTGGAACCTACAGATGCTATTGTAACAATCATCAATACACCAGTGAACTGTCATCACACAGTGACCCTCTGAAGATCATAGTTTCAGGTGAGATTCTGTATTTTGAGTGTCATTTCATTCACCCCAAACCTCCCAATCTTAGAATTTCAAAGGAATATTAGGCAGAGTCTCATCATTGTAAAGAATATCCAACACAGGGGATTGGATAGTGCAATGGCCATAACATAAAACCAAGTACATGCACTTTCTTGTCCCTAACACTTCCTGGGTGTTAAACAAATCAAAAAAATTGGGGTTGGAGATGGAATTCAGGGACTAGCAAATTGACATCAGGATGAGAGAATGTCCTAAATTATCCTGACCCAAAAAACAAAAAGAACATTAACAAAATAAGAAAAAAATGCAGTTGTAGGCAAAACAAAGCAGTATGAGGGACATAATTTATTGCTAACTCTGACAGTGGAGGAAGGGTCCAAGTGCAAAGGATTGCTAGATTACATGTCTCTGTGGATAACTGATTTATGCTATTTGGGCTTATTTCATAATTTTGATCATCACAACACACGTGTTCTTTTTAAGAATCATGTTTGTATAATTTGTTATGGTAGTGACTGGAAAATAATACAGGAATCCATGTCAAGGGCAAATAAAGACCTGGTCAGGAAAGTGCAGAGGTCAGTAAAGTCAGGAAGGTAATATTTGGGAGGAAATAATGCTCATGATGTCAGATTTTACAGAAGTTTGATCTGTAGAGAATGCCAGAAGATATTCCCTGATACCAACCTTCACTGTTAACCCTCTTGTCTTGCCAATGATCATACTTAGTCCAAAGTAGCATCAAAAGGACTCATGAAGGAATGTGGCAAAAAGGTTGCCATGTTTTCTGCCTTCCCAGAACTTAGAAAGGGACAATAGTGGCAGACACATTCACACAACAAGCCAAGGGAAAATGTCAAGAGTCACAGAAGTGGTAAATGTTCAGAGAATGATGGAGGAGTCTGTGCACAAGGTTAACATAAACAGAGACAAGGGCACTGGGACACTGATGGGAAAAACAGGTGAAGGAGTGAAACATCGTAGGTTTTCTGGGATTCATAGATTGGAGTCAGGCTCACACTCACAATCTCTTTATTTCTAGGAATCTACAGGAAGCCTTTCTTCTTGGCCCTACCAACTCTCCTGGTAAATTCAGGAGAGAAGGTGAACCTGGAATGTCATTCAGAGATTATGTTTGGCAACTTCATTTTGACTCTACACAAAAATAAGTTAATCAAGGACTCTTTTCAGCTTTCTGCAGAATCTCATCTTGGGGGATCCCATGCCACCTTCTCAGTAGGTCCTGTGACACCTGACCATGCTGGGACGTACACATGTTATGGTTCTTACATTGACACACCATACGAGTGGTCAGAATCCAGTGACCCTGTTGACATAAAGATCACAGGTAAGAGGCTGTTATCTACTCTTCATCCTCTCTGTGATGCAGAGCAATTATTCTATAGATTGCAAGTCCTGGGATGTCATGGGGCATATGAGGTGTGAAATGTAGAGACAGGCAGCCTTGATGAGTTTATTACTGACATGGAAAATGAAAACAGAGATACAAAAACACTGGTTACAATGGAAGGCACAGCTACAGGGAAATCAAAGGAGTTATAACCAGGAGTAAGGAGAAAGAGGCAACTTGGTGAGCTTGACATGAATAAAAGACAATGAAGTCCTTTTCCTAATGTTCAAGGGCCTTGAAGTTCAGGATTTTGATTGTCTTCTACTGACACAGGACATCTGCAAGAATACATAGACATATTATGGGTCTGACCTGAGTTCATGTGATGGGTGGAGCTGGTTCCTCAGGAGTCCTGAAGTCTTGGTACAGATGACCCCTTAGAATTTCTGTCTACATTGTCATTCTTCCTTTCTTGTGGTTGACACATTATTCATCCCAGGATAGCATTACCTCAGGTACCTGAGTAGATCACCAGTCACTGTCTGCTCTCCATATCACCAAACTGTTGTCAGTTCATGGTCTAAGTTAATCAGACAATTGAGGATGGCTGAAGGAAAAAATCCTGCAGGGTGCCCGCTGGGATAAACAGACACAAGTAAAGCAGAGACATGGAAATATATGCACACAGTAACTCAGACAGGGACCGAGAGGAAGATTCAGAGATATAAAGGGCTGAGGAAATAGGAAGCACGGCATGTATGGGAAGAGAAAACCTGGAGAAAGTCTTAAGCTTGAATGGAAGACTTGAAAGTAGAGATGGATAAGTAATGGCAAATGCTGTATTTTTCAAAACAAAACCAGGGTGGCAGGTGATAGGTCACACTTGAACAGCACACACTCTAAGAGAAACAAGAGAAGGAAGATCATCATGGCCCCTGATCAAGGGAAACAAACACATTTCATAGAAGATTCTGTGCTTTGAAAAGAGAGACTAATTAATATAGATATGCAAAAAGAGACAAGATAGAATATGAAAAACTTAGAATGAAGTCAGATTCTGGATTATCAGGATACATAGGATGAAGGAATTATAGGTTATGAAACTGGAAACTAACCATGAGGGAGGAGGAGATTTACAAGGAGGGATGGGGAAACAGATGGAATACATATGCCATGGAAGAGAAAATGAGGAGAAAAGGACCAGCAAAGGTGGTACAAGTGAGGGAACCAGGAAGAACTGTCTGAGGATGTCTTAATGAAGTCCATTACACTGCATTCTAATTAAAACAAAATAATCAGTGCTTCTAATTAACAGAATTGATTGACAAAACATTTGGAAAAACTGGAAGGATGAAAGAGAACAGAATGAAATCAGTGGAAGTTCATGGACAAGAGAGAATAACAGCATAAATATGATCAGCATTACACATATAAATACATATGGAACATCGCTTAAAGAAAAAGAGGCCAGGAAATTTTTAATTATATTTTAATTTCAAGTTTTTATTGAAAGAAAATACACTTATGTATTATATATACAAGAAATTTTCATAAGGAATTCAATAGCTATATAAAGTTAACATATTAAAGTTAATGAAAACAAACTTAGAAACACAGATGGTATGAACTAATGCATATAGAGGCAGACACTGGCAAAAAGCAAAAAATGGGGTACAATATATGGTTGCAGGACTGAATTCACAGCCACTATAAAACAATGTAGGAGGTAAGAGGGGAAAATCAGGAAGTAAAAAAAAAAGGAGAGATAAAGGCAGGACAGAGACAGACAGACAGAGAGAGATCAG
This sequence comes from Onychomys torridus, assembly GCF_903995425.1. Classification (NCBI taxonomy): domain Eukaryota; kingdom Metazoa; phylum Chordata; class Mammalia; order Rodentia; family Cricetidae; genus Onychomys; species Onychomys torridus. The sequence continues at coordinate 2,376,247 of NC_050443.1, forward strand.
AGACCAGGAAGGAGTAGAGAGAAATGAGGAGGAAATAAAAACTGGTAAAGAACTGCCCCTCTAACTGTCTCTGCCTCCTTTCTTCCAGGTTTATACAAGAAACCTTCTCTGTCAGCCCTTATAGACCCTGTGGTGATGTCAGGAGAGAACATAACATTGTCCTGCATCTCTGACCATCAGTTTGACATGTTCCATCTGTCCAGGGAAGGAGTGCTTCAAGGACATGGGCTGCCTGTAGTTAAGAGCCAAAATAACACATTCCAGGCCAATTTCCATCTTGGCTATGTGATCCAGGCAGGGACCTATAGATGTTATGGCTCTTTCAGTAACTCTTCCCATGTGTGGTCAACCCCGAGTGACCCATTGTACATTCCTGTCACAGGTATGAAAGCCATATATATATATATGACTAATGAAATACTAAAGCCATGTCTGAGAATCATTGTACTGATGATAGAGAAAAAGTATCTTGGGCAGCTACAGAAATAGGTTGCTGGGAGTTATTTTATAATATAAATATTCACATATATATGTACATATATAAACAATGAACTCAGTAAGATGCACATTTACATATATGTGTATATATACATATATATATATATATTTGTGTGTGTCTATAAACATGTAACAATATTAATAAAATAAAAATAGGCTTTCAACTTGAGGGGTGTGTGGAAAAACTTGGAGGAAGGTTACCTGGGAGGGGATGGAGAGATGAAAGGGAGAGGGAAAGTGAGATAATTGTATTTCATTAAAGAACTATTTTAAAAAGACATGGAATTTGAGAATGGCTATCAGATTACAAAATAATAGACAAGGAGCCTCCCAAACAATCCTTATGCTGCTTGGCCAGTCACACTGGGATGTGTATGTATCCAGGGAGAATAAGAAAAAGTCAGGACAGACTTATTAGAGACAAGATTGCAATCAGTTTGGGCAGATCAGAGATGGTACAGTCTTCCTGATCTCTTCCTCACGTATATTTCCTATTGTCTCATCACAACTTGAAATGCAAGGAGAAAATCCACAAAGAAAACTACATAATAGAATCCTATATCTCTAAAGAGTCAGCACTAAGAGGTGGAGTGGGAGCTGGTTACTGACAAAACTTGAAGGACTTTCCATAAGGGGAAGGCAGACAGCCTCTTGATGAACTCTCTCCCTTTCTTATCCCCTTCTCTAGTAAACTCGACAAGAAACTGCACTTCATGCACAGAATCACACTTCAAAACTAGTAAGTAAATGATTCCTCTTCTCCATTGCAGAAACTTAGGGACCAAAAACTCTAGGGTTCCTGTTTGGGCTCAGCTCTACTTGTGAAGTTGTGGGGAGCTTCATTAATCAGTATCTATTACAAATATAAATTCCTCTGATGAGAGATGAGGAATGAATTAATATATGGGTATAACGATAAGTCATTAGGAGTCAGTTTAATACTCTTTCCATTATTAGTGGGTTCTCTATCAAAACTCATGTCCTAAAGTAGCTTTGTATCAATTATCCATCAATCAATAAATATTATGCAATTTGTCAAAATGGGGACACTAAGATTTGCCTCTTATTAGGTTCATGTCTTCTTCCAGATAATCACAGGAACATGTATTTTCTGATTGGCCTGTCAGTGACTATGATCCTTGTCTTCTCCATCATCCTGCTTTACTCTTGTTACTTGGACAAAAAGAGCAAATCACGGGAACAAGCCAGTGAGTGTCAACTGAGTAGTGTGAGGAACCAAGACTGGAGAAATACAGGTGTGTTTTCTGCATTTACAAATGATACTTTTGCAAAGACAGGGAAACTGAGGTAGGGATTTCTAGAGAAAAATAGAGTCCTTGGTCTTCCCCTCAACTCTCAGACCACTGACTAATTCTTCAATGAATCTTCTGCATCTTCACATCCAAAGCATCTACTAATATTGAAGATAAGGTTTTACAAAAGAGAGTAAGGGGGAGAGAGAATATGCTAAAGAAAGAATTATTAGGGTACACCATGTGTGGGATGTGACTGTGAACACAGAGCAGCAGAAAATCTGATTCTAATTTGCCACAGGTGAGCAAACTTGGGTTTTTACCATACATCTCACTAGCACTTTGGATTTAAAATGAGAGTGCAGAAGTCCTTTATTGTGTGTTTGATTACTTCTATCCCTTAACAATGCAGCCATCATGGACCAAGACTCTGATGTGAGAACAACACTGAACAGTCAGGTAATGTCCTGAGTCTGCCATCTTCCATACAGTTTAATAATCCTTCATTCTCTGAAAGAATGCATGCACACAACATCAATTAACGTTTACCACTTCCTAGGACCCTGAAAGACAAGAAGTGCAGGAGGTGACATACTTGGAATTTGATCAGATGATCTTCAAACAAAAATTGACCAATCCCATTTCTCAGAGTCCCAATGAATTTTCCACAAATCCTAGTTTGTACATGGAAGTCAGGAAATGTTAAGATGAGATGAAAGATCTTCTTCACCCCATGAGCTCTTAAAGAAAGCTCTGAGAAAGTCCTCTGTGGAGACCACAGTTCTTGATCCAGTAAAGACTGATAGATGCAGTGAAATAACAGCTGGAATTTGAAGACAGAGGTTTATAACTTTTTGACCATCCTTTATTATTCTCATATGGTTCTCAAAGTGGCTTTCCTTTACTTATGAAGATATGGTCCTCATTACCTCCTCCAAAGTAATCAAACTCTTTTGCCTAGTATGTAGGTATGTATTTCATTTCACTCCGGCAGATCACTACAACCTTACTACCTGTAAATTCTTGACCTACTTGAAGCTATAACCAAGTTAAGTATCTTACAATTGCAGGTCCACAGGAGGCTCACTCTGTATTACTAATGTAATAATGTTATACAACATAATGGTTCTCAAGGCAAATTTGTAAATGTATATAATCTATGCTGATCATAATTCATACCCAATTACCCTATATTGACTTTCCTCCAATTCTGCTAATATCAGTCACAAAGCCCACTCTTAACACTGGGTTTTATATCTTGCTGTACTGTGTACCCTAAATGTTGTAACTCAAAGTCTTCTCTCACCAGAAGAATCTTCATATCTCTTTAATATTTCAATGTGTACTTCCCCAATATCAAAACATTTTCTAAGATGTGGTTGAAATAAGAACCTCCTCCTCTCATCATGCTATTTCCTTCCTATTGTAAACTTGGTTTCTCTGAATTGAAATATTGTCTTTTGGAAGATAAATCATTAAGACACCAGAAGTAAACTAAACTTCAAAAGACTCAGGAAGATGCTGAAACATATATAATTTGTATGAGTAATAACAATAGCAGATGAGAGTAGACCCTCCAGTATACCAAGCTGCACAATATGTAGGGAGCTCCAGGGATTCAGGTTTCCTGTACCATCACCCATATTGGCATTGGTTTTGGGGGGTGCACCAAATTTGTGTCGCTCATGCTCCCATAATTATTTCCCCATACATTGGGATGGCTAATGTTATATTGACAGCTAACTATATGTTAAAAGTATGAAATTTCTGTAATTAAAAGAACTAGATATAAAAATTGAATTTGCAAATGTTAAAGTCTGCTTAGTGTTTGTTTTTAATTGCCTGGTATGTTATAAATATAACCATTAATTTTCTATTTTTGCAAATAAAAGGTTTCTTTGTACCAGATGATACTTTGTTTGCACATAGACAGAATGTTTACTTTAAAATCACCTGACTGAGGTGTTTGGGTGCTGCATTTGGGAATCCCAAGTCCCAGATATGTATGTGGTGTCACTATATAAATAAGAATTTCTTCTTTGTTAAAATTTATTAATGGTGTTGTCTCCTGAGTTTGTCATTGATGGATTGGTGTTTTTTTTCCTTGGCTTCTGTTTTCTCTCAGCTCTTCTGACCTAAGTGGTCAGTGGTTCTAGTGACTAGAAAGTCTTCAGATCCAATAGGGTACCCACCCAGGGCATTGTGTAGCCTGTGGGACATCTGTGAGTTTGGGGTACAAAAGTTGCTCTGAGGTTCCAAGAACCTGTGTGGCCTCTGGAGCTCAGGATACCTGCTTAGTCTCTGGGATTCCTAGTATATTGTGGCCTCCAGTAAAGTAGAAGATTTCTGCCAAAGTTGTGACCTGGGATATGGAGCTTGGAGAAGAGAGAGTAGATGGCAGCTGTTGGGCCAGGTTTATGAAGTCCACACTGGCAGTAGGTAGTTTCTTTCCTTGGGTCCTAAGAACCAGCCTAGCTTTTGATTAAACAAAAGCCTTCTGATAAATCTGGGGATTGGGATATGAAGCCTAGGGGAAAGGGTGCTGTTGGGAGCTGTTGGATGGGCTTTAAGGAGTATTAGTGGGTGGTAGGCAATGTTTGACCTTGGGTAACTAGAACCAGCCTGGCCTCCAGTAAAGCAGAAATCTTCCACTGAATTTATAGGCTGGAAAGTGGAATCCAGGAGAGAGGGTGCAGTCTGGGGCTTTGGGGGCATGATGTTAGGTGTGCAAGCAGGCAATGGATGATTATTTTGTGTTATTAGAAACAACATGACCTCCAGTAAAACATCAAGAGTTGTGGAAACTCAGGAACCAACATGTAGACTTATAATCATCCAAAAACTAGATGCCTAAATGTCAGTATAAGAACACAATCAACAGCAGAAAGGGCAACATGTCTGGAGCCCAATAGAAGGACCTAGACATTCCAAGCCAGGGGAAGCATAAGAAAATGACTTCCAAACAACTTCATGAAGAAGATAGCAGTCCCTAAAGAGGAAATAAAAGAAATCCCTTAAGGAAATTGAGGAAAAGACAAATAAAAAATTGGATGAAATAAATAAATCTCATAAATAATGTCAAGAAATTTAACAGAAAAAAAACCAGGTGAATGAAACCATTCAAGACCTGAAAATGGAAATAGAATCAAAAGAGAAAACACAAACAGAGGGAAATCTAGAAAGAGAAAATCTGGGTAAGTAAACAGGAACTGCACATGCAAGCATCACAAACAGAATATAAAGGATGGAAGAGAGAATCTCAGGCATAGAGTAAATAATAGAGGAAATAGATTAATCAGTCAAAGAAAGTGGTAAATCTAAAACATTCTGAACACAAAACATCCAGGAAATCTGGGGTACTATGAAAGCACCAAACCTAAGAAACATAGGTATAGAAGAAGGAGAAGAATCCCAGCTCAAAGGCTCAGAAAACACATTCAAGAAAATCATAGAAGAACATTTTCCCAATCTAGAGAAGAGCATGCCTGTAAAGGTACAAGAAGCTTACAGAACACCAAATAGATTAGACCAGAAAGAAAATTACCAACACCATAGAATAATCAAAACACTAAAAATACAGAACAAAGAAATATTGAAAGGTTCAAAAAAAGTCAAGTAACATATAAAAGCAGACCTATTAGATTCATAGCCAACGTCTTAATGGAAACTATAAAAGCCAGAAGGTCTGGAAAAGATGGATTTGCAGACACTAAGAGGCCACAGATGTCAGCCCAGACTATAATACTCAACAAAGCTTTCAATCATTACAGATGGGAAAAAACAAGATATTTTATTACAAAGTTAAATGTAAACACTATCCACAAATCCAGCCCTACAGACAATACTAGCAAGAAAACTCAAACTCAGGAAAGTTAGACCGTATTCATGAAAACACAGACAATAAATAATATCACACCAGCAAAACCCAAAGAAGAAACACAGAAACACACAAATTACACACACACACAAACACACACACACACACACACACACACACTACCTACAACAGGAAGAATATAAAAGCATGAATTAACAACCAGTAGTCATTAATATTTCTCAATATCTATGGACTCAACTCGACAATAAAAACACACAGGCTAACAGGATGGATATGGAAACAAGAATCATCCTTCCGCAGCATACAAGAAACACACCTCAACAAAAACCACAAATAACAGCTCATGGTGGAGAGGATATGGAGCAAGCTCCATTGCAGGTGGAAATACAAACTTGTACAGTCACTTTGGGAATCAATATGGTGCTTTCTCAGAAAACTGGGAATTCACCTACCTCAAGACCCACCTATACCACCCCTGTGCATATACCCAAAGGTCTCTCTAACATAGAAAAAGATCACTTGCTCAAATATTTTCATAGAATCTTTCTTCATAAAAGCCAGAAACTGGAAAAAACCTAGATGCCCATCAAATGAAGAATGGATGAAAAAAAATGTAGTACATTTACACAATAGTTTATTGCTCAACTGTTAAAAATAATGGCATCATTAAATTTGCCAGCAAATGGAACTAGTAAAGATCATCCTGATGGAGGTAAAGCATACCCAGAAGGACAAACATGGCATGTACTCACTCATAAGTTTATATTATTCATAAAATAAAGGATAATCATGCTAAAATCTACAGACCCAAAGAAGCTAAGTACCAAGGAGGGATCAAGTAAATAAATATTACTGTGAAGGGAAAATAGAATGTGCATCTCAAGTGGATGGGGTGAGGGGTCTGGATGGGGATGTGGGCATGAGAAAAACAGGGATATGGTATCAAACGAATGGAGGGAGAGAGTACTCAGAGAGAGAACTGAATTCAGGGGCATCTCTGGGATGAGCTATAAAATTAATGCAATGGAAACTCCCAGGAATTTTTAGGGTGACCCTAGCTAAGACTCCTAGCAGTGGGGGATTTGGAGCCTGAACCAGCCATCTCCAATAACCAAGCCTGACTTTGTGTGGAGCAACTGGAATGCCAGCCCAGCTGCATAACCTCTGACCTACAATTTCCCTGGCTTACAGCATGTGCTGGAGTTAAGGTGACACAGAAATTAAGTGAGCGGACAACCCATGTCTGATCCAGCTTGTGACCCAGGTGATGAGAGAGGGCCCAACGCCTGACACTGCCTGGAAGACCAGGATGCCTGACGGCCTGGAGACTTGGTATAAAACTAAACATGACTGGTGAAAAACTAAGTCAAGGAAATGATTCCTAATGGTATTCTGCTACACTCAGAGACTGGTGCCTAGCCCAGTTGTCATCAGAGAGACTCTTTCTGCAAGTAAGGGGAACAAAGAGACAAAGACCCGCAGCAAAACATTAGGCAGATCTGAGGGAATCCTGTGGTAGAAGAGGAGGGATTATGGGAGTCTAAGGGATAAAGGATAACAAAAAGTCCCACAAATTCAACTAACCTGGACTCAGAGATGCTCACCGATCCTGAACCAGCAAGCACAGATCTTGCATGATACTGACATTGACCCTCTGCCTGTATGTTACAGTCCTGTAGCTTGATCTTCTTGTGGGACTCCTAACAGTGGAAGCAGGGGCTGTCTCCAAATCTGCTACCTGATTTTGGGACTCTTTCTGCATGTCAGCATGCTAGTCCAGCCTTAATAGGAATAAGGTGCCTAATAATCTTGCTGCAGCTTGGTATGCCATGACTGTCTGGTATTTGGAGACCTGCCATTTTCTGAAGAGAAAGGAGGAGGAGATGAGGGTAAGAAGGCAGGTTGGGGAAGGGACAAGGAGAAAAGGAGGCAGGGAGCAGACTCTATGATTGGACTGGAAAAATAATTAATTCATTTGAAAATATAAAAACAAAACAGAGAATAAGTATCCCCAAATGATGAAATTGTCAAATAAGAAGCAAGGGTGAAGAGAAGGTATACTCTCTTGTCCTCTACTTTGTCCAGTAAGTCCATGGTTTTCAACACAATCAAAACTACTGTTACTCATGCTTGTAAGCTCTGACTCCCTTTTTGTGACTGACCCCAAATATTTGGGGAGTGATTACATAATTTTTAGATTAAGAAGTTATATCTTCATTTTGAGAATAAACTGGTAATATTAAATTAAGAAGATTTCACTTATTAAAAAACGTTGTTTGCAGGACTAGAAAGATAGCCCTGTAGTTAAATGCACTGGCTGCCCTTCCAGAGACCTGGGTTCCATTTCAAATGCCCATGTGGCAGCTCACAACCACCTGTAATTCCATCTCCAGAGGATCAAGTGCTCTCTTCTGGCCTCTCCAGGCACCAGGTGCCCATGTGGGACACAGACATTTGTACAGGAGAATCATCCATACACAAAAAATAATAATTTAAAAAATAAGTTGGTTAGCATCTAAAAAAGGAAGTAATTCATTCCAACAATACCAAACAGAACTTTATATAATTTAGCTTTTATATGTATAAGACTCATGTATGTTTATGTGTATATACAGGTAAATAGGAAAGAATAAAATTGGATAGGTGAGTAAAAGATAGGTAAATGATTTATTAATTAGGATTTCTATTGCTGCAGTGAAATACCATGACAAATAAAAACAAGTTGAGGTGGAAAGGGCTTATTTAGCTTACACTTTAATATTGCTGTTCATCATCAAAAGAAGTCGGCTTAGTCACTAAAACAGGACAGAACCTGGAGGCAGAAGTTAATGTAGAGGTCATCAATGGGTGCTGGTAACTGGCTTGATTCTAATTGTTTGTTCAACCTGCTTTCTTATAAGATTCATTGACCATCAACTCAGGGATGGCACCACCCACAATGGGCTGGTCCAGCCTCCATCAATCAGTAATTTAGACAATGCCTTTTACCTGGAGCATATGAAGGCATTTTTTTCAATTAAGTTTCCTTCCTTTCAGATAATTCTAGTTTCTGTGTCAAGTTTCTCTGGCTAGACATAAGACTAGCCAGTACGGATGATGACAGATATTGGATGTAAGCTAGGTAGATAGGTAATACATATATAGATGAAAATAGATGACATATAAATGATAGATAGTAGATAGATAGATAGATAGATAGATAGATAGATAGATAGATAGATACTCTTATAACTATGGAGGTAGATACATAGGAAATAGATGAGAGGCTTATGAGATATATATATATATGTATATATACATATATATATATAGAGAGATGATTATATTATATATTAGTTGATAATAAAATACAGATATATGGTAGATAGATAGATAGATAGATAGATAGATATTCTTATAACTATGGAGGTAGATACATAGGAAATAGATGAGAGGCTTATGAGATATATATATATATTTGTATATATATATACATATATATACATATATATAGAGAGAGAGATGATTATATTATATATTGGTTGATAATAAATACAGATATATGGTAGATAGATAGATAGATGATGGATCGATAGAGGATAGATAGATAGATACATAGATATGATAGATAGGTAGACAGACAGATAGATGATAGATGATAGATGATAGATAGATAGATAGATAGATAGATGATTGATATGGATGATGGAATAATAGAGAAATCAAGCAGCCAAATTGAACACTATGCTGAACATTATGAGTTTCATACTTACTTTTATCACACTCACCTAAAGCCCTTGGGAGATATGGTGTCATACATAAGGTGTTATTTAGGTGGCCTGAGTTCTAGTTTGACAGACATCTTCACTTTTAGTTTGGTAAAGTGCTGCAGCAATGTTAAAGGTGCCATTGAGATCTATGATTATCCAGTGACTTTACTGTGCTGCTGGAGACCCAACTGTTAGCAGAGCTGCTGACCTGCTCTGCATGTCTCGGGGTTTCTAGGGATGCACACCCTCCTGCTACATTTGCCTATCTGAATTTGGTAAGTTGATGTTGAATTAAATTGGAAGTTTATAATGCAGTTAAGTGACAGTGGGGGAAATTGGCACCAAAAAGAACACCATCTGCATATACATTTTGCTTGATTCCTATTTAATCTTTTTTCAGACACACCACATTTGATCAAATGGTTTCTATCAAAAATGTCTTTAAGAAATAGAGATTAATTCCAGGCATTGTATTGCACACAAGATTGAGTTCATAGATCAGCCTTGGCTACATAGATATATCATGTCTTTAAAAAAGGCTGGAGATTTGGCTCATTGGTAGAGTGCTCAGATGGCTTATACAAGACCTACAGTTGAATATCCTACCCTGCACAGTATACACACTGAAAATGATAGCTTCTAAAACTTAGAGTAGGGCTAGTGAAATGGCTCATAAGTTAAGAGTACTTGTAATGTAGAAGAGGACCTGTGTTCAGTTCCTGTCACCCATCTGTGGTGGCTCACAACCAACTTTAACTGCAGTCCCAGAGGATCTAGTGCACATGTGAACATATAAATATACATGCACATGATTATAATTAAAATTGATATGTTAAAATTTTTCTGAAAATAAAAACCTGATCTGAGGAGGAAAAATGATGTAGTAAAGATCAGTAATAACTCCTTGGTGTGTACCTAAAGGTATTTAATACTGAAAGTTGGTAATACTTGAACACATGTCTATTGCCACAGTGTTCACAATATCTAAGACAGGGAACCAGGCTAGATGCCAGTCAACAGATGAGTGGGTTAAGAAATGTGGTACACATATCTTAAATGGATTTTTACGCAACCATAAAGAATAATGAAGTTAAGCCATTTGAAAGATAGTGGATAGCACTGGGGGTCATCAAGTTAAATAAAATAAGTTAGGAAAAGAAAGATAAATATGACATTTTCTTCCGTATTCATAATCTAGATTTAAATGTGAGTGTGTCTCTGTGTGTGTGTGTGTGTGTGTGTGTGTGTGTGTGTGTGTGTGTGATGAAATCTATGTTTACTTTCTTATGGTGAATTCACACAATCTGTCTTTATGTGTTTGTGTTATAAAAGCAGAAGAAATGGGAGAAGTTTGGGGGTAGGAACTGAGTTCTGAGGTGAGAAAGAAGAGCAGAGAAGATAGTAGGGGAGGAGATATGAGCAAGGGACAGTATGTATGTATGAAAATATCATGGCGCCATTATTTTGTACACTAAAAATACCTTAATGTCAAAAAAGAAAAACTCAGATATATAAAACATACACAACAGAAAGACAAAAATTGTCAAAATCTTACTGTATTAAACATCTTAAAATAAGTAGCAATATTTTTTATTCAAAAAAAAAGCAATACTTTGTGGAACAAAAAAGTGTAAATGCTCAGACTGGTGAAGCTCTGAACAAAACCAGACCCATAACACCGTGAGTCTGTAATTACTTCTAATAAACTCAGTAGTTCAGTAAAATAGACCAAGGAGAATCATTTATTTGACCTGTCATTGGATCAACAGATGAATGAACTTATCTTCTAAAAAGGAATCACACAACTTATGTACACACTACCGATCTTATATATGGTTTCCATTTACTGTGATAAAACCCCATGGCCAAAGCTCATTGAGGTAAGAGCTTGTTTGGATGACATATCTTACATATTTCTGATCACAATCCTCTGAGGGAAGCCAAGGCAGGAATCTGAAGGCAGGAACAGAAGCAGATGCAATGAAGATTTAGCACATACATGATTGTTCCTCATGCCTTGTTCAGCCTACATTCTTGCACAAATTAGGATGACCTACTGAGGAGAGGCACCACCCACAGTGGTCTAGGCCTTCCTACATCAACCACAAATTAAGACAATGGCCAACAGCCTTGCCTAGGGCTAATCATGTGGAAGAGTTTTCTCAATTGAGTGTACCACTTCCCAAATGGCTATAGCTTGTTTCAAATTGAAAAACCAAAAAACAAAACAAAGCACAACTAGGATACTATGCCATAAGTTCTCCTTTGCATTTTCATGCTGGGACTATGAGATTCATCTCTGTGTGCGTGTGTCTGTCTGTCTGTCTGTCTGCTGGCCTTTCTGCCTATCTGTCTGTCTGTTATTTGAGAAAGGGACTCAATAAGTATCCTCTAGCTTGTGCACTTCCCACTTCAGCTTCATCGTCCCAAGTGTTAAGGATACAGGAACTGTGAGAATCCGAAGATGGAATTTTATTTGAAGTCACTTTAATCCAAGTGGCCTTCCATGAAAGCAGCAGAGAGATGTTTTCAAAGGCCAGGTGACTTAAAAATTTTATGCAGCATACATCAAATGCAAGAACATGGATTAAACAGGAGATCATTATGTTTAGCAAAAGAAGTCAGATTCAGAAATATAAATACTGCACATTTTTATATGTGTAAACTATATTTAAAAGTAATATTTTATATTTTTATTAACTTTTTAGTTAGCATACTATGTATTGTGTTTCATTATGACATCTATACACATATGTATCAATCTCTATATGTCTATGAGAGAGAGAAAGGGATGGTATGTGTGTTTGTGTTTGTGTGTGTGTGTGTGTGTGTGTGTGTGTGTGTGTGTGTGTAAGAGAGAGAGAAAACTAGAAAAAAACATTGGAAGGGAAGTAGAGATCTTCTTAATATAAGAATTTTTAATTGGAAAGAAATTTCATATATATATATATATATTGTATTTTGGTCATATTCAATGCTCCCTCATTTCCCTAACCTCTCCAAAGAACAGCCATCTTGAAACATCTACATCAACCCCTTCCAGGACTTAGAAAACAGCACAAAAGAGGACCCAGTGAAAAGAATGTAAGTTCCAGAGGATGGGGAAGAGTGCTGGGAGAGGCTGGTCTCTGATGACATGGCTATTACACAACTCCCAGGAAGTGTGACAACCTGGTGGATCAATAAACATGAATATTCAACTGTGTCCATGGTGTGCTGATGACTAACAGTCCTTCTTCACATGTACTCCCATGATTGGTTGGTATAGTTAGATAAAGTGGTAAGACGACTTGGGTCTAAATATTTTAGGCAATTATAAAAGGTAGTGTTCTCTTAATTTTTCTGCTATTGTTGTATTTATTTTAAATGTCAACTAGCCATATTCTAGAATCATTCAAAATAGAGTTGGACAAGAATTGGTCTAAATCACAAAGAGTTGGTCTATGAGCATGTCTGGGGGAGTTTTATCTGTTTAGTTTCATTAGTGTGAGAAGACCTGCCCACAATTTAAAGAATAAGAGAATTCCCTAAGTGGGATATCCTGAACTGTTTAAAAGTGAAGAAAGCAAGCTGAGCATAAGCATGAATTTGTTAATCTCTGTTTTTTAACTGTGGATGCAAGGTGACCAGTTGTCTGTCTCTAGGGAATATCTCTGTGGCTCACCCACAATGATGGAACTGTGAGTCATACAAACATTGTCTCAATTAAAAATAAAAGTAAAAATGGTTAAATAAAAGCGTGGTGATGTGCACGTGTATTCCCAGCATTTGGCAGGCTAAAGGGGAAGAAACTTGAGTTTAAGGCCAGTCTGTGCTTAATAAACTGGATGTAAACTGAACTGCATAATAAATCCCACCAGAAAAAAATTAAAAAGGAATTTGAAGTGGAAAAGAATCAGAAATTTGAGCACTGAAAGCCATGCTTTGAGGAAAACCTTAATAAATGTCAGAAATATGTGCAGAAGGACTCTTCTGTCTCTCCTAAGAATCCAGGCAAGATAAATATAGAACTAAGTATTTCAAGAAGGAATGTTCTTTTACCTTTGGATTAATAAATATAGAAATATGTGCTCAGGATATCAGAACTCACCATCCCGTGTATTCTACTCTATCACAAGTACCTGTTGTTTTGAACAAACACAGACAAGAAGCTACCTGGGCTGAGGTTATGTCAACATCAAGGCCACACAAGACAACACACCCTTGCCTCTCAGTGAGTCATGAAATGAAAGTAAGTTACCAAGAAAGACAGGGCTCTCACAAAAGCCTTCTGTTAACACAAAGACTAGCTAATTGTAGTAGCATCCAAGGATAGAATAATCTCCTTAGTGTTCTGCTGAGGTGGCTGTATCTGCGTCTTGAACTCTGGGGTTGGGTTGTCTCTATTCAACCATGACATACCATCTGGGTTTCATAGTGATGCTGGGATTCTGGAAAGGGGGCAATGAGAGCAATAAATTTAAGGGTGGTTCTCAAGACTGTGCTTATTTTGGAAATAAATGCTTTATGGATGTACAGACCAACATGAGAACTAGACTTAGATTTTAAAAAAAGGATAGACAGACAGACAAAAATAGATGACCTATAGAAGAAAGATAATTGAGAAATAAATAATTGAAAGATTGTTTAATAAATAAATACATAAATGAATGAATGACAGGTTTTTTGGTAGACTGAACATAATAGATAAAACATGATCAATAGCTATATAGGTAGGTAGAGAGAGACCACAGATGGATAGTGTTTTAATCCATAAGCCATCTCCCTAATATCCAAGTAATTATTTTTAAAACTAGTCATTGTGGACACATGGAGCCATTTATGGTCAAGAAGCAGTACCAGGAAGCTAATGCTGATATTTCAGCATTTCTAAAGGTAAAGGATGGAAACTGTGTTCAGCTTCTTTATGACCACCATGGCACAGTAACCTTAAGTGTGCAAAGGTGACATACTTATGTTAGTGGAGATCACAGGTGTCTAACTGGACTCAAGTTCTGCAAAAATACAGGAAATAAGGCCTGGTTCTGGAAATCTAGCCAACTACCCAGAGCTAGTGAAGCCTATGACCTTGAAGAAATCTACAACTGCCACTTTCCCAAATGCTAATTCCTAATTGCATTCCAAATCTCTAAATATTTTTCTTTACACCCACAAATAAACCTAGCTCCAATTTAAAAAAAAAGAAAAGAAAAAGAAAACTTTGAAACTTTGATTAGCCTCAAAAAACATCATGATAAAAGTAGAAATAAATATGAATATAGGGAACACATGATTGAGTGTTGTACACCTCCAGTAGATCCATCTATAACAGATTTCCTGAAACTAAGGCTGAGGGAACATCATGTCAGAAGCAGTGGAAGGGCAGTGAGAACCAGAGGAAGAGGAAGAAATGAAGTTTGCTGTGAGGTTGCATTTCCTAATAATGTGTTCAACACTGAAATTATAAACACATAGGTAACATCATACAGATTAATCAGATTATGGTTTAGATTTAGGAGTGTGTGTGTGTGTGTGTGTGTGTGTGTGTGTGTGTGTGTGTAGATACATAGAGGTAATTAAAGATAAAGATATATTTGAGAAAATAAAATAGCTATACAGGAAACATTGAGAGCAGTAAAAGCAAGAGAAATGATAGAATTATATTTTATTTGGAAAAAGTTATTAACAAAATAACTTTAAGTTTAAAAATGTAGAGTAATATATAAAAAGTATAACAATGTAATAAAATATAGAAGATAATAAATACTACATATACATACTACATTCCAAGAGTTAGTGTAGTTAGTTAGTCTTGTTTCAAAATCCCTCTTCTTTGCAATGTTTTTCAGGTTCTTGTCCTCTGACAGATTCTTCTAGAAATACATCACTAGAATATTGATGTTTCTTATCTAGGTTCACCGTTGTATATTTAATATGTCCTATGGAAGTGAAGAATAAGTGTTGTGGAATGCCTTTCTGTATGCTGTGAATATGTGTGTCTCCCATTGGATAATAAATAAAGCTGTTTTGGCCACTGGCAAGAAAGCACACAGCCAGGTGGGAAATCCAAGAAGTGACACAGAGAGAAGAAGGGCAGAATCGGGGGAGGCAGGGAAAGACAACAGCCTGTTGCCCAAAGAGCAATAAGATGCCAGAAGACCACTAATGCCATGGCCTTGTGGCAACATGTAGATTAATAAGAATTGGTTAATTTAAGATGAAAGAGTTAGCTAGCCAGAAGCCTGACCCTTAGGACATCTAGTTTGTAAATAATATAAGCCTCTGTGTGTTTACTTGGGACCAAGAGGCTGCAGGACATGAGTGGGAAAGATGTGTCCCAGCTGCAGAGCTGGGCAGGACTGGAGAAACTTGTCACCCAACATTGGTAGCAAGAATTTCTACCTAAAATCTGAGAAGCTTTAGAGGACCTGCCTGTACTGAATCCACCAGGTTTAAATGAATCCCCAGGGGTGCCTTGATCCTGGAGGAGATGGGAATGGAGGGGAAGGGCTGGAGGGAAGGTGGGGGTGGGGGCGGGAGGGGGAGGACAGGGGAACCCATGGCTGATGCATAAAATTTAAAACACATAATAATAAAGAAAAAAAAGAAAAATAAATAAATAAATAAATAAATAAATAAAAAGAAAAGATTCTAAAACAGAGCTAAAAGCAGCTTCCTAGTTGTGTCTCTCAGGCAAGCTATGATACAGAGATGTTGTGGTTTGCAGGCTTGAGCTACAGTGTGGCAGATTCTTCATGTGTGGGCTTGACCTACAGCATGGTGAATTCTTGCTATGGTACAGAGAGGTGTCTCCAAGCCATGCAGTGAACTACCTGGTGGTTTAAGCTTTTGCTAGTACTGAAAACAAGGTCCTGGGCTACATGCTGCTGCATGGAGGCATAGACCCACTGCTTCCCAGACTCTGCAGTGAGCATGGCTCTCCTAGAGCTGGTGGTAAACCTACCTCTGCCACGTTGAGTGGCTGAGATGGGTGGAGCCAGCAGCCAGGGCCCCGCTTCAGTCCTAGCAACACTCCAGTTTAAATCAATGGTCAAAAAATTATGACAGATTTACAATAAAACAGATTCAGATGGAATAAAACTCTAAACAGTTTACAGTATGTGTAGAAATGTATGTAGGCTTGGAAGAGTGAGAAAAAAGAATATAGACAGTTATATACAGAAATAGTTTTAAAAAATAAAATCCTTAAAGGAACAATAGGAATAATATGAAAGTTAAGCCACATAAAGATGGAAATTACACAATCTGAATAGTACATATTATTATATTATTTTGGAGATTTTTAACTAGAGAGAGACATTTGATTGTAAAGGCTACTCAGTTAAACCCATATGTATATTTAAAGAGATCTTGACTTCAAAATTCATGTCTAAGAATATGTTGCTTTGGAAAAGAGGTTCTGCTTTTGTTTCCACAGAAAATGAGAACCTATGAATTACTTCCAGGCTAAAATGGTTTGATCAACCAAGACCCCCTGAAAGGTTGATATAGCCTCAGAGACTACTACAGCCAAAATTTAACTATAATTTTTAAGTGTTTCAGGATCCCTATTAGATTGCCACCTTGCCCAGCCAGCAGGAAGTAGTTTGAGAAGCTATGCCTAAGTTCCCAAAATATTGTTTATAAAATAAATGTTTATTTTTACTTAAGGGGAGTTGATTTTAATGCAATCTCTTTCTAAAGAAAAAAGAGGGCCGGGAGGTGGTATATTTTACTCTTGTTTAAGGTGTTATGTTTATGCAACTCATTTAAAATTGTAATATATAATTAAAAAACCCAAATAATTAGTCATTTATGATAATAAAACTTACAATCATGTTAGTGAAGTTTTCTAGATATACAGCTATATATATATATATATATTATCAATTAGGTAGATAATATTCAAACACTTCAAAGACTGACAGAATATGGCATTGAAAATGTTTTAAAAACATTTTTCTGGACAGTGAGACACATCTGCTACTGGCAGCACCAATTACATCAAAGAGGATGATGGGCACCAAAGAAACTAATTATGTATGGAGTTTGCTTTCTTTGTGGCAAAAGTTAGCCACTGGGCAAAAAAGTTTCCTTGAATTGACTGCTTGACAGAATGCTATATAGACTTGACATAGGAAGGTGACCACTGAACATTGCAAGTTAAGATTCCTGCTTTCAAACTTATCCAGAATGGGCACAATAGTCATTAAAATTCCTTGTTTCACTGGAAGATATGCCAGAGACTCCAGGACTATAGGATAAAATAGATGCCCCAACATTACAGAGGAACTTTGGATGACTGTCCAGGCAGCCAGATGTCTCTGTCATTTCTAGAATTTTGGAAGTTGCTGACGATGCACTTCCAGTTTTCTTAGGTAATATTATATCCTTCTGGGGTCTTTGATTGAGTTGAAGATTAGAAAGTTATAATTATAGTTTTCCTTAGTAATGTTAAAAGATAAATTAGATATGAAACTTTAAACTCACAAAAATAGGATAGACAATAGAATATTTTCTTTAATTTTGCCAAATACAAATAGACTAGATATTGTAACTGTAATTCTTGCTTGGTAACTGTTTTGTTATACATATTTTTACTATGTTAAAGTTAAAACCTTCCTTTTTCAACTAGACAGAAAAGGGGAAGCTGCGGGAGGTCTTTCTGTATGCTGTGAATATTTGTAGCTCCCATTGGATAATAAATAAAGCTGTTTTGGTCTATGGCAAGAAAGCTTGCAGCCAGGTAGGAAATCCAAGCAGAGATACAGAGAGAAGAAGGGTGGAGCGAGGGGAGACACCAGACTGCTGCCCAAGGAACAATAAGATGCCAGAATGTAACTGCTATGTGGCAACATGTAGATTAATAGAAATAGGTTCATTTAAGATGAGAGAGTTAACTAACCAGAAGCATGACCCATAGGCCATACAGTTTGTAAAATATATATATATATATATATATATATATATATATGTCTCTGTGTGTTTACTTGGGACCAAGCAACTACAGGACACAGGTGGGACATATTTGTCCTGACCACAGGGCCAGGCAGGAATGGAGAATCTTCCAGCTACAAATAAGTTCTACAGAATCAGAAACCAACCTTATAAAATAATACTGCCTGAAATGCAAAAACAACATGTCACATTGTGCATATTAAACATTCTAAGGTATTTTTATGTCAACCATTCAACATTGAAGTGGAAAAATACAACACAATAAACATGTATCTGAGGATTTGGGGTAAATTATAGTTAAAAGGATCACTCAGAGGTCAAGAATATCTTCTGCTCTTGCAGAGGACCCAATGTTTCTAATGTCTACACAAGAGACTCACAGCTGTGACTACAGCTCCAGGGCATTCAAAAAATGGCCACTTCTGGCCATACAACGTACCAGCACTAACATGCATATATTCAAACAGACATGTACATATTCACGCATAACTGAAAATGACGAATTTTTAAAGAATGTGAATGCTAGGTCTTAAAAAAATTTCAGTTAACACAAAAATACACTTGGTTTATTTCATGGATTTTTAAAAAATAAGTGGGATTTTATTATTCTAAAAAAATTACAGAGTCAATTAAGAAATTTAATAGTTATAACCTGACAATGGATTACTACCAGCATAATCATTTTGATTGACACAGAAGGATTGTTGTTATAACAAGAATAATATTCATTGGAAATGTTGCACAGAACACCAGAGGAAGCACTGACTCTCAGAAGTAAAAAACACCAGCAGACAAACCTGTAGTACAATAATCAAATTTGAATCTGGACCAGAGACTGCAGGCAGACCCTGCAGTCCCCACACCCATTTGCCCGAGACCCCAGCCATTTCCTGAGACTTAGAGGCCAGCCCCCAGCTCCCGTTGCCCTGGAACTCCCATCTGGACCAGAGAGAGACCCTCCAGTGGACACTACAACCTCAACGCCTTGCCCCCACACCCATCTGCTGGAGACCCTAGCCACTTCCAGAGACTTAGAGACCAGTGTCCAGCATTCCATCCTGCCCTGGAACTCCCATCTGGACTAGAGGTGAGTGCCTGGGGTCACACCCAGAGAGGCCCACACCTGGGTCACAGCCCGGGGCACCAGCCACTCCGTGGAACACCTGCCCAACTGGGCCCCATGTTCTGGCCATAGGGCAGGACCCCCTATCCCCATCAGGAATGTTCCCCCTCTCCAAGACCCTCTGGTGAACCCTACAACCTCCATACACTGCCCCCACACCCATCTGCCAGAGACCCCAGCCACTTCCTGAGACTTAGAAACTAGCCCCCAGCTTCCATACTTCCCTCGAACTCCCATCTGGACCAGAGGTGAGTGCCTGGGGTTGTAGTCAGAGAGGCAGCCACCTCTGGGTCTCACCCCAGGCACCAGCAATCCCTGGAGGACATGCCCAACTTGGCCTCAGGTTCCGGCCTTTCCTCAGGCCCTGGGGGAAGGCTGCCTTTTCCAAGACGGCAGGCAGACCCTGCAGTCGCCACACCCGGCCCCCACACCCATTTGACTGAGACCCCAGCCACTTCCTGAGACTCAGAGACCATCCCCCAGCTCCCATCCACCCCAGAACTCCAATCTGGACCAGAGAGCCCCCAGCTTCCATCCACCCCGGAACTCCCATCTGGACCAGAGCTTCCATCCTGTCCCAGAACTCCCATCTGGACAAGAGGAGCTCCCATCTGGACAAGATAAGGAGACCCCAGGGACTTCCTGAGACTCAGAGTCCAGCCCCCAGCTCCTATCTGGCCAGCACTCTCATCTGGACCAGAACTCCTATCCGGCCCAGAGCTTCCATCTGGCCCAGAGAGAGGCTCCCTAAACCTGTGAGGTCTGTCTGGACAAAGTAGACTGGTGAGACCAAGAACAAACCCACAAGCAGATGGGCAGATGTCAAGACAAAAGTATATACAACAAAATAAAGAGCAATACAGCATCACCAGAACCTAGCACTTCTCCAACAGCTAGACTTGAATATCATGGAATGGAGGAAGAAGAAGAAAACAACCTTCTAAGTAACATCATGAAGACGTTAGAGCCTTATATAGAAGAAATCAAAAATAAAGTGGAGGAACAGACAAACAAAAAATGGGAAGAACGCTATAAAAAACTAGAGGAAAGGACAAATAAAGCAGAAGAAAACAATAAGTCCCCGAAAGAAAATCATGAAAAAGCAAGGGAAACAGTCCAAGACCTGAAGAGGGAAATAGGAAAAATGAAGAAGACACTAGCAGAAGGATGCTGGAAATAGAAAATCTGAGTAAACAAACAGGAACTTCAGATGCAAGTATAAACAAGAGAATGCAAGAGATGGAAGAGAGGATCTCTGGAGTTGAAGATACAGTAGAAGAAATAGATTCATCAGTCAAAGCAAACACTAAAACCAACAAAGTCACGACCCAAAATGTCCAAGAAATTTGGGACACCATGAAAAGAAAAAACCTACAAATAATAGGGATAGAGGAAGGAGAAGAATACCAACTCAAAGGCACAGAAAATATATTTAACAAGATCATAGAAGAAAACATTCCTAACTTAAAGAAGGAAATGCCTATGAAGATACAAGAAGCCTATAGAACACCAAACAGAATAGACCGCCCAAAAAAGTCCTCTTGCCACATAATTATTAGCAACTGAATGTACAGAATAAAGAAAGAATATTAAGGGCAGCAAAGGAAAAAGGCCAAGTGACCCATCAGAATAACACCAGAATTCTCAATGGATACTTTGAAAGCCAGAAGGACCTGGACAGATATAATACAGACACTAAGAGACCATGGATGCCAGCCTGGACTAATATACCCAGCAAAACTTTCAATCATCATAGATGGAGTAAACAAGCCCTTCCAAGACAAAACCAGATTTAAACAATACTTAGCCACAAACCCAGCAGAAAGCACTAGAAGGAAAATTCCAACCTAACGAAGGCAGATATACCCATGAAAACACAGGCAATAGATAACACCACAGCAGGAAACCCCAAAGAAGAGAAGTACACACACATTAACACCAAAAAATAAAAATAACAACAGGAATGAACAATCACTGGTCATTTATGTCCCTAACTATCAATGGACTTAATTCACCTTTAAAAAGACAGAGACTAACAAAATGGATACAAAAACAGGACCCATCTTTCTGCTGCATACAAGAAACACACCTCAAATTCAAAGACAGACACCTACTAAGAATAAAAGGCTTGGAAAAGACATTCCAATCAAATGGTCTTAAGAAGCAAGCTGATGTTGCCATCCTAATATACAGCAAAATAGACTTCAAACTAAAATCAATCAAAAGAGATGATGAAGGACATTACATACTCATCGCAGGAAAGATCCACCAAGATGAAGTTTCAATTCTGAACATTTATGCCCCAAACACAAGGACACCCACCTATGTAAAAGAAACATTACTAAAGCTTAACTCACATATAAAACTCCACACATTAATAGTGGGAGACTTCAACACCCCACTTTCACCTCTGGACAGATCGGACAAATTGAAACATAATAGAGACATAATTGACTTACCTGATGTTATGGCTCAAATGGACATAATATCTACAGAACATTCCACCCGAACAAAAAAAGAATATACCTTCTTCTCAGCACCCCATGGAACCTTCTCTAAAATCAACCACATACTTGGCCACAAAGCAAATCTCAACAGATACAAAACAATTGGAATAACATCCTGTGTTCCATTGGACCACCATGGTTTAAAGTTAGATTTCAAAAAAAAAAAAAACTAAAGAAATCCTACACTCTCATAGAAACTGAATAATGCTCAACTGAATCAGCAATGGATTAAGGAAGGAATAAAGAAAGAAATTAAAGACTTCCTAGAGATCAATGAAAATGAATACACCACATACTCAAACTTATGGGAAACTATGAAAGTAGTGCTAAGAGGAAAATTCATAGCACTACATGCCCACATAAAGAAGCTGGAGAAATCTCATGCTAGTGACTTAACAGCACACCTGAAATACCTTGAACAAGAAGAAGCAAAGTCTTCCTGGAGAAACAGATGCCAGGAAATTATCAAATTGAGAGCTGAAATAAAAAAAAATAGAAATAAAGAGAACAATACAAAGGATTAATGAGACAAAGAGTTGGTTCTTTGAGAAGATCAACAAGATAGACAAGCCCTTATCCAAACTAACCAAAAGACAGAGAGAGAGCATCCAAATTAACAAAATGAGAAATGAAAAGGGGGACATACCAACAGACAATGAGGAAATCCAGAGAATCTTCAGGTCATACTTCAAAAACCTCTACTCCACAAAACTGGAAAATCTAAAAGAAATGGATAATTTTCTGGATAGGTACCACATACCTAAGTTAAATCAAGACCATATAAACCATTTAAATAGTCCAATAACCCCTAAGGTAAATAGAATAAGTCATCAAAAGTTTCCCAACCAAAAAAAGCCCAGGACCAGATGGATTCAGTGCAGAATTCTACCAGATCTTCAAAGAAGACTTAATACCAATACTCTTTAAATTGTTCCACACAATAGAAGCAGAAAAAATATTGCCAAACTCCTTCTATGAAGCTACAATTACCCTGATTCCTAAACCAAACAAAGATGCAGCAAAAAAAAGAGAAATTAAGACCAATCTCCCTCATGAACATTGATGCAAAAATACTAAATAAAATTCTGGCAAACAGACTCCAAGAACACATCAAAACAATGAATTATCCACCATGATCAAGTAGGCTTCATCCCAGGGATGCAAGGGTGGTTCAACATACGAAAGTCCATCAATGTAATACACCATATAAACAAACTCAAAGAAAAAAACCACATGATCATCTCACTAGATGCAGAAAAGGCATTTGACAAAATCCAACACCCCTTCATGATAAAGGTCATGGAGTGATTAGGAATACAGGGAACATACCTAAGCAAAATAAAGGCAATCTACAGCAAGCCAACAGCCAACATCAAATTAAATGGAGAAAACCTCAAACCAATACCGCTACAATCAGGAACAAGGAAAGGTTGTCCTCTCTCCCCATACTGATTCAATATACTACTTGAAGTTCTAGCCAGAGCTATAAGACAACATAAGGAGATTAAGGGGATACAAATTGGAAAGGAAGAAGTCAAGCATTCCTTATTTGCAGATGACATGATAGCATATATGAATGACCCCAAAATTTCAACCAAGGAACTGATACAGCTAATAAAATCCTTCAGCAACATTGCAGGATATGAGATCAACTCAAAATCAGTAGCCCTCCTATATATAACAGACAAATAGGCTGAGAAGGAAATCAGAGATACATCACCCTTTACAATACTCAAAATGATATAAAATAACTTGACGTTACTCTAACTAAGCATGTGAAGGAACTATATGACAAGAAATTTAAGTCCCTGAAAAAAGAAATTGATGAAGATGTCAGAAAATGGAAAGATCTCCCATGTTCATAGATATGCAGGATTAACATAGTAAAAATGGCGATCTTACCAAAAGCAATCTGCAGATTCAAGGCAATCCCCATCAAATTACCAACACAATTCTTCACAGATCTAGAAAGAATAATACTCAACTTCATAAGGAAAAAAAAACCCAGGATAGCCAAAAGAATCCTGTACAATAAAACAACCTCTGGAGGCATCACAATCCCCGACTTCAATCTCTACTATACAGCTACCATAATAAAAACAGCTTGGTACTGGCATAAAAACCAATATGTGGACCAATGGAATCGAATTGAAGACCCTGACATTAACCTGCACACCTATGATCATATAATTTTTGACAATGAAGCCAAAAATGTACAATGGAAAAAAGAATACATCTTCAACAAATGGTCCTGGCATAACTGGATGTCATCATGTAGAAGGCTGCAAATAGATCCATATCTGTCACCATGCACTAAACTTAAGTCTAAGTGGATCAAAGACCTCAACATAAATCCAGTTACTCTGAACCTGATAGAAGAGAAAGTAGGAAGTACTCTTGAACACATTGGCACCAGAGATCACTTTCTAAATATAACACCAGTAGCACACACACTGAGACAAACAATCAATCAATGGGACCTGTTGAAACTGAGAAGCTTTTGTAGAGCAAAGGACATGGTCAACAAGAAAAAGCCACAGCCTACAGAATGGGAAAAGTTCGTCACCAACACCACATCTGACAGAGGGCTGATATCCAGAATATATAAAGAACTCAAGAAATTAGACATCAAAATGTCCAACAGTCCAATTAAGAAATGGGCTATAGAACAAAACAGAGAATTCTCAACAGAGGAAGTTCAAATGGCTGAAAGACATTTAAGGAATTGCTCAATATCCTTAGTCATCAGGGAAATGCAAATCAAAATGACTCTGAGATACCACCTTACACCTGTCAGAATGGCTAAGATCAAAAGCACAGAAGACAGCTTATGCTGGAGAGGATGTGGAGCAAGGGGAATTCTCCTCCACCGCTGGTGGGAATGCAAGCTTGTACAGCCACTTTAGAAATCAATGTGGTGCTTCCTTAGAAAATTGGGAATCCATCTCCCCCAAGACCCAGCTATAGCACTCTTGGGCATATACCCAAGGAATGCTCAATCATACCACAAGGGCATTTGTTCAGCTATGTTCATATCAGCATTGTTTGTAGTAGCCAGAACCTGGAAACAACCTAGATGCCCTTCAACTGAAGAATGGATAAATAAAGTATGGTACATATGCACAATGGAGTACTACTCAGCAGAGAAAAACAATGACATCATGAGGTTTGCAGGCAAATGGATGGATCTAGAAAAAAAACCATCCTAAGTGAGGTAACCCAGACTCAGAAAGACAAACATGGTATGTACTCACTCATAGAAGGATACTAGATGTAAAACAAAGATGACTAGACTGCTACACAACTCCAGGGAGGCTACCTAGAAAACGGGACTCTAGGAAAGACCCAAGGATCACCTAATGACAGAGAAATAGATGAGATCTACATGAACAACCTGGACGACAGTGGGAGTAATGAAGGGCAAGGTTTGAGGGAAAGAAAGCTAAGGGGAGCAGGAGATCCCAGCTGGATCAAGAACAGAAAGGGAGAACAAGGAATAACAGACCATGATAAATGAAGACCACATGAGAACAGGAATAGGCAGAGTGCTGGAGAGGTCCCCAGAAATCCACAATGATACATCCTATGTAGACTGCTGGCAATGGTCGAGAGAAAGCCTGATCTAACATAGTCTCATGATCAGATGGCCAAACACCCTAACAGTTGAGCTTGAACTCTCTTCCAATAACTGATGGAAGTGGATGCAGACATCCTCAGCCAGGGCCCAGGTGTAGCTCCAGGTATACAATTGCCGAGAGAATGAGGAAGGAATGTAAGAGCGTGAATTGTTGAGCCCAAGATTGGAAAAGCACAGGGACAAATAGCCAAACTAATGGAAGCACATGAATTATGAACCAAAGGCTGTGTAGCCCCGAGCTGGATCAGGCCCTCTGGATAAGTGAGACAATTGAACAGCTTGAACTGTTTTGGAGGCATCCAGGCAGTGGGACCTGGACCTGTCCTTAGTGCATGAGCTGGCTGTTTGGAACCTTGGGCTTACTTTGCTCAGCCTGGAAGGAGGGGACTGGACCTGCCTGTACTGAATCCTCCAGGTTTAAATGAATCCCCAGGGGTGTCTTGGCCCTGGAGGAGATGGTAATGGAGGGGAGGGAATGGGGGGAAGTTGGGGGTTGGGGCAGGAGGACAGGGTAACCCATGGCTTATGTGTAAAATTAAAACACAAATATAATAATAATAATAAAAGAAAAAAGAAAGAAAATAATCAAATTCGATTATTTGGAATAAAGGGTTTTGTGTACAGGTTGTAACCCAGTTGTGGTCATGGTAAATGCTGTGTGTTGGTGAAGAGTTGAAGTGTGAACAATTTCTAAGAAGCCTTGGTCCTCCAAGGCCATGGTAAAGGGTGAGCATTCATGAACCCTCATATGGGGACATATACCATTAATCCATGCAACTGGGAGTCATTATCAGGTAAACTTTGGAATTCAAAGACAACCTGGCCAACAAAGTGCATTTCAGGATATCCAGGGTTGCACAGAAACATTTTTGGAAAAATATCAATAAACATGGGGGTTAGGGTGGATGTGCTCTGTTGGTAAGCTTTCCTTGCTGTGGTGAGGTAGATTATTCAAGCCTCTCACAACATCCTGTAAGCTTTATTCTGACTCTTCCTCTTGTCAGTTGAAGGAATACCATGTTTTCTCTTCTCCCAAACCTTGTGTGTACTGGTGAGTTCTACTGGGAATGAAGGGTGTGGAATAACAAGGTAGAAATATCATCCTAGGAGGCTGGATCTGCCTACAGCAGAAACACTGGCATCCATGTTTTACATTAGAGCATGAGTTCATCTTAACTAAGTAAACTCTGGTTCTAAAGTACAGGGGCCCAGCTGGGACAGGAATGTCAGATGACCAGCCTACTGAAAAAAAGAAAGGTCATTCATCATGAGTTTTTCTTTCCGGGCCTCTTCCCATTCCTGTGGATGTTGGTACAAGCAGGTAAGTCTTTCTTCAAATCTTGAGATACTATCCATTTCCATGGATACATTTCATTCTAAGAGGAGAGCAGGTATCACAGGTTGTTGGCCGGTGGCTTCTGTGGGTGACTTGTTGGTGAGTCTTCTGAATTTTGAAATTAGGACTCTGAAAAGCTATTAGATTTTTCCTAGATTGTCCCAGACACAGCCCTTGGCTGAGTCAGGCCCAACTCTTATTGGATAAACTTTTTAACCAATGTTTTTGTTTTTCAACACAGTGTTTATCTGTGTACCTCGATAGTATTTACTTTGTAGACCAGGCTACCCATGAACTCAGATATTCATGTGTGTCTGCCTCTCAAGTGCTGCAATTAAAAGTAGGGTCCACAACAACTGGTGGGTAATCAATTTTTTTAAGTAAAAAAAAAAATATCTTCCCTTTATTACAATCTCACCTGACCACCTTCAAATGTATTGAGATTTTGTTGTTATAATTTATGACATTTTACATATATGTGTCACTGGACAAATCATTTAGGGTATATTTTGTCTTTAGACATCTATACTACAGATAGAATTTGTATACCACCAGCAAACTATTGTAACATCTTATTTTGGATTGCTTTTAGCAAGGTACTTTTACTTTTTCTATATGAAGATTTTTTTCATGTAACTCATGACTAGCCTTTTCTATCAGCTTGAGGAATTCCACAGCCTTTCCTGAACTTATTGTGATGAACATCTGTCTACTACAGTTTCTCTGAGAAAAATCTTTAAATACTTCATCTCTGAAGGAGAGTGTTGTAAACATTTATAGGCAGAGTTATTTATTTCTGCCCATCTGGTCATCGTGGTCCCTGTGTCCTGTAGGTATTTGCTCTGGAGTCTGACATCAGCTGTACTGGAAGTCACTCACGTTCTTTTCTTCTTCCATCATTCTGATGTCAGGATCTCATATGATAATTACATGCTTGGTGATCTTGATTAGATTTGATTAGAATTTGTTTCATGTCCTCTAACCGTCTTGTACCTGACCATTTTCAGTTTTCTTCGCGTCTCAAGAGGGTTGGACAATATTTTCTCTAAATAAGTTTTCCTCTCCTTATTTTTCTAAGCTTTATTTTTCTGTCTTTTTGTACATATTATACTATTTCTTTGTGAATTTCCTAAAATATTTAATATTGTTCAACATGCTCCCCAAACTCAATGTTCCTTTACCCTTTCTTGAATTTTAATACCTTATAATTTAGTTTCAAATTTTCTGATCATTCTTCTCATGGTATTTTCATTCAGTTTCTGTATTTACATGTCAGATCATATAATGCCTGATCAAATCTTCTCATTCTCCTATTTTATAATCAATCATTCTATTGAAATATTCTCTTAACTCTTTAAATTTTACAAATATTTGGTAAGTGTGTGTGTGTGTGTGTGTGTGTGTGTGTGTGTGTACATATACACGCACCATGGCACAAGTGGGGAGATAGAGGAAAACCGGCTGCAATCAATTATCTCTTCTCACTATGTGAGTCCTAGCAATGGTTTTCAGAGAGTCATGCTTGGCAGAAAAAGCCTTTACCCACTTAGACATCAAGATGGCCCATATATTCTTCCAATTCTATAGACGTTTCATTTACCTATGGGGGTGGTTTCCAAAACTTTTTATGTTGCTTGATGATTCATTTCAAAAATCCATAACATTTTCTACATAGAGTTTCTATTTTTTAATAGTTACATCGCACCTTTTTTAAAATAAAAGATGTTTTTCTTTGTAAATGTAATATATTGGAGACTTCCATACATGACTATTATATTTACCTCATTTCCACCCTTTGGCATATATCCAAAGAACTTGACATTCTATGCCATGGATTCTTCTCAGTCATGTTTTTTGCTGTTCTAATCTCAGAAGCCAGGAAAAGGAAACAACCTGGTGTCTTTCAGCTGATGAACGGATAATGATATTGTGTCACATGTACACTGTGGAATACTATTTGTTAGTAAATAGCAATGACATTATCAGTGAAATAGACAGAAGTAGAAAATGTCATACTGACCGAGGTAACACAGACACAGAAAAACAAATGGAATATTCTCTCTTTTGTCTGTGGCTGGTAGCTCTAAAGCTTTATTGTGTATGTTTTTTTTCTTAATAGTTGTCAGGGATTTTTTATTCCTCTCTCATATATTGTATTAAGACTACAGTTTCTCCTACTTCCACTTGTACAGCCCCTACACACACACACACACAGACACACACATACACACACACTACTCATCTTCTCCAGATCTACCCCTCCTTCATTTCCCTTCAGAAAAGAGCAAGGCTCCCTGGGATATCAACAGAGCAAAGCACAAAAAGTAACACTAAGCCTAGGCACATATGCTTGTATCAACACTGGACAAGAAACCCAGTAGGAGGAACAGGATCCCAAATGTAGGTATAAAAATCACAAATAGCGTGCCAGGTGGTGGTGGCACATGCCTTTAATCCCAGCACTCAGGAGACAGAGCCAGGCAGATCTCTGTGAGTTCGAGGCCAGCCTGGGCTACCAAGTGAGCTCCAGGAAAGGCACAAAGCTACACAGGGAAACCCTGTCTCGAAAAACCAAAAAAACATAAAAAAAACCACAGATAGCACCAAATTCCAATTATGGGAGTCCCAGAAGAACACCAAGCTATACAACCATATCATATATGCATAGGACCTATCTTAGACCCATGCAGTTTCCCTGGTGGACTCTTCAGTCTCTTTAACTGAAGGCCATGAGCCCATCCTTGTTGAATCCTTGGGTTATGTTCTGGTGATGCCTTTGGCTCCTACAATCCTTCCTTCCCTTCTTATTTGGGCTTCCTGGAGCATTGCCTAATGTTTGGCTGTGGATTTCTGGATCTGATGCCATCTGTTGATAGATAATCTGGTTTGATGTTAAGATCTTTTATCCACTTGGACTTTAGTTTTGTGAAGGGGGATAGATATTCATCCAATTGCATTCTTCTACATATAAACATCCAGGTAGATCAGCAACATTTGTTGAATATGCTTTCTTTTTCTATTGTATATTTCTGTCTTCTTTATCAAAAATCAGGTATCCATAGCTTTGCAGATTGACATTTGGGTCTTCAATTCAACTCTATTGATCAACCTTTCTGTTTTTAAACCAATACAGTTTGGATTTTCTTACTATAGTTCTGCAGTACAGCTTGAAATCAAGTATAGTGATACCTCTAGAAGTTCTTTTATTGTTGAATATTGTTTTAGCTATCCTGGGTTTTTTATTTTTTCCATATGAAGTTGACTATTATGCTTTTAAGGTATATGTAAAGAATTTGTTGGAACTTTGAAGGGCATTGCAAGGAATTTGTAGATTGCTTTTGGTACCATGGCCATATTTAACATGTAAATCCTACTGATCTGTGAATATGGAAGATTATTCCATCTTCTGATATTGATTTCAGTTTCCTTATACAAAGACTTGAAGTTATTGACATACAAGACTTTCACTTGCTTGGTTAGAGTTATTCCAAAAATAAATGCTATTATTTGTGGCTATTGTGAAGGTTATGCTGTCTCTGATTTCTTTCTCAGCTAGTTTATCATTTGTATATATGAGATCTACTGATATTTTTAGATAATTTTGTATTTTTCCATTTAGCTGAAGGTATCTTTTGGTTATAGATGTTTCCTGGTAGAATATTTGGGGATTGCTTTTGTATACTATAATTTCATCTGCAAATGATGATACTTTGACTTCTTCCTTTCCATTTGTATACAATAGATATCATTCAGTTCTCTTATTCCTGCACCTAGAACTTGAAGTACTAAATTGCATACATACAGAGTAAGTGGATAGCTTTGTGATTTTCCTGATTTTAGTGGAACTGCTTTGGGTTTCTCTCCTTTTAATTTGAAGTTGACTATAGGCTTTCTGTATACTGCTTTTGTTATATTTAAGTATATTACTTGAATCCCTAATATCTCTTTAACATAAAGATATGCTAGATTATTTTCAAAGACTTTTTCAGCATCTAATGAGAAAATTATATGGGTTTCTTTTTCTTTCAGATGGTATACGATGGATTACATTGACAGATTTTCATATGTTGAAACACCCATATATCTCTGTGATGGAGCCTGTTTTATCTTTTTGATGTGTCCTTGGATGCATTTTGCAAGTCTTTAATTAAATATTTTTGTATTGATATTCATGAGGGAGATTGGTCTATAATTGTATTTTTATTGAATCTGTGTTTGGTTTGGGTATCAGAGTGACTGTGGCCTCATAAAATGTTTCTAGGAATAATTTGAAGAATACTGGCATTAGCTCTTCTTAAGTCTGGAAGAATTCTTCCCTAGAATCAACTGGCCCTGTAATTTTTTTCTTTGGGAAACTTTCATTCACAGCATCTGTTTCCTTGCTGGTTATAGTGTTATTTAAATTGTTTATCTAGTCTTAATTTAAATTTGGAAAGTGGTAGCTATTGAGAAAAATTTCCATTTCTTTTAGATTTTCCAATTTTGTGGATTACAGGTTTTGATTGTTCTCTCTTTTAAAGGAATTTTTTTATTCACTTTACATACAAACCACTGATCCACCTTCTTTTCCCTGTTCCTGCCCCTCCACAATTCCTCCCTAATATACCCCACCCCGTTTCCTCCTCCAACAAGGTATGGCTTCCCATGGGGAATCAGTAGAGCTTTCTACATACATATGGAAGAGGCAGGTCCAAGCATGTCTCCCCACATCAAGGCTATGCAAGGTGTCCATCATAGGTAGTTGACTATAAAAAGCCAGCTAAGACATTTGTGTAGCTTGATTCATCCCATGATTACAGGTTTTTAAAGTATGCCCTAATGATGCTTTTGGTATCTTTGGTGTCTGTTGTTATGTCCTACTTTTCATTTCTGATTCTATTAATTTGGATATTCTCTCCCTGCCTTTTAGTTAGTTTGGATAAGGCATTGTCCACCCTGTTGATTTTCTCAAAGAACCAGCTCTTTGTTTTATTGATTCTTTATATTGTTCTCTTTGTTTCTCCTTTATTGATTTCTGCCCTCAGTTTGATTATTTTCTCCTGTCTTAGGTGTGTTTGCTTCTTTTTCTTCTAGAGTTTTTAGGTGTGCTGTTAAGTTGCTAATATGAAATCATTTCAATTTATGTATGTAGGCAGTTAGTGTTGTGAACTTTTAGCACTGCTTTCATTGTGTCCCATGAGTTTGAAGATGTTATGCATTCATTTTCATTGAATTCTATAATGTTATTAATTTCTTTCTTATTTCTGTCTTGACCCAGTTTTCATTAAGTAGAGTTCTTATGACTCCATGATTTTGTAGGCTACTTTTGTTTTTGTTTCAAGCTGTAGTGGTCTGATACGATGCAGGGGTTATTTCAATTTTCTTGTATCTGGTGACCCTTGCTCTGTGACACTGTATGTTGTCAATTTTGGAAAATATTTCTCAAGGTACTGAGAAGAAGGTATAATCTTTTGCATTTGGGTGATGTGTTTTGTAGATAGCTATAAGTTTCATTTGGGATGTTGTAGCAGGAATCTTAAATGTTCTTATTAATAAAATCAAACCTGAGGCCAATTATTGGGGTGAATGCTGGAAGATCAGAGAGACAGAACAGGCCACAGCTCCCTCACCTCCACAGTTCCTCAGCTGATCCTATTTCCTCAGACTGGAAGTGTCTGTGTCTTCATCCCAATGGCTCTCAGCTGAACTGCTACTGGATAAGCCTAAAAGCTTAACCAGCCAAATGCCTAACCAGCCAAATGCTTCTAGTTTCTGGTTCACACCTTATATATCTTTCTCTTTCTGCCATCACTCCCTGGGATTAAAGGCTGTTTCCAATGTGGCCTTGAATTCACAGAGATCCAGACAGGATTTCGGCCTCTGGAATGCGAGGATTAAAGGTGTGAGTGCCACCATTTTCTAGCCTCTGTAACTAGTGGCTGTCTGTTCTCTGACCCCAGATAAATTTATTAGGGTGCACAACATTTTGGGGAACACAATACCACCACAGGATGTCATGTATGTTAGCTCCAGTCATTTTCTGTTTAATTTTTTCTAGATGACCTGTCTATTGGTAAGAGTGGAGAATTGAAGTCTCCAACTTATTAATGTGTTTGGGCTCATATGTGATGTAAGCTTTGGTAATGTTTCTTTTAAAAATGTGGTTGTCCTTGTGTTTGGGTCATAGTTGTAAATAAATGAAACTTTATCTTCATCGATTTTTCCGTTGGTGATCATAAAATGGCCTCTTCATCTCCTTTGATTAGTTTTGGTTGGAAATTGCCTTAGGGATTTTTGAAGTGAAAAGACACCATGACCATGGCAACTCTAATAAAGGAACACAATTAATTGTTAAATTTATCTGGACATGTTTTTAGTTCAGGGGTTCAAACCACTATCATTACAATGAGTCATGGTGGAAGGCAGGCAGATATGGTGCTGAGAAGTAGCTGAGAGTTCTACATCTTGCAGGCAACAAGAAGTTGTCTGAGACACTGGAACATCTCTTGAGCATATTGAGATCTCAAAGCCTGCATCCACAGTGACACACGTCCTCCAACAAGACCACACCTACCCCAACAAGGCCACTTCTCTTAACAGTACCACTCCCTTTTGGGCCATTGCCTTTCAAATCACCAATAAGTCTATTTTGTTAAATATTAGAACGGGTAAACCAGCCTGCTTCCTGTGTCCATTTTCTTAAAAATTCTTTTTCAAACGTTTTACTTTGAGGTAAAGAGGTAATGTTTATCTTTGATTTTAAGGGTGTTTCTTGTATGCAACTGAAGGATGGGTCCTATTTTCACACCATTCTGCTAGTCTGTGTCTTTTTATTGGGGAATTAAGTCCAATGATACTGAGAAATATTAATGACCAACGATTGTTAATTCCTGTTATTTTGGTGGTGGTATTGGTAGTGTTTCTTTCTCTCTCTCTTTCACTTTCTTTCTCTGAGTGTGTATGTGGATGGGCATGTACATGAGCATGCATGTTCTTCCATTATTTGCTTTTGCTAGTGTAAGGTTATTTATTTCCTGTTTTCATAAGGTTATAGTTAATCTCATTGGGTTGGAGTTGTCTTTCTAGTGTCCACTATAGGACTGGATCTGTAGACAGATATTGTTTGAATTTGACTTTGTCATGGAATATCTTGTTTTTCCATTTATGGTAAAAAAAAAATCCAGTTTTGCTAGATGGTAGAGCAAGAAGGGGAGGCAGCATATTGAGTGTGTGGGAACTGAACCTATTGAGTTGGAGAGTTACACATGCTGGGGGGCAGCCTATCTTTCTTCTTATTGTTGTATCCTTCACCTGATCTTCTGACTGTTCTGGCCTGTCCATGAGAAGCAGATATCTGCCTGGGTTTTGTTGGTGGTTTCTTATACTTCTGTAACTTAATTAAAACACTGTGGGAATTATTCATCGTGTGGTTTATAGGTCTCCCTTTCTTTTGTGTTTACTTCTTGAGTCTCACCATTGTTCTCTGTAATGTTTTACTTCTCTGATTTTCATGCTTATGCTCATATATATATATATATATTAGTGCACTAATAAGGAACTTCTCTGCCATATAGAGGAGGTCACTGTTGGTAAACAGACCTTAGCTATTTAGTATAACTGGGGATAGTAGTTAGGTCATCTGGTTGCACTCCTGGATGACCTTGGTGTCAGCTTCTGTAGTTTGGCTGGTATCATTCCTGTGTTGGAGATCAGCTGCTGTTGCTGGATGTACTTCCTGGTTCTTTAAGAGCCCTGAAAACACTCTGCAATCAGGGACAGTCTCTGGCTGGGGTCTATGAGGGATGCTGTGTGGCCGGTGTTTCAAGATGTCCACCATGGCTGACTGATAGTATAGCTTGTAGTCTACATGGTCTTCACTATAGAGACTAGCTATTGTCACATTCCTCAGGAATATCCATCAAAAAGATATAGATAAATGACCAAGATTCATGGGCTGGCCATTGTGAGTCCAAATCATTCTAAATACAAGTAAACAAGTTGTTGAGCTATGCTGTACTCCAAATGATTCACATGGACGGAAACTTGAAATGATGAAGAAACTATATGTGCCTGCAACTTATCACTCTTAGTGTAGAAACATGAGACTGTTTAACCTCTGTGAATGAAAATCTGTATGAAAGTTCCTAAGGGGCAAAGTAATTCAAAAAATTCATTCTCCCTAACTTTATATATATATAGTAACTGTGCTGTTACTCTGGAGCAAATGTATCCTGACTATTTGAGGAGTCAGGTGACACCTTGAGCTACTAA
Source organism: Onychomys torridus (assembly GCF_903995425.1). Lineage (NCBI taxonomy): Eukaryota > Metazoa > Chordata > Mammalia > Rodentia > Cricetidae > Onychomys > Onychomys torridus. Next base: position 2,411,375 of record NC_050443.1, read on the forward strand.
GACATCTCTGACAACTGGAAACCTTGAGCTGTTGGACATCCCAGCCCTGGAGGTATCCCAGATACCTCAAGATGCCAGGACAGCTCTGATGGCTGGAGCTGCAATGAGACAGCTCAGCACTAGATGATGTGGTATTCTGACTGCTCAGGAGAGTCAGGCCTGGAACTGCTTCAGCAGGGAAGGGTATCCTGACTGTTTGGGAAGGTCAGCCCTGGAGCTGCCAGAACAGCTCTGCAGGGAAGGGTATCCTGACTGAGAGAATCAGGTTATAGCTGGTGTGGTGAGGGATGGTCTCCCCACAGGATATAGCAATCCTGTTCCTCTCCTGGAGAGCTGCTACAGGTGAGCTTTGCTTAGACCCCACTTAAGGGGGCTTCTTAGCAGAACTCCACTTCTTCTTTGCTTCTTTTGCTTCACTCTGCAAAAGGGGAAACCCCTGCAGAAATGTAGTAATCTCCTCTGGCTCTAGCAAAATGTGTCATTTTTCATCTCCCCCTTGCTCAGTCCCCTGAGAGATGTATCAGCAAGGTTCTGTTCAGCTCCCCTAGCTCAGCCCGAGGGACAGCTCAGCAAGTTTGTTTTTTTTCTACTCAGTCCACTATGGGATGACTTATCAATCTTCTCTGTGCCATTGAATGAAGATCTTCACACTCAAAACTCTTTTGAGAAAGACATTTATTTGGGAAGGAGGAGTCCAGGAGAGTGGCTGCCTGTACCAGGGTAGAGTGAACACTCTCCAACTGACCAAGCAGGGGGGTTTATATAGGATCTCTTGGTGGTGGAGTCAGCCAGGGATTGGTTAGCTTCTTCTGCTCACGGATTGGTTAGTCTTGTGGGTTAGGGACAAAATGGCCCTGATTTCAGGGCCAAACTGTGTTTCTTTCTCTGGCCTTTCTTGGCATTTTCACTCAATTCTAAGACCAGGGCATATTTCGTTCACTGGCTCTGACTCTAGGGACCAAGAGTGTTTCTTTGGTACTGGTTCAGAGTCCGGGCATGTTTCCTTGGTTCTGGGATTGGGGATAAAGTGTTCCTTTCTGTGGCTCAGGTCCCAGATCCAGGCTGTGTCTCTTTCCCTGGTTCTGGGATTCAGGGCCAGGGTGCTTACTTTCCTGCCCTGCGATTGGTTGTTTCACTGGTCAGTTGGCCAGGGGCAGAAATGGGTCTGATCTGAGCCAAACTGTATTTCTTTCACTGGCCTTTCTAGCTTCTTTAATTCTAAGGCCAGGGCATATTTCTTTCATTAGCTCTGATTGTAGGGACCAAGAGTGTTTCTTTGGTACTGGTTTCAGAGTCAGGACTTGTTTCTTAGGTTCTGTGTTTGAAATAAAGTGTTTCTTTTCTCTGGCTCAGTTCCCAAACCCAGGCTGTTTCTTTTTCTGGTTCTGAGCTTCAAGGTCAGGGTGGGTTTCTTTAGCCAGGCCCTTTTCCCTACAAAAATTCTCAATTCTTTGGTCCTTTGGGCTATTTCTCCATCATTCACAAGTTTTAAAATGTTTGCAATATACTTCTCATCTGAATATTGGTAGATTTCTAGAGTTGGTGAACTGAGTATTTCTTTTCTGCTCCATTGGTGGCATCAATTCTGATCTATCATCTCATTCTCATTAACCTTTTACTCTACACTTCTGGTGTAATTTCTTTTTAGATTACAATATTTTCATAATGAAATCTACTTCATTATTCAAAACTCAAAATTCTCAGCTAGCATATTTTAGCATGAAATATCGTGTGTGTGTGTGTGTGTGTGTGTGTGTGTGTGTGTGTGTGTGTGTTAGTTGAGGAGCACTTACATTCTTTGACTTGGTCTTTCTATTGCTGTGAAGAAACACCATGACCATGAGAATTCTAATAAAGAAAATTGTTAGATTGAGGCTGACTTATAGTTCAGAGGTTTAGTTCATTATCATCATGGTAGGAAACATGGCAGTGTGCAGGCAGATATGATGCTGGAAAAGGAGCAGTAGGACCCTCATTTTGATCCACTGGCAGTAGAAGGGGACTGTGTTTCACGCTGTTAATAGCTTGAGCATAGGAATCCCCACAGCATACCTCCTCAGTGACACACTTTCTCCAACAAGGCCACATCTATTCCAATGAGGCCATACCTCATATTAATGTCATTCCCTACGTGCCATGCATTTAAACAAATGTGTCTACTGTGACCCTAACTATTCAAACAGCCACAGTCTTTCACACCCATTACTTCTAAATGGCCCTATTATGTCTGAGACTTTCCTTGGGGAAATACAAAACATACGAATATACTTAACTCATAAATGAAACCCATGACAGAAGAAACAATGATTGCACCAAAGAACAACTCTGTGAATATGTGTTAAAGAGGTTACTAATAGTAGTATGGATTAGGAGTTACTTACAGAAGCAAGGGATAAAACTTCTTTGCATATTTCTGTAAACTAAAGCTTGCTTTGTACCAGATGACCTTCTGTTTGCCTGAAGATAGAGTGTAATGTTAGGTCCTCTGCCTTTAAGATCCCCTGATTGAGGTGTCTGTGGGCTGCCTTTAGGAACTTCAAGTCCCAGGTATATATCTGGTGTCAGTGTGGGAATAAAAGCCTTTGCTTTATTAAAATTTGTTAATGATCAGAGAGGTGAATCTCTGAACACCCATAACACCATGACCCTGTAAGTAATCGTAATAACCTTATTAGTTCAATAAAATAGACCTGTCTGGATCACTTATTGGATATGACATTGGATGCCCTATCTGCTAGAATCAAGACATGTTTGCTCATGTCTTACTAGAAAGCTTGACACAACCTTTCTATACACTACTAATCTTACATATGGTAGTATTGATGTGATAAAACCCCATGACCAAAAGATAATAGGTATAAAGTGTTTTCTTTGGCTTACGTATCTTAAATATCCTAGGTCACAATTCCTTGAGGGAAGCTGAGGCAGGAACATGGATGAAAGAACCGAAGCAGATACAATGAAGACTCACCACATACTTGAATGCTCTTCATGACTCGGTCAGCCTGCATTACTCTGCAGTTTATGATGACCTGTCAAGAAATGGAACTACCTACAGAGATCTAGGCCTTCCCACATCAACCTTGAAACAAGAAAATTCCCAACAGATTGCCTATAGGCAATTTGTATGGGTGCATCTTCTCAACTGATAGTCCCCACTTTGCAAATGACTGTAGTTTATTTCAAATTGACATAAATAAATAAATAAATAAATAAATAAATAAATAAATAACTGGGACATGACCCCATATGTTCTCTTTTGTATTTTCTTTGTTTTGATATATGATAAAATGTATTTGTTAAATAAAAAAGAAAAGCTGAGCTATTCAACAGATTGTCTTCTTGTCCTGTATTATACACATTTGAGGATCAGTCAACTAATACATCTCCCAAAACCAAACATCTAAGCCTTAGGAAGTGCTTAATTTCCAACATGACATTGTAAAAAGAGATACTGATGAATTGTCCCCACTTATGCATTATTGATGTAAAATAATCCTTTTGTACACTATGAAGATGTTTTGCTCTCATTGGTTTAATAAAGAGCCGACTGTCCAATAGCTAGGCAGGAGAAGGTTATTCAGGAGACCCAGACTGAGAGAACACTGGGAAGAAGGACAGAGTCACTGGCAGGCAGTATAGGGAGTAGAGAATAAGGGAAACTAAGCCACTTAAAAGAATGTAGATTTAAAAATATGGGTAAGTTTAAGCTATAAGAACTAGGTAGAAACAAACTTAAGCTGTCTGCTGAGTTTCATAATTAAGTCTCCATCTGGTTATTAGCAAGCTGGCTGGTGGGACAGAAACTTCTTCCTGCACATGGCATAGTGTGAGCATGATGATAGAGCAAAAACAGTACAACCCAGTATTATCTAAGTGTTAAGAACATAAGCTAGATTCCCAGGTGTGATGTTTCTAGATATATGCTCCTGGGTAATTTTCTGAGACTCAGGTTTTCATTTATCATTTGCGGTCTATAAATGTAACTGTGGATATTGATGTGGGGGAAACAATCATAGAACTTAATTTTTTGTTATAGTAAAGTCCTTTATCAGAGGACATTGGGCAAAATATTGAAATTTATTCAGGTCTTAAAATTAAGAGTGAATCTATATAACAACTAGTGGCTCATATCTGGACATTGTTTTCCATAATTAGAAGTTTTCAATAACGTGAATCAAATAAGGAGTCAGTGGTCAATCCATCCATTTATTTCCTAGTTATGAGGACATGTTACAGTAGGCTATCTTCTCTAAAACTGTTTCAAATTTAAGATATTCAACAGAATACAATTATGTTTATGACTCAGATATTAGTTTGTTCAATGCAGATAGAAAGAAGAAGGATGTGAAACATACAATCCTATGATGACCAAAGAGATAAGAAGCCCCATCCTTTTATTTTATTTTATTGTTATGACATTTTATTTATTTTTCCTGGCAATCATAGTTTCCTCTCAAACATAGTTTCCCTCCTCAAGTCCTGCATGACTTCCCTTCCTCCGACATAACTACTCAGAAATGAGCAAGCCTCCCACTGGTTTGAACAAACCATAGCACATCAAGTTGAGGCAGGGAAATCTAGCATTGGGAACGGATTCCCAAAATCCAGCTAAGCACCAGGGACAGGTCCTGATCTCACTGCTAGGAGCCTTACAAAGAGCTTGAGCTACACAAATATCACACATATGCAGTGGGCCTAGGTCTATCCCATGGAAGTTCCCTAATTGGTAGACCAAAGTCCATGAGCTCAAACCAGCTCAGGTCAGCTATCTCTGTGGGCTTCCCAGTCATGACCCCTCTGGCTCCAACAATTTTTCCTCCCTTTCTTCAGCAAGTTTCCTGGTGCTCAGCTCAGTTCTTGGCTGAGGATCACAAATCTGCCTACATCAGTTACTGGATAGAGTATCATCTCTGATGACAGTTAACAGTACATGGCCAGGTCAGACACCCTCTCCACTATTGCCAAGAGTCTTAGCAGTGGTTATCTTTGTGAATTCTGGGGGTTTCTCTGGGGACAGGTTTCTCTGTAACCCCAAAAGGTCCCCCATTATGATATCTCTTTCACTACACTGCCCCTCTGTCCTGCCCCCTTCCTGCCTCCAGCACCCAGCCCACCAAACACACTCCTTCAAATTCCAGTCACTCCATTCCTGCCCTCCCTTCCCCCCAGTTTGCCCAGGAGATCTCTTTTATTTTCCCTTCCCAGGGATATCCAAGCATCCTTCTTAGGGTCCTCCTTGTTATCTAGCCTCTCTGGGGTTGTGGATTGTAGGTTCCTTATCCTACAGTTTACTCGTAATATTCACTTGTCAGTGAATATATACCATGTTTATCTTTCTGGATCTGGGGTACCTCACTCAAAATGATTTTTTTCTAGTTCCATCCATTTGCCTGCAAATTTCATGAAATCATTGTCTTTAAATGTACCACATTTTCTTTATCCATTTTTTTTTTTGGTTGAGGAGAATCTAGGTTGTTTCCAGGTTCTGTTTATCATGAACAATGCTACTATGAATGTAGTTGAGCAAGTGTCCTTGTGGTATCATTGAGCATCCTTTGGGCATATACCCAAGAGTGGTATCACTGTGTCTTGAGGAAGATTGATTCCCAATTTTCTCAGAAATTTCTATATTGATTTCAAAAGTGGCTGTACAAGTTTTCAGTCCCACCAAAAATGGAGGAGTGTTCCCCTTACTCCACATTATCTCAAACATGCGCTATCACCAGTGTTTTCTGTCTTAGCTATTCTGACAATTGTAATATAGTATCTCAGAGCCATTTTGATTTGCATTTACTTGATGACTAAGGATATTGAACAATTTCTTAAATGTCTCTTGGCCATTTGAAATTCTTTGGTTGAGAATTATCTGTTTAGACTTGTGTCCCACACTTTAATCAGATTACTTAGTATTTTGATATCTAATTGCTTGAGTTCTTTATATATTTGAAGATCAGCCCTTTGTCATATGTTGGGTTGGTGAAGATCTCTTCCCATTCTGTAGGCTGTCATTTTATCTTATTGCCCATGTCATTTGCCTTACAAGAACTTTTCAGTTTCAGTAGGTCCCATTTATTAACTGTCGTTCTCAGTGTCTATGCTATTGGTGTTATATTTAAGAAGTGTCGTCCTGTGCCTATGTGTTCAGGGCTACTTCCTTCTTAGTCTTCTATCAGGTTCAGTGTAACTGGATTTATATTGAGTTCTTTGATCCACTTGGACTTCAGTTTTTGGCATGGCAACAGATATGGTTCAAATTGCAAGCTTCTGTATGTTGACATCCAGTTATGCCAGGACCATTTGCTGAAAATGCTTTTTTTCTTCATCTATTTTTGTCTTTTTTGTCAAAATCATATGTTCATAGTTGTGTGGAATTAGGTCAGGGTCTTCAATTGGATTCCACTGATCCACATGTCTCTTTTAATGCCAATACCAAGCTGCTTTTGTTACTATAGTTCTATAGTAGAGCGTGAAGTCAGGGGTGGTGATTCCTCTGGAATTCACATTATTAAACAGAATTGTTTTAGCAATTGTTTTAGCATTGTTTTTCCCTATGAAATTGAGTATTGTTCTTCCAAGGTCTGTGAAGAATTATGTTTGGGTTTGATGGAGATTGTATGGAATCTGTAGATTGCTTTTAGTAAGATTGTGATTTTTACTATGTTAACCCTACTACCAAACAAAGATGCAACAAAGAAAGAGAACTACAGACCGATCTCCCTCATGAACATTGATGCAAAAATACTCAATAAAATACTGGCAAACAGACTCCAAAAACACATCAAAACAATTATCCACCATGCTCAAGTAGTCTTCATCCCCAGGATGCAAGGGTGGTTCAACATACAAAATTCCGTCAATGTAATACACCATATAAACAAACTCAAGGGAAAAAAAACCACATGATCATCTCACTAGATGCAGAAAAGACAATGGACAAACTCCAACATCCCTTCATGATAAAGGTCTTGAAGCGATCAGGAATACAGGGAACATACCTAAACATAATAAAGGCAATCTACAGCAAGCCAACAGCCAACATCAAATTAAATGGAGAGAAACTCAAAGCAATACCACTAAAATCAGGAACAGGGCAAGGCTGTCCACTCTCCCCATACTTATTCCATATAGTACTTGAAGTTCTAGCCAGAGCTATAAGACAACATAAGGAGATTAAGGGGATACAATTTGGAAAGGAAGAAGTCAAGCACTCCCTATTTGCAGATGACATGATAGTATACATGAGTGACCCCAAAATTTCAACCAAGGAACTGATACAGCTAATAAAAAGTTCAGCAACATAGCAGGATACAAGATCAAGTCAAAAAAATTAGTAGCCCTCCTATATACAATAGACAAACAGGCTGAGAAGGAACTCAGAGATACATCACCCTTTACAATAGCCACAAATGATATAAAATACCTTGGGGTTACTCTAACTAAGCATGGGAAGGACCTATATGACAAGAAATTTAAGTCCCTGAAAAAAGAAATTGAAGAAGATGTCAGAAAATGGAAAGATCTCCCATGCTCATGGATAGGCAGGATTAACATAGTAAAAATGGCGATCTTACCAAAAGCAATCTACAGATTCAACACAATCCCCATCAAATTACCAACACAATTCTTCACAGATCTGGAAAGAATAATACTCAACTTCATATGGAAAAACAAAAAACCCAGGATAGCCAAAAGAATCCTGCACAATAAAACAACTTCTAGAGGCATCACGATCCCTGACCTCAAGTTCTACCATAGAGCTACCTTAGGAAAAACAGCTTGGTACTGGCATAAAAACCAACATGTGGACCAATGGAATTGAATTGAAGACCCTGATATTAACCTGCACACCTATGAACATATAATTTTTGACATAGAAGCCAAAAATGTACAATGGAAGAGAGAAAGCATCTTCAACAACTGGTGCTGGCATAACTGGATGTCAATGTGTAGAAGGCTGCAAATAGATCCATGTCTGTCACCATGCACAAAACTTAAGTCCAAGTGGATCAAAGACCTCAACATAAATCCAGTTACTCTGAAACTGATAAAAGAGAAAGTAGCAAGTACTCTTGAATGCATTGGCACTGGAGATCACTTTCTAAATATAACACTAGTAGCACAGACACTGAGAGAAACAATCAATCAATGGGACCTATTGAAACTGAGAAGCTTTTGTAGAGCAAAGGACATGGTCAACAAGAAAAAGCAACAGCCTACAGAATGGGAAAAGGTCTCCACCAACCCCACATCTGACAGAGGGCTGATATCCAGAATATATAAAGAACTCAAGAAATTAGACATCAAAATTAAGAAATGGGCTATAGAACTGAAGAGAGAATTCTCCACAGAGGAATTTCAAATGGCTGAAAGACATTTAACGAATTGCTCCACATCCCTAATTATCCAGTAAATGCAAATCAAAACGACTCTTAGATACCACCTTACATCTGTCATAATGGCTATGTTCAAAAACACAAAAGACAGCTTATGTTGGAGGGGATGAGGAGCAAGTGGAACTCTCCTACACTGCTTGTGGGAATGCAAGCTTGTACAGCCACTTTGGAAATCAGTATGGAACTCCCTTAGAGAATTGGGAATCCATCTCCCCCAAGACCCAGCTATAGCACTCTTGGGCATATACCCAAGGAATGCTCAATCATACCACAAGGGCATTTGCTCAGCTATGTTCATATCAGCATTGTTTGTAATAGCCAGGACCTGGAAACAACCTAGATGCCCTTCAACTGAAGAATGGATAAAGAAAATATGGTACATATACACAAAGGAGTACTACTCAGCAGAGAAAAACAATGACATCATGAGGTTTGCAGGCAAACGGATGGATCTAGAAAAAATCATCCTGAGTTAGGTAACCCAGACTCAGAAGGACAAACATGGTATGTACTCCCCCATAGGAGGATATTAAATATAAAACAAAGATGACTTGACTGCTACACAACTCCAGGGAGGCTATCTAGAAAATGGGACCCTAGGAAAGACCCAGGGATCACACAATGACAGAGAAATGGATGAGATCTTCATGAACAACCTGGAGGACAGTGGGAGTAATGAAGGGCAAGATTTGAGGGAAAGAAAGCTAAGGGGAGCAGGAGATCCCAGCTGGATCAAGAACAGAAAGGGAGAATGAGGAATAACAGACCATGATAAATGAAGACCACATGACAACAGGAGTGCTCAAGAGGTCCCCAGAAATCCACAATGATATATCCTCTGTAGACTGCTGGCAATGGTCGAGAGAAAGCCTGATCTGACCTAGTCTGGTGATCAGATGACTAAACACCCTAACAGTCATCTTAGAACTCTCACTCATCCAATAACTGATGGAAGTGGATGCAGAGATCCTCAGCCAGGCCCCAGGTGGAGTTCCAGGTGTCCAACTGTTGAGAAAGAGGAGGGACTGCAAGAGCGTGAATTGTTGAGACCAAGATTGCAAAAAGCACAGGGACAAATAGCCAATCGAAAAAAAGCACATGAATTATGAACCAATGGCTGTGGAGCCCCCAGCTAGATCAGACCCTCTGGATAAGTGAGACAATTGAATAGCTTGATCCTTTTGGGAGGCACCCAGGCTGTGGGACCTGGACCTGACCTAAGTGCAAGAGCTGGCTGCTTGGAACCTTGGGCTGACATAGGGACACATGCTCAGCCTGGAAGGAGGGGACAGGACCTACCTGTACTGAATCCACCAGGTTTAAATGAATCCCCAGGGGTGCCTTGATCCTGGAGGAGATGGGAATGGAGTGGCTGGGGGAAAGGTGGGGGGGGGGGCGGGGGTGGGGAAGACAGGGGAACCTGATGTATAAAATTAAAACACATAACAAAAAATTTTTTTAAAAAAGATTTAAAGTTGTTTTCATGCAGGTCTTTCACTTGTGTGTTTAGAGTTACCCCAAGATATATTATACCATTTGAGGCAATTGTAAAGGGTGATATTTCCTAGATTTATTTCTTTCCCCATTTCTCATTTTATATAGGAGAGCTATTGAATTTTTTTAGTTAATCTTGTGTCCCATCACGTTATTGAAGGTATTTATCAGCTGTAGGACTTCCCTGGTAGAATTTTTGGGTCACTTATGTATACTATCATATCATCTGCAAATAGTGAAAGTTTGATTTCTTCCTCTCCAATTAATAACCCCTTGTTCTCCTATTCTTCTCTTATTACTCTATCTAGAACTTTGAGTACTACATAGAAAAGACTTGGATAAAGTGGACAGACTTGTCTTTCTCTACAAGACTTTTTTCATGAAGGGGTATTCAATTTTGTCAAAGGCTTTTTCAGCATCTACTAAGATGATACAGTGGGTTTTTCTTTCAGTTTGTTCATACGGTAGATTATATTGACAGATTATTAGTATGTTGATCCATTCCTGAATCTATGGGATGAAGCCAACTCAGGAATGGTGGATGAATTTTTATGTGCACTTGGATTCAGTTTGCCAGTATTTTATTGATATTTTTGCATCAATGTACATGGGTAACGTTGTTCTGTAATTCTCTTTTTGTTGCATCTTTGTATAGTTTGGATATCAGGGTAGCTGTAGCTTCATAAAAAGAATTTGGCAGTGTTCCTTCTATTTTTATTGTGTGTAAAACTGAGGAATCTATTGGTATATGCTCTGATTTGAAATTCTGGTAGAACTCGGTGATGAAAACATCTGGCCCTGTGCTTTATTTTTTAGCTGGGAGCATTTTAATGCCTGCTTCTATTTTCTCAGGGGTAATAGGTCTATTTAAATTATTTGTGTGTTCTTGATTTAACTTTGATATGTGGTCCCTATCAAGAAAATTATCCATATCCTTTAGATTTTTCAATTTTGTACAGTACAGGTTTCTCATGATGGTACTTGGAGATGTATCACTTTTGAGTGTATATTCTGTCTATCTGTAGGTCAGTCTGTTGATTTGAAACAAGGGTGGCCTAAGTACTCTCCCAAATTGGCATATACCTGCATCAACCTACCAAGAATTAAGTTTTCTAGGACTTTGAGAATCCTGGAGATATAATTAGGATATATCTGGATAATTTGATTCCACTCAGATTGCTTTGGAGGGTGAGCCCTGAATGGATGTCATTGTCCTCAAATTGGATCAACTGCAAAGACCACTACAGCCACCCTTCTGAGAGCTGAAAAGACATGTCCAGTAGAAAATCTACTTCCTCCCACACGTATTATTCAATTTCTTTCTTTCTCTGTCTCTGTCTCTGTCTCTGTCTTTCTTTGTTTTTGTCTCTCTCCTTCCTCTCTCCTTTTATACTTTTGAATTTATTCTTCCCAAGGGGAAACAAGTTAAATAATACTATACTCTGGCATCCAAAATAATTGGAAGGGATTTTATCTCCCCTTTGTAAACCCTACTTATACTAGTTCTTATGTGATTAAAATTGTAGAACTATTGTTCTGAATATTTTGTTACATTTACTTTTAACCTTAGCAAACATCCAATGATTCTTATAAATTATTTGACTCATAGGACTGATTAGAACCCATGGTAATTCTGCTGTCTAACTTAGGGGTATGAACCCTTGTGTGAGAGGCCAGAGATTAATGAAACCCTAATTGTTGTAATATTTTGTTTGTGCTCTAACACCTAAAGCTTGTCTGAAGATCAGAGTGTACAGCTAGTCACTAGTTAACCGTAAAGTCTAGATAATGGGAACACACCTTTAATGCCAGCACTTGTTGGGAGGAAACAGGAAGTGATAAGGCAGGGCAGTAATGAGTACTCCCCCTTTTTTGGCTGAGAACTTAATGAGGTAAGAGGTGGCTGTGGTTTGCTCCTTTGTCTCTGATCTTTCACGGTTTACCTAGATATCTGACTTCAAGTTCTTATTGATAAGACCCATTTGGGCAATATCTGGCTCCAACTTGTGGGGCACAAATTCACACAAAGGCTGATTGCCTGTGATTTTGCAGTTGCCAGGACATGCCAGAGCTATACACAGCCAGAGTCAAAACCCTGAAGCTACTGTTTTCTTTTCTTTTCCTCAATACTCTGAGTGAGGTGGGATTTGTCTGTTATAGCCTATAAGCAACAAAATGCAAAAGCCCCGCATGAGTTAGACACTCTTGCACATTCTTCCATGCACATGGCTGGATCTTTGGCTTCTTCTCTTCCTGTGGGTTGTGGGCTTTTCCCAGACACTCTCTCCTCAGGCTGCTGACACACTAGGTAGCTGCCTTGAAAACATCTCAGGCTTCTCCTGTTCTACACAGAAGCAGACAGCCTTACATCTTACCATCATCATTGGCAGATTTGGTGAGACAATAGGAAACTCTTAAAAGGGGGAAGTGTGATATCACATACCTTTAATCCTAGCACATTAGGGAAGGAAAGAGGGAGTGATGTGACTGGGCAGAGAGAAGAAGTGATAAGCTGTGATGGAGACAGAAGCTTGGCTCCCATTCCAGGCTATGGACTTGGTGAGATAAGAGGTGATGTGGCTAGCTCCTTTGTCTCTCTGATCTTTCAGCATTTAAGCTGAAATCTGGATCTGAGTCTTTATTTTAATACCAATTAGGATTCAACCTAAAATGGAAAAGTGTTCTAACCTTCACTGAGGTCTTAGCTCTTCACACTGGTTGTCAGCTGTGGGGATACTTGCAAATGCTATGGGTGACAGAGAAATAAACATTGAAAAACAAGAAGGAAACAGTTCAGCGTGACTTAGTTGTCCTGGCTGGTCCAAACTTCTGGATTCTAACAACAAACAGTTTGTTTTAAGCATATTGAAACAGTACACTTTGAAGGAAAAAAAATTCCGGATATAATACAGTCCCTAGTAAATAAAGGAAGTATAATGACATCAAAAGTCAAAACAATGTACATGGAATTTGTTCCAAAAGACAGACTGTAGAGATAGGCTACCTGTATTAGTTTAAGGGCCTAGGGAAGGCTCTCAGGTGTTCTCTATCACACATAGCTTAGCAGTCATTGGGCTATTAACCAGCTCTGGTCCTGGTTTGTGGAGCCTGAGGGAGTATCTGGCTGTGCAGATAATGTAAAGGATACAAAGACTATTAAGGATCTGCACTTCTCATTTTGGGAGTTTGAAATGGCCTGGACTTTCAGAGAAAACAGTGCTTATATAGATTATTAGCAACTTCTAGACCTGCTTATGGGAGATTGATAGGACCTGACCCTTCAGACAACAGAGATCACCAGGCTATTGATGACTTTTAATTCCTAGCTCTCAAGGAAAAAATCAGGCTATATATCTGTTTTTTTTTTTAAGGCAACCATGGATGTTCAAACTTCTTGGCTCCCCTCATGGTCATTGGGCACATATATTTTGATTTCCTAAAATGTATTGGTAATGAAATTTAAATAGAAAGTTTTCAGGAAAATGGAATCAACTGGAAATCATAGTTTATCATAATGAGCAAGTTTCAAAGATAAAATACCACATATTTCATTATGTTGAATAAAATTAAAAATTATGCTTCTTTTTAATTTTTATTAATTTTTATATTAGCTAACAAAATATAGCATTTCTTCATGGCATGTGTATATATACGTGTGTGTGTATGTGTGTGTGTGTGTTGTGTGTGTGTGTTATACTGTATGTGTGTTTGTGTCTGTGTGAGAGGGAGAGAGAGACAGAGACAGAGACAGAGACAGAGACAGAGACCGAGACAGAGAGAAACAATGCTGTCTCTCGTGATGATCCATGAGACTTGTAGAGGCAGATGTAACAGAGAAGAAGAGGAGAATAAAGAGTGGAGAATTAAAGATTGTGGGAAAGATGTGCATGTAACAGGAAAGCAGAAGAGAGACCCAGCTAGAAGTAGAAAGAAAACCAGCAAGAGCAGTGGAGTGTGATCTAAAGTCTTCCAAGAACAAATTCAGGCATTTCTCAGAAACATCAGCCCAAGAGTTCTAAAACACTATAGAGTCAAACAGCCACCTTGGAACATCTACAGAAACCCCTTCCAAGCTTCAGGGACCATCACAAAAGAAGGCTTTGAAGAGCATAAGAGCTGGAAGATGGGAAGAAGTACAGTGAGAGGCTGGTCTCTGAACATTACAAGGCTGTTATCCAAATGAAAGCACCACAGCTGTCACTACCTAGTGGATCAACATACATGAATATGCAACTGTATCCATGGTGTGCTGAAGACTAACAGTCCTTCAAGTATATTCTCAAGAGAGGTGTAGCTCTTGTTCCTTAATTATTTTAGGCAATTGTAAATGTCAGTATTATCTTGATATATCTGGTACTGTTAATTTTAACTTCAAATGTCAACTTGCCAGAATCCAGAATCATTTCCAGAATCTAAGAGTTGTATAAACCATAGAGAGTTTGCATATGGGCATGTCTGGAAGAAAATTTTCTGGTTCAGTATAGTTGGTGTGAAGAGACCTGTTCAATATTTAGTGAGTGGCATCATTTCCTAAGTAAGAAGACCTTAAATCTTAAAGAGTGGAGTAAACAAGTTGAGTATAAGCATACATTCCTTGATCTGATTTTTATTTGGAGATACAATTTGACCAACTGTCTCTTGAGTGACATTCCCTGTGATTCATCCACAATGATGAAACTGCAAGTGAAACAAACCTCTTCACCTTCAAAAATAAAAATAAAGATAAAAATGGTTCACAGACAAGTGTGGTAATGAACACCTATTTTCCCAGAATTGGGCTGAATGGGAGAGAATTAAATCAACTTTGAGGCCAGTCTTGGCTTCATGACTGAATTCTGGTATAATCTGGGCTGCATAATATACACTTCCAGGAAAAATATAAAAAGAAATTTCAGATGAAAATAGATACAGGAATTAAAGCAACATTATACATTTTTAGAGAAACCACCCTTTCATGATGGAAATATAAACAGAATGATTCTTTGTTTCTTCTACAGTTCCACACAAGACAAACTAAGTATTTCAAACTGCTTATTTAGCATTTGAAGTAACAAATTTAGAAAACTGTGGTCAGTAACAGAGACCTCACACATCCTGTGTGTCCTACTACCTGTGGTTTTGAATGCACACAAACAGGAAGCTAACTGGACTGCAGCTATATCAGCAATTAAACCCACCAAAATATACTTTCCTGTGTCCCCAGTGAGTCCTAAATGAAAGGGGGTTATTAAGGAAGACAGGGATCCCACAAACGTTAAACTGTCACTTAAACAGGAAGACTAACTTACTTTAGTGCCAGGCAAGGATAGTTTAATCTCTTTGGCATTCTGCTAATGTGACTGTAACTGTGTCTGGAGCTGTGGGGCTTGGGTGCCTCTCTTCAACCCATGACATACTGTCTGGGTTTCATAGTGAATGAAAATTATTGAGAGGAGACTGAAGAACTGAAAACTACATGGAAACCCTCAAGACTGTGCTTATTTTGAAAAGAAAAATGTGTTGTTAATATATAAAAAGAATCATATGATAGTTAGAAATAATTATAAGAAATGATAGACATGCTGTGCAGTGGTGGCACATGCCTTTAATCCCAGCACAAGGGGAGCAGAGCCAGGCAGATTTCTGTGAGTTTGAGGCGAACCTGGTCTACAGTGTGAGATCCAGGACAGGGACCAAAACCACACAAAGAAACTCTGTCTCAAAAAACAAGAAAGAAAGAAAGAAAGAAAGAAAGAAAGAAAGAAAGAAAGAAAGAAAGAAAGAAAGAAAGAAAGAAAGGATTGAGAGCAGAATGACAAGCAGATGTAAAAAGATAATGATTAAAATAGAGATGTGAAAATATAGATGATTCAAAAATAGATTAATCATCACAAATACATAAATGATTGACAAATAATTTGATTGACAGAATGAAGAGGATAGAAAAACATGATTGATAGCTAATACATATATATGTGTGTAGACAGATAGTAGGTAGATGACAGATACATACATGCATATAGATACATAGGAAAATACATAGATGACTAGATACGTGATTGATAAATAATAGATTCATAGATGATAAATCGATAATAGGTGCTAGAATGATAGATACAAACATGATTACAGATAACAGTGGCATACATAATTGATATTCCCAAGCTTATTGTCAGATCAATAAGTACATAAATAAAATATTGTAGAGGTATAATACAAGGAAGTTAACAGCACCCCAGAAAGCTCTAGAACAAACAGAAGAAATCACATCCAGCAGGGGTAGAGGGCAAGAAAAAAATCAAACTCATGGTTGAATTTAACACAATACAAACAAAATAAGTACAAAAAAAAATCAATAAAACAATTTTATTCATCAGAAAAATCAATAAGATTGACAAACCCTTATCCAACTTAACTAAACTATAGGAGGAATATATAAATAAAGAAATAAGACATGAACATGGGACTAATAAACAGACAAAGAAAAATCAAAGGAATCATAAGGACATACTTTAAGAACCTGTACTGCACCAAATTAGAAATCTAAAAGAAATGGATAATTTTCTCTATACACACCACTTATAAAGAATAAAAATTAAGTGAAGATTAGATAAGCAATTTAACCAGACCTGTAACACCTACTGAAATCAAAACAGTCAATAAAACATATCCCAAGCAAAAGAAAAAAAATAGATTTAGCATAAAATTCTGCCAGAATTTCAGAGATAATTGCCAGCATTCCTCCAGTTATTCCACAAAATATAAAAAGGATATTTTATGAAGCCACAGTTACCCTGATACACAAACCAAGCTATGGTCCTTGGTAAATGGTAAAAGGCAATGGTAAAAAAATGGGTTTTCTTTTAGCCAGGTCTAAGAGCACACACTGATGTGTGAATCTGGTGCTTGTAAGGGCAGAAGAGGGCGCTGATTTGATCCTCTGGAGCTGGAGGCACAGGCAGTGGTGAGCCTCCTGCAGTGAGCACTGAAACTGAAGTTGAGTTCTCTGAAAGTTCAAGACACACTCTTACTGTATAAGTGATTTCTCTAGCCCTGTACACTCACCATTCTTTACCAAAATCACCAGATATGTATGTCTATGTGGTGTTGTTTTACTTCATTGTTGAATGGTTGACATAAATATCTGGGAACGGTTAATATGTACAATTTGACAACTTGGTTTTGCATATTTTCAGACATTTTATTTTACAAAGCTCTTTCCTGACTCTACAGCACTTGTTCTTTTTACAGTAGGACATATACTATTCTCTACAATGAACCTAGATAAGATACATCAATATTCTTAGGTATTTCTAGAAGATTCTGTCAGAGGCCGAGAAGCTGCAAAACACTGCAAAGAATTGGGAATAATTGAAAATGGACTGACTATTGGCCACAGAAATCCTAGCAGTATAGTACACATATGGAATATTTAGGCTCTGCAAAATTTGATTATATTGTTAGGCTTTTCTCTTCTGTATTATTCTACATTTCTAACCTTAAAACTTTCATTAATATATTTTTTCAGAAAAATTATAATTAAATGATTTTTCTTTCCTCACTCCTCTCAACCTCTCATATACAGCCATTTTCTACTCTCAAGTTCATCTTTATTTTTAAATACCTTTAAATATCTACATATATTCCTAATTTTATGAATATAATCAGATTAATATGGGTAAGGTTATTTATATTTACATAATTTTATATTTACATTTCTAGCAGATGCCATCTCACAGCAAACATCTTCTTCCTCTGGTTATTATAATCTTTCTTTCCCTTCTTCCATGATGGTACCTGAGCCTAAGGTGCACGAGTTCTGTTGTAATAGTTCAGCTAGGCTTGGACACCTCATAATTATCTGCTCTCTCTATTTTTTTGGTTTGGGGATTGTATTGGTGCTTGTTTGATGCTAATCAAAAGCTTTGTTTTCCCTTCAGGTGTGAGAGCTACATTTCCATGTATCTCTATGGAGAATATTTAGATATTTAGACTGCACTTAGGGATTATACGTCTTTGGAGTTTGTTGCGACTGAAAAGTATGGATCTATTTGCATTCTTTTACATGCAGCCATCCAGTCTGATCAAAACCATTTGTTGAAGATGCTGTCCTGTTTTCCAGCGAATGTTTGGGTTTCTTTAGCAAAGTTCAGATATGCAGAGATGTCTGGAATTATGTCTGGGTCTTCAAATTCACTCCGTTGATGAACCTGTCTTCCTTTCCACCAATACTGTGGTGTGTTTATTCACATAGGTCTAGAGTATGACTTGAAGTTAGGAGTGGCGAGACCTCCAGCAGTTCTTTTAGTGTTCATGATAGTTTAACTATCCTGTAATTTTCTATGTGTGTTTGCATTAAAGCCAGATATTGTCTTTTTAAGATCTGTGTAGTATTGTGTTGGAATTTTGATGTGACTGCATAGATGGGATTCTTTACATTACTTTTGATAGGATGGGCATTTTTACTATGCAATTCCTACTGATACAGGAGCTTGAGAGATTCTCCATCTTTTCATATTTTTTCAACTTCTTAAAACAAATTTCAAATACAGGAAAAACTTACTTGCTTTAATTGTTTGGTTTTTAAAAAGTGCAATTTCATTATTCTAAATACCTACATGACTAATTCAGAAACTGAATAACTATAAGCTGAAACTGGAATAACAGCAGTATAATCATTTTGACTGACACTTTAGTACTATTCCAACAATATGAAAAATAATTATTGGACATGTTGCATAGAATGCCAGAGGAAACACTGAGTCTGGAATTTAAGAAGCAAAGAAACACATCAAAAGTTTGAGTACAATAATCAGATTTAACTATTTTTATTATATTTGTGTTTTAACTTTACACATCAGCCATGGGTTCCCCTGTGCTCCCCGCTCCTGCCCCTACTCCCATCTTCCCCCCCATCCCCTCCCCTCCATTCTCATCTCCTCCAAGACCAAGACTCCCCTGGGGATTCATTTAAACTTGGTGGATTCAGTACAGGCAGGTCCAGTCCCCTCCATCCAGGCTGAGCAAAACGTCCCTGTGTAAGCTCAAGGTTCCAAACAGCCAGCTCATGCACTAAGGACAGGTCCAGGTTCCACAGACTGTGTGCCTCCTAAACAGTTCAAGCTATTCAATTGTCTCATTTATCCAGAGGGCCTGATCCAGCTGGGGGCTCCACAGCCTTCGGTTCACAATTCATGTGCTTCCATTCTTCTGGCCTTTCGTCCCTGTGCTTTTTCCAATCCTGGGCTCAACAATTCATGCTCCCACAGTCCCTCCATTTTGAATAAAGGCAGTGAGTTCAAGATGCAACTCAGTTGTAGTCATGGAAAATACATCTGCTGAAAAGATAAAGTATGAACAATTTCAAAAAGTTATGATCCACAAAGTCAATGGCAAAAGAGATTTTTTTAACCTAGTATGAGAATATACATATTTAATTGAAGTACCTGGGAGGCAGATGCTAGTGGGGCTTTGAATTCAAAGTCCACCTAGCTTGGTCTACAAAGTGCATTCCAGTATAGCCAGGGCTGCTGAGAAACCCTGTGACAAACAAAAAAATTAATGAACGTGGCAGCAAGGGCGGATGTTTCTGTTGGTAAGCTTTCCGTGCTGTGGTCAGGTAGGTGCTTCAAGCATCTTACAACAACCAATATGTTTTATTCTTGTTCTGCCTCTTGTCAGCCAAAGCAGCACCATGCTGTATGTGCTCCTAAACCTGATCTGTACTGGTGAGTCCTGCTGGGAATAGATGTTGTGGAATAACAGGGTGGAAACATCATCCTGGGAGGCTGAATCTGTCTACAACAGAAACACTGGTATCCATGTTTTATATTTTTACATGAGTTCATCCTGACTATGTAACTTATGATTCTAATGGACAGAGGCCCAACAGAGACAGGGATGTCAGATGGCCAGCCTACTGAAAAAGAAAGATGAGTTCATCATGAATTTTTCTTTCCAGGCCTCTTCCTAGTCCTGAGGACACTGGCACATACAGGTGAGTCCATCTTTAAATATTGAGATACCATCCATTGCAATAGATAGGTTCATTCTAACAGGAGAGCAGGCATCATAGGGTATTGGCTGGTGGCTTCTGTGGGTGAGTCTTCTGAATTTTGAAATTAGGACTCTGAATCCCTGCCAATCAGTTCTTTCTTAGATTGTCCCAGATACAGTTCTTGGCTGAGTCGGGCATCAACATATATTGGATAAACTCTTAATTTCTGGTTGTTCAACACAGGATTTATCTGGGTTACCCTGACTATCCTAGAATTTACAGGCTACCCATGAACTCAGATATTCATGTCCCTGGGCCTCTCAAGTGGTGCAATTAAAAGGGTGGGCCACAGCACCTGCTAACTCATGGCCAGCCTTTCTTTCAGCTTCAGGAATTCCACAGACTTTTCTGAGCTTATTGTCAGGAACTCTACTGACTGTCTGCTACAGTTTTTCTCAGAAAATGTTTATAGACTTCATCTCTGAAGGAGAGTGTTGTTGACATTTATAGGCACAGGTTTTCTTTTTTTCCACTCAGCTGGTCATCCTGGTCTCCTGTGTCCTGTAGGTATTAGCTCAGAAGTCTGACATTAGCTGTACTGGAAGTCACTCATGATCTTTTCCTCTTTTATCGTTATGATGCCAGGATCTCTTATGTTAATTATATGCTCGGTGATCTTAATGATTTCTTTGAATTTGTTTATGTCATTTGACCATCTTTAACCTGACCATTTTCAGTTTTCTTCAAGTCTCATGAGAGCTGTACAGAATTTTCTCTAAGTAAGTTGTTCTCTCCTTTTTTTCTAAGCTTTGTTTTTCTGGCTTTTTGTAAATATTATACAATTTCTTTGTGAATTTCATATAATATTTTTAATAATATTCATTCTGCTCCCAAACCTCAATCTAAATGCCACCTCCATGCTCCCAAGTAAACCTCATTGTTCCTTTACCCTTTCTTGAGTTTTTATGACTTACAATTTTGTATTTGGAGGGTTTCAATTTATTTTCATTCAGGTTTTGTATTTACATGTCAGATCATGAAATGCATGATGTAAATTCATTCACTCTCCTATATTATAATCAAGTAAACTGTTGGAATGTCCCCTTAAGTTTTTAATTTTCACATTTATTTGGTGAATGTATGAGTGTGTGTGTGTATGTGTGTGTGTGTGTGTGTGTGTGTGTGTGTATGTGTGTATGTCTGTGTGTGTACATGTACATGCACCATGGCACAAGTGTGGAAGCAGAGGAAAACCTGCTGGGATCAATTTTCTCTTTCCACCATGGTCATCTTAGCAATGGTTTTCAGAGAGTCAAGTTTGGCAGGAAGAGCCTTTGCCCACTTAGACATCAAGCTGGGCCATATATTTTCCAATTCACTAGCTGATTTTTTTGTCTGTGGGGGTGGTTTACAAATTTTTTATGTTGTTTGTAATTCATTTCACAATTTCAAAACATTTTCTACTCAGAGTGTCTTTTTTTCATAGTTAGATTTTGTCTTATTTCTTTTTCAAGAGATGTTTTACTTTGTAAATTTAATATATGGAAAATTTCACATATAACTCTTATATGTTCATCATGTCCACCACTTGGCATGTATCAAAGAATCTGACATCCTTTGCCGTGGATGTTTGTTCAGTCATGTTCTTTGCTCCTCTCTTCTCAATAGCCAGGACAAGGGAACAACCTGAGTGTCCTTCAGCTGATGAGTGGATAATGAAATTTTAGCACATGTACACTGTGGGATACTGTTCAAAGGTAAATAACAATGAAATTAGCATAGACATAGATAGAACTAGGAAATGTCATACTGACCAAGGTAACACAGACCCAGAAAAACAAATGGCATAATTTCTCTTTTGTCAGTGGCTGATAGCTCTAAAGCTTTATCTATATGTTTTATTCTCCTAACAATTGATAAGATTTTTTTTATTGTTCTCTCATATATTATATGCCTAGCACAGTTTCTCCTACTTCCACTTCTCCAGCACACACACACACACACACACACACGCACGCACGCACGCACGCACGCACGCACGCACTCACGCACGCACTACTTATCTTTTCCAGATCCACCCCTCCTTCATTTTCCTTTCATATTCAGAAAAGTGCAGCCTCCCTGGGATATTAACAGAGCAAAGTACAAAAAATAACACTAAGCCTAGGCACGTATGCTTGTATCAACACTGGACAAGGAAACCCTGTAAGAGGAACAGGGTCCCAAGTGTAGATATAAGAATAAGAGACAGCGCCAACTCCCAATTCTAGGAGTCCGAGAAGAACACCAAGCTACACATCCATAACACATATGCAGAGTAACTATCTTAGACCCATTCAGGTCCCCTGGTGGACTCTTCAGTCTCTGTAACTGAAGGCCATGAGCCCATCCTTGTTGAATCCTTGGGTCATGTTCTGGTGACGCCTTTGGCCTCTTTGGCTCCCACAATCCTTCCTTCCCTTCTTCTTTGGGCTCCTGGAGCACTGCCTAATGTTTGGTTGTGGATGTCTGCATCTGGTCCCATCTGTTGATATATCTGGTTTGATGTTGAGCTCTTTGATCCACTTAGACTTTAGTTTTGAAGGGTGATAGATATACATCCATATGCATTCTTCTGCATGGAGGCATCCAGTTAGACCATTTGTTGAAGATGCTTTTTTCCATTGTATATTTCTGTCTTCTTTATCAAAAATCAGGTGTTCATAAGTTTGCAGATTGACATTTTGGGTCTTCAATTACATTCTATTGATCAACCACTCTATTTCATTTTTTCATTTTTTTTGTTTTTTTAAAACAGTGTATATCTGTGTAGTTTTGTTTCCAAATTGCATTCATACAGAAAAAGTGGACAGCCTTGTGTTTTTCCTGATATTAGTGGAATTTCCTTTAAATTGATGTTGACTAAAGACGTTCTGTATATTGCTTTTGTTATATTTCAGTATGTTCCTTGTATCCCTGATGTCCCTTTATCATGAAGCCACATTAGATTAATTTCAAAAGCTTTCTCAGCATCTAATAAGAAAATTATGTGGATTTTTTCTGAATTATATGGTGGATTACATTTTCAGATTTTCAGATGTAGAAACACTCATACATCTCTGTGATGGAGCCTACTTGATCACTGTAGATGATCTTTATGACATGTTCTTGGATGCATTTTGCTAGTATTTAGTGGAATATTTTTCATCAATATTCCTGAGGGAGATTGGCCTGCACAGTGACATACTTCTCCCAACAAGGCCACACCTACTCTGTTGAGACATACCTCCTATAAGTGACATTTCCTATATGCCATGCAATTAAACAGATGAGTCTCTAGGGACCATAACTATTAAAAAACCACCGTCTTTCACAATCATCACTTTAAAATGTCCCTATTGTGTACAACACATACAAATATACTCAACTCATAAAAGAAATCCATAGCAGCCCAAACAGTGATTGCACCAAAGATTAACTCTGTGAATACATGGGTTTACTGATAGCAGTGTGAATTACAGGTTACTCACTGAAGCAAAGGTGACTCAAACCTTACTTGAAGCACACCCCAATATGAGTGATTATCATGAAGCCAAAACCCTGGAGCTCAGTGCTCCACTTGCAGGCAGCCCAACACGTTTTAGACATTAACACTTAGAGATCAGCTGGTCCAGTATCTTAATCCTTCTATAGAGCTGGGAAGGGCCACTGATGAATCTCGAATGTTCCAACTTTGCATGACATAGAAAGTTTGTTTATTTCTGAATCTCCTAAACATCTCATCCTCTTACATTGAAGCAGGGATGTATCAATTCAGAGAAAAGTGTTATACAAAGGACCCCAAAGAGGAGAAAACTGGAGACACAGCTCTCAGGGATGAAGAAGCATCATTCAATATTTTCTCTGTGCATCTCTCTGCAGGATATCATTACAAGCCTTCACTCTCTGCCTGGCCAAGCCATATTGTTCGTTTTGGACAGCATGTGGAACTTCGATGTGACTCTCATAGTAACTATTACATATACAAGTTGTACAAAGAACATGGTAATCCTATTCCTCAGATCCAGGGAAGACCATTCCAGAACAAATTAGTCTTGGATCCTGTGACATCAGCACATGCAGGGACATACAGATGCTTTGGTTTTAATCATCATTACCCTTTTAAAATTTCAGCCAAGAGTGACCCTGTGAAGATCATAATTTCAGGTTAGAGATGATGTTTTGAGTGCCTTTCATTTCTCCAAATCTCACAACCCTGGAATTTTCAGAAACAGTGTTAGTAAGAGGTTTGGAATTATAAAGGAATATTCAACACAGAGAAATATGTAATGCTCTGGGCATAATAAGATATACAAGGTCATGCATTTTTCTAGTCCCTAAGGCTTCCTGTTTGTTCAATAAGCCAAGGAAAATTTGGGCTGGAAGATGGAACTCAGACCTTAACAAGTTGATATCAGGAGACAAGAATATCTTTAATTATTCCTGGTCTATAGAACTAAAAGGGTTGATATAACAAAATAGGGAAAAATTCAGTTGTGGCAAAACAAATCATCATGAGGGAGACACTGTGTCACAAACTCTAAACATGGAGAAAGGGGCCAAGGGCCAAGGAATGCATGAAGCGCTAGAAGCTGGAAGGCAAAAAAGATGGGTACTTTCCTAGTGATTTCAGTAGATACTATCCTTGAAGAAACCTGATTTCTTATCTCCACAACACTTGTATTCTTTTTAAGAATGAAATTTGTGGTAATTTGTTATGTTAGGAATTGGAAAATAATAAAGGTACTCGTGTCAAGGGCAAATTTAGAAACTTGGAAGGGATGCTCTGAGAGCACTAAAGTCAGGATGCTAATTCATCAACATGTTGGGAGGAAACAATACTTTTAATTCTGGATCAGGAATGCCTTATAGAGATTTTAAACCATGCATAGGGCTAGAAGTGTTTTGTTGAAAACCATGTTCACTACTAATTCCTTCATTCTGCCAAGGATTATACTTTATCCAAAGTTGCATTAAAAGGACACATAGAGCAGCCCTGGTGTGAAAATTGCCATGTTTCCTGCACTTTCCAGTCTTAGAAAAAGACAATAGTGTCTATGGAAAAAAAAGGGTTCAAAAGACACACTCTTGCATCATGTCAGTGGGAAAATATTGTGGTAGTCCTAGAGTCATATAAGTAGGAAATGGACACAGAAAGATGGAGGAGTCTGTGTCCAGAGTTGAAATAGACAAGAACAAGTGCACTGGAGCACTAACAGGGAGCACAGAACAACTGAGGGAGAACCATAGGTCTTCAAGGGCACAGAGATTTTGATCAGGTTCATATAATTTCTTTATTTTAGGAATCTACAGAAAGCCTGTCCTTTTGGCCTTACAAACTCCCCTGGTGAATATAGGAGAGAAGGTAACCCTGGAGTGTCATTCAGAGATTATGTTTGAAACCTTCATTTTGACATCACACAAAAATGGGACAATCAATGACTCTTTCGAGCTTTCTGCAGAACATCATCTTGGGGGTTCCCAGGCCAACTTCAATGTAGGTCCTGTGACACCTGACCATGCTGGAACTTACAAATGCTACGGTTCTTACACTCACACACCATATGAGTGGTCAGACTGTAGTGACCCCATTGACATAAAGATCACAGGTAAGAGGGTGCATACTTGCTTTTCATTCTCTTTGTGATACAGAAAAATATTCTATACAATAAAAGCTGTGGGAGGTCACAAAAAATGAGTGTGGGAAATTTACATGAAGGCAACCTTGTTGAGTGTTTTACTGACACAGAGAATGAAAATATATACACAAGAACAGACCCTTGGTTATAACATAAAGCATAGATACAGGAAGGTGCAAAGGGGTCATAAGTAGAGATACACAGAAAATGGCAATTGGGTGAACGGAATATGAACCAGAGAGAATGAAGCCTTTCTACTAACATTCAGGAAATTTGTGACTTCTACCTCTATAAGAAGTCTGTCAAGAGAGCCAGACAGATCATGTGTCTGACCAGACTCCAAATGCATAATTGGGCTTGTTATGAATGAATCCTTATGCCTTCACACAGGTGGAACCCAGGAAGGACTATGAATTAGTAAAGATGGAATGTGTGCTAAGAGAAAAACTACAAAAAGACAGAAGCCTGAATGGAAACTTTGAAAGTAGAGATGAAAAATTATAGCAAATGTTAAATATGCCAAGATAGAGCTTGCCAGACACATGATATGCCTGTTTCCCTTGGTAGAAGTCTTATAAAGGTAAAAGTGAAAACCAAATTCTAAACTAAGTGCTTAGGAAGTAGATTACGGATCACATTTGAGCAATACACAAATTAAGACTAACAATACAGGGAAGATCACCATGGCCATTGTTCAAGAGAAATATAGATAGTTATGGATTATAATGTACTTTGAAAAGAGAGATTAATTAACACAGATATGTAAACAAATACAAGACCTGCAAAGAAAAATAGAATGATATTAGATTATAGATTTTTTCTTTCTTTTGTTTAATTTTTTCTTTATTATTATGTGTTTTAAATTTTATACATCAGCCATGGGTTCCCCTGTCCTCCCCTCTCCAGCACCCACCCCCTATTCCCCCCCAGCCCATTCCTTCCATTCCCATGTCCTCCAGGATCAAGACACCGCTGGGGATTCATTTAAACCTGGGGGATTCAGTACAGGCAGATCCTGTCACCTCCTTCCAGACTGAGCAAAGTGTCCCTGTGTAAGCCCAAGATTTCAAACAGCCAGTTCATGCACTAAGGACAGATCCTGGTCCCACAGACTGGGTGCCTCCCAAATAGATCAAGCTATTCAATTGTCTCACTTGTCCAGAGGGCCTGATCCAGCTGGGAGCTCCACAGCCTTTGGTTCATAATTCATGTGCTTCCATTCGTTTGGCTATTTGTCCCTGTACTTTTTCCAATCATAGATTCAACAATTCACGCTCTTGCAGACCCTCCTCTTTCTTAACAGTTGGAAACCTGGAGCTCCATCTGGGGCCTGGCTGAGGATCTCTGCATCCACTTCCATCAGTTATTGTATGAGAGTTCCAAGACGACTGTTAGGATGTTTCCTCATCTGATCACCAGACTAGGTGAGATAAGGCTTTCTCTAGACCATTGCCAGCAGTCTACAGAGGATATTTCATTGTGGATTTCTGGGGAAATCTCCAGCACTCTGCCTATTCCTGTTCTCATGTAGTCTTCATTTATCATGGTCTGTTATTCCTCATTCTCCCTTTCTGTTCTTAATGCAGCTGGGATCTCCTGCTCCCCTTAGCTTTCTTTCCCTCAAATCTTGCCCTTCATTACTCCCACTGTCGTCCAGGTTGTTCATGTAGATCTCATCCATTTCTCTGTCATTTGGGTGATCCCTGGGTCTTTCCTAGGGTTCCGTTTTCTAGGTAGCCTCCCTGGAGTTGTGTAGCAGTCTAGTCATCTTTGTTTTACATCTAGTATCTTCCTATGAGTGAGTACATACCATGTTTGTCTTTCTGGGGTTACCTCACTCATGATGATTTTCTCTAGATCCATCCATTTGCCTGCTAACCTCATGATGTCATTGTTTTTCTCTGCTGAGTAGTACTCCATTGTGTATATGTACCATATTTTCTTTACCCATTCTTCAGTTGAAGGGCATCTAGGTTGTGTCCAGGTTCTGGCTATTACAAACAAAGCTGATACAAACATAGCTGAGCAAATGCCCTTGTGGTATGATTGAGCATTCCTTGGGTATTTGACCAAGAGTGCTATAGCTGGGTCTTGGGGGAGATGGATTCCCAATTTTCTAAGAAAGCGCCATATTGATTTCCAAAGTGGCTGTACAAGCTTGCATTCCCACCAGCAGTGGAGGAGAGTTCCCCTTGCTCCACATCCTCTCCACCATAAGCTGTCTTCTGTGCTTTTGATCTTAGCCATTCTGACAGGTATAAGGTGGAATCTCAGAGTCATTTTGATTTGCATTTCCCTGATGACTAAGGATATTGAGCAATTCCTTAAATGTCTTTCAGCCATTTGAACTTCCTCTGTGGAGATATCTCCGTTTAGTTCTATAGCCCATTTCTTAATTGGACTGTTGAGCATTTTGATGTCTAATTTCTTGAGTTCTTTATATATTCTGGATATCATCCCTCTGTCAGATGTGGGGTTGGTGGAGAACTTTTCCCATTCTGTAGGCTGTCGCTTTGTCTTGTTGACCGTGTCCTTTGCTCTACAAAAGCTTCTCAGTTTCAACAGGTCCCATTGATTGATTGTTTGTCTCAGTGTCTGTGATACTGGTGTTATATTTAGAAAGTGATCTCTGGTGCCAATGCATTCAAGAGTACTTCCTACTTTCTCTACTATCAGGTTCAGAGTAGCTGGATTGATGTTGAGGTCTTTGATCCAGTTGGATGTAAGTTTTGTGCACAGTGACAGATATGGATCTATTTGCAGCCTTCTACACATTGACATCCAGTTATGCCAGCACCATTTGTTGAAGATGCTTTCTTTTTTCCATTGTACATTTTTGGCTTCTTTGTCAAAAATTGTATGTTCATAGGTGTGCGGGTTAATGTCAGGGTCTTCAATTCGATTCCATTGGTCCACATGTTGGTTTTTATGCCAGTACCAAGCTGTTTTTATTATGGTAGTTCTATAGTAGCGCTTGAGGTCGGGGATTGTGATGCCTCCAGAGGTTGTTTTATTGTACAGGATTCTTTTGGCTATCCTGGGTTTTTTGTTTTTCCATATGAAGTTGAGTATTATTCTTTCCAGATCTGTGAAGAATTGTGTTGGTAATTTGATGAGAATTGCATTGAATCTGTAGATTCCTTTTGGTAAGCTCGCCATTTTTACTATGTTAATCCTGCCTATCCATGAGCATGGGAGATCTTTCCATTTTCTGACATTTTCTTCAGTTTCTTTTTTCAGGGACTTAAAGTTCTTGTCATATAGGTCCTTCACATGCTTAGTTAGAGTAACCCCAAGTTATTTTATAACATTTGTGGCTATTGTAACGGGTGATGTATCTCTGATTTCCTTCTCAGGCTGTTTGTCTACTGTATATAGAAGGGCTTCTGGTTTTTTGGAGTTGATCTTGTATCCTGCAATGTTGCTGAAGTTTTTTATTAGCTGTATCAGTTCCTTGGTTGAAATTTTGCAGTCACTCATGTATACTAACATGTCATCTGCAAATAGGGAGAACTTGACTTCTTCCTTTCCAATTTGTATCTCCTTAACCTCTTTATGTTGTCTGATAACTCTGGCTAGAACTTCAATACTATATTGAATAAGTAGGGGAGAGGGGACTTTTTGGGGGGATCTAGTGTGTTTGGTGTTCTCTAGGCTTCTTGTATCTTCATAGGCATTTCCTTCTTTAAGGTGGGAACGTTTTCTTCTATGATCTTGTTAAATATATTTTCTGTGCCTTTAAGTTGGTATTCTTCTCCTTCCGCTATCCCTATTATTCATAGGTTTGGTCTTTTCATGGTGTTCCAAATTTCTTGGACATTTTGGGTCATGACTTTGTTGGTTTTAGTGTTTTCTTTGACTGATGAATCTATTTCTTCTACCATATCTTCAACACCAGAGATCCTCTCTTCCATCTCTTGCATTCTGTTGGTTATACTTGCTTCGGAAATTCCTATTTGTTTACTCAGATTTTCTATTTCCAACATTCCTTCTGCTAGTATCTTCTTCATTTTTCCTATTTCCCTCTTCAGGTCTTGGATTGTCTCCATTGCTTTCTCATGATTTTCATTCAAGAATTTATTGTTTTCTTCTGCTTTAATTGTCCTTTCCTCTAGATTTTTTAGCTTTCTTCCCATTTTTTGTTTGTCTGTTCCTCTACTTTATTTTTGATTTCTTCTATATAAGGCTCTGGCCTCTTCATGATGTTACTTATAAGTTTGTTTTCTTCTTCTTCTTCTTCCATTCCGTGATGTTGAGGTCTAGCTTTTGGAGAAGGGCTAGGTTCTGGTGATGCTGTATTGCTCTTTATTTTGTTGTATGTACTTCTGCCTTGACATCTGCCCATCTCATCCTGTGTTCGTTCTTGGTCTTATCAGTGTACTTGATCCAGAGAAAGTTGACGGATTTAGGGTGCCTCTCTCTGGTCTAGATGGAAGTTCTGTGCGAGATGGGAGTGCTTGTCTAGATGAGAGTGCTGGCCAGATAGAAGCTGGGGGGCTGGACTCTGAGTCTCAGGAAGTCCCTGGGGTCTCCTTATTTTGTCCAGATGGGATCTCCTCTTGTCCAGATGGGAGTTCCTCTGGTCTCTGGTCCAGATGGGAGTTCCAGGGCAGAATGGAAGCTTGGGGCTGGACTCTGATTCTCAGGAAGTGTCTGGGGTCTCCAGCAGTTTGGTGTTGTGGCAGGGTGTGGAGACTGCAGTGTCTGCCTGCAGTCTTGGAAAAGGGGAGCCTTCCTGCAGGGCCTGCTGATTGGTGGTAAACTGGGGCCAAGTTGGTCAGGTCCTCCCAGGATGGCCTGTGTCCAGCAGTGGGACCCAAGGGCAGTTGCCTCTCTGGCTATAAGCCCAGGCACTCACCTCTGGTCCAGATGGGAGTTCCGGGGCAGACCTCTTTTTTATTATTATTATAATGTTTTTAAATGTTACACATCAGCCATGGGTTCCCCTGTCCTCCCCCCTCCTGGCCCCACTCCCACCTTCCCCCCAGCCCCTCCCCTCCATTCCCATGTCCTCCAGGATCAAGGCACCCCTGGGGATTCATTTAAATCTGGTAGATTCAGTACAGGCAGGTCCTGTCACCTCCTTCCAGACTGAGCAAGGTGTCCCTGTGTAAGCCCAAGGTTTCAAACAGCATACTCATGCACTAAGATTTTTATTATATATAGGATGGCAAAGTTTTAGGTCATGAAATTAGCAAGGGACCAAGAGAGGAAGAAAAATTTAATAGAGCGGGATGGGAAACAAATGAAAGACATATGACATGGAAGAGGAAATGAGGGGAGTAAAGAGATCAGCAAATCTGGTACAAGGAAGGGAAGAAGGAGGAAAATGAACAAAAGAAGCTGTATGAGAATGTCATGATGAAGACTGTTACTTGGTATGCTAATTAAAACAAAATCATGAATAACTCTAATTGAACCCATTGTCTTGCAAAACAATTGGAAATATTGAAATATAGAGAAGACAAATTGGTATATGAATGTGATTGTTGGAAGTAGAATGGCAATAAAGAATACTAGCCTTAATATAGTTAATATTATACATCTATAATTATATATGTAACAACAGTTTTTAAAAACATTAAATGATATATAGTTCAATTTCAAAACTTAAAACAAGCATAAAATGTATTATGTATGCATAGGAATATTTCATAGTGAAGTTGATTGCTACATAAAATTAATTATGCTCATAAAAACAAATTTTAAAAGACATATGGTATGAACCCATGCAAATAGAGGCAGAAAATGTCCGTAAGCAAAAATTGGCGTGAGTTTGAGGCTAGCCTGTGCTACCAAGTGAGTTCCAGGAAAGGCACAAAGCTACACAGAGAAACACTTTCTCGGAAAAATAATTGGCATAAATATTTGAGTACAGAGTGAGGTCATAAACTAAAGATGGTAACATGAAAATAAAGAGAGAGAAGGAGAGAAAGAGAGCAGGGGAGAAACAGAGAAATAGAGAGAGGAAGATGATCAGAAGCAGAGAGAGATCAAAGAAATAGAAGCAGGTAGAGGGAACACTGAGGAGTGAATGAACACTGGGGTAACTAACTATCTAACCTTCTCTGCCTTTTTTCTTCCAGGGTTATACAAGAAACCTTCTCTGTCAGTCCTGATGGGCCCTGGGGTGATGTCAGAAGAGAACATGACCTTGTCCTGTGTCTCTGACCTTCAGTTTGACATGTTCCATTTGTCCAGAGGAGGAGTACCCAAGGAACATGGGCTGCCTTCAGTGCAGAACCACAATGGGACATTCCAGGCAAACTTTCATCTTGGTCCTGTGGTCCAGGCAGGGAACTATACATGCTATGGTTCTTTTAGGAACTCTTCCTATGTGTGGTCCACTCCAAGTGATGCCTTGTACCTTCCTGTCACAGGTAAGAGAACTTCATATATCTCATACTTCGTGACTAATGAAATACTGAAGCCATGTCTCAGAATCCTCCAATTGATAATAGAGATAAAGTAACATTGGGAGCTACAGAGGATTGCTGAGTCCTAATGTCATGTGTGTGTGTGTGTTACATTTATATATGTGTATGCATATGTGATGTTTATATATTTACATGTATGTATACATGCATGTGTATATATGACATGTGTACATATATGTGTGAATATGCATATCTTTAGACAAATGTGTGTAACAATAATTTTTGATGAAAAAGAGGCTATCAACTTAAGAGTGATGTGGGCATATGAAAAAGCTTGGAGGAAGGGTTGCTGGGAGGGACTGGAGAGAGGAAAGGGAGGGGAAAGGCAAAGAATTATATTTCAACTGAAAACCTTTTGTAAAAAAAAAAAAAACATGGAATTTGGGACTTGGTAGCAGATTACAAAGTAACAGACAAGGAGCCTCCCAAAAACTCCTTATATGACTTTGCATCCACACTGGGATATCTATGTATACAGTCAGATATAAAAATGGGGCAGGACAGGCTCATTAAGTATGAGGTTCAAATCAGTTTGGGCAGAGAAGAGATGGAACAGCCCTCCTGAACTCTTGCTCACATAGATCTTCACACAGCATTCCTATGAATCATCACAACTTGAAATCCAAGGAGAGAGCCAACACCTAGAAGCAATCCACTAAATGTCATCCTATAACTCTACAGGCTCAGCACTTAAGAGGTGGAGGGTGGGTAGTGGTCACTGTCCAAATTTAAAAACTTTACATAAGGGGAAGGCAGACAGCCTTTGATGAACTTTCTCCCTCTCCTGTCCCCTTCTCTAGTAAACTCAACAAGAAACTGCATTTCTTGCATAGAAGCAGACTCCACAACTCGTGAGTAATTGATTCCTCTTCTCTATTGTGGAAACTTAGTGACCCAAAGCTCTTTGGTTCATTTTTGTCTCAGCTCTTCTTGACTCTGTAGTCTTATCATCATCATCTCCCCTCTCCTACTCTTGATCTCTTCAATGTTAGATGTAATTTAGGAACAGCATGGAGGATATAAGGACTATTTATCTCTAATTTCTGTACCTGAGACCTCTGTGAGTGAAAAGGAGAGTAAATGTTACTCTCTTCCCAGGATCAATGAAGTGCTCCTTCTAGCTCTGTTCCTCCTGGAGAGCCAGTGATGGGGCCTGAAGAAGGAAACAAGTGAGCAGACGGGGGAATTTTTATATAAAAGTACTACTTCTGACAGATTAGAGTTGACTTCACTTTTTCCCTACAAGAGAATTAAATGTTTAGCTCAAGGTAATACAGAAACAAAGCAGATCTAATGAGCACTGCTGTCAATCTCAGATTTAGCTACTGAACATATGATTTGCACCTAGTGTCCTGCAGTTTTCTGCCACTGGCATAACACCAATATATTCCTGGATGTGTGGGCTTCTGCTGGAGCATAGTCAATTTACTAGTAGCAACACTCCTAAAACTGACACCCATTCCCCAACAGTCACCACTAGCGTATAGCCCCTTGACTAGGGGTGGAAATTTATGTTCACCTCCACTCTCCACTGGGATTTGGTCATGCTTGAGCTTGCACCACTCTTGGGCATTCTATCTCAACCTCCTGTGAAGTTCATATATTCACCTGCCCTCGGGGTACAGAAGACAACTCTCTTATAGTTATCCATAGCCTCTTTTTGCAGTCTCTTCTTCAATATCTTTCACAACGATGCTGAACATTTGGAGAAGGATTTGAGATGTAAACATCTCATTGAGTGCCATAGTTCTATAGTCTCTTGAACTCCACAACTTGCCCAGCTGTTGGTATCTGTATTAATCACCATCTATCACAAATATAGATTCCTCTGGTGAGAGCTGAGAAATATATTCATATATAGGTATAATGGTAATTCATTAGAAGCAGAATATTATTAGTGGGTTCTCCGTCAAGACTCTTGTCCTAAAGCAATATTACATCAATTATCCATCAATCGATAAATACTATGCAATCTGTCAAAATGGGGATACTAAGATTATCCTCTTATTGGGTTCATGTCTTCCTCCAGATAACCACAGGAACATGTATATTCTGATTGGACTGTCAGTGACCACGATCCTTGTCTTCCTCATCTTCCTCCTTTATTCTTGTTGCTCCGCCGAAAAGAGTAAGTCTCAGGAACAAGCCAGTGAGTGTCGTCTGAGTAGTGTGAGAAAACAAGACCAAAGAAATAGAGGTACGCTTTCTTAATTTATTTAAAAAAAAATTCAACCAAGACAGGTAAACTAAGGCAGAGCTTTCTAGAGAAAATCCACATCCCTTGCTCTTCCCCACAGTTTTCAGACCACTGAATAATTCCTCAATGCATCTTCTGCATCTTTGCATCCAAAGCATGCACTAATATCAAGGAGAAGGTTCAATGAGAGATAGAGAGAGAGAGAGAGAGAGAGAGAGAGATCGAGATCAGGAGGCAGGGAGAGAAGGAGGGAAGGAGGAGGAGGGCAGAGAGTAGGTGCTGAAGAAAGAATTTCTAGGGTACAGCATTATAGAATGGGGCTGTGAACATAAAGCAACAGAACATCTGGTTCAAATTTGCAGTGGGTGAGCAACCTTGGGTTTTACCATATGTCTCACCAGTACCTTGAATTTGAAATGAGAGTGCAGAAGTACTTTATTACATGGGTTTGCTTACTTCTGTCTCCTAAATTGCAGTCATCATGGACCAAGACTCTGATGTGAGAACAACACTGAACAGTCTGGTAATGACCTGAGTCTGCCCTCTTCCATACAGCCTAATATGCCTTCATTCTTTGCAAGATTCTGTGCACACACAACATCACTTAACGTTTACCTCTTCCTAGGACCCTGAAAGACAAGAAGTGCAGGAGGTGACATACTTAGAATTTGATCAGATGAGCTTCAAACAAAAATTGACCAATCCCATTTCTCAGATTCCCAAGGAATTTTCCACAGATCCCAGTGTGTACATGGAAGTCAGGAAATGTTAAGCTGAGATGAAAGATCTTCACCCCATGAGTTCTCAAAGAAAGCTCCGAGGAAGTCCTCTGTGGAGACCACAGTTCTTGATCCAGTAAAGACTGATAGATGCAGTGAAACAACAGCTGGAATGTGAAGACAGAGGTCTCTAACTTTGGGACCAAGCTTCATTATTGTAATATGGTTATGAGCATGGCTTTTTTTTACTTACAAAGGTTATGGTCCTCACTACCCATTCTACAGAAATCGAAATCTTTTGCTTAGTTCATGGGTCTCTATTTCATTTCATTCTGACAGACCTCTACAACCTGACTAACTGTAAGTTCTTGATGTTCTAGAATCTGTAACCACATTGAGTATCTCATGATTGCGGATCAACAAGAGGCTCACTCTTTTATTGGTATATATTACTAATATGTAATAATGTTAGACAACATAATGGGTTTCAAAACAATGTGATAGATAGATAGATACATAGATACATAGATAGATAGATAGATACATAGATACATAGATAGATAGATAGATAGATACATAGATACATAGATAGATACATAGATACATAGATAGATACATAGATAGATACATAGATAGATACATAGATAGATACATAGATAGATACATAGATAGATAGATCATATTCACACTCAATTACCCAAACTTGTCTTTCTAACTCTCCTGCTGATACCATTCTGAAAGCCCACTCTTAACATTAGGTTTTTCTCATTTGCTGTACTGTGTACCCCAAATGCTGTATGTCAATGTCTTCTCTCATCAGAACCATCCTATTTCTTTTTTTGATTGTCTCCATCTGTTTATTTTTTCTCTCCTTTTTAAAAATTTATTATATTTGTGTCTTAATTTTACACATGAGCCATGGGTTCCCCTGTCCTCCCCCCTCCTGCCCCCACTCCCACCTTCCCCCCAGCCCCTCCCCTCCATTCCCATGTCCTCCAGGATCAAGGCACCCCTGGGGATTCATTTAAACCTGGTGGATTCAGTACAGGCAGGTCCTGTCCCCTCCTTGCAGGCTGAGCATGTGTCCCTGTGTAAGTCCAAGGTTCCAAACAGCCAGCTCATGCACTAAGGACAGGTCCAGGTCCCACAGCCTGGATGCCTCCCAAACAGTTCAAGCTATTCAATTGTCTCACTTATCCAGAGGGCCTGATCCAGCTGGGGGCTCCACAGCCTTTGGTTCATAATTCATGTGCTTCCATTTGTTTGGCTATTTGTCCCTGTGCTTTTCCAATCTTGGTGTCAACAATTCACACTCTTACAGTTCCTCCTCTTTCTTGACAATTGGACACCTGGAGCTCAACCTGGGGCCTGGCCATAGACTGCTGGCAATGGTCAAGAGAAAGCCTGATCTGACCTAGTCTGGTGATCATATGGCCAAACACCCTAACGGTCATGCCGGAACTCTCATCCATCCTCATATTTCTTTAATATTTCAATTTATACATCCCCATTATTGAAACATTTTCTAAGGTGTGGTTGAAGTAAGCACCTCATTCTCTTATTTTTCATTTACCTTCCTGTTGAAAAGTTCATTCTTCAGAATTGGAACATTGCCTTTTGGAAAAGAAATGATTAAGTCACCAGAAATAACCTAAACTTCAAAAGGCTCAGGAAGATGGTGAAACATACGTTATTCACAAGGGTCCTTCCTAATTTCATATGAGTAATAATAAAAACAGAGGAGACCCACCAGTTTACCAAGCTGCACCATAAGCAGGAGCCCCTGGGATGCAGGTTTCCTTTCTTTTCACCCATGCTGACATGGCTTTCAGGGGTGCACCAAATTTTGTGTCATTCATGCTCCCGTAAATATCTCTTCATACACTGGGATGATTAATGTTACATTGATGGCTAACTATATGTTTAAAAGTTTAAATTTTCTGTGATTAAGATAACTAGATATCAAAATTGAATTTGCAAATGTTTAAGTCTGCTTAGTGATTATTTTTTCATTGTCTGCATTATATAAATTTAACATTTTTTTCTGTTTCTGCAAATAAAAGCTTTCTTGGTACCAGATGACATTCTGTTTGCACATAGACAGGTACTTGGCCTTTAAAAATCACCAGACTGAGGTGTCTGGGTACTGCTTGGTCTCTGGGATTCCTAGTACAGTGTGGCCTTCAGTATAGTAAAAATTATCTGACAAAGTTGTGGTGTGGAATATGGAGCTCAGAGTGTGCAGTTGGGAGCTGTTGGGTCAGCTTTAGCTGGCAGTGAGTAGTGTCTTACCCTAGGTCCCTAGATCAGCCTTGCTTTAAGTATGCAGAAGGCTTCTTCTGAAGTTGTGGGGAAGAATATGAAGCCCAGGAGAAGGGATGCTCTTGGGGGCTGTTAGATGGATTTTAAGGGATGTTAGTATCAGTAGACAATGTCTTACTTTGGGTCCCTAGAACAATAAACATAAAACAGAAGTGTTCTGTCAAAGTTATAGTTTAGAAAATAGAGCCCAGGGCAGAGGGTGAATTCTGAAGTGGTTGGGCAGGATTTAAGGTGTATTAATGGGCAGTGGGTGGTGTCTTAACTTGGATTATTAGAAGCAGCCTGGCTTCTGATAAAACAGCCAGAGTTGTGGCAAATTCAGGGATCAACACATTGACCTATAATCATCCAAAAACCAGATGCCTAAATACCAGTGTAAGAACACAATCAACAACAGAAAGGGCGACAATGACACCACCAGAGCCCAGCTATCCTACTATGTCAAGACCAGAACATTCCAACACACATGAAGCAAAGTAAATGATCTTAAAATGAACTTTATGAATATGATAGAGGTCCATAAGGGGGAAATATTTTTTAAAAAGCTTAAGGAAATTGAAGAAAAGACAAATAAAACATATGAAGAAATAAATAAATCTCATAAGTGATGCCAAAAAAAGCTAATAGAAAAACCGACAGGTAAAGAAAACTCTTCAAGACATAAAAATGGAAGTAGAAGCAATAAAGAAAACCAAAAGGAGGGATTTCTGGAAATAGAAAATCTGGGTAAGTAAACCGGAACTACAGATGCAAACATGACCAACAGAATATACGAGATAGTAGAGAGAATCACAGGCATAGATGATATATTGGAGGAAGGAAGATTAATTGGTCAAGGGAAAATGTTAATTCTAAAATATTTTGAACACCAAACATCCAGGAAATCTGAGACATTATGAAAAGGCCAAACCTATGAATAAGAGGAATATAAGAAGGAGAAGAATCCCAGATCAAAGGAACAGAAAATATATTCAACAAAATCATAGAAGAAAATTTTCCCAACCTAAAGAACAATACACCTATAAGGAACAAGAACTTATAGAACACCAAAGAGATAAGACCAGAAAAAAATGTCCCCACACCATATAATAATCAAAACTATAACATATGCGGAGGGCCTAGGTCAGTACCATGCGAGCTCTCTGGTTGTGAGTTCAG
This sequence comes from Onychomys torridus, assembly GCF_903995425.1. NCBI lineage: Eukaryota > Metazoa > Chordata > Mammalia > Rodentia > Cricetidae > Onychomys > Onychomys torridus. The sequence continues at coordinate 2,449,731 of NC_050443.1, forward strand.
GCTCTGCAAGCCTCTCTGAGTCCAGGTTAGTTCATATTATGGGCTTTCTTGTGGTGTCCTTTACCTCTCTTGCTCCCACAATTCTCCCTCCCCTTCTGCAACAGGATTCCCTGAAATCTGCCTTTTTTAAATTGGGATTGAAGATTTAACAGTTACAGTTACAGTCTTCTCTAGAAGACTTAGCTAGAACATATTAAGTATTAGATTCAGGTTCTTCAGGATAGGGCACCCTTTAGAATGATCTCTGTAATGTGACATCTACCCATGCTCCAAACTTCTCTGGATTTTCGTATGTGTCTCTTGTTTGATATTGTGTGTGGTGGTTATAGTTCCATCTTGTCTAGGTCTTTATCCCTTAATACACCTGGACAATATTTCATAATCAATCTTATTGTATATAGTTTTGTATTAGGCTAGAACTTTCTTCTTTAAACCAAAGGGGGATGTGTAGTGGGTAGCTGTTCCAGCTTTGACCTGGAAGTACTACCCCTAATGAGGCTTCTGGTAACTGTCAATCCTTCAAGGCTGGGACAAGACAGGAGCCCTTAAGACCTAAGATCCAGATGTGCTGGTGCTCTTGGTTCCTGGATCCTGGATGCTGGAGGTAGACCAAACAGAGTTCTTCAGAGAACACTGCTGGACTGCACTTCACCTTTTCCAGATCCTGTAACCTTCCCTTTACTGTAAGTTACCAAACAAAATAAACCTCCCTTTTAACTACATGGGGTTGCCTTAATACTTCGACCAATACACCTGTACTTATTCTTGCAGTGTTTAGAGTAGCCAAGATTGGGAATCAGGATAGATGCCTATCAGCACATGAGTGTGTTAAAAAATGCTGTTCTTGCATCTCGAGAGGATTTTTATGCAGCCATAAAGGAGAATAAAGCTATGCCATATGCAGGAAAATGTATAGTCCTGGGGGTCCTCAAGCTAAATGAAATAAGTTAGGACAGTAAAGATAAATCTTATATTTTCGTTCAAAGGCATAATCTTGATATGAATGTGTATGTGTCATGAAATGTGTATTTTCTCATGGTGAAATTCAACACTCTGTCCTTACATGTCAGTGGTGTAAAATCGGAAGAACTCCGGAGATGTTTGGGGAATAGGCAGCAAAAAACTGAGGTGTAAAAGAAAAGCAGAGAAGATATTAGATATTAGAGGGAGGAGACAAGAACAGGGGACAGTATGTACTATGAAAATATCATGATACCATTATTTTGTACACTAAGAAAATACCTTCATTTCAAAAGAGAAAAATTCATGTGCATAAAACATACACAAGCCTCTAGAACATAAGTCCTGGGACACAGTCAGTCCCCAGGAATCCCCAAATAACCCTGCTCCTGTAGTCAGCCAGCAAGGAAAACTCTTGTGGGAAGTCTCCTCCACCAAAACCACCCTTTGGACCCACCAATCTACAAGACCCACACCCTAACTCAATACTCATGGCCCTGCAACATCAGTGGCTATGAGACACAGAAACTGCCAGCTTTGACGGGAACAAGAGCCCTGATAAGACCAAGAGTGACTCCCTAAGCCACAAAATCAGCTAGCTTGAATTGGGACAAGAGCAGCTCCCTGAGATACAGAAGCTGCCCAACTTCAATTAGACCAAGAAGTAAGATTAGATCCAGAGGAGACCCCTGAGACATAGACACAACAAGCAAAGATTGGACAAATAGCAGCTCACTCAGACACAAGCATCTCTTGCACCTATTGGAGGAATAGATGGGTAGATGTCAATGCAAAAATACATACAACAACATATAAAGCAATATGGTATCACCAGAACCTAGCCCTTCTACAACAGCAAGACCTGAACATCACAACATAGAAGAAGCAGAAGAAAACAAACTTAAAAAGAAATCCATGAAGATGCGAGAGGATTTAAAGAAGAAATTAAAAATTCCCTTAAAGAAATTGAGGAAAAGACAAACAAGAAATTGGAAGAAACCAATAAATCACTTGCCAGCTCTCATTTGGACTAGAGGTGAGTGACTCTGTTCATACCCAGTGAGCATTTCCCCAGGACCCATTCCTGGGCTCCAGCCATTCCCCCGGAAACACCCACCCAACTTGGCCCCAGTTGCCGGTTAATAGACAAATAACCACTAAGGAAATAGAAACAGTCATTAAAAGTCTCCCAACCAAAAGAGTCCAAGGCAAGATGGCTTCAGTGCAGATTTCTACCTGGTTTTCAAAGAAGACTTAATTCTAGTACTCTTCAAATTGTTCCACACAATAGAAACAGAAGGAACATTACCAAACTCCTTTTATGAGGCTACAGTTATTCTGATTCCCAAGCCACACAAGATGCAACAAATAAAGAGAATTAGAGACCAAACTCCCTCATGAACATTGATGGAAAAATACTCAATAAAATATTGGCAAACATACTCCAAGAACATATCAAAACAAATATCCAACATAGTCAAGTAGGCTTCATTCCAGAGATTCAAGGTTGGTTCAACATAAGAAAATCTGTCAATGTAATACACCTTATGAACAAACTGAAAGAAAAAACAACATGATCATATCATTAGAGCCTGAAAAGGCCTTTGAAAAAAAATCCAACACTCCTTCATGATGAAGGTCTTAGAGATATCAGGAATATAAGTAAAATACCTAAACATAATAAAGGCAATTTACAGCAAGCCAACAGCCAACATCAAATTAAACAGAGAGAAACTCAAAGTGATTCAACTAAAATCAGGAACAAGACAAGACTGCCTGCTCTCCCCCATATTTATCCAATATAGTACTTGAAGTTATATCTAGAGTAATAAGACAACAAAAGGAGATCAAAGGGATAGGAATTGGAAAGGAGGAAATCAAACTTTTACTATTTGCAGATGATATGATAGTTTACATAAGTGAAACCAAAAATTCTACCAGTGAACATATATAGCTGATAAACCATTTAATAATTTGGCAGGATAAATGATTAACTCAAATAAATCAGTAGCTCTCCTATATACAAATGATAAATGGGCTAAGAAAGAAATTAGAGAAACATCACCATTTACAATAGCCACAAATAATATAAAATACCTTGGGGTAACTCTAAGTAACCAAGTGAAAAACCTGTATGACAAGAACTTTAAGTCTCTGAAGAAAGAAATCAAAGAGGACAGCAAGAAATGGAAAGATCTCCCATGCTCATGGATAGATAGGATTAACATGGTAAAAATGGCAGTCTTACCAAAAGCAATTTACAGATTCAATGCAATTCACATCAAAATTCCAACACAATTCCTCAAAGACATGGAAAGAACAGAAAACCCAAAATAACTAAAAGAATCCTGTACAACAAAGCCAATTCTGGTGGCATCAGCATTCCTGACATCAAGCTCTAATACAGATCTACAGTATTTAAAAAAAAAAGAACAGCTTGGTATTGGCATAAAAACTGACATGTGGACCAATGTAATTGAATTGAAGACCCTGAAATTAACACACATACCTGTGAACACCTGATTTTTTACAAAAAAAGTCAAAACTGTACTATGGAAAAAAGAATGCATCTTCAACAAATGGTGCTGGCATAACTGTAGAACATGTAGAAGATTGTAAATATATCCATTACTACTGCCATGCCCAAAATTCAAGTCCAATTGATCAAAGACCTCAATATAAAACCAGTTACAATGAACTTTATAGAAGAGAAAGTAGGAAGTAGTCTTGAATGCATTGGTATAGGAGACTACTTCCTAAATATAACACCAGTAGCATAGACACTGAAAGAAACAATTAATAAATGGAAACTCCTGAGACTGAGAAGCTTCTGCAGGGCAAAGGACATAGTAAATAAGACAAAAAGACAGCCTACATAATGGGAAAAGACCTTCACCAACACCACATCTGACAGAGGGGTGATCTCCAAAATATATAAAGAACTCAAAAAACTAGACATCAAAATAATGAACAATCCAATTAATAAATGGACTATAGAGCTAAACAGAGAATTCTCAAAGGAAGAATTTCAAATGGCCAAACAACAAATAATGAATTGCTCAGCATCCTTAGTCATCAGGGAGATGCAAATAAAAACAACTCTGAGATGCCATCTTACACCTGTCAGAGTGGCTAAGATCAAAAGCACTGAAGACAACTTATGATGGAGAGGATTTGGAGTAAGGAGAACACTCCTCCACTGTTGGTGGGAGAGAAAACTTGTGCAGCCACTTTGGAAATCAGTGTCATGGTTTCTCAGAAAATTGGGAAAAGTCTTCCTCAAGAACCAGCTATACCACTCTTGGACATATACTGAAGGAATACTCAATCATGCCACAGGGACACATGCTCAGGTAAGTTCATAGTAGCATTATTCCTAATAGCCAGAACCTGGAAACAACCTAGAAGCCCCAAAACTGAAGAATGGAATAAAAAATGTGGTATATATACACAATGGAGTACTACTCAGCAGTGAAAACAATGATATCATGAGGTTTGCAGGCAAATGGATTGAACTAGAAAATATCCTAAGTGAGGTATCTCAGACTCACAAGGATAGATATGGTATGTACTCACTCAAGCAAATATTAAATAAAAGCAAAAAATAACCAGACAACAACCCACAACTCCAGAGAAGCTAACTAACAAGGAAAACCCAAAGAGGGATGCATGGATCACCCTTGGAAGGGGAAATAGTTTAGATTTCCATGAGTACACAGTTTACTAGTTTTGGGCAATGGAGGGTAGTGGGTAGGGGGTGAGAACATAAGGGATTGGGTTGGTCAAGCTGGAACAGTGTTGGTATGGGAAAGCTATGAAGAGATACCATTATAGAAGAAGACATCACGGGAATAAAGAGAAACCCAGTGCTAGGGAAGTTTCCAGGAAACCCCAAGTATCACCCCAGCTTGGACTACTAGAAATAGTGAACAGAGTGCCTGAACTGAACTGGCTTACTCCAATGATCAAATCGGTGAATACCCTAACTGTCATCACAGAGCTATTCTCCAGTGACGGATGGAAGCAGATACAGAGATCCACAGCCAAACAGGAGGCAGAGCTCCAGGAGTCCAGTGGAGGAGAGAGTAGTGGGATTCTATGAGCAAGTGCATCAGAATCTTGATGGGGAAACCTGCAGGGAGACCAAACCAAACCAGTGGGAACTCATAAAAGTTGAATCAATGGCTGTGGAGCCTGCATTGGTTAGACTAGGCCCTCTGCATGGGGAGGCAATTGTGTAGCTGGATCTGCTTGGGTGCTCCTGGTAGTAGGATCAGAATCCATCTCCAGTGCATGAGCAGGGTTTTTGGAGCACAGTACCTATGATGGGTCACCTAGTGCAAACTTGAGGCAGGGAAAGTGCTTGGACGTAGCTCTACTGGATGTGCCTCCCCATGGGAGCCCTTGCATTCTTGTGTGGAGGAATGGGGGTAGGTTAGCATGGGCATGCTGGGGATGGTCAGGAGGAGGGAAGAGTGGATCTTTGATTGGATTGTAAAAAGAATGAAAAAAATTCTTAATAAAAAATATACAACACAAACCCAAAAACTGTCAAAAATTTATTGCTTTAACAAGATCATAAAATAAGTAGCAATATCTTTTTATTCTTAAAACATAATACTTTGAGAAAAATATTACTAGTGGTCAGACTGCTGATTTTCTGAACAATACCAGATCCATAACACCATGATCCTGTAAGTAATCCTAATAAACTCATTAGTTCTTAAAATAGACCTGGGTGGGTCATTTATTTGACCTGGCATTGGTGCCCTATTTAAGATCAAAAGGGGTTTGCTAATATCTTTTCAAAAATCGTCACACAACTTATGTACACACTACCAATGTTAGATATGGATTCAATTTACTGTGATAAAACCCCATGACCAAAAGCTAATTGGGGTAAAGGGGTTCTTTGGATCTTACATATCCCAGATCACAATTCGTTGAAGGAATCAAAGCAGGAATCTGGAGACAAGAACAGAAGTAGATTCAATGAAGATTCAGCACATACTGGATTGTTCCTCATACCTTGCTCAGCCTACCTCCTTATATAATCTAGGATGACTTGCAGAGGAGTGGCGTCACCCACAGTGGTGTAGGCCTTCCTATATCAACCATCAATTAAGAAAATAACCGCCCCAGTTTCTGGCTATTTGGTTGGCCCTGCAGAAAGGCTCACCTTTTCCAAGAATGCAGGCAGACCCTGGAATCTCCACACCCTGCTCTCACACGCATCTGCCCCAGACCCCAGCCACTTCCTGAGACTCAGAGACCATCCCCCAGCTCCCATCCTGCCCTGGAACTCTCATCTGGACCAGAGATTCTATCCTGCCCCAGAACTCCCATCTGGACAAGAGGAGCTACCATTGGGACAAGATAAGGAGATCCCAGGGACTTCTTGAGACTAAGAGTCCAGCCCCCAGCTCCCATCAGGCCAGCACTCTCATCTGGTCCAGAGCTCCCATCCAACCCAGACCTTCCATCTGGACCAGAGAGAGGCTCTCTAAATCTGTCAACTCTGTCTGGACCAAGTGCACTGATAAGAGCAAGAACGAATCCATGAGGAGATGGGCAGATGCCAACACAGAAGTACATACAACAAAATAAAGAGCAATACAGCATCACCAGAACCTAGCCCTTCTCCAACAGCTAAACCTGAACATCACGGAATGGAAGAAGCAGAAGAAGACAGCCTTATAAGTAACATCATGAAGAGGCCAGAGCCTTATATAGAAGAAATCAAAAATAAAGTGGAGGAACAGACAAACAAAAAATGGGAAGAACACTATAAAAAAAAAACTAGAGGAAAGGACAATTAAAGCAGAAGAAAACAATAAGTCCCAAAAAGAAAATCATGAAAAAGCAAAAAAACAGACTACAGTAACAGTCCAAGACCTGAAGAGGGAAATAGAAAAAATGAAGAAGACACTAGGAGAAGGAATGTTGGAAATAGAAAATCTGAGTAAACAAACAGGAAACTCAGAGGCAAGTGTAACCAACAGAATGCAAGAGATAGAAGAGAGGATCTCTGGTGTTGAAGATACGGTAGAAGAAATAGATTCATCAGTCAAAGAAAACACATAAACCAACAAAGTCATGATCCAAAATGTCCAAGAAATGTGGGACACCATGAAAAGACCAAACCTATGAATAATAGGGATAGAGGAAGGAGAAGAATACCAACTCAAAGACACAGAAAATATATTTAACAAGATCATAGAAGAAAACTTTCCCAACATAAAGAAGGAAATGCCTATGAAGATTCAAGAAACCTATAGAACACCAAACACACTAGACCCCCCAAAAAAGTCCCCGTGCCACATAATAATTAAACAACTAAATGTGCAGAATAAAGAAAGAATATTAAGTGCAGCAAAGGAAAAAGGCCAAGTGACTTATAAAGGCAAACCCATCAGAATAATACCCAATTTCTCAATGGAGACTTTGAAAGCCAGAAGGACCTGGACAGATATAATGCAGACACTAAGAGACCATGGATGCCAGCCTAGATTAATATACTCAGCAAAAATTTCAATCATCATACACCGAGTGAACAAGACCTTCCAAGACAAAACCAGATTTAAACAATACTTAGCCACAAACCCAGCCTTACAGAAAGCACTAGAAGGAAAATTCCAACCTAAGGAAGTCAGATAGACTCTCAAAAACACAGGCAATAGATAACACCACAGCTGTAAACAACAAAGAAGAGAAGTACACACACGACCACCAAAAAATAAAAATAATAACACGAATGAACAATCACTGGTCATTAATATCCCTTAATATCAATAGACTTAATTCACCTATAAAAAGACATGGACTAACAGAATGGATACGAAAACAGGACCCATCTTTCTGCTGCATACAAGAAACACACCTCAATTTCAAAGATAGACACCACCTAAGAATAAAAAGCTGGGAAAAGATATTCCAATCAAATGGTCCTAACAAGCAAGCTGGTGTAGCCATCCTGATATCCAGCAAAATAGACTTCAAACTAAAAACAATCAAAAGACATGAGGAAGGACATTACATACTCATCGCAGGAAAGATCCACCAAGATGAAGTCTCATTTCTGAACATTTATGCCCCAAACACAAGGGCACCCGAATATGTAAAAGAAACATTACTAAAGCTTAAATCACACATAAAACTCCACACATTAATAGTGGGAGACTTCAATACCCCACTTTCACCTCTGGACAGATCTGCCAAATTGAAATGTAACAGAGAAATAATGGACTAACTGATGTTATACCTCAAATGGACTTAATAGATACGTACAGAACATTCCACCCAAACAAAAAAGAATATACCTTCTTCTCAGCACCCCACGGAACCTTCTCTAAAATCAACCACATACTTGGCCACAAAGCAAATCTAAACAGATACAAAACAATTGGAATAACCTCCTGTGTTATTTCAGACCACCATGGTTTAAAGTTAGATTTCAACAACAGAAAAAAACTTCAGAAATCCTACAATCTCATGGAAACTGAATAATGCTCAACTGAATCACCAATGGATTAAGGAAGAAATAAAGAAAGAAATTAAAGACTTCCTAGAGATCAATGAAAATGAAGTCACAACATAACCAAACTTATGGGACACTATGAAAGCAGTGCTAAGAGGGAAATTCATAGCACTAAATGCCCACATAAATAGTTGGAGAAATCTCACACTAGTGACTTGACAGGAAGAAGCAAAGTCTCCCAGGAGGAACAGATGCCAGGAAATTATCAAATTGATAGCTGAAATCAATAAAATAGAAATAAAGAGAACAATACAAAGGATTAATGAAACAGAGATGGTTCTTTGAGAAGATCAACAATATAGACAAGCCCTTATCCAAACTAACCAAAAGACAGAGAGAGAGCATGCAAATTAACAGAATCACAAATGAAAAGGAGGACATAACTACACACAATGAGGAAATCCAGAGAATCATCAGGGCATACGTCAAAAACGTTACTTCCATAAAACTGGAAAATCTAAAACAAATGGATAATTTTCGGGATAGGGACCACATAACTAAGTTAAATCAAGACCAGATAAACCATTGAAATAGTCCAATAACCCCTAAGGAAATAGAATCAGGCATTAAAGGTCTCCCAACCAAAAAAAAGCCCAGAACCAGATGGTTTCAGTGCAGAATTCTACCAGATCTTCAAAGAAGACTTAATACCAATACTCTTTAAATTGTTCCACACAAGAGAAGCAGAAGGAATATTACAAAACTCCTTCTATGAGGCTACAATTACCCTGATTCCTAAACCAAACAAAGATGCAAGAAAGAGAACTACAGACCAAACTCCCTCATGAACATTGATGCAAAAATACTCAATAAAATTCTAGCAAGGAGACTCCAAGAACACATCAAAACAATTATCCACCATAATCAAGTAGGCTTCATCCCAGGGATGCAAGGGTGATTCAACATAATAAAGGTCTTGGAGCGATCAGGAATACATGGAACATAACTAAACATAAGAAAGGCAATCTACAGCAAGCCAACAGCCAACATCAAATTAAATGGAGAGAAACTAAAAGCAATTCCACTAATATCAGAACAAGGCAAGGCTCTCTTCTCTCCTCATACTTAATCAATATAGTACTTGAAGTTCTAGCCAGAGCAATAAGACAACGTAAGGAGATTAAGGGGATACAAATTGGAAAGGAAGAAGTCAAGCTTTCCATATTTGCAGATGACATGATAGTATACATGAGTGACCCCAAAAATTCAACCAAGGAACTGATACAGCTTATAAACACCTTCAGTAACATAGCAGGATACACGGTCAACTCAAAAAAATCAGTAGCCCTCCTATATACAATAGACAAATAGGCTGAGAAGGAAATCAGAGATACATCACCCTTTACAATAGCTACAAATGATATAAAATAACTTGGGGTTACTCTAACTTAGCATGTGAAGGACCTATATGACAAAAGTGTAAATCCCTGAAAATAGAAATTGAAGAAGATGTCAGAAAATGGAAAGATCTCCCATGCTCATGGATAGCCAGGATTAACATAGTAAAAATGGTGATCTTACCAAAAGGAATCTACAGATTCAACTCAATCCCCATCAAATTACCAACACAATTCTTCACAGACCTGGAAAGAATAATACTCAACTTCATATGGAAAAACAAAAAACCCAGGATAGCCAAAAGAATCCTGTACAGTAAAGCAACCTCTGGAGGCATCACAATCCCCGACCTCAAGCTCTACTATAGAGCTACTGTAATAAAACTTCTTAATTTGGCTTTCTTTCAGTGAGAAATTTTACTTTCTCCACATGAAGATGTTTTCATGCAACTCATTAGCAGCCTTTACATTTAGTTTGAAGAACTCCACAGAATTTCCTGTGCTTATGGTGACGAACTCTATCTGCTACTCTTTTTCCGAGAAATTCACTATCTCTATTTCTGAAGCACAGCGTTGCTGATATTGATAGGCAGGTTTTTCTTTTTTCTCAACTCATTGAATAAATCTTCCTGGTAACTTGAGGTGTGAAAAGACCTGCCCACTATTTAAGGAATGACAGAATTCCCTAAGCAGGATATCCTGGACTATCTAACAGTAAAGAAAACAAGGTGAGCATAAGCATACGTTCATTGATCTCTGTTTTTTAACTGTGGGTGCAATGTGACTGAATGTCTGTCTCTAGGGAATATCTCTGTGACTCACCCACAATGATGGAACTGTGAGTCAAATAAACCTTGTCTCAATTAAAAAGATAAATTGTTAAATACAAGTGCAGTAATTTTCTCCTTATTCCCAGCATTTGGCTGGCTGAAGGAGAAGAATCTGAGTTTAAAGCCAGTCTGTGCTTAATAAACTGGGTGTAAACTGAACTGTATAATAAATCTCACCAGAAAAAAAACTTAAAATGGAATTTAAGGTAAAAATAGAATCAGAAACATGAGCACTGGAAGACGTGCTTTGAGGAAAACCTTCCTACATGTCAGAAATATAAACAGAAGGACTCTTCTGTCTCTCCTAAGAGTCCAACCAAGATCAATTGAAAACTAAATATTTCAAGAAGGAACTGTTCTTTTGCCTTTGGATTAACAGATATAGAAATATGTGGTCAGTATATCAGAACTCATCATCCTATGCATTCTACTCTAGCAGAAGTGTCTGTTGTTTTGAATGCACATAGACAGGAAGCTAAGTGGACAGAGGCTATATCAACCTGATGACCACACTGGACACCACCTTCCTGCTTCTTGGTGAGTCCTGAAATGAAAGTAGGTTAGCAAGTAAGACAGGGCTCCCACAAAAGCTAGACCTTCGATTAACACAAAGACTAGCTAATTGTAGTAGCATCTTAGGATAGTATAATCTCTTTGGGTTCCACTGAGGTGGCTTTACCTGGGTATTGAGCTGTGGAGCTTGGTTATCTCTATTCAACCCATGATGTATCATCTGAGTTTCAGGATGACTGGTGGGATTCTGGAAAGGAGACACTAAGAGCAAAAAATTTAAGGGTGGTTCTCAAGACTGTGCTTATTTTAGATATAAATGCTTATGGATATACAGACCAATACGAGAGCTATAGCTAGATAAAAGAAAGGATAGACAGCAGACAGTGATTCCATCCACGAGCAATCTCCCAAATACCTAAGTAATTATTTTTAAAATTAGTCATAGTGGACACATTGAGCCATTTATGGTCAAGAAGCATTACTGGGAAGGTATTGCTGATGTTTCAGCATTTCTAAAGGTAAAGGATGGAAACTGTGTTTAGTCTCTTCATGACCACCACAACACAGTAACCTTATGTGTGCAAAAGTGACACACATATCTTAGTGGCAGATCATAGCTTTCTAACTGGATTTAAGCTCTGCTCAAACACAAGAAAATGTGGCCTGGTTCTGGAAATCTAGCCAATTATCCAGAGCTAGTGAGGCATTTAATCTTGGAGAAATCTACAACTGCCACTTTCCCAAATAAGTTAATGCCTAATTGCATTCCAAATATCACCATATTTTTCCTTACACCCATACATTAAATCTAGCTCCAACATCCAAATAAACTTTGTTTGGCCTCAAAAGAAAACACTATTAGAAAATGGAAATAAATACAAATATAGATAACAAGTAATTGTACAGAATACATCTCCAGCAGATGCATCTACAACAGAGATTTTTCTGCAACTAAGGCTGAAGGAACATCCTGTCAGAAAGGGTGTAAGGATTGTGAGAACCAGCGGAAAAGGAAGCTTACTGTGAGGTCACGTTTCCTTGGAAGATGGTCAACACTAAATTTATATACATATAATAACATTATACACAGATTAGTCAGACTGTCTTTTATATTAAGAATGTGTGTGTGTGTGTGTGTGTGTGTGTGTGTGTGTGTGTGTGTGTACATAAGGGTGACTAAAGATAAAGATGTATTCAGTTTTTAAGTTTGAGATAGAACAGAGACAGAGTGGGAGAGCAATGAAAGAGAAACCACGATAGAGGGAGACATCATACAGGGAGAAAACGGGAGCGAGGGAAGTTCCCAAGAATCCACAAGGATGACTCCACCTTGGACTACTAGCAATAGTGGAGAGGGTGCCTCAGTTAGCCTACTCCAGTGTTCAGATCGGTGCATACCCTAACTGTCATGACAGAGCCTTCATTCAGTAACTGATGGATGGGTGGGAGGAGGAGGGAGGAGAATGGTATCTGTGGTTAGAACGTAATCTGAATAGAAAATTTATTAATAAAAATATGTATTTGAGAGAACAAAATACAGGAGAGATTGAGAGGAATGAAAGGAAGAGAAATGATAGAATTATAATTTATTTTTTAAAATATACTAACAAAAACTTTAAGTTTAGACATGTAGAGTAATATATAAAAACAATGCAAAAAAATATAGGAGATAATAAATACTACATATACATAGTACATTCCCAGAATTTGTGTAGCCAATAGTTAGTCCTGTTTCAAAATCCCATTTCCTTGCAATGTCTTTCAGCTTCTTGTCCTCTGACAGATTCTTGTAGAAATACATTGTTAGAATACTGATGTTTCTTATCTCAGTTTACTATTGTGTGTTTAATATGTCCTACTTAATTAAAGAATTAGTGATGTAGACTCAGGAACTAGCACTATAAAATAATAATCTGTAAAAATACAAAAATAATTTGTAGAATTGTACAAATTGAACAATCTCAGAAATTTCTATGTCAATCATTAAAAAATAAAGTGGAAAAACACAGCACAATAAATATGTATCTGGGTGTTTGATAAAGAATGGTAAGTGCACAGGGCTGCAGAGATCACTCAGGGGTGAAGTGTGCTCTGCAGTTGCAGATGACCCAATGTTAATCGCCAATGCCTACACCAGAGGCTCACAACTGTGAGACTCTAGCTGCAGGAGATCCAATCAATGCCCACTTTGGGCCTTCTAGGGCACCAGAACTCACATGCACACACTCACACAGCCATGTGTATATTCACATATAATTTTAAATGAAAATTTTTAAAGAATGTAAATCTTTAAAAATTTCAGTTAAAACAAAAATATTCTTGGTTTATTTCTTTGATTTTTGAAAATAAGTGGAATTTTATTATTCTAGAAATCTACACAATCAAGTAAAAAATTGAATAATTATAACTTGACACTGGATTACTAACAGAATGGTCATTTTGATTGACACATTAGGATTGCTGTTATAACATGAATAATACTGATTGGACATGTTGCACAGAAAACCAGAGGTGACATTGAGCCTAAGATGCAAAAAGTAACAATATGCAAACATTTAATATAAAATCAAATTTGATTATTTGAAATAAAAAGTGTTGGGTCCAGACTGCAACTCAGTTATCGTCATGTTGTCTGAAGAATTCCAAGAAGCTGTGATCCTCTAAGGCCATCGTAAAATGGGGACCACTTATGAAACCTCATATGGCAACATGCACCTTTAATCCAGGCACACAGGATGCACTCTAAGGTGCACTTTGAATTTAAAGCCAGCCTGGTCTACAAAGTAAGTTCCAGGATAAAAAGGGCTACAGAGAAACTGTGTGGAAAAAAATCGATAAACGTGGGAGTGACAGCGGATGTGCTCTGTTGGTTAGCTTTCCGTGCTGTGGTCAAGTAGATGCTTTGAGCCTCTCACAACATCCTGTAAGTTTTATTCTGGCTCTGCCTCTTGTCAGCTGAAGCAACACCATGCTGTCTGTGCTTCTAAACCATGTATGTACCGGTGAGTTCTCCGGGGAATGAAGGGTGTTGAATACCAGAGTTGAAATGTCGTCCTGGGAAGCTAGATCCATCCTCTGCAGAAACACTGACTTCTATGGTGGATATTGGTTCATGAGTTCATCTTAACTAAGTTAACTCTGATTCTACTCTACAGAGGCCCAACAGGAAAGAGAAGGGTCATATGGCTACACTATTAGAAGGAGATGGATCATCCAGCATGACTTTTTCTTTGCAGGCTTCTTCCTAATCCTGAGGACATTGACAGAAGCAGGTGGGTCCATCATTAAAACCTTGAGATACTACCCATCCCAATAGACAGGTGTCATTCTAACAGCAGAGCACATATCATAGGGTGTTAACTGGTGGCTTCTGTGAGTGACTCCTTGGTGAGTCTTTTGAACTTCTAAGTTAGGATCCAAGAAACCAGCCTCTCAGTTCTCTCCAAGATACTGGCACTCTCTGGCACTGTCCCTGGCATCAGCTTTGATCAATTAATTTTTGGGGGTTTTTCTAGACAGGTTTTCTCTAACCTTGACTATACAAGAGTTACTTTTTACACTAGACTGCCCATGAACTCAGATATTTGCCTGCCTGCGCCACCCAACTGCTATGATTAAAAGTGAGCCATAACACATGGCAGATAATTAATATTTTTAAATTAAAATAATCTTCCCCATTTCTATGCTCTCAAATGGCCATTTCCACATATTTGAAATTTTTATGTAATAATTTATGACTTTTTTAAATATGTGAGTCACTTGACAACCAGTGAAGTTACTACTTTTATCTTCACACATCTATGCTACAAATAGAATCTGTTTACCACTTTGCAACTTCTTAATTTGGCTTGCTTTCAGTGAGAAATTTTACTTTCTCCACATGAAGATGTTTTCATGCAACTCATTAGCAGCCTTTACATTTAGTTTGAAGAACTCCACAGAATTTCCTGTGCTTATGGTGATGAACTCTATCTGTTACTCTTTTTCTGATAAATTCACTATCTCTATTTCTGAAGCACAGGGTTGCTGACACTTATAGGCAGGTTTTCCTTTTTCTACTCACCTCATTGAATAAATCTTCCTTGTCACTCAAAGGCCAGAAATCTTTGCTCAGATGTATACTGCTAGGTGTGTTGAAATTCCCTCATGGGTTCTTTGCTTCTTTTATTATTCTGATTTCAGGATAATAATGTGCTCTGTGATTGTGATTATTTGGGTTGGACTTCTTTTGTGCCCTTTGACCTTCTTGGATTTGACCATGTTCATTATATTCCAAGTTTCAACAATGTACTAAACTTTCTTCTCTATGATGTTTTCTCTTTATTTTTATTAGTTCTCTTATTTCTGTCTGTTAATATTTTACTGATTCTTCTAGAATTTCACACATTGTACTAATTATATTCACCCCTGCCTAAATTCATCCTAGTTCTAAACCTCACCTACACAACCAAGAAAACTTCTATATTTCTTTACTCTTTCTTGAATTTTTATGACTCATAATTTGGTATTGGGATGGTATGAAAAAATTCTGCCATTCTTCTTCATTGAATTTTAATTTAGTTTCTGTATTTACCCATTAGATTATAGAATTCCTGGTCTAAGCACACTCATTCTCCTATTGTATAAATATGCTATTGAAACAACCTTCTAAATATCACAATGAGAGTCACAGCAGAGGAATGCAGAGAGTCAGGCATGGCAGCAAGACCCTTTTCCTATTTAGACATCAAGACGTCCCACATGTTTTTTCCAACTCAATAGTTGTATTCATGACTTAAGAGGGATATCACCAAAATATTTATCTTGTTGAATGATTAACTTCCAAATTTCATAAAATATTCTAGACAGTTTCTTTTTTAAGTTACATCATGTCTTTATTTTACAAAATATCTTCCTGTTTAAATTTAATTTCTTGAGACTTTCATAAATGAGGATTATATTTGCATCATTCCTAGCCATTGGAATATATCAAAAGAACTTGACATCTTATGCCATGGATACATTCCATGTCATGTTCTTTGCCTCTCTATCCTCAATGACTAGGATAAAAAAACAACCTGAATGTGTTTCAGCTGATGAATGAACAATAAAAATGTGTCACAGACATATTGTGGAATAACAATGAAACCATGAAATTTTCAGAAAAATAAATGCAACTATAAAATATTTAACTGAGATAACCTTGACCCAGAAAAAATGCCATATTTTCTCTTATCTGTGGGTCATAGCCCCAAATATTTATTCATGGTTTCTTATAATTCTATCACTTCATTAAAAATACTACTGTGAATTATTTGTTGTGGGCTTCATAGGTCTTTCTTTCCTCTGTGTTTACTACCAAAGTTTCAGCATTGTTCTCTGTCAGGTTTGACTTTCTGACCCATGCTTAAGTTCTTACAAAACACACCTGTGTATTGAAGAGAACCACCTCCTCTGCCACATGCAGAAGTTCTTTGTTTGGAAATAGACCTTTACTATTTCGTCTAACCTGGGAATGAAGAAGGGGAAATTGGTTGCAATTCTGTACCGGGTGACCTTTATGTCAATTTCTGCTTTTGGCTAGCTTGCTTCCTCTGTTTTGAGATCAGATATTGTTGTTACCTGGGCTTCTGGTTCGGTAAGATCACTGACCACACTCCACAATTGGGGACAATTTCTCACTGGGTCCATAATCACCTCTGCCAGGGTAGTGCTGCAAGATGTCCTCACTGGCTGGAGTCCATATTGTCTTCACTGTAGTGTTTTGCTATTGTGTCTTTCCTCAGGAACATCTACTATATGGATACAGAACATAGACCAAGATTCATAGGCTTTCAATCATGAGTCCAAATCTTTTTTATCACCAAGTGACCCAAGTGACAGAGCATTCTGCACTCTCAATGTTCCACATGCAAGGAGCACTAAAATGGTGGAGAAGCTATATGTCTGCCTCTAACTTATCACTTTCAGTGTAGGAAAATGAGCAAGCAGGTGGCCCAAGTGGCAGAGCAATGCTAGACTCTCAATGTTTCACATGCATGGGGTCTTAAATGGTGGAGAAACTATATGTCTGCCTCTAACTTATCACTTTCAGTGTAGGAAAATGAGCAAGCAGGTGGCCCAAGTGGCAGAGCAATGCTAGACTCTCAATGTTTCACATGCATGGGGTCTTAAATAGTGGAGAAACTACATGTCTGCCTCTAAATTATCACACTTAGTGTGTAAACACAGACCAGTTTGACCTCTGCAAATGAAGCTCTGTACAAGAGTACAGAATGGACAGAGTAGTTCAAAGGACTGTTTTCCTCCTATTTTGTTGTGGTTTTTCTCAATTCTGTGGTCCTATGGGCCAGCTCATCCTCACCCTGAGGTCTGGAATAGTCACAATGCAATTCTAATCTGAGTATTGTTAGATTTCTAGAGTCAGTGAGGGTGAATCAAGAGCATTTCCTTTTCTTCTGTCTTAGCGACCAAATCCATCTGTTATCTTACAGATGAATCTTCTACTCTAGCATCCGATGTAATTTATTTTTAAATACAATGTTTCATGACCAAATCTACTTTGTTATTTAATACTTACTCTAAATTCTCAGTTCACATATCTTAAGCATAGAAAGATATACCATATATGGTAGCTGGGGAACACTCATTACATGAAAATGACCATATTGTATTTGAGACTATCCTTGGGAACATACAACACATGAATATCTGCTCACCCCATAAATGAAGCCTATGACAGACCAAGCTGATTGCATCAAAGTTTAAATAGATGAATTTATGAGTTAAATGAGATTACTAATAGCAGTATGGATGAGGGCTTATTTGCAGACGCAAAAGTTGACTCAAAGCATTAATGAAAGCACCCCTCAAAGTAGGTGATGATCATGAAAGCCAAAATCAGGGAGGTCTCTGCACAACTTGCAGGGAGCTAAACAGGTGTTACATATCTCCACTTAGAATTCTACAGGTTGAGTAGCTTACTGTTCCTACAGAACTGGGAAAGGCTGATCAGTCTTGCAAGTTTCATATGATGTTTGTTTAGCTCCTGTATCCCCTGATCATTTCTACCTCTCACATTGAAACAGGGATGCTTCAGTTCTGAGAAAATGGCTGTATAAATGACCCTGAAGAAGTGAAAATTGACACTCAGCTCTCAGGAATGAAGATGGATCATTAATTTTTTTCTGTATCTTTCCGCAGGAAGTCATGACAAGCCTTCACTGTCTGCTTGGCCAAGCCATGTTGTTCCACTGGGACAACATGTGGATCTTAAATGTGACTATCATAAGGATCCTTACATATTAAAGCTGTACAAAGAACTTGGACCTCCTATCCCTCAGTTCCATGACAGAATAGTCCACAAAACCCTTCTCTTGGGTCCTGTGACACCAGAATATGGAGGAACCTACAGATGCTATAATTACAATCATCAGTACCCTAATGAACTGTCATCACACAGTGACCCGCTGCAGATCATAATTTCAGGTCAGAGATCATAATGGGAGTGAAATTTCATTTCCCCCAAAGCTCCTCATGTTTGAATTTTCAGAACGAGTTTTAGTCAGAGTCTCAGCAGTATAAAGGAATATTCAACACAGGGAAATGGACCCTATGGTGGGCATAACATAAACCCAAGGACATGCACTTTCTTGTGCCTAAGCCTTCATGACTGTTAAGGCAATGTTAAGGGGTGTTATATCAAAGATAAATTGGGCTTGAAGATAGAATTCAGACATTAAAAAGTTGATATCAGGATGGGAGATTATGCTGACTCTGTAGAACCACAATGGCTCATATACCAAATAAGGAAAATGCTGTTGTGGGCAGAACAAAGTATCATGAGGGAGATGCCCTACTGCTCATTCTGACAGTGGAGGAAGAGTCCAAGTGCTAAGAAATGCTTGAGATCTCTAGAAGCTGGAAGGAAAAAAGTAATGGATACTTCCCTAGTGATACCAGCAGTAAGGTATCTCTGTAGACAACTGATTTATTCTGTTTGTTTCAAAATTCTGATCTTTACAACACTTGTGTTCTTTTTATAAATATCATTTGTTATGAAAGTGATTTGAAACTAATATAGAAATCCACATCAAGGGAAAATTGAAAACTTGGCAGGGATGTGCAGAGAGCAAAAAAAACCAAGTTGGTTTTTTTGTTGTTTTTTATTGTTGTTGTTTTGTTGGGTTTTTTTTTTTTTTTGCATCAACGTGGAGGAAACAATGCTCATGATGCTAGATCTGGAATGCCTTATAGAACTTTGAATAATAGAGAAGGTTAGAAGAGTTGCCCTGATATATCTACCTTCACTACAAATTCCCTTATCTTGCCAATTATTATACTTAGTCCAAAGTAGTATTAAAAGGTCTCATGATTCAATTCAACCTGGTAGATTCAATACAGGCAGGTCCAGTCCCCTCCTTCCAGACTGAGCAAAGTGTCCCTGTGTAAGCCCAAGGTTCCAAACAGCCAGCTCATGCACTAAGGATAGGTCCAGGTCCCACTGCCTGGGTGCCTCCCAAACAGTTCAAGCTATTCCATTAGCTCACTTATCCTGGAGGAGATGGAAATGGAGGGGAGGGGTTCGGGGAAAGGTAGGGATAGGGGCAGGAGGGAGGAGGACAGGGGAACCCATGGCTGATGTGTAAAAATAAAACACAAATATAATAAATAAAAAAGGAGGGGAAAAAAAGGTCTCATGAAGGAGCATGACATAAAGTTTGCCAAGTTTCCCGAATTCCCCAAACATAGAAAGGAACAACAGGAACTGTGGTAGACGGTATCAGCAGATACATTCTCACAACAATCCATTGGGGAAATATTGTGCTGCTACTAGAGTCACAGAATTGGGAAAGGTTCAGAGAATGATGGGGAGTCTGTGTACAAAATTAACACAAACAGAGACAAGGAAACTGGGACACTGACGGGAAGAACAGGTCAAGGGAGGAAAACAGATTTTCTTGGATGCATAGACTGGCATCAGGTTCATACTCACAATCTCCTTATTCCTAGGAATCTACAGAAAGCCTTTTTTGTTGGTCCTACAAACTTCCCTGGTAAAAGCAGGAGAGAAAGTGACCCTGGCGTGTCATTCAGAGATCATGTTTGGAACCTTCATTTTGACTTCACATAGAAAGAAAATAATAAAGGCTTCTTTTGAGCTTTCGGCAGAATCTCATCTTGGGAGGTCCCATGCAAACTTCTCAATAGGTCCTGTGACACCTGACCATGCTGGGACTTACACATGCTATGGTTCTTACAATCACACACCATATGAGTGGTCCGAATCCAGTGACCCTGTTGACATAAAGATCACAGGTAAGTGAGTGTTACGTACTGCTCATGCTCTCTGTGATACAGAGTAGTTATTCTATATGCTGGAAGTCCTGGGAAGTAACGTGGAAGATGAGCATGGGAAATGTAGAGAAAGACAGCCTTGGTGAGAATATTACTGACATAAATAAAATGGAGACACAATAAGAGAACATTTGTTATATCATATAGCACAGATACAGAGCAGTCAAAGGAATCATAACTGGAGGTAAAGAGAAAGGGGTAACTTGGTGAGCTTGGTAGGAATCAGAGACAATTATTTTTTTCTACTAATGTTCAAAGGCCTCAACAGTTTGTATTTTTGTTTACCTTCTACCTCCATGAGACATCTGTCAGAAGACCTAGACAAATCATTTGTCTGACTTGAGTTTATGTGTTGGGTAGGGCTGATTCTTCATGAGTCCTGAGACCTTGGTGCAGGTGACAGACACAGAATTTTTATGTTGATTAACAATCTTCCTTTCTTGTGGTTGACTGATTATTCATCCTAGAAAAGCATTACCTTAGGAAATTGAGTAGACCTCCAATCGCTATCTGTTTTATACATCTCCAAACTGTTTTCTGTCCATGTTCCAATTATTCAGACATTCTAGGATGGCTGAAAAAATGCTACAGGGTTGTCCCTTGGGATAAGCTGATACAAATAAAGCCGAAACACGGACGTATATACATACAGTAAGTCAGAAAGAGGGATTGAGGGAAAGACTCAGAGCTAGAGAGGGCTGAGGAAATAGTGAACACAGCATGTGATGGGAGAGAAAACCCGCCAAAGACTTAATCTGGACTAGAAAATTTGAAAGTAGAAATGGAGAAATAATGGGAGATATTGGATTTTTCAACATACAGCTCGGGAAGCAGATGATAGGTCACTCTAAAGTACACACACCAAGAGGAACAAGAGAGGGGAGATCATCATGGCCCCTGATCAAGGGAAATAAATACATTCATAGAACATTCCATGCTTTGAAAGAGAGATCGATTAATATGGAAATGTAAAAAGAGACAAGATAGGATTTGAATAACTTAGAATGAACTCAGATTCTGGATTATCAGCATACATAGGATGAAGGAATCATGAAACTGGAAACTAACCATGAGGGAGGAGGAGATTTACAAGGAGGGATGGGGAAAGAGGTGGAATACATATGCCATGGAAGAGGAAATGGGGGAAAAGGACCAGCAAAGGTGGTACAAGTGAAGGAACCAGGAAGAACTGTGTGAGGACGTCTTAATGAAGCCCATTACATTGCATTCTAATTAAAACAAAATAATCAGTGCTTCTAATTAAAAGAATTGATTGACAAAACATTTGGAAAAACTGAAATGACAAAAGAGAACAGAATGAAATCAGTGGAAGTTCATGGACAAGAGAGAATAACAGCATAGATAATATATAAAGAACAGCACTTAAAGAAAAAGAAGCCATGAAATTATTTAATTATATTTTAAATTCAAGTTTTTAATGAAAACAAATATACTAATACATCATATATACAGATGAATATTTTATAATAAATTCAATTGCTACATAATATTAATATATGTTAGTGAAACAAAATTAGAAAGACAGATGGTATGAACCTATGCATATGGGGCAGAAACTGATAAAAAAAATGTAGGGTTCCATGATTGAAGTCAGAGACTCAGCAAAATAATGTAGGAGGAAAGGGGGAGAGGGGAATGTTGCACGAATCCTAATTGATCTTTTAATAAAACCTGGAGCCAGGTATCAGGGTGAAATCTGAAAGTTCAGAGAAGCAGAACAGCCACAGCCGCCACCTCTTACCTCACCAACTCCTCAGCCTGAAGGCCCCACTTCCTGTCTCCTCCAGCCTTATATTCCTTTCTCTGCTCAGCCATATCACTTTCTGTCTCAACTTTTCTAGTGCTGAGATTAAAGGGGTGTGATCCCAAGTGTGCCGCCACTGCCTGACTGTTTCTCTTTTAGACTGGATTAATCTTGTGTAGCCCAGTGTGGCCTTGAACTCACAGAGAGCCAGAGGGATCTCTGCCTCTGCCTCACAAGTGCTAGGATTAAAGGTGTGTACCACCATCACCCAAACCTCTATGGCTAGCTCTGTCCTCTTATCTTCAAGCAAGCTTTATTTCCCAGATTACAAACAATATATCACCACAGGGGAATAGATGGTGAAGTAGAAAGAAGGACAGTAAAGGTGTAGCAGAGAGAGAGAGGGAGATCACAGACCAGGAAGGAGAGAAAATGAGGAGGGAATTAGCAATGGGAAGGACCTGCCCCTCTAACTGTCTCTGCCTCTTTTTCTTCAAGGTTTATACAAGAAACCTTCTCTGTCAGCCCTGATGGGCCCTGTGGTGATGTCAGGAGAAAAAGTGACCTTGTCCTGCATCTCTGACCATCAGTTTGACATGTTCCATCTGTCCAGGGATGAAGTGCCTCAGGGGCATGGGCTGCCTGCAGAGCAGAGCCACAATGGGACATTCCAGGCCAAATTCCTGGTCGGTCCCATGATCCAGAAAGGCAATTATAGATGCTATGGCTCTTTCAGGAACTCTTCCCATGTGTGGTCATCCCCAAGTGACCCCTGGTACATTCCTGTCACAGGTAAGAAGGCCTCACAATTATTACATGTCTTTGACTAGTGAAGTCCTAAAGCCATGTCTGAGAACCATCCAAATGATGATGGAGAGAAAGTATCATAGGCTGCTACAGAGAAGGGTTGCTGGGAGTCATTTTGTAATATACATACAAATATAACATATATATTAAAACATTGGTCTCAGTAAGATACATGTGTGTGTGTGTGTGTGTGTGTGTGTGTGTGTGTGTGTGTGTGTACATGTAACAATACTAATCAAAGGCAAAGAGGCTATCAACTTAAGGGAGTATGTAGAAATCTTGGCAAAAGATTATGTGGCAAAGGCTGGAGACAAAGGAGGGGGAAAGGGGGATAATTATATTTCATTTAAAAATATTTCAATGGATATCAGATTACAAAATAATCAACAAGGAGCCTCCCAAACAATCCTTATCTTGCTTGCCCAGCCACACTGAGATGTGTATGTATCCAGGGTGAAAAAGGTCAGGAAAGACTCATTAGGTGTAATCTTGCAATCAGTTTGTGTAGATCAAAGAAGGAGCAACCCTCCTGAGCTCTCATCACATAGACCTCTCCACAGTATTCCCATTGACCCATCACAACTTGAAATCCAAGGAGAGAGTCTGTTCCTCAATTCAAACCACGTAATGTCATCCTTTCATTCTAAAGGGCCAGCACTAAGAGGTGTAGTGGGTTCTGGTTACTGTGCAGATTCATAGGACTTATCATAAGTAGAAAGCAGATAGCCTTTTGATGACCTCTCCTGTCCCCTTCCCTAGTAAACTCATCAAGAAACTGCACTTTGTGCACAGAACTGGACTCCAAAACTTGTGAGTAATTGATTCCTCTTCTCTATTGTAGAAATTCAAGGACCAAAGAAATACTCTTGCATTCATGTTTTGGCCCAGCTCCCTCCTAGCTCTGTGGTCTTAACATCATATCCCCTCTGATTCTTAAACTCTGTAACATCAGAAATTTTTGGAAACAACATGGAAACGGTACCCAAGATCTCCTACAAGTGAAAAGGAGAGCAAATGTTATTGTCTTACCAAGAAAATGGGGTCATGCTAGTTCTGTGTCCCCTGGAGAGGGGGTGATGGGTCATGATACAGGAAGAAAGCGAGCAGAAGAGAAGACTTTTTAAAAATATTATCTGTGGCAGAATAGACTTGACTTCCTTTTATCCCTTTGGGAGAATTTGTTGTCTGTTTCAAATGTGTTGTAGATGTACAAGTTGCTAAACAGGTTAACTGAGCAGTGGTCTCAATCTCAGATAAAGAGATTGAATACATGACCTTTACCTGATGTCCTGCAGTTTACTGCCACAGGCAGAATGTCCATATATTCTTGGATGTGTGGACATCTGCTGGAGCATGGTCAACTTACTAGTAACAACACCCTTGAAACTGACACTCATGCCCTCCACAGTTATCACTTGCCTATATCTCCTTGACTAGGGGTGGGACTTCACATCTACCTCCACTCTTCATGCTGGGATTTTGTCTTGTTTGATCTTGCACCACTTTTGGGTGTGCTATGGTAACCTCTTCATCAGTTCATATATTCAACTGCCCTGCAGTGTACAGAGACAGTTTCCCTATAATAATCCACAGGCATTTTGGGGAATCTTTTCTGTAATCTCTTTCACAGTGATGCTGAACAATTGGAGAAGGATTTGAGATATAAACAGCTGATTTAGGGGCAAGATTTTTACAGTCTCATATTCTCCACAACTTTCCCAGTTGTGGGTATCTGAACTAATCACCATCTATCACAAACATAGACTTCACTGTTGAGAGTTGAAAATGCATTAATAGGAGCCAGGAGGTAGTGGTGCATGTCTTTAATCCCAGCACGCAGGAGGCAGAGCCAGGCAGATCTCTGTGAGTTCGAGGCCAGCCTGGGCTACAGAGTGAGTTCCAAGAAAGGTACCAAACCTGCACAGAGAAACCCTGTCTTAAAAAAATGCATTAATATATGGGTATAATGATAAGCCATTAGGAGTCAGTTTAATACTATTTTCATTGAACAGTATATTATTCATAAGTTTTCCATCAAGACTCTTGCCTGAAAGAAATATTATGTTAATTATCTATCAATCAGAAAATATTATGCAATCTATCAAAATGGAGATACTAAGATTTGCCTCTTATTGGGTTCACACCTTCCTCCAGATAATCACAGGATCCTGCATATTCTGATTGGGCTATCAGTGACCATGATCCTTGTCTTCCTCATCATCCTCCTTTATTCTTGTTGCTCTGCCAAAAAGAGTAAGTCTCAGGAACAAGCCAGTGAGTGTCATCTGAGTAGTGTGAGAAAACAAGAGCAGAGAAATACAGGTGTGTATTCTTTACTTACAAAAGGACACTTGGGCTAAGACAGGGAAACTGAGGCAGGGTTTTCTAGAGAGGAACCAGAGTCCTTGGTCTTCCCCTCAGCTCTTAGACCACTAATTCCTCACTGCACCTTCTGCATCTTTACATCCAAAGCATGCACTAATATCCAGAAGAAGGTTTTATTTTACAAAACATAATGAGACAGGAGGGGAGAGGAAGAGAGAATGTGCTGAAGAAAGAATTACTGGGGTACAGCATTTGTAGGGCAGGGCTGTCAAAACAGAGTAGCAGAAAATCTGGTTCTAATTTGCTGCAGATGAGCAACCTTGGGTTTCACCATATCTCTCACTAGTAATTTGGATTTGAAATGAGAGTGCAGAAGTACTTTATTATGTGGGTTTGATTACTTCTGTCTCCTAAAATGCAGTCATCATGGATCAAGACTCTGAAGTGAGAGCAACACTGAACAGACAGGTAGGTCCTCCTGAGTCTGCTCTCTCCCATACAGTCTAATATTCCTTCATTCTCTGCAAGAATATGTGCACACAACATCACTTAACATTTACCTCTTTCTAGGATCCTGAAAGACAAGGAGTGCAGGAGGTGGCATACTTCGAATTTGATCAGATGATCTTCAAACAAAAACTGACCACTCCCAATTCCCAGATTCCCAAGAAATTTTCCACAGATCCCAGTATGTACATGGAAGTCAGGAAATGATAAACTGAGATCAAAGATTGTCTGTACTCCATGAGTTCTCCAAGATCTGAGGAAGTCTTCTGTGGAGACCACAGCCCTTTTTCCAGGAAAGACTGATAGATGCGGTGAAATAACAGCTGGAATCTGAAGACAGAGGTCTCTAACTTTAGACCGTTCTTCATGATTCTTATATGGTTCTCAAAGTGGCTTTCCTTTACTCACAGATTTTATGGTCCTTACTACCCACTCAACAGAAATCAAACTCCATGGGTCTCTATCTCATTTCACTCTGATAGACCTCTACAACCTGACTAGCTGTAAATTCTAAACCTATTTAAAGCTGTAACCATGATAAGTGTTTCACAATTCTATATTAACAAGAAGCTCGCTTTTTTATTAGTATATATTTCCAACATGTTATATGTTACACAATATACTTCATCTCATGACAGTTTCTTATATATATACATATATATATATATATATATATATATATATATATATATATATATGTGTGTGTGTGTATGTATTTTGATCATACTCACAAAGTAGTCTCCTATCTTGACTTTTTCATTCAGTTATTCTTTTTTATTAAGGAATTTTATTCATTTTATATACCAATCCCAGATACCCTCTCTTCCCTTATCCTGCCCCTTCAACCATCCTCCCCAAATCACTCCCCCCCCCATTTCCTTTTCCAACAAGGCAAGGCTTCCCATGGGAGTCAGCAGAGCCTGGTACGTTCAGTAGAGGCAGGTCCAAGCCCCTCCCCCTGCATCAAGGCCGTGCAAGGTGTTCCGTCAAAGGCAGTAGGCTCCAAAATCCCAGCTCATGCACTAGGAATGGATCCCGATCACACTGTCAGGGGGCCCCTCAAAACTTTCTATCATTCCTACTAATATCTTTCAAGAAGGCCACTCTTAACACTGGGCCTTATCATATACTGTTCTATGTATAAAAGTATTCTCTCACCAGGGGTACATACATATTTCTTTAATATTTTAATACAGACTTCTCTATTAAAAAACATTTTCTAGGATATAATGGAGGTAATAAATCTCCTCCTTCTCACATTTCCATTACATGCTTTTGAAAATTTAGTTCCTCTGTATCAAAAACTTGCCTTTTGGAAGAGAACTCATTAAGACTCAGGAAGTAAACAATATCTCACAAGTCTCAGGAAAATCCTGAAACATACAAGATTGACAAGGGTCCTCCCCAATACTATGAGAAATAACAACAGCTGAGGAGAGGAGCTTCTCTGATTAACTAAGCTGCGAGAAATTCATTCAGGTAGCTCCAGGGATGCAGCTTTCATGGGTCATCACACATATTGGCATGGGCTTTTTGAGATGCAGCCACCTTTGAGTCACCCATGTTCCGATATTTATGCAATCATCCATGGTGCTGTAATTAATCCTAATAAACTCATTAATTCAGTGAAATAGACTTGAACTGTTCAATTTTGACCTGTCATTGGTGCCCTGTCTGGGATTAACTGTTTGCTCATATCTGCCCAGAAAGAGCCACACAATCTATGTATACACTACCAGTCATTGAATTGTTTTATATTGATAAAATAAAACCCCATTACCAAAAGCTAATTGGGGTAAAGGGTTTATTTGGTTTACATATCTTACACAATTCCAGTACAAAATCCATTGATGAAAGCAAAGGCAGGAAACTGGTGGCTGGCCATGAAGCAGACTCCATGGAGTTTCATGTCATACTGGATTGTCCCTCATGCCTTGTTCAGCCTACATTCTTGTACAATTTTAAATGACCTGCCAAGGAGTGGTGCCATCCACAGTAGTCTATGCCTTCCCACATCAACCATGAATCAAGAAATGCCCAACAGACTTGCCTATAATCATATAGACAAATTTTTTCAGTTGAGACTCTTGCTTCTCAAATGACTATAGCTTGTATCAAATTGAACAAAAACCAACTATTACAGTACCCCATACATTCTCTTCTGCATTTTCCTGAACTGACTGTGAGAAATATTTGCCTGTCTGTCTCTTTGCTGTTTTGAAACAGGGGCATGCTAGGTAGCCTCCAACTTGTAATCTTGCTGCCTCAGTATTCCAAGAGTTAAGATTACAGAGCTACCATCAGATGTAATTATATGTTATCTTCTAATACTCCCTTGGCGGTCTTTTACAGGAAGGCTGCATCTGGGTGTGCCAGAAGGAGACCACTCATATAATGGACCTAAAGGACATCCCTGGAGACATTTACCAAACCTTGAGAAACATAACTGACCAATAGTGGAGCTACTCTTCATTCCTTGGAGCAAAATAATCCATTGATATCTCTTAACTGGTTTATGCATATTAGGTTCCCACACAGTAAAGGCAAAATTATCTTGGTCCTGTGACGCCGGGGGAATTTGAAAAAAGCAATCCCTACTATCTAAAACTAAAGTATAGCCACATAGTGGTGGCACATACCTTCAATCCCAGCACTTGGGAGGAAGAGCCAGGTGGATCACTGTGAGTTCAAGGCCATCCTGGTCTACAGAGCAAAATCCAGGACAGGCACCAAAACTACACAGAGAAACCCCATCTCAAACAAACAAAAAAACTAAAACATAGTAAGATGGAGGAATATCACTAAGGTGGGGGAGACCTGGCTGTGTAGACCCCATCTTTTCCATTTTACCATTAACTACATGAAGATCCTGCAGGAGGCAGTAGAGGCCCAATCTCTCAGGGATAACAAATATGGGAGTATTATGTTTACTTGTGGATGGTTCTGTGTGCCCTCTCTTTAGCTGTTCTGCAACTAATTCTTTTAGGATTGACAGCTTTGGTCAATTATAGGCCACTGTTCCACCCATCCTTCTTGATCCAAGATCCAAGTGAATGGAATGGGTCTAGGGGGCTCGGTCATGGTTGATCTCATAAGTACATTGACCCTTAAAATTGGGGGTGCAGATCTCATGCAGGGTCAAAGACCATAAGACCCACCTTTTCATAGACCTTGGTGTCATCAAAAAAGATCCTGTCATCTGTAATTAGAACAATACCCATATCCTCCAAAATATCTCTGCCTGACAGGTTCCTAGGCACAGTGGAAATGATAATGTGCATTGCCATCAAGGTCCTTCCAATAGACCAGATGGGTGGTCATCTTAGAATCTTGTTGGCCTCCCACACCACTGAAGGGGGTGGGCTGGATTTACACTCCCAATGAGGGAAGCAAGTGCCTCAGTCTTGGTTAAAATAGTCTGCACCAGTGTCCACTAAGCCTTTAACAGCTTGTCCATCAAGATAGATTGGTCAGCATCAGGGAGTGTGGGGAAAAAATGGGCATTGTCCAATAGATCCTTGGATTACCAGAGCCTCCTCTTACTGGTAGGGCAGAGGAGTACCCTGCCTGGAGTATAAAGGGGCTGGTACAAATCAATACCTCAGGAACTCTAATCAGCACCAGCTAAGGTGTTTATGTTTTAGTTGCAATGGTTCCAGAACTAGATAGAAGTTGTGTCTATTTTTTCCCATAAAGGGACCAATGATTAATCCACTGAGTTATTCCCATTATAAGGTAAAACAAAAAAACAAAAACTCAGCTCTGGGACAGTCAAGACACAGCTCATGCTGTGGCAGACACTCACAGGCCAGTCCTGGGAACTCAGGGGTCCCCTCAGATGCCTTTCCAAGCTCCATGATCTGCCAGACCTGACCCTCTAAAAAGGCAGAGGACCAGTGAATTCCACTCAAATGATTTTAGAGCCCAAGCCCCAAATGGGTGTGCTGGTCTGGAATCTAAGCAGCTGCAGACTCCTTTTGGTCCACCTAGCTGAGTCCTGCCCAAATGTGTTCAGCAGAAAATTTGCTCCCTCTCTGTCTCTCTCTCTGTCTCACTCTCTCTGTCTCTCTCTATCTCTCTCTGTCTCTCTCTCTCTCTCTGTCTCTCTCTCTCTCTCCAAGTCTCATTTTACTATTTTGATTTTATTCCACCTGAGAAGATCCAAGCAAAATATTACCGTGTTATGACTTGAAAAATAATTGACAGTGATTTTATTTCTCCTTTTATAGGCACTCCATACATTAGTTCCTAGGACTATAAAGTTACAGAGCTGTTGCTATGAATATTTTGATACTTTTACGTTGGATCTTAGCAAACATCCAAATATTTTACAAAATGATTTGTCTCATAGGACTGATTAGAACCCATATTAATTCCACTCTAACAGTTGTGAATCCTTGAGTGTGAGACCCAAGTTTCATTAACTTGATTTCTATTTAAAGAAAAATGTTCTAACCTTCTCTGAGGACTGAGGTCCTCACATGGTTTGCCTGCTGTAGAGATCCTTGCAAATGCAAAAACAAATCTCAAAGGCAGTAAGAAAACATGGTTCAGTATGACTTTGTTGGCTTGGCTGGTACAAACTTCTGGAGTCTAACACCAAGCAGTTTATTTTAAGCATATTAAAATACTAAGCATAGCAAACTTAGAGGGGGAAAAGCTTTCTTGTATAATATAACCCCCAGCACAAAAGGAAGTATAATAACATCACTACTCAACTCAAAGTACATCTCATTTCTTCCAAGAAGATAGGCTCTAGAGATAGTCTATCTGTATTAGTTTAAGGGTCTAAGGAAGGATCTGGCATGGTCTCAGACAAACAAATAGTATAGAGGTCATTTGAGCTAATTAGCCACTTCTGGTCCTGGTGGTGGGATCCTGGGGGAGCTCCTGGCTATACAGATAATGTAAGGTTCATGTAGATGATTAAGCATCTGCAGTTCTGGTTATAGAAGCATGATATGCCCTAGAATTTCAGATAACAATGAGATCCCCTAGACTACCGGTTACCTCTACTCCTGTTGGTGAGAGATTGTCATGATCTGTCCCTGCAGATCGCACAAATCACCAAGCTATTCATCTCCTCTAATTCCAAGACTTCTAGGGGGAAATACAGGTGATACATCTTTTTCTTTGAAAACACAATTCTCTGTGTTTAACATTCCTGGTTTTGCAAATGTTCAGTGGTCACAAGGACCTTGGTACTCTCAACAAGATGTCATAAGGAAATTTAAAAAGAAAATTTGCAGCAAAATGGGTGTAACAAGAAATCATTACTCACCATAACAAGCTAGATTCAGAAAACTAAATACTGCATGCTTAGGTATATGGAAGCTATACTTATAATTGTTCCTCTATTTTAATTTTTATTAGCTATTTGGGTTAGCTTATAAATATGGGGTTTCATTATGGCATCTTTATACATATGTGTCATATTATGTACTCTTGTGTGTGTGTGTGTGTGTGTGTGTGTGTGTGTGTGTATCTATGGTTACAAAACTATAAAGTCATGAGTGTTGGAGGGCCCTGTTGCTTGGTGGTCACAGCCCACCATGTCTGAACAGCTCTCTGAAGATCAGAGCAAAATGGAGAACTCCCTTCCCCCAACAATGGTTTCCTGCTCTCTGTCTGACCTTCCTTAGAAGCTGCCTTTGATTACAAATGCCTGAGTTACCTTGAGTGTGACCTTTGACATAGTTCTCTGCCAGAGCTCTCCCCTGGTGCCCATGTTAGGTGGCATTGAGCTCCAGCTGTATGATAGGAGCGTGCTGCCAAATGCAAATTAAGTGATACCCCAGCCACTGTTCCCAACCTAAGGGTTCCCGTTACTCTGGAATAAAGCTGAGCTGTCTCACTGAAGTTATATTCCAGAAGGCTATTTCCTTCGTGCTCACAGGCCATACAAAGCCCTGTTCATGGTTTCTACCACCTTTGTCATCATGGCCTAATGACCAAACGACCATGTGGGGAAGGAGAACTCACAATGAGGAGAAATGAATAGACCTTAATAAGTATTTTTTAATTGTAATGCTGAAGTGAAGGCATCTTTTTGATCCTGTTTTCCTAAGTCACTGGCTTATATAATCCTTAATTCCTCATAGTTTATGATGATCCCTGAAACTTGCAGGGAGGGTGTGATATAGAGAGGAAAGGAGCTTAAGGAGGGTGGAAAACATAGTGGGTAATGGAATGCAGGTGACACAAAAGCAGAAAGAACTAGAGGAAAGGAAACCAGCAGGATCAGGGAAGACTGTGATCTAAAGTCTTCCAAGTACAAATTGAATCATTTTGTACTAACATCAGTGCAATTGACCTAAAATCCTATATAGAGACAAAGACCCATCTTGGAACATCTGCATCAATGCCTTCAAAGCCACAGAGAACTTCACAAAAGAAGGGAAGTGGAAAGAACTTAGGAGCTGGAGGATGGGGAGGTGACCTGTGTGTGAGTGGCTGGTCTCTGGATATAACATGGTTGTGACAAAAATGAACTGTATCCATGGCATGCTGACTAAAAGTCCTTCAGCTACATTCTCAAGAGTGTTGTAGTGGGATAAAGTAGTGAGACTTGTTTCTGAATACTTTTGGCAGCTGTAATTGATAGTGTTACCTTGGTATTTCTGCCAGTGTGAATGTTAATTGAAAATGTTACCAACCCATGATCTCGGATCACCCAAAAATAGAATCTGACAGAAAATCTTTCTAAATCAGAAAGAGTTGTCCAATGGTTAAGTATGAGGGTAAATTTTTTCTGTTTAGTTTAATTGTTGTGAGAAGACCTGCCCACTGTGTAGGGAGTAGCATCATTCCAGAAGCAGGATATCCTTAAATGATTGGCAGTGAAGAACACAAGCTGAGCATATGCATGCATTCTTTTTTTTTTTTTTTCATTTTTCGAGACAGGGTTTCTCTGTGTAGCTTTGCACCTTTCCTGGAACTTGCTTTGTAGACCAGGCTGGCCTCGAACTCACAGACATCCGCCTGGCTCTGCCCCCCTAGTGCTGGGATTAAAGGCGTGCACCACCACCACCCTTTTTTTTATGCATGCATTCTTGATCTCTGCTTTTTAATTGTGGGTCCAACATGATCAATTACCTTTCTCAAGTTATTACCTCTGTAATTCACTCAAAGTGATGGAATAGGCAGGAATGAAGACCTTTTGTACATTGAAAACAGCAGTAAGAATGGTTAAAAGTGAGGGTGGTAATGCACATCTGTGTTCTAGAATTTAGTAAGCAGAAGGAGAAGGAATTCAGTTTGAGTACAGTCTGTGTTTCATAAATAAGTACTGGGATAAACTGGGCTGCATAATAAACCCTGACAGTAATAAACAACAAGAAAATTTTTGTTAAAATAGAAACAGGAATTTGAGTACCACTAGGCATTGCCTTGAGGAAAGAACTACTTTAAGGTTAGAAATATAAACTGAATTCTTGGTCTCTTCTGTGAGTCCAGCCAAGACCAACTGAGAACTAATATTTCAAAAAGGAACTATTCCTTTTGTCTTTGGAGTAGCAGATAGAGAAATGTGTGGTCAGGAACTAAGACCTCACACATCCTGTGGGTCCTACTCCATCACGAATATCTGTTCTTATGAAGACACACAGGCAGGATGCTAACAGGCTGAGGCTGTATCAGCATGGCCACACAGGACACCAACTTCCTGTGTCTCAATGAAACTGGAAACTTCACTGCAAAGCGCCCTGTACTAGCACTCGCTTCTGTTGCTTGCTTCAAAGGTCAATGTGTTCATAAAACCACAGTTGCTACAGCTTGGTCTGTGACCCTAGGACTCTCTTGCACATCATGTGAGCTTACTTACTTGTTACTAAGTCTTGAAATGAAAGTGGCTTAGCAGGGAAGACAGGACTCCCACAAAAGCTGAACTCTCTCTCATCACAAAGACTAGGTGATTTTAGTAGTAGTCAAAGACAGTCTAGTCTGAGCAGTGGGAAATGTTTGCCTCTATTCAACCCATCACAAACTGTCTGAGGTTCAAGGTGACTGTAGGCTTCTGAAAAAAAGATACTGAGGAACTGAAAACTTACTAGGGACCCTCAAAACTGTGCTTATTTTGAAAAAAAATGTGTTGCAGCTATGCAAACATACACATGATAGCAGAGTTGTTAAAAGAAATGACAGGGTTGGGGATTTAGCTCAGTGGTAGAGCACTTGCCTAGCAAGCACAAGGCCCTGGGTTCGATCCTCAGCTCAAAAAATAAAGAAAGAAATGACAGGCAGACAGGTGAAAGTAGATGATGGATGTAAGAAAAGATAAATAGGTAATTGAGAGATAGATTTATACATCACAAATACATAAATGTTTGCCTGAAACATTGGCTGATTGATAGAATGAAAAGAATAGATAAAAGATTATTAATAATTGATATCTATATATGTGTGATAGATGACATATAGATAAATAGATGATTGATAGATTTCGATAGATAGATAGATAGATGATAGATAGATAGATAAAAAATAGATAATAAATGGTAGAGTGATAGATAAAACATGATTACAGATGAAAGTGATATATATAATTGGCATACCCAAACGTATAGAACACACTAAAGGTGTTCATAACACTAAGCAAATGAATGAAAGTACTTTATTGATATAATACAAGAGACAGCTGTATTCCTAAAAGTTCTGGAACAAAAAGAAGAAATCACACCCTAAAAGAGTAGAGGACAATAAATAATCAAATTTCTGGCATTGTTTAATAGAATTGTAGCAAAATAAATACAAAGAATCAATGCAACAAAAGTTTATTCATTGAGAAAATCAATAAGCTTGACAAACCCTTCCACAAACTAACTAAAACACAGAAATAATATCCATATTAAGAAATTAGAAATGAGCTGGGAAGTGCTGATGCATGCCTTTAATCCCAGCACTCAGGAGGCAGAGGCAGGCAGATCTCTGTGAGTTTGAGGCCAGCGTGGTCTACAAAGCGAATTCCAGGAAAGGTGCAAAGGTACACAGAGAAACCCTGTCTCAAATAAATAAATAAATAAATAAATAAATAAATAAATAAATAAATAAATAGAAAGAAAAAAAGGAAGGAAGGAAGGAAGGAAGGAAGGAAGGAAGGAAGGAAGGAAGGAAGGAAGGAAGACAGAAAAAAGAAATTATAAATGAGCATAGGGACATAACAACAGAAAAGGGTAAACCCAGTCAATCTGGAACAGGGACAGAGTGGGAGAACAAGGAAAGAGATACTTGCAAACTGTATCCAAGAACATAACAAAAAAATCATCCACTATGTTCATGTAGGCCCACTCTAGAGAGGAAGGGATGCTTTAACATATGGAAATCATTAATATAATTCACCATGTAAACAAGAACAAAAAACACACAACCATCTCATTAGATGCATCAGAGATCTTTGAAAAACTCCAACACCCCTTCACAATAAAAGTCCTACAGAGTTTATGGATGCAAGTGTCATGTCTTAACATAATAAAGTCAGTTTCCATCTAGTACATAGTAAACATCAACTTAAAGTGAGACAAATTCTAAGCAATTCCACTCCAATCAGGAACAAGACAAACTTGTCCACTCTCCCATATTTATTCAATATAGTACTTAAGGTCTTACATAAGGTAACTAAAGGAGATTCAGGGGATGCAAATTGGAAAGGAATAAGTCAAAGCATCTTGATGGGCAGATGATAAAATGGGATGACCCCCCCAAATCCACAAGAAAATAGCTAAAAATGACAGATGGACCAGGAAAGAAATCAGGGAAACAGCACATTTCATAATAGCCTCAAATAATATAAAATATCTCAGAGTATGTCTAACAAGGCAAGTGAAAAACTTGGATGATAAAAACATCAAGTCATTGGGGAAATATCAAAAGATGGAAAGAACGTTCCTGCTCATGCATTAGTGGGGATAACATAGTAAATAAAAATGACCATTCTACCAAAAATAATCTACAGAATGAATGCAGTCCCCACCAAAATTCCAACACAATTCTACACGGATCTTAAAAAGACAAATTTCAACTTCATCTGTGAACACATAAAAAAACAATACGATAGATAAAATAGTCCTGAACAATTGAAGAACTGATGGGGGTTGCACCATTCCTGATTTCATGTTGTACTACAGAGCTATATTAATAAACACAACATGGTATTGATACAAAGATAAACATCCCATTCATCAGTGGAATCAAATTGAAGACACAGACATGAGTCCACACATTTAAGCACATCTGATCTTTGCTAAAGAAACTGGAAACACACACTGGAAAAGACGGTTTCTTCAAGAAATGGTTCTAGTCAAATTGGGTGGCTTCATGTAGAAGAATACAAATAGACCCATACTTATAACCTGGCACAAAACTCAGCTCCAATGTTTCAAAGACCTGAACATATTTCCTGGTTCTGAAAATCTAATCACTGTCCATGGCTAGTGAGGTCAGTGATTTTAAAGAAACCTTCTACAGCCTCTTTATTAAATAAGTATAATTCCTAATTGCATCCTAAATACCTGTTTCCCTTGTATCCACAAGGAAATGCACCACTAACCTTAAAAAGAAATTTGATTAGCCTAAAGCAATCACCAATACAAAAAGTAAAAGCAATAAAAATACAGATAATGGATGATTGTGTAATGTCCAGCTCCAGCTGGTCAATCTACAAAATAACTCCTAAACCTAAGGCTCAAGGAACATCAAGAATGGGAGGAAAGATTGTAGGAACCAGAGGAAAGGGAGTTTACTGTGAGGTTGCATCTACTAGGAATGTGGTCAGCCCTAAAATGATATACAAAAGAATAACAATGTACTTAAAATTCAGTTTATATTTATATATTTAGAAAATCATATGTGTGTGTCTGTGTGTGTAGATATATAAAGGTAATTAAAGATAAAGATGAATTTGAGAGATCAAAAGAGCTACATAGGAGAGATTGAGAAGAGTAAGGCAAGGAGAGATGGTATAATCATAATTTATTTGAAAACTATATTAATAAACTGGTAAGTTTTGACAGGTAGAGTAATAGGTAAGAAATAAGCCTAAAAATGTAACAAAATATAGCAGATAATAAACACTATACAAGCAAACTAAACTGCCAGGTTTGTGTGGCCAAGTGTCAGTACTCTTTAAATGTTCCCACTTCTTTGCAGTGTCTTGCAAGTTCCTCTGACAAATTCTTCTAGAAATGCATCAGTGGAATACTGGTGTTTCTTATCTAGTTTCATTATTGTGTATTTAATATGTCCTACTAAAATAAAGAATAACAGCTTTGTAAAATAAAATTTTCTGGAAAAAAATGCAGAACCAAGTTGTCAAATTGCAAATATTAATCATGTTCAGATATTTCTATATCAACCATTCAACAATGAAGTAAAACAACAACAAAACCTAATATATATATGAAGGATTTGGTAAGGAATTCTAAGTGTACATGTCTGGAGCGGTCACTTGGAGGTTAAGAGTGTGTTTTGCCCTTGCAGAGGACACAATGCCCACACCAGAAGGCTCACCACTGCCTGTGACTCTAGCTCCAGGGCATCCCATCAATGCCCTCTGCTGGCCTTGCAAGGCAAAAACACTCACATATACATCTTCACATAATTTAAAATGAAATATTTTTAAAAATGTGAATATCTTAAAACAAATTTCAATTAAAGCAAAAATATACTTGCTTTGTTTCTTAGATTTATTTTAAAAAAGTGGAATTTTATTATCAAGTAAGATGAATAATTTGACTGACACATTAGGATTGCTGTTACAACTTAGATAATTAGACATTGGACATACTGCACAGAACCCCAGAGGAGGCACTGAGTTGCAATTTAAAAGGCAACAGGATGCATCAAAACTTTTAATATATCAAACAAATTTGATTTTTTTTAATAAAAGGGGTAGGTTAAGATGCAACCCAGTTGTAGTCTTGGAAAATGCTGAAGTCTGAATAACTTCCAAGAAACTATGGTAGTCCAAGACCATGGAAAAGGCCAGTGATCATGAAGCCTGGGAGAGTGGCACACATCATTAATCTCAGCACTTCTGAGGCAGACTAGGAAGATCTTGGAATTCAAAGCCTGTCTGGTCTACACAGTGTGTTCCAGTACAGTCAGGGTTACAGAGAAACCCTGTCTCAAAAAGAATCAATAAACATGGGGTGAGGGCAGATGCACTGTGTTGGTAAGCTTTCCATGCTGTGGTTAAGTAGATGCTTTGAGCCTCTCACAACATCCTGTAAGTTTTATTCTGGCTCTGCCTCTAGTCACCTGAAGCAACACCATGCTGTCTGTGCTCCTAAATTTTGTGTGTACTAGTGAGTCCAGCTGGGAACACAGGGTGTGGAATAGCAGGGTGGAAATATCATCCTGTGAGTTTGGGTCTGTTCACAGCAGAAACACTGGCTGCCATTGTTAATATTGGTGCCTGAGTTCATCTTAACTAAGGGAGCTCTTGTTCTACTGTAGAGGCCCAACAGGGATGAGTAGGGTCAAATGGCCAGGCTCCTGGAAGAAGATAGATAATCCACTATATTTTTTTTTTTTGTTTCCAGGCCTCGTCCTGGTGACATTGGCACAAGCAGGTGAGTCCATCCTTAAAATATTGAGTAACTACACATCCCAATAGATAGGTTTCATTTTAGCAGGAGAGCAAATACCAGGGTTTCAGATGGCAGGTTTTGTGAGTTACTTGTTGGTGAGTCATCTGAACTGTGAAATTAGTACCCTGGAGACCTGCATCTCAGTTTTCTCCCAGACTGTCCCAGATACTTCCCTTGGCTGAATCAGTCCTCAACTTTGATTAGGTAAACATTTTTTTCTATGTGTTTTAAGATAAGGTTCTCTTTGTAGCCCTGGCTGTCCTAGAACTTACTTTGTAGACCAAGCTGGTTGTTAAATCAGATATTCACCTGCCTCTGCTTCCCAATTGCTGAGAATAAAAGTGTGGGCCATAAAACCTGGTAGATAATCAATTTTTATATAAAAAAAATCTTTCCTTTTGCTATACTTGTGCTGGAACACTGCCACATATGTTGAGATTTTGATGTTATAATTTATGATTTTTTTTACATATCAATTACTGAGCATACTGATTTTGCTTTAGACATCTATGCTATGGATAGAATTTATGTGTTTGTATGAACACTGATGCTGTATTACAGAAACAGATTTTCAAGTTGAACCATCCCTTGTATGTCTGTTATGGAACCCACTTCACCAGGGCCTGTGACCTATTTGATGGGTTCTTGGATGTGGTTCTGAGTATCTTATTGAGTATTTTTGCATCAATGTTAATGAGAAAAATTGATCTATAATTCTTTTCATTGAATCTTTGTGTGGTTTGGGTATCATGATGACTGTGACATCCTAAAAACAATATGGAAATGTTCCTTCTGTTTTTATTTTGTGAAATAATTTGAGGAATATTGGCATTAACTCTTCTGGCAAAATCTTTTTCAAAGTCATGTAGAATATTTATTAAAGCCCCTGACCCTGTGATTTCTTTTTGGTATTGACTTTTAATGAATGTTTTTATTTTCTTAAGAGTTATGAGTCTTTTTAAAATGTTTATATAATCTTGATTTTATTTGGCAAATGTACCTATCTAGAAAGTTTTCCATTTCTTTTAGATTTTTTCTTTTTTATTTATTAAGAAAATTTTTCATTCATTTTACACACCAATCAAAGATCCCCCTCTTTGCTCCTCCTGCCCCCCCAGTCTTCCCTTCCTAACCTAACCCCCACTTCCCCCCCACAAGAAGACAAGGCCTCCCATGGGGAGGCACATACAGTACAGACAAGTCCAAGCCCTTCCCCTTGCCTCAAGGCTACACCAGGTGTCCCATCATAGGTAGCAGGCTCCAAAAAGCCTGCTCATACATCATGGATGGATTATGATTCTACCACCAGGGGGCCCCCCAAGCAGATCATGCTGCACAATTGTCTCGCCATGTGGAGGGCCTAGTCTAGTCCCATGCAGGCTCCACAGCCATTGATCCGACTTTCATGAGTTCCCACTAGTTTAGTTTAGTTATCTCTGCAGGTTTCCCCATCATGATCCTGATGCACTTGCTCATAGCATCCCTCTTCTCTCTCTCTTTGGACTCTTGGAGCTCTGTCTGGTGTTTGGCCGTGGATCTCTGCATCTGCTTCCGTCAGTCATTGGAGAAAAGCTCTGTGATGACAGGGGATTCACTGCTCTGATCACTGGGATAAGCCACTTCAGTTCATACACCCTCTTTTAGATTTTAAAATTTTGTTGGGTACAGGTTTTTAACATATGCCCTAATGGTTCTGTGGATATCCTCCAGGTCTGTTGTTATGCCCCCATTTTGTTTCATTGATTCTTTCATTGATCTCTTTGTTTCTATTTTATTGATTTCAGCCCACAGTTTCCAGACTTCTACTCCTTTGGGTGTGTCTGCTTCCTTTTGTTCTAGAGCTTTCAGGTGTGCTGTTAAGTTGCTAGTATGAGAGCTCTCCAATTTCTTCATGTAGGTACTTAGTTCTGTGACATTGTCTGTTCCCATAAATTGGGTTATGTTGTGCCTTCATTTTCATTCAATTCTATGACATGTTTAACTTCTTTCATCACTTCTGTCTTGACCCAGTTTTCATTCACTAGACAGTTCTTCAGTTGTCCTGAGCTTGCAGACTTTCTTTGGTTTCTGTTTTTCTGCAATTCCAGCTTTATTACATGGTGGAGTGATATGATGCAGGGCTTATTTCAGTTTCCTTGTATCTGAAGAGGTTTACTTTGTGACTGAGTACGTGGTCAATTTTTGAAAAGTTCAATGTGGTGCTGTGGTGATATTTTATTTGTACTGAAATGTGGTGATATTTTATTTGTATGTTAATAAATAAAGTTTGCCTGGAGATCAGAGGAAATAGCAAGCCGTTTTAAGTAAACACAGAAGTCAGGCAGTGGTAGCACATATGCTTAATCAGATCTCTTGGCAGGCAGGGTCTCTGTGTGTTCAAGGCCATACTAGGGAACAGAGCCAAGTGTGGTGACACACGCCTTTAATCCCAGTACCAACCATAGAGACCTGGAGGTCTGTACAGACAGGCAGTGACAAGGAAGTGAGGTAGCTGGGCCAAGAGCCAATGAGAGGGCAGGAGAGCAAGACAATAAAGTCATGGGTACACAGGAAGTAATTCACTTATGAGAGCTGCAGAGCTAGTGAGGTGAGGTTGGTTGGTGGCTCTCACTATTTCCCTGATCTCTAAGGCTTTCACTCCTATAGTTGACTATGTTTTTTTTTATTTAATAAGACCATTTAGAAAGTGTTTGGTTGAACTGTTATGTAGATCTATTAGGTCTCTTTGGTATGTAACATGAGATTGTTCCAGTATTTCTCTGTTTAGTGTTTGTCTTCATTATCTGCCCATTGATAGAAGTCAGGTATTGAAGTTTCATACTATTAATGTGTGTGGGTCAATGTGTGATTTAAGCTTTACTAAATTTTCCTTTACAAATGTGGGTGCCCTTTAATTTGAGGCATAGTTGTTAAAAATTGAAAGATCATCTTGTTGGATTATTCCCTTGATGAATATGAAATGTTCTTCCTCATCTCTTTTGATTAACTTTGGTTTGAAGTCTATTTTGTTACCTATTGGTAACCTAATGGCTACAACAACTTGCTCTTGGGTCCATTTGCTTGGGAAAACTTTTTCCAATCTTTGACTCTGAGGTAACGTCTGTCTTTGAGATTGAGGTGTGTTTCTTTGCAGCAACATAAGGATGGATCCTATTTTCACATACATTGTGTTATTCTGTGTCTTTTTATTGGGGAATTTAGTCCCTTGGTAGCAAGAAATATTAATGACCAATGATTGTTAATTCCTGTTCTTTTGTTATTGGTAGTGGTGATGTGTGGGATTACTTATTTCCTGTGTTTTTATGGGGGTAGCTAATTTCCTTGCATTGGAGTTTTCTTTCTAGTATCTTTTGTAGAGCTTAATCTGTACATAGATATTGTTTGTATTTGACTATATAATGGAATATCTTGTTTTCTCAATCTATGGTGACTGAAAGATTTTCTGGGTTTGGGAGCAGGAAGGGATGGAAGCATACTGGGTCTTTGGAAACAGAACCAGGGGAGTTGCAGAGATCCTCGCGTAGGTGGGAAGTCAATCAGTTCTTGTTCTTCTGACTGGTGTGGCCTGTACATGAGTGGCAGATAACCACCCAAGTTTTATTCATGCTTGCTTCTACTTCTGTAGCTTCATTAAAAAATAGTACTTGAATTATTTGTCATGTGCTACAAAGCTCTTCCTTTCCTTTGTGTTTACTGCCTAGCCTGACGATTGTTCTCTGTGATATTTTACTTCCCTGATTTTAATGCTTGTGTTCTTGCACAGTGATACCTTTGCATTGATGATAATGAGCTCCTCTGTCATATACAGCAGTTCTCTGATGGTAAATAGTCTAACCTGGGATAGCAGTCAGGCCAACTGGTTGCAACCCTGGACAGCGTGACCTTGGTGTCAGCTTCTCTAGTTTGGCTGTGATGCTTCCTGTGTTTTGAGATCAGATACTGTTGCTGGCTGTGCCTCCTGATTTAGTAAGAATGCTGGACCCACTCTGCAGTCAGAGACACTTTCTGGCTGGGGTTTATGATGGCCCCTGGCTGTGCAGTGGTGCAAGATATCCACCATGGCTGACTTGTATTATTGCTTGGGGTCTATATGGCCTTCACTGTAGTGTCTTGCCATTCTCCATATCCTCAAGAATATCCACCAAGCAGATACATAACAATGACCAAGACTCCTAGACTGGCCATCATGATGGCAAATCCATTCTATCTCCAAGTCACCCAAGTGGCCAAATAATGTAGAACTCCAAATGTTACACATACAAGGAGCCTTGAAATGACAGTGAAACTGTATGTCTGCCTCTAACTTACCACACTTAGTGTATATGAGCCAGTGTGACCTCTGAGTAAAAAGTTCTTTACAAAAGTATATAAGAGACAGAGTAGTTCAAAAGACTCATTACCCCTTCTAGTGGATTTTGTCAATTCTGTAGTCCTATGGGCTATCTCTTCCTCATACATGAGTTCTGGAATAT
Source organism: Onychomys torridus (assembly GCF_903995425.1). NCBI lineage: Eukaryota > Metazoa > Chordata > Mammalia > Rodentia > Cricetidae > Onychomys > Onychomys torridus. The sequence goes on from NC_050443.1 coordinate 2,492,704, forward strand.
TTACAATGTGCTTCTCATCTAAATATTGTTAGATTTCTAGAGTTGGTAACTTTGGATCAAGAGAATTTCTTTTCTGCTCCCTTGGTGGCATCAATTCCTATCTGTCATCTCACTCACATGAATCTTTCCTTCTAATCTTCTGGTGTAATTTCACTTTAGATTACAATATTTTCATGATCAAATTCACTTTGTTACTCAATACTTACTCAAAATTCTCAGCTAGCATATCCTAGCATGAAATATATGCCATATGTATGTATATGGTAGTTGGGGACCACTTACACTCTTTCACACCCATCACCTAATGGTATTTGAGACTTCCTTTGAGGAGATCCAGCACATATAAATCTGCTAACCTCATAAAGGAAATTCACGACAAAGCAAACAGTGGTTGTGCCAAAGTACAAGTACATCAATCTGTGAGTTTACTGAGGTTCAAATAGAAGTGAATAGATAAGAGGTTATTTACAGAAGCAAGGGATGGCACAAAACACTATTTAAAGCACACCTCAATATGGGTGAGTAACATGAAGGCCAAAACCCTGGAGCTCTCTGCACAACTTTAAGGCAGCTCAACACATCTTAGATAGTAACAGAGCTCTTCTGGCCTAGTTGCTTACTCTTTTTTTGAGTTAGTAAGGGACAATGGTGAATTTTCAAGTTTCAGCTTTCTAGTACATATGATATTTGTTTATCTCCTGGGTCCCCTGAGGCTCTCATCCTCTCACATTAAAACAGGAATGTTTTGATTCAGAGAAAATTGTTGTACAGAGGATCCTGATAAGGATGAGTTAAAATTGGAGGCTTACCTCTCAGAATGAAGAGGGATCATTAAATTTTTTACTCTGTTCAGCTTTCTATAGGAATTCATGACAAGCCTACACTGTCTGCCTGGCCAAGCTATGTTGTTCCCCAGGGACACCATGAAGAACTTCAATGTGACTCTCATAGTGACTGTTATATATTCAAGCTGTACAAAAAACATGGAGATCTTATCTCTCAATTCCATGACAGAATATTCCAGAAGAACCTTAACTTGGGCCCTGTGACCCCAGCATATTCAGGAGCCTATAGATGCTATAGTTACAATCATCAATGCTCTAATGAACTCTCAGTACACAGTGACCCTCTGAACATCATAGTTTCAGGTCAGAGATCACGTTTGAAGTATCACATCATCCCTCCAATCTCCCCATTTTAGAATTTTCAGAACAAGATGTAGTCAAGTCTCAGCATTATAAAGGAATATTTAACACAGGTATTGGATAGTATGGTGGGAGTAACATGATACCGGGACATGCACTTTCCTGTCCCTACAACTTCCTGAATGTTGAATAATTTAAAGAAAAAATGTGCCTAAAGATAGAATTTGTTGTTATTAAAATGACATCAGAATGGGAGAATATCCAGAATTATCCTGACTGTAGAACCACAAGGGTTCATATAACAAAATAAAGAAAAATGCAGTTATAGACAAAACAAAGAACTATGCGGGAGACACCCTATTGCTAACTCTGACAGTGGAGGAAGGGTCCAGGTGTCAAGGAATGCATGAGGCCCCTAGAAACTGGAAGGGAAAAAGAAGTAGATACTTTCCCAGTGATTTCAGCAGTAATGCCTCACTGCAGAGAATTTATTTATGCCATTTGGGTTTGTTTGGGAGTTCTAATCCTCTTATACAAGACTTGTGTTCTTTCAAGAATCACTTGAGATAATATGTTATGGTAGTGATTACAAACTAATACAGAAATCCATGTCAAGGCCAAATTAAGAACTGGGCAGGAAAGTGCAGAGGTCAGTCAAGTAAGGAAGGTAATTCATCCATATTTTTGGAGGAAACTATACTAACGGTGCCAGATTTGAAATGCCTTACAGAAGTCTGATCTATAGAGAAGACCAGAAGAGATTCCCTGTTGCCAGCATTCACAACTAACTCTCTTATCTTGCCAATGATTGTACTCAGTCCAAAATAGCATTAAAAGGACTATGAAGGAACCTGGCATAAAGTCTGCCATGTTTTCTGCCTTTTCCAACTTAGAAAGGGACAAGAATTGCTAGAGTAGACAGGTCCAGCAGACGCAGTCTTGCACCAGGCCAGTGGGAAAATATAGTGCTGCTACAAGAGTCATAGAAGCGGAAAATGGTCAAAGAAAGATGGAGGAGTCTGTGTACAAAGTTGACATAAACAGTGACAGAAACACTGGGGCACTGACAGGAAGAACAGGCTAAGGGGAGAAAAGATGGGTTTCCTGGGATTCATAGGCCAGGGTCAGGTTCATATTCACAATCTCTTTATTTCTAGGAATCTATAGGAAGCCTTTCCTCTTGGCCCTACCAAATCCCCTGGTAAATTCAGAAGAGAAGGTGACCCTGAAGTGTCACTCAGTGATTATGTTTGACAACTTCATTTTGACTCTGCAAAAAATAAGATAATCAAGGACTCTTTCCAGATTTCTGTAGAATCTCATTTTGGGGGGTCCCATGCCAACTTGTCAATAGGTCCTGTGACACCTGACCATGCTGGGACGTACACATGCTATGGTTCTTACAATCACACACCATATGAGTGGTCAGAATCCAGTGACCCTGTTGACATAAAGGTCACAGGTAAGAGGGTGTTACCTGCTCATCATCCTTTTTGTGATATAGAGCAGTTATTTTATAGACTGCAAGTCCTGGGATGTCATGAGGAATATGAAGAATATGAAACTTAGAGAAAAGCAGCCTTGTTGCAAATATTACTGACATAAACAATGAAAACAGAGATACAAAAACAGACCATTGGTTATAATGTGAAGCACAGATACAGAGAGGTCAAAGGAGTCAAAACTAGAGGTAAAAAGAAAAGGATGGCTTGCCTAGCTTCATATGAATCAGAGACAATGGCATCATTCTACTAGTGTTCAAAGTCCTGGACAGTTCAAAATTTTGTTTGGCTTTTATCTCTACAAGACACCTGCCAGAAGTCCTAGACACAACATGTGTCTGACATCAGTTTATATGTTGAGTGGGGCTAGTTCTTCATGAGTCCTGAGGCTTTGGTACAGATGTCACTGATAGAATTTGTCTACATTGACAGGTCTTCCTTTCTTGTGGTTGACCAATTATTCATCCTAGAATAACAGAACCCTGGGTAAATGAGGAGACTACCAATTGCTGTCTGTTTTCTACATCTCCAAACTGTTGTCACTACATGTTCCAATGTAACTCAGACATTCTGGGATGGCTGAAAAAATCCTACAGGCTTTCCTCCTGGGAAGCAGATACAAATAAAGCAGGGACATGGAAATATATACAGACAGTAGGACTGGGAGAAAGACTCAGAGATAGAAATGGCTGAGAACATGGGAAACATAGCATGGGAGGGAAGAGAAAATTTGCAAAAGTCTTAAGCTTGAATGGAACATTTGAAAGTAAAAATAATGGCAGATGTTGGATACTTCAAAACAGCTAGGAAGGCAGATGATAGATCACACTTGTGCAGTACACACACTAAGAGGAACAAAAAAGGGGAGATCATTGTGGCCACTGTTCAAAGGAAACAAGCACAATCCTGGAAATATTCTGTACTTAGAAAAGTGAGATTATTTAACACAAATGTGTAAAAAGAGACAATATAGAAAATGAATAACTTAGAATGAAGTCAGATTCTAGATTTTCAATATACATCGGATGAGGAAGTTCTAGGACATGAAGTTGAAAATTAACCATGAGAGTGGAAAGGAAATTAACAAAGAGTGGTGGGGAAAGAGGTGGAATACAGATGCCATTGAAGAAAAAAATGGGTAGGATGGAAAAGGGAATAGTAAAGCCAGTAAAAGGGAGGGGATTGGCAAAAATGGACAAAATGAACTGTATGAGGGTGTCTTATTGAAGTCCATTACTTTGTATGCTAATTAAAACACAATACATACCTGTAATCAAACACATTGATTGACTAAACATTTGGAAAAGCTGAATGTACAAAATGTAAATAAATTGGTCGCAACTCTGTAGGTTTGGTCCCAGGTTTCAGCACCAACAATGTAAGTAAATTTGTTGCAACAACTCTAGGGAAAGGTGTCCTGACTACCTAGGGAGTCAGGCAACATCTTGAGCTGCTTAGGACAGCTCTGATGGCTGGAACTGCAAGACACAGTCCAGCCCTGGAGGGGGAGGTATTCTGGACACCTCAGGCTGCTTAGAACAACAGCTCTGCCCTGAAGGTGTTCCACATACCTAGAGCTGTTTAACACAGTTCTGACAGCTGTAACTGCAAAGAAGCAGCCCAACCCTAGAAGGGAAATTTTTCTGACTTCTCAGGAAAGTCATGCCTGGAAGTGCTTCAGCAGGGAATGGTATCCTGACTGTTTGGGTAAGTCAGGATATACCTGGTGCAATGGGGGATGGTCTCCTCACAGGATATAGCAGTCCTGCTCCTCTACACTACAGCTGAGCTTTTCTCAGCCCCCACTTTAGGGGGTTCCTACCAGAGTTCTGTTTCTCCAGCCTAAGATGTTGCTTCTTTTGATTCACTCTGCAAAAGGGGAAACCCCTACAGAAATGTAGCAATCTCCTCTGGTTCCTGAGAAAAGTGTTACTTTTCAGCCCTCTCTTGCTCTTTCCACCGAAGGAAGTCTCAACCAAGATCTTCTGTTCAGCTCCTCCTTGCTCTGCTCCTTCAGCTCTCCCTTGTTTTGTCCACTGAGGGACGTCTCAGCAAGGATCTTCTCTACAAGATTGAATGAAGATCTTCACCCAAAACTCTTTTGAGAAAGAGATTTATTTGAGAAGGAGGATTCTAGGAAAGCAGCTGCCTCTAACAAGGTGGAGAAAACAGCCTTTTTTCTAACTAACTAGGCAGAGCAGTTTACACAGGATATCTTGGGGGATAGAGTCAACCAGGGGTTGACTTGGGCCCAGGGTTCTACTGTTCTGCTCTGTGATTGGTTAGTTTCACAAGTCAGTTGGCCAGGGGCAGAGATGATTCTGATCTGACTCAGTCAAACTGTGTTTCTTTCTACCCTGATCTAGGCCTTCTTTCCCTAGTTCTGGGCTGCAGGGTCAGGGTGGGTTTCTTTAGCCAGACTTTTTCCCTACACAAAATAAAACAATTGGGAAAAGGAATAGAATCAGTAGAAGTTGATGGAAAAGAAGAATGATGGCATAAATATGATCAAGATTACACATATAAATTATATGCAAAAACACTTCAAGAAAAAGAGGCCAGGAAATGATGTAGTTATATTTTAATTTCAAATTTTTAAATGAAGACAAATCTAAAAATACATTATATATTTTAATATTTCATAATGAACTCAATTGCTACACAAAATTAATAAATGTTAATAAAAACAAACTTTAAAGGCATTTGGAATGACCCAATGCATATAAAGACAGAAACTGTCACAAAACAAAACCTTGGGTAAAATATATGGTTACAGGACTGAAGTCGGAGATTTAGTAAGATAATAGAAAAGAAAAGAGGGAGATGGGAAGAGATAGGGAAGTAGAAAGAAGAGTTAAAGGTGGAACACAAAGAGAGAAAAATCACAGAAAAGGAAGCAGATATAGAGAACTTATGTTTGAATGAACACTGGTAAGGAACTGTCCCTCTAACTGTCTCTGCCTCTTTTCTTCCAGATTTATAGAAGAAACAATCTTGGTCATCTCTGATGGGCCCTGTGGTGATGTCAGGAGAGAACATGATCTTGTCCTGCATCTCTGACCATCAGTTTGACATGTTCCATTTGTCCAGGGGAGGGGTGCCTCAGGGGCATGGGCTGCCTGCAGTGCAGAGCCACAGTGGGACGTTCAAGGCCAACTTCCTTCTTGGTCCTGTGATCCAGAAAGGGAACTATAGATGCTGTGGCTCTTACAGTAACTCTTCCCGTGTGTGGTCATCCCCAAGTGACCTCTTGTACCTTCCTGACTAAGAGAGCCTCATGAGATAGATATAGATATAGATATAGATATAGATATAGATATAGATATAGATATAGATATAGATATAGATATAGATATAGATAGATATACCATGTCTTATGACAAATGAAATCCTAAAGCCATGTCTCTACTGATGGTAGAGACAAAGTATCATAGACAACTACAGACAAGGGTTTCCGGGAGTTATTTTGCAAGATAGATAGAAGATAGATAGATAGATAGCGAGAGAGAGAGATAGACATATACAGAGATACATGCAAGGTCTTAGTAAGATATACATAAACATATATATAAATATGTGTGTATACACATATTTTTAAAGATTTATTTATTTATTATGTATACAGTTTTCTGTCTGCATGTATGACTGCAGGCCAAAAGAGGGCACCAGATCTCATTATAGATGGTTGTGAGCCACTGTGTGGTTGTTGGGAATGGAACTCAGGACCTCTGGAAGAACAATCAGTGTTCTTAACCCCTGAGCCATTTCTCCAGCCCTATGTACACACACTTAATATTAATCAAAGAAAAGAGGTTATCAACATAAGGGAGTGTATGAAAGAGCTTGGAGGAAGATTACCTCAGAGGGAATGGAGAGATGAAAGGGAGAGGGAAAGAGAGATCATTATACTTCATTTAAGAACTTTGAAAAAAAAGATGGAGTTTGAAAATGGATATCAGAGAGATCCACAGCTAATCACTAGAGAGAGCGCCAGGAGTCCAGTCAAAGAGAGAGAAGAGGGATTCTATGAGCAAGTGCATCAGGATCATGATGAGGAAACATGCAGGGATGACCAAACCAAACTAGAGGGAACTCATGAAAGTTGGATCAATGGCTGTGGAGCCTACATGGGACTGGATGAGGCCTTTTTCATGGTGAGACAGTTGTGTAACTTGATCTGCTTGGGAGGCCCCCTGGCAGTAGGATCAGAATCCATCTTTGGATGGATGAACAGGCTTTGTGGAGCCCACTACCTATGATGGGACACCTGGTGCAGCCTTGAGACGGGGGAAGGGTTTGGACTTGCCTCTACTGAATGTGTCTCCATATAGGAGGCCTTGCCTTCTTGTGGGAAGGAGTGGGGGATGGGTTGGGAGGGGAGGTTGTGAGGTGGGAAGAGAGAAGAGGGGGATCTTTGACTGGTGTGTAAAATGAATGAAAGTTTATTCTTAATAAAAAAAATTGGACATCAGATTACAAAGTAATAGACAAGGATCCACCCAAACGTTCCTCATCTTACTTGGCCAGCCACACTGGAACATGTATGTACCAAGGAGAGTTAGAAAAAGGTCAGGACAGATTCATTAGGGATAAGGTCGCAATCAGTTTGGGCAAATCAGAGAGGACACAGCCCTCCTGAGCTCTCACTCACATAGATCTCTCCACAGTATTACTATTGACCCATCACAACTTGAAATCCAAGTAGAGAGTCAATACGGCAAAGCAAACCACATAATGGCATCCTACCTCTGAAAGCTCAGCACTAAGAGATGGAGTGAGTGCTGGTCACTGTCCAAACTGAAAGCACCTCTTGATGAAGTCTCTCCCTCTCCTGTCCCCTTCCGTAGTAAACTCATCAAGAAACTGCACTTCTTGCACAGAACAAGACTCCAAAACTAGGGAGAAAATAATTCCTCTTCACTATTATGGAAACTTAGGGACCAAAAACTCTTTGGTTCATGTTTTGGCTCAGCTCCCTCACTGCTAAGTAGGCACATGGTCTTTGAACTTTCTCCCTCTCCTGTCCCCTGCTCTAGTAAACTCAACAAGAAATTGCACTTCTTGCACAGAGCCAGACTCCAAAACTTGTAAGTAATTGATTCCTCTTCTCTACTGTGGAAACTTAGAGACCAAAAACTCTTGTGTTCCTGTTTTGGCTCAACTGCCTCACAGCTCAGTGGTGTTAAAATCAACATCTCCCATCTCTGATTCTAAAACTGTGCAACATCAGAAGATTTTTAGGAGCAGCATGGGAACTGTACTGAGACCCCCTACAAGTGAAAATGAGAGCAGATTTTACTCCCTTCCCAGGAGCACTGAAGTGCTTATTCTAGCTCAGTTCCTTCTGGAGAGGAGGTGATGGGGCCTAAAAAAGGAAGCAAACAAGCAGAAGGGAAGATTTCATAAAAAGTATTACCTGTAGCTGGGTGGTGGTTGCACATGCCTTTAATCCCAGCACTCAGGGGACAGAGCCAGGAAGATCTCTGTAAGTTCCAGGCCAGCCTGGTCTGCAGTGCAAGATCTGGACAGGCACCAAAACAACACAGAGAAACCCTGTCTCAAAAAAAATTACCTGTGATGAAATAGACATGACTTTGCTTTGGCCCTTTGGGAGAACTTTTTGTTTGGTTCAAGGGAGTTGTAGATGTAGAAGTTGCTAAGCAGATTTACTGAGCACTCATATCAAACTCAGATTAAGATCGTGATTACACGACCTCTACCTGGTGTTCTGCGGGTTTCTGCAACTGGCATAATATCCATATACACTTAAATGTGTAAGCCTCCGCTGGAGCATGGTCAACTTACTAGTAACAATTCTCCTAAAACTGACACTCCTTCTCCCAACAGTTATCAATTATGTATAGCCCCTGGACTAGGGGTGGGACTTCATGTTCACCTCCACACTCCATGCTAGGATTTTGTCTAGCTTGAGACTACACTGTTCTTGGGCATGCTAGTTCAAACTGTTGTGAAGTGTCAACTGCCCTGCAGTGTACAGAAGACAGTGTCACTAGAGTTATCCATAGCCTCTCTTTCAAGCTCTTCTTCCATCTCTTTCACACTTTAGAACATTTGGAGGATTTGAGATTTAAGCATCTCATTCAGTACCAAGAATTCTATAGTCTCTTCTTCTCTGCAACTTGACCAGTTGTGGGTATCTGTATTAATCACCATCTATCACAAATATAAGATCCTCTACTTGCAGTTGAGACTTGCATTCATGTATGGGTATAAGTCATTTGGGGTCAGTTTAATACTATTTCTATTGAGTAGAATATTATTAGTAGGTTCTTGATCAAGACTCTTGTCAATATTATATTAAGTATCCTCCAATCAATAAATATTATGCAATTTATCAAAATGGGGACCCTAAGATGTACCTCTTATTGGGTTCACGTCTTCCTCCAGATAACCACAGGATCCTGCATATTCTGATTGGACTGTCAGTGTCCATGATCCTTGTCTTCCTCATCATCCTCCTTTATTCTTGTTGCTCCGTCAAAAAGAGTAAGTCTCAGGAACAAGCCAGTGACTGTCATCTTAGTAGTGTGAGAAAACAAGAGCAGAGAAATACAGGTGTGTATTCTTTACTTACAAAAGGACACTTGGGCCAAGACAGGGAACCTGAGGCAGGGCTTTCAAAAGAGTGCACCAGAGCCTTTGTACTTTCCCTCAGCTCTCAAACTACTGACTAATTTCTCACTGTATCTTTTGCATCTCCGCATCCAAATAATATCTAGGAAGATGTTTTACAAGAGTAGGTGGGCAGCAAGAGAGAGAGAAAGAGATTATTCTGAAGAAAGAATTACAAGGTGCAGCATGTGTGGGATATGGCTGTGAATATACAGAGTCAGGACATCTGATTCTAATTTGGGGCAGGTGAGAAACCTTGGGTTTTATCGTATCTCTCACTAGTACTTTGGATTTGAAATGAGAGTGCTGATGAACTTTTTTATATGTGTGTTTGATTACTTCTTTCCTCTAAAAATGCAGCCATCATGGACCAAGACTCTGAAGTGAGAACAACACTGAACATACAGGTAGGTCCTCCTGAGTCTGCTCTCTTCCATACAGTCTAATATTCCTTCATTCTCTGCAAGAATGTGTGCACACAACATCACTTAACATTTACCTCTTTCTAGGATCCTGAAAGACAAGAAGTGCAGGAGGTGACATACTTAAAATTTGAGCAGATGATCTTCAAACAAAAATTGACCATTCCTAATTCCCAGATTCCCAAGGAATTTTCCACAGATCCCACTGTGTACACAAAAATCAAGAAATAATAAGCTGAGATCAAAGATTGTCTATTCTCAATGAATTCCCAAAGAATGGTCTGAGGAAGTTTTCTGTGGTAACCACAGCCCTTTCTCTAACAAGACTGATATTTGCAGTGAAACAACTGTTAGAATCTGAAGACACAGGTCTCTAACTTTGGGACAATCCTTCATTATATATCTCCAATATAGTTCTGAGAGTGGCTTTCCTTTGCTTATAAATGTTATGTTCCTCACTGTCCACTGGACAGAAATCTAACTCTATTTCTTAATCCATGGGTCTCTACATCATTTCACTCTGGTGAACTCTACAATCTGATTAGCTTTAAGTCAGGACCTACCTGAAGCTATAATCATGTTGAGTATTTCACAATTCCCTACCAACAAGAGGCTCTGCTTTTTATTAGTATATATTTCTAATATGTATTGATGTTATACAACATGCTGGATCTCATGACAATTTCTTATATGTATCTGTATTTTGATCCTATTTACACACAATTACCCTATCCTGACTTTCTTCCATTCCTGCTGATATTCAAGAATCTCACTCTTGGTGGATTCAGTACAGGCAGGTCCAGTCCCCTCCTTCCAGGCTGAGCAAAGTGTCCCTGTGTAAGCCCCAGGTTCCAAACAGCCAACGCATGGACTGAGGACAGGTCCAGGTCCCACAGCCTGGATGCCTCCCAAACAGTCCAAGCCATTCAGCTGTCTCATTTATCCAGAGGGCCTGATCCAGCTGGGGGCTCCACAGCCTTTGGTTCACAATTCATGTGCTTCCGTTCATCTGGCCTTTTGTCCCCGTGCTTTTTCCAATCCTTGGCTCAACAATTCATGCTCCCATAGTCCCTCCTCCTTCTTGACAACTGGACACACGGAGCTCCACCTGGGGCCTGACTGAGGATCTCTGCATCCACTTCCATCAGTTATTGGATGAGAGTTCCAGCACAACTGGTAGGGTGTTTTGCCATCTGATCACCAGACTAGGTGAGATCAGGCTTTCTCTTGACCATTGCAGGCAGTCTACAGAGGATGTATCATTGTGGATTTAAGGGGACATCTCCAGCACTCTGCCTATTCCTGTTCTCATGTGGTCTTCATTTATCATGGTCTGTTATTCCTTGTTTTCCCCTTCTGTTCTTGATCCAGCAGGGATCTCCTGCTCCCCTAAGCTTTCTTTCCCTCAAAACTTGCCCTTCATTACTCCCACTGTCTTCCAGGTTGTTCATGTAGATCTCATCCATTTCTCTGTCATTGGGTGATCCCTGGGTCTTTACTAGGGTCCCGTTTTCCAGGTAGCCTCCCTGGAGTTGTGAAGCAGTCTAGCCATCTTTGTTTTATATCTAATATCCTCCTATGAGTGAGTACATACCATGTTTGTCCTTCTGAGTCTGGGTTACCTCACTCAGGATGATTTTTTCCACCAAGTTTAAATGAATCCCCAGGGGAGTCTTGGCCCTGGAGGAGATGGGAATGGAGGGGACGGGATGGGGGGAAGGTGGGGATGGGGGCGGGAGGGGGAAGACAGGGGAACCCATGGCTGATATGTAAAATTAAAACACAAATATAATAATAAAAAAAGAAAAAAGATCTCACTCTTAAGACTGGACTTTATCATACACTGTTCTGTGTATACCAAATGGTGTTTGTCAAAGTATCCTCTCAACAGTATCATCTATATATTTCTTTAATATTTCAATGTAGATTTCTCTATTGAGAAACATTTTCTAGGATGTAATGGAGGTAGGAAATCTCCTCCTTCTCACATATTTCTATTCCTATGAATTTGAAAACTTAGTTCCTCTGAATTGATTCATTGCCTTTGGAAGAGAACTCATTAAATAAAATCTCACAAGTCTCAGGAAGATCCTGAAACACACAATATTGACAGGGCCCTCTCCAAGTTCTATGTGCCATAACATTAGCTGAGGAGAGGAGACCTTCCAATTAATCAAGCTGCCAGCAACTCATTCAAGTAGCTCCAGGAATGCAGATTTTATAAGTCTTCACCCATGCTGGCATGGGCTTTTTGAGATGCATCCACCTTTGAGGCACCCATGCTCCAATAATTATCCTACCATCCATGATCCTGTAATTAAATCTAATAAACTCATTAGTTCAGTGAAACAGACCTGGGTGGATCATTTTTGACATGCCATTGGTGCCATACCTGGGATCAACAAATGTTTTCTCATATCTCTCCAGAAAGAGTCACACAATCTATGTACACACTACCAACCTTTGATATATTTTATATTGCTGTGATAAACCCCCATTACTCCATGATAAAAAGCTATTTAGGGTAATAGGTTTATTTGTGAGAGTGCCAGGCAAATATCATGACAACCTGCCCTAATAACTCAGTTAAGAACTAGGCCTCAGCCTCTACTTCTTGGAACTAAGCAGGCAGTTTCTGAGAAAGAGCCATGAACAAAAGACAATCAATTTCCAACACCCCCAACAGCAAGGACAAGGAGCCAGGTACATGCAGGACCAAGCTTCAGCCACAACAGCTCAAGGTTATAACCATCATAAGGACAAATCCTGGGACTTGTCCAGGCCTGCCCCAAAATGGAAAAACTATAGCCTTAACCAGCCCCTAACTAATCCTAGTCAATATACTAATATGATTGTCACTTGCTTGAGCCAATAATATCTAAAATAACCTAACCTCCCTAAGAACTCCCCTTAGCTGTGCTTAGAAGAAACCCACACATGCCACTCAGGGTCGTAGCCACTTTGTCTTTGTGTAAAATGGTCAGCCCCAGCATGCTGAAATTTTCTTGAGATAATAAACAGTCTTGTTGATTGCATAGGTAAATGGTGGTCTTTTGTGGGACTTCTCTAGGACCATAACAATTTAGATTACACATTTTACACAATCCAAGGACAAAATCCATTCCTGGAAGCAAAGGCAGGAATATGGAGGCTGGACCTGAAGCAGACACCATGAGGTTCACCACAAACTGAATTGTTCCTCATGCCTTCCTTGCTCAGCCTGCTTTCTTATACAATTTAGGATGACCTGCCAAGGTATGAAACTACCCCCATATGTTTTCTTTTGCATATTTCTCTTTTGGATTTTTGCATTTTCAGTCCATCCTGCATGGACTATGAGAGGCATCTCTGTTTGTCTGTCTGTCTGGTTGCCTCCAACTTGACATCTTCCTGCCGCAGCCTCCCAAAGTTAAGATTACAGAGACTGTGAATATGGTGAAGATGGAATTTAATTTGAAGGCTCTTTAATCCAAGTCCCTTACCAAGAATGAATCAGAAAGATGATTTTAGGTGCAAGTGACAACAAAATTTCTGTATTAATAAAGAAAAATCAAATAGAACATTTGCAGGAAAATAGATGCAACTTGAAATCATTATGTGTATCAAAATAAGCCAGATTTGGAAAGATAAACACACATATAACTTTATATGTAGAAACTAGATTTTAATTATACTTTTACTTTTTAATTTTGTACTAACTTTTTACATTATCACACAAAGCATTAGGTTTAATTATGACATTTTATACATATTTCTCATAGCTTGTGTGTGTGACAAAACTAGAAAAAGAATGAGGAAAAAAAGAACTCTTCTTAATATAAGACTTCTTTAATTTTAAGGAAATTACACAGGTGCATGCAATGTATTTTGATCATATTCAATGCTTATTCCTCTCCCACAAATGGCTGTCTTGCAAAGTATATCAGCTTCTTACAGGACTCAGAGAACATCATAAAATAAGGGGCAGTGAGACAAATGTAAGAGCTAGAGGATGGGAAGGGGTGTTGTGAGAGGCTGTGTTCATGGTGTGCTAATGATGAAAAGTCCTTCAGGGATATTCTCGAGTGGTCTAGCTGGATAAAGTGGTGAGACTTGTGTCTAAACCTTTTAGGCAATTGTAAAAGGTACTGCTATCTTGGCATTATTGCTATTGTGATTTGTAGTTTTAAATGTCATCCTGCCACAATCTAGAATCACTTTAAAATAGAGTGTGGAAGAGAGTTTGTCTAAATCAGAGAGTTGGTGTATGGGCATGTCTGAGGAAATTTTTCCTATTTAAGTTAATTATTGTGAAGAGATCTTCCCAATATTTAGGGAATGCTGCCATTTCCTAAGCAGGAAATTCTGAACTATCTGAGAGTGAATAAAGCAAGCTGAGCAAAGGCATGTGTTCCTTTATCTCTGTTCTAACTATGGATGCAATGTGACCTGTTCAAGTGACTGTCTCTGTAACTCACCAATAATGATGGAACTGTTAGTCAAATAAACCTTAACTCCCTTAAAAGTTGGAATAAAAGTGGTTAAAAGTAAATATGGTTGTGCACGCTTATATTCCCTCATTTGGCAAGGTGAATGAGAAGGAACTCATTTTGAGTCCAGGCTGTGCCTCATAGGTGAGTTATGAGATACACTGGGATGCATAATAAAGACTTCCAGCAAAAATTAAAAAGAATTTTCAGATGCAGAAAGAGACCAGAATTTGAGCACCATCCGACATTACATTAAGGAAAACCCTCCTTTCATGTCTGAAATATAAACAGGATTCTTGGCCTCTTCTAGAAGTCCACCCAAGAGCAGCTGAGAACTTTTCAAAAAGGAACTGTTCCATTTGCCTATGGAGCAAAAGATGTAGAAATCCTGTGGTCAGGAACACAGACTTCACACATCCTGTGAGTCCTACAGAGTCACAAGTATCTGTTGTCTATGAATGCACACAGACAGGAAATTGAGGACATATCAACACCATGGCTCCACAGGACACCACCTTCCTGTGTTTCGGTGAGTCCTGAAATGAAACTGGGTTAGCAAGAAAGACAGAGCTCCCACAAAAGTTAGAACCTCTCTTAACACAAAAGCTAGCTGATTTTAGTGGCAGCCAAGGATAGCTTAATCTCCTTAGCATTCTGCTGAGGTGGTAGTAACTGTGTCTCTGTAGAATCTTGTGGGACTTGCTTGCCTCTATTCAATACACTCCATACTGTCTGGGTTTCATGATGACTGCAGGGTAGAGACAGGGAGACTGAAAATGTAAGGGTGACCCTCAAGGTGTGGTTGTTTTTGGAAAAAATATTCTTGTGGATATACAGACATACATTTGAAAGCTAGAGTTAGACAGAAGAAATGATACACCACAGACAAACTAGTTTATCTATAGAGGTGATAAATCAGTGATTGAAACGGACTGGCAGATTGATTAATAGATTGCAGATAATTGATAAAAGATGATCAATTAATAGATAATACCTATATGGGTAGGTAGAAGGAGATGATCAACACATAAATATATGCAAACATACATACATAATAGACAGGTAATAGATTATAGAGAGATAACTGAAAGTACTATAGATAACAGCTATATAGATAATAGATAGGTTGTAGATAAATGAATAGATAGGTAGACAGACACATACACACATGCATACTTACAAACATACAGATTTATTCCATAACTCAGTATGCAGGGAGATTTGTACCAGAGTTTGGATGTTGCAAGGTTAAATTTTCACCAGTGGTTCTCTTACAGCATTCTTCCTGGGCCAAACAATTTGGGCACAAGAAGGTAAGTGCCCTCTATGTCCTGTCCATCACAACACCTTAAATACTATTCATGACAGCTGTTGAGTAGAATATTGGAAAGAAAGTGTAAAGCCCAAATAAGTTCTGCTTCTACTCCTATTCTATTATTTTCTGTTTCCATCACTGTGTTATCTAATTAAGGGAACCCCAGGCCCCTCTGTAGATACAGCTTTGGCTTCTACTAGCTGCGTGTCTAACAAAGACCTGTGTTTTACTAAATATTCATAAGAGGAAGCATAAGAGTTGTTTTTGCCTAACATCCTTCTGAGTGTTGATTCCTTTTTTCCTCCGAAACCAACATTTGTTTACTTCACCTATTTAGAGGAAGTCAGTCTACTCTAGCTCTATTGTACAGCCATGTACTCTACCACATTGTTGAGCCCTAAGTAGTACTGAGGGAAGCATTGACTTAAATGGAAGAAAGTACTAATCAGGTTAAATTCTGCATATTTTGTCACTCTGACTCCGGTTTTGACCTCCTAGTACATGTGAACCTCTCACCTACCATGTCTTCTCTCTCCAGAATCCTTCGAAAGACTGGGTTATTTGTATGCTTAAGACACAATTCTACATATCTCCCTCTGGTAGCTCCTCAGATGTGTCTTAGGTGCAATGTTCTAAGTCACCTCCCACTTCCTCTTCCTGGCTTGAATCTGCTTCTCCAGAGTGTCTGTCTCTTTCCCCTCTTCACCCATGCATTCACCTTCTACTTTGTGCATTTATCAACCCTCAGCCTTTCCTGTAATGCCCCTTCTCTCTACAGTGCTCCATCCCACCTGTGCACCCCTCCCACACAGTTCCTCCACTTCCCTGTCAGAACTTCCACACCGGTCACCTGATCTCCTTTTCTATAACTTGACACTGCTGATCACAGAGCCACACATGTGTACTTGGGATCTCAACTGCACAAATTTACAGGGTACAATGTGATGAAATACTCAATGTATTCAGACCACATGTGCTAACCAAACCAGATTAATTAATATTTATATCTCCATAGATATGAAAATGCCACAGCATGCATCTGGAGGTCAAAGGACAACCTTGAATGTCTGTCCTTGCCTTTTACCTTAGTATATCATATTTAGGGCTTTTCAAATTCCTTTCACCTGTTTATTCACAAAATATATAATAGATTATTGAAAGCTGTAGTCATCTAACTGTGGTATAGACAACTAGCATTTATTGAACTGTCTATTTTTCATCCTGTGCCTGTCCCCACTCCCTCTAGTGATCATTATTCTATATTCAGGTCAAATTATTGTCATCGTCAATTATTGTTTATTCAATCTTGTATCTATAGGGCAAAATGTGATGTCAGGTATATGCTAAGTACTCTGTCAATGTCTTCTAAATGACTGATTGATTGATTGTTAAGATCAGGTATGAAATTACTCAGCTGTTTTAACTATATGAAATCATGGAGGTAGTCACAAACCTCATTGTGGGTCTATGGACAGTTATTGGGTTCTGGGGAAGGGATGTCATTTCCTTCAGTAGTGTAGTCTCTGCTAAGTCACACACATGCCATTAAATAGCATCCCACACATATCCAATAAAGTTTGATCAAAATTGGTGGGTCAAAAGAAGACATCACCAGGTTTCTCTCTAACCCCAAAATGTTCCCTCTATCAAGACTTCTCTTTCATTACTCTCTTACTCCATCCTTCCCCCAACTACCTCCCATGCCCAGCCCATCCAACCCAATCCCTCATGTTCCTGTCCCCCCACCCCATAACCAACCCCAACCCCAGTTTACCCTAGAGATCTGTTCTATTTCCCCTTCTCAGCGAAATCCATGCATCCCTTTGGGGGCCCTCTTTATTATCTAGCCTATCTGGGGCTGTGGATTGTAGGTTGGTTATCCTGTACTTTACTCCTAATATCCACTTATGAGTGAGTACATACCATGTTTGTCTTTCTGAGTCTGGGTTACCCCACTCAGAATAAATTTTCCTAATTACTCTATTTGCCTGCAAGTTTCATGAGGTCATTGTTTTTTACATCTGAGTAATATTCCTTTGTGTCAATGTACCAAATTACTTTATCCATTTTTTTGGTTGAAGGGAATCTAGGTTGTTTTCAAGTTCTGGCTATTACAAATAATGCTGCTATGAACACAGCTGAGCAAGTGTCCTTGTGGTATGTATGACTGAGCATCCTGTGGGTATATGCTCAAGATTGGTAAAGCTGGGCCTGGAGGTAGATTGATTTCCAATTTTCTGAGAAACTGCCATATTGATTTCCAAAATGGCTGTACAAGTTTTCACTCCCACCAGCAGTGGAGGAGTGTTCTCCTTACTCTACATCCTCTCTAACATAAGTGGTCATACTGTTTCTTATCTTAGCCACTGTGTATATGTACCACATTTTCTTTATCCATTCTTCAGCTGATGGGCATCTAGGTTGTTTCCATGTTATGGCTATTATGAATAATGCTGCTATGAACATAGTTGAGCATGTGTTCTTGTGGTATGATTGAGCATTCCTTGGGTATATGCCAAAGAATGGTACCATTGGGTCTTGAGGTAGATTGGTTCCCAATTTTCTGAGAAACCACCATACTGAATTCCAAGCGGCTGTGTGGGGGGTCTTGCCCCACTGGGAACTTAGGTCACTCCTGAAGAGTTGGCCTGGAACTGAGGAAAGGTAAGTGTGCTGCTCACCCATTTCCCAGCCTTCCTCTTAGCCAGAGACAATCAGATGCAGCAGGGAGTCAAGTCAAGCAAGAACTCATTTATTGTTAGGTAGCAAGCCTCTTTTATAGCAGAAAACCTTCAGAACCCTAGGAGGAGGTGGAAGGAACCAACCGATCATTTTAAAGGTTACCCTATAGCATAAATAACTTGAGCTAACTTCCTCTTGGAATCATTTGTATCTGATCTCTGCATAAACAACTTGGGCTAACTTCTTCTCAGCACCATCTTTGTAGCTCATGTATGTCCCACAGTGGCTGTATAAGTTTCCACTCCAACCAACAGTGTAGGAGTGTTCTCCTTGCTCCACATCCTCTCCAACATAAGCTGTCTTCAGTGTTTTTAATCTTAGCCATTCTGACAGCATAGTCACTAGGGAAATGCAAATCAAAATAGCTCTGAGATACTATCTTATACCTTTCAGAATGGCTAAGATAAGAAACAGTATGACCGCTTATGTTAGAGAGGATGTAGAGTAAGGAGAACACTCCTCCACTGCTGGTGGGATTTTGATAAAAATTGTATTGAATCTGTAGATTGCTTTTGGTAAGATTGCCATTATTAATATGTTAATCCTACCTATCCATGAGCATGGGAGATCTTCTCATTTTCTGATATCTTCTTCAATTTCTTTCTTCAAAGACTTAAAGTTCTTGTCATATAGGTCTTTCACTTGTTTGGTTAGAGTTACCCACAAGATATTTTCTGTTACCTGAGGCTATTGTGAAGGGTGATGTTTCTCTGATTTCTTTCTTATCCCATTTACCATTTGTATGTAGAAGGGCTACTGATTTTTTTAGTTAATTTTGTATCCTACAATATTACTGAAGGTGTTTATCAGCTGGTGCTTAGAAGGCTTAAGGGAACCTGTTCCCCATGCTGGATGACCTCACCCAGCCTTGGCATAAGGGGAAGAGCTTGGTCTTGCCTCAACTTGATGTGCCATGTTTTGTTCATCCCCGTGAGAGGCCTGCCCTTTTCTGAATGGAGATGATGGATGAGGAGTGGATGGGGAGGGGGTAGATAGGAGGTAGGGAGAGGATGGGAAGAGAGGAGGGAGGGGGAACTGTGGTCAGTATGTAAAATAAATGAAAAAATAATTAAAAATAAAAAATGAAACAAGCCCACATGGTGAAGGGCAAAAAGTGGACATCAAAGTACAAAAGGGCTTATTGACAAGAGTGAATTCAGCAACAGAGCAGGGAGATCAGAGAGGGAAAAGGAGGATGGGGAAAATGACCAAAATGTATTAAATGCACATGTGAAAATGAAAAGGCATTTTAAAATCACCTTTCTAAACATCCACATAATAGAGTGAGCAGATAGTACTTACATTTTAGTTTGGTTTGGCTTTGTGATACCAAAGGTCACACCCAGGACTTCCTGTGTGATAGGAAGCACTCCACCAACTGAGCTGCACCCACAGAGCAGATATCCATGATGAAGGGAAGCTGAGGGTTTTGAGTGCCCCATTGCCTATTCCATATACTGATTAAAAACTGAGAATAAAGTCTTAAAGATGCAAAAATCACTTGCTCAAGGCTATCAACAGTAAAGCCAGGAAGGTAACTAACATGTTCTGCTTCCCTGTGAGGTCCTGGACTCAGCACCAAGATCTGCCCATTTCCGGTTCCAGGTCACCTGGCCCTAGCCCTCAGAACTCTTCATTCCTCTATCAGATACATGTATATGTGTGCATTTATACATGTATGTGTGTATGTATTATTATAAAATATACACGAATATGAATGCAAGCACACACACACATATCTCTTTTACAATTTTGTTTATTTGGGGTACTTAGAGACAAGAAATGGGTTTGAGGTCCAGATGCTGACTAAGGGAGAGTGACAATTTACTGCTTCATGATTACAGGGTTTCTAGTTGAGGTTGTGAAACTATCATAAAAGGTGATGATGATTGTACAGCATGACGAAGCAATCAATGCAACTAAATTAACACCAACAGTCATTTTTTTAAAGCCTAGCATGGTGGTACACATCTGTAACCCAAATCTGTGGGAGGCAAAATGGTTGTGAGTTTGAAGCTACATAGTAAAACCCTGTATATATTTCAATGTATGAAATATACCCCAAAACAACTGCTTTCTTTGGAAGGGTTGTTCATGTATGTGCAGGTAAGCATGCATATTTGTGTGCATATAGTGGACACAGGACAAAATTGCTGTTGTTCCCTGTCAGGTGATGTCTACCTTCTTGTTCTTTTAAAAATACTTAATTACACTTGTTCTTTGACAAGTTCATACCTGTATACAGTAAATTCTTATTGATGACACTCCCTCACCTTCTCACCTCCCTCCCACACCTCTTACTCTCCACTTCTTCCTACAAGTCTCTTTCACATGTTCATGCCTTTTTGGTTTGTGTGTGTGTGTGAGGGGGGGAGAGACAGAAAGAGGGAGAGAGGGAGGAAGGGAGTGTTTGTATGTGTGTGTATGGCCCAATGAGTTTAACCAGGGCCTCCTGAATAACCATGGGTTTACAGGCATCCACTGGAGCCTGCTGGACTCATTAGTGGGTACATAACTCAAGATAATGCCTACCCTTTCCTCAGAATCCATTAGTAATCAATAATTCAGCAAAGAGGGGTGACGCCAGGTGGGCTCTTCTCCCATCTATCATTAGTTATTGACAAGCTGTCTTCTGAAGGCTGCTGCTGCTGTGAAATATGTTTGCATTGGCTATGTCAGCCCCAAAGGATGACATTTGACAGCTCTTCTCCCTGTCTTCCACCTCTTACCTACTCTCCACACACTTTCCAATTATGTTGCCTGAGACTTAGTGGAGGTGGTTTAAGTCTCCCATTTAGGGCTGTACACTCAGCCTTCAAAAATTATCAGCATCACAGGCAACCATGAGTCTCTGCATTCACTGCTGTTCTTTGAAGCAGAATTTCTCACTGGCCTGGGGCTAACTGATTAAGCTAGCCTGACTGGCCCGAAAGCCCTGGAATCTGCTTGTTTCTGCCTCCAAAATGGGTTTATAAGTGCACCTCACCACTTCTAGTTGTTGGTATGGGTTCTGGGGAGGCAGTTAGGTATTCGTTCTTGCAAATCAAGGGAGCTAGAGAGATGCCTCAATGGGTAAGAGTGCTGGCTGCTCTTCCAAAGGACCCAAGTTCAATTCCCAGCACCCATGTGGCAGCTCACAACTGTCTGTAACTCCAAGATCTGACACCTTACACAGACACATATGCAGGCAACACGCCAATGCATATAAAAGAAAAAGAAATGAAACTAAACACAGAGCTTGCAAGTCAAGCATTTTAGCAACTGAGACAATTTATCTCCAGACACAACAATACTATTTTAAATTGAAATGGTTATAGGTCCTTTGCAGTTTAATTCATGGCCCCTAACACAGATGAAATAAAATAGCTTCGGCAAGCCATCTGAGCCTAGGCTCTGTTTCCTTTCAGAACTTCCCATTCCTACTATATCTGCTGCCACAAGTCCTGTGGTTCCCTGGAATGGTTCTGTGAGGATTCTCTGCCGGGGAATACCTGAAGCCTTCCTTTATCAGTTGTCCCTGATAAAAAACTCTACACACACAGTCATCGAGAAGAAATTAGGATTTCGGAAAGAGGCTGAATTCATCATCAACCACATGAATACAACCATGGCAGGAGGCTATCAGTGTCAGTATAAGAAGAAGTACTACTGGTCAAAGCAGAGCAAACCCCTGGAGGTGGTGGTGACAGGTAAGGAGACATCTTGGGAACCTGGCCTTCTGATACTTTTGTCTTAATTAGCAGACTTTACTTTTTGTTTGTATTTTTGTTAATTACAGTTGTTAGTAGGTAACTTCATACAGTGTACACAATGCATCCTAACCACTCTCACTCCCACTTCTATTCATTTTGTTTTGTGACCCACTGAGATTAACCAGGGCCATTCCTATTACTAAGGGTTTGTAGATAATTTCTGGAGCCTGGTGGGCTCTTCAGTAGGTACACAACTAAAGACAATGATTCCTCCTCTCCCAGAGTCTGTCAATAGCCAGTAATTCCACCATAAAGGGCAGGAGCCCTTGATTACTCCCTCATTCCCCAAGTTCCCTGCTTCCTTGACTTACTGTTGACAGGGTTTCTCTTGTATGGACTGAATGCAGGTAATTACAGTTATATGTTAATAATTGTGATGGTTCTGTCAAGTCTAGAAGAGGGCTCTTCTGATTTGGGACACAAGAATCTCTTAACCTTTTCTTTTAACAATGTGCTTGGGTTTAGAGAAGGAGTGAGCCAATTCCATCTCCAAAGCCAGTTGGGAATTGGGTGCAGTTTTTCTTACTACTTCCTGCTGGAAGGGGGTGCTGTATCTTATGGGGACATAAAGAAAATTTTAGGATTATGGAGTAGTCCATGAGGGTAAACCTCTGAGCCAGTTGCCTTGAAACGATTTTGAATGTTCGATCATCTGAACCATTGTGTCATCGGAGACCTTTCAGGTGGTCTTGGCTGATCAAGCATGATGTATCTTAATCTGGAACAAATCCATAGCCTCTGGCTTTCTGTGGAAACAAAAGCAGAGACTCTCTTCCAAAGCAACATATCCTTATATCCAAATTTTGAAGTCAAGGTACCTTTAAATTTTACATATTTGTTTAACTCAACAGCTTTTACAATCAAATCTTTTTCTGCAGTTAAAAATCCCAAAGACAACATAAACCAGATTCTCTGTGTAATATCCATCTTTGTAAGACTGAAACGCTGCTGTGGCTGCTGGCTCCACCCACCTCAGCTTCCCAAAGTGGCGGTGGTACAGTTTCCCGCCAGCTTTTTTTTTTTTTTTTTTTTTAACTAGCAAAGGCTAAATCCACCACGCAGCAGAGTAAAGTGCCGCTTATAGATTCCTCATTCCTGCCACACTGCAGGTCAGACACACACGCCAGAAACCCCCCATAGTAGCTTAAACTGGCAGGTTGCCGCTAACTTGAGAGAGACAACTAGCAAGCTATTTTTAGCTC
This sequence comes from Onychomys torridus, assembly GCF_903995425.1. Classification (NCBI taxonomy): domain Eukaryota; kingdom Metazoa; phylum Chordata; class Mammalia; order Rodentia; family Cricetidae; genus Onychomys; species Onychomys torridus. The sequence continues at coordinate 2,515,886 of NC_050443.1, forward strand.
CGTTTTAGAACCTTTTTTCTCAGGTTTTAGGTGGAAATTCTTGCCCCACGTTGGGCGCCTTTTGTAGTTAGAGTTTTCCTGCCTGGCCCAGTCAGGACAAATTTCTCTCACCCGCCAGTCCCACAGTCGCTCAGACCCAACCAAGTAAACACACAGAAATTTATATTGCTTACAAACTGTATGGCTGTGGCAGGCTTCTTGTTATCTACTTCTATCTTAAATTAACCCATTTCTGTTAGTCTATACTTTGCCACATGGCTTCTGGCTTACCAGTGTCTTTACATGTTGCTTCTCATGGCAGCAGCTGGCAATGTCTCCTCCCAGCCTTCCTGTTCCCAGCCTTCTCCTCTTCCTTGTCCTGCCTACCCTATCCTTCCTGCCTGGCTACTGGCCAATCAGCACTTTATTTATACAGAGTGATATCCACAGCAACATTTACTAGCCTGTCTTCTGACTCTTAAATACTTCCCATTCACCTTTGAATGTTCCCTAAGTCTTAGACAGGGATGGTATAAATGTCTTGTTTATGTTTGGGACCACAGCCATCTTTCTTCTCTGCATCTTGGGCAGCTGTGATTCAATGCTGCTCATACTTTTTTATTTTTATTTAAATTGTTTTCATACAATACATTCTTAACATATTCTTTTTCCTCCCCCAATTCTTCCCAGATCTTCCCCACCTCCCATATTTTTAGGATACCTTCAGGTTCAGAAAAACTGAGAAGATGTTGAAGGCTGAGAAGATCAATAATAATGAATAAATATTGATCTCTCTCTTAGCTGATGTCTAAAGTATATTCAGGGCTCCTTAGTTGCTATCTAATGGCCTTTATCTACTCCAGGACCCCATCTGAGATCTCACATTGTATTTAGTTCTCTCTTGTTTTTGATAGCCTTGGCAGTTTTGAAGAGTACGGGTAAGTATTTTTCTGGGACTTTCCATTCTTAGAAATTGCCTGATACTTTTCTCCTTTTCTCATGACTACATTGGGTCATGGGTCATTACAAGAAAACCAGAGGCAATGCATGTTGTATTTCAACTGTTCTTTACCACAAAAATCGTAACTGTGTCAGGTGATAAATGCACTATTCACTCTAATTAGCCATTACATAATGTATACATGTATCAATGGTTTACATGATAGATACACAACATCATAGTATACGTGATAAATACACAAAACCTTTTTAGTTTTAAAAATAAGCCAGATGTGATGATACACTCTAGTAATCCAATAGTCCCAGAGGTGGAGGCAGGAGAAGCAGTTCTAGGTCATCTGTTGCTTCATAGTTAATTTGAGGTCAGTCCTGCTACATCAGAGTCTTTTGACAGAAACAGAGAGGAGGCAAAGGAAGGGAAGGAGTGAGAAGATGACAGGAGAGGAGAGAGGAATGGAAATGGGTTAGTAGGGAAAGGCAAGAGGAGGAGAGAGGATAGGGGACAAGAAGGGATTAAAAAAAATTGTGTGTGTTGGTACACATCAGTAATCCCAGCACTCAAGGTGAGACAGAAGGATCATAAGGTCAAAGCCAATCTGAGTTACATTTCAAGACCCTGTCTCAAAGTTTAAATAAATAAAAAAATCGACCCACAAGCCTGCCTTGCCCTGCTCAGCCTGGGTGGGTGGAATTCACCCACAGCCCCTCCCAGGACCTCAAGATAACAATATGGTGGAGAAATGGGAGAAAAAGAGAAGCAGAGCCAATCATGTGCTGTGAGAGAGGCCGAACCGAAGAAGCAAAGGCGTTGAGAAAGTCACTGATGTGGGTGGCCACCCAGAGTCATGGTGATATTCAGCCGGGCTTCTACGAAGAAACATGTCTGTGTCTGTGACACTACAGCAGCCGGGATCTGTGTGGATGTCCATGGCTCCTGTTACCACTGAAGGCCATGAAGATGCCAAGCATCTGGGTCACCACCTGAGACGTGTTGGTATCTGAGTGTCATGCTGACCCCAGGTCATACTGACTTTGGCCTGTGCTGCCACCCAGAGCCATGGCGACATCTAGGCTCGAACTGCTGCAGAGCGCCATGTCTGCATCTGTGGCCTGCCTCAGTCAGGGTCTGTGTTGATGTCTGTAGCTCCTGTTAGCATCAAAGACTATACAGCTGCCAGAGGTCTGAGTGGCCACTTGTGGCCATGCTGCTGCCAGAGCCATACTGATCTGTGTGGCCTGTACTGGCCCAGAACCAGAGTGACATCTGAGTCGGAGCTGCTGCCAAGGGCCATGTCTGGGTCCATGGTCCTACTGTAGTTGGGGTCTGTGTTGATGTCTGTAGCCCACGTTACCACCTGGGGGAGGAGGGGATGCAAATCATGCATGTTGAAATCCAAGGGACATGCTGAGCTAGCCCCACCCTTCACTGGCCCTGCCCATCACTGGCTGCTGCAGCAGGAGACTTGGCCCCACCCCACATGGGAGAGTTGGCCCTGACAGCCTTGGCCCTGGGAGATCTAGCCACAACCCTCACCATGGACACAGGAGAGCTGACCCCAATGGTGGGGAATGCAGGAGAGCTAGCTCTGCTCCTTGCCTGAGGGGTGTGGTCCCAGCAGAAGCTAGGAATGACTAGCTCAGCTACTACACAGGTAGTGCATCATATCCAGTGCTTTGAGGTGGCCCACCCCTACATCTACCCTATCTATGGAGCACATGAAGGGACTGGTCCTGTAGAACCAGAGCTGCAGGATCTCCATGACGCTGGGCAACAGCGGGATACTTAAAAGGAGTTTTGTGAGGGGCCAGGATTGATGGTGTACCAAAAGCCAAAGGCCTTGACCCAGACCAACAACTTACACTGGACAATTCCAAGTAAAGCCGTTTGGACAAAAGGGTCTACTTCGTGACACACCACAGCTTCTGGTGCCACTAAGATGAACGCAGAGGTGTTGGAGATGTGGGAAAGACAAAGGAGTGAAGTGTTTGGGGGGGAAGGGTTGTTTGTTTGTTAATGTTTTTTCTTTTGGGGGGAGCTAAAAGGGGGGAGAGCACATATGGAGGGACTGGAAATGAGTGGGATTGCAGTGCATGACGTCAATCTCCCAATTAAAAAAATTATATTTAATTTTTAAAATCTTTAAAAATTAGGGGGGAAAGTCAATACTGAAAAGTAGTATGGTATTTGCCTCTTATACATGAAGCCCTGGATTCAATCCCCATAACAAATAATAAGTTCGCTTTTGTTCTTGTTGGTGTGTGTGTGTGTGTGTGTGTGTGTGTGTGTGTGTGTGTGGTACTACTTCTCTTTTCACATCACATAGTCAGACATTAATTTATGTATATATGCTGCAGAGCACCATGTCTGCATCTGTGGCCTGCCTCAGTCAGGGTCTTTGTTGATGTCTGTAGCTCCTGTTAGCATCAAAGACTATACAGCTGCCAGGGGTCTGAGTGGCCACTTGCGGCCATGCTGCTGCCAGAGCCACACTGATCTGTGTAGCTCTTTTGTGTATATATATATATATATATATATATATATATATATATATATATGATCCACAAATGAGAGAAAACATGATTTTTTTCTGAGTCAGACTAAATTTACTTAATACAAAAATCTCCAGTTGGATCCATTTTTGTCTTTGTGGTTGGAAACAACCCTGTTGTACATCGAATGCCCCAGACAAACGTAGAGTTGTGCTGTGGATATCACTCTGTATAAATAAAGTGCTGATTGGCTAGTAGCCAGGCAGGAAGGATAGGGTAGGCGGGACAAGGAAGAGGAGAAGGCTGGGAACAGGAAGGCTGGAGGAGACACTGCCAGCCACTGCCATGAGAAGCAACATGTAAAGACACCAGTAAGCCACAAGCCATGTGGCAAAGTATAGACTAACAGAAATGGACTAAATATAAGAGTAAGAGCTAGACAATGGTAGGCCTGAGCTAATGGCCAAGCAGTTTAAATAATACAAGTGTCTGTATGATTATTTTATACATGGGTTGTGGGACCACGGGGTCTTGGTGGAACCTGGAGAGAAGCTCTCCAACTACAGAGTTGATTCCATAAAATTTCTACTTGTGAGACAGAGTCTCACTCAGTATCCCACACGAACCTTGACTCATGACTTTCCTACCTCCCCTCCCAAGTGCTGAGGTTACATCCACAAACCATAATGCCTGGCTGCAAATAATTTTTTAAATAGCAAAAGGAGAACATCTTTTAGTTAATTTATTCAACTGAATTGTTTTTCTTGTTAAAAGGATTTATTTCTGTATGTGAGTGTTTTGTCTGAATGTATATCTGCATATCAGAAGGGTACATCAGATCCCATGGGACTACAGTTATGGATGCTTGGGAGCCACCATGTGGGTTCTGGGAATTGAACTCAGGACCTCTGAAGGAGCAGCCAGTGCTCTTAATGGCTGATCCCTCTCTCCAGCACCATCAACTGAATTTTTATTATTTTCTGTATATGGACTTTTTTGCCTGCATGTATGTCAGTGGACCATGTGAATGCAGTGCTCTTGGAAGCCAGAAGAGGGCATCAAATCCCCTAGAACTGAAGTTACAAACAGTTGTGACTCTGATAGAGCAGCCAGTGCTTTTAACTGCAGACCCACTGCCCCAAACCCCTGAAAATAATTGTTTAAAGAACAAAATTTTGCTAACAGCTCAATGTCTTCTCTTTCAGGCTTATACAAAAAACCTGTCCTCTCCACAGATCAAAACCTTGCACTGATACCAGGAGAAAACATTTCTTTCCAGTGCAGTTCAGCACACACCCTGTTCAGCAGATTTTCACTGGCCAAGGAGGGAGAAACTTCATCACCATGGCACCAACATGAAGAGTATCAAGGCAGCTTCAGTCTTGGTCCTGTGAACGCTGACTTCTCCGGGAACTACAGGTGCTATGGTTGGCACAGCAGCCGCCCCCATGTGTGGTCAGCCCCCAGTAATGCCCTGGAGATCATTGTCACAGGTAGATGCATCACAGCCCAGCTCTTTGTTTTCCACCAATGCTGCCTGTGGGTGGGAGTGTGAAGAAGTGTTCTGAGATAGAGGAGTATGGCAGTAAAGGCTCACTCTCCTGAGGAGCATGAAGAGAAAGGGGCTTCTCACTTGCTCCAAACAAATCTTTCACATGTTTTCTGGAGTCTTCCAGAATACCCTTCAGAAACCTGTGATCTATTTTTTAAAGTCTCTCTCTCTCTCTCTCTCTCTCTCTCTCTCTCTCTCTCTCTCTCTCTCTCTCTCTCTCTCTCTCTCTCTCTCTCTCTCTCTCTCTCTCTCTCTCTCTGTGTATGTGTGTGTGTGTGTGTGTGTGTGTGTGTGTGTGTGTGTGTACAATGCCAGAAGAGGGTGATTGATTCCCTGGAGCTGAATTTACAGGTGATTCTGAACCACCCAATATGGGTGCTGGAAACTGAACTCAAGACCCCTGCAAGTGTAGTAAATGCTTTTAACCGCTGCACTGTCCCTCCAGCTTCTCAGTCTATTGATAAAGGAGAGGCCCACATTCAGAATCACTTATTTTAGTGGCTAGTAATCTTTAAATTCACTTTGAGAATCCACTGGGAGTGATTGAATAAAAAGATTGAATCATAAGACTCTTTTATTATGTTATTGACATACAAAACTGCACTTGAAGGAGCAAAGAAAGGTGAGATTTCTGGCAGAGGAAACTAGTTGCTGGTAGCTGAGTGGGTTGACCACATTCTGCTTCTCCTGCCTATCTTTTGAAAAAAGTGTCATCATCCCAGTGATGCTGTGAGCTATGTATGCAGTGCGGTAGCTGTGCATTGCAATGTTATAAAGCTAGAGGGGTCTTTTCAATGAGTAGCAGAGAGACAACTGATTTCCATACAGAAGAATTAAAGTTCAATTAAACAAGAACACATTGCTGATGGATTAGAGGCTTAACTGCCAAGTATATCCTGTGGGAGACCACAGAAGAGAATTATCTTGACCCTGACATAGGGAATGGCTTCTAAAACAAGATACAGGACTTGCTTGCTCTAAAGAAAAGAAATAATGAGCTCAACCAAACCAAACCTTAAAATACATGTTCATGATAATAATAAAAGAAAAAAATCACATTTCATATAATTGACTAGGTCATGGAATCTATTTGTTTTTCTGAGTTAGAGACTCATAAACTCATGCATGCTAGACAAACCCTCATTTAACAGGAGAATACTGTTGAACATTGAATTTTTCTAAACATTGTCAGCTCACATATTGCATTATAGCCATGGGAGTGGGGAAAACAGGTTTATAAAGATAAAGACCAACTAACATGTGAAAAAATAAAAATAAGTAGCTCACTTGAGCACCATTGTCTGCAAACGTCATACAATAATTGGAAATGAGAAGTTGGAACGAAATTGAGCAACAGAGCACCTGCCTAGCATGCATAAGGCAATTGGCTCCATCATCATCGCAAGGGTCATTTTTAAGTAGAGAAACGTTTTAGCTAAATTTATCTTAAATCTCACAGTGACTGTGTGTCTATTTTGCCACATTTGAGAGGAACATAAACTGTCGTGTAGGGTGAGGAAAGTATGAAGGGAAAAATTCAGAGCTCCTGACACAGGGAGGTATTGAAGAAATACAGTTGGGTGGTCAATGAAACCACCAAATGAGGTGAGAAAACAAAGCACAAACTCCCCATAATCACCTCCTCTCCCTGGAACCACAATTTCTCAGCCTTGGTCTTCCTCTATCTTACACACTCTAGAAGCGTGGTGACTGTGAATATGTGAGCTCATTAAAAAGGGCTAGGACTGAGTTTGGGCAATGTATAGAGGAAAGAGTCCCTACTTTGGGATGCAGAACTGAGATAGAATGGATCATGGCCAATAATTACACACTTCTCTCCTTTATGTCTCTAGACTCCAGCAAGCAAGACGCCATAATGGAGAATTCAATCCGAATGGGTATGGCAGGGCTGGTCCTTGTGGTTCTCTTGGTGATAGTAGCTGAAGATTGGAACAGCCACAGGGTATCACACAAGGAAGACTTTCAGGAATTTGCTGCACAGAGATGGAGCAAATAGTGACTGTGGGTAAACACTGGGAGCTACAGGTAGGGATGCATCTTACACAAAGGGAAAGCCATTAGAAGCTTCGATCATCTGCAGAATGTAAAGTTTGAGTGTAAAGTGTCCATCACAGGCTAATGTGTTTGAACACTTACTCCCCAGCAGAGGGTGCTGTTTGGGGAGATGTGATATATGTAGGCCACTGGAGGCTACTCTTTGAAGGTTATGCTCACTTTGGGTTCCCATCTAACTCTCTGCCACTGTTACTCCCATGGAGCTGCTCCTATTACATGCTTTCCTGCCATCACAAAATACTCTCTCTGAAAACATGGGCCAGAATTAGCCTTGTCTTCCTTTCTTTCAAGACAACAATAATCCGTAGTACACAGAGTTATCAGACAGTGTGGTCCTAGGTGGATCTAATGCTATTTCTTCTCTACTGGTTAATATGAGGGTTAGTTTTTTTTAATATATTTTTTCTTTTATTTGTGAGATTACAATATAACTATATCATTTACTTTCCCTTGATTAGTGGGGTTTTTTTTGGTTGTGTTTTCTTGGCAGGGGTGGTCAACTAGACACAAGCTAGGGTTATCTGGGAAGAGGAGATATCAATTGAGAAAATGTCTCAATCAGATTGTCCCGTAGGCAAATCTGTGGGGCATTTTCTTGATTAATGATTGATGTGGGGGGCCACGGATCACTGTGGGTGGTGCCAACTGGGGCAGGTGGCTCTGAGTTTTATAAAATGCAAACTGAGCAAGCCATTACACATCACTCTTCCATGGCCTCTGCTTCAGGTCCTGCATCCATGTTCCTGCCTTGATTTCCTACCTCAGCTTTCCCTGATGACGGACTGTAAACTGTAAGCCAAATAAATCTTTTCCTCCTCAAGTTGCTTCTGTCATGGTGTTTTACTACAGCTGTAGAAAGCATGCCAAGACCATTGATTATAATTATAATTTTCCATTTTTAACATCCTTTTTTCCCTCCTTTTGTGATCCTGGGGGTGGGTTGAGCTGAAGGTCTCATGCATGCTAGATGAGTTGTCTACAGCTGAGTTACATCCCCAGCCCTCTTTTCATTTTAAGAGCAGTTTTCATAGAGTTGTCCAGGCTAGACTCAAACTCACCTTGTGGCCCAGTCTAACCTCAAACTTGTGATCCTCTGTAAGAATTTTTTTTAAGAAATGCTATTTACAGTTTGCCTTTACACATCAAACTCTCATCCAATTTATAATCAATAGTGTGCTTTGAGATCTTCATAGCTATGCACTAATTCTTCTGACAGCCTATATACTCAGCCTGTTCAAAATTAGCTGGCTTCTAGGATAACCTTATAATCAATCATATTGTACTTTGGACATACAAGGTAAGTAGCACCGTCAAGCTCAGCTGAATGAACAACCTCAATTTTACCATATTTCCTATTTCACATGTGTGACACATTTATGCCTTGACTCAAAAAGTGTGTGAATGTGAGGGGGAGTTGGAGGAAGGGAGATGTTGTGACCAGGTCTAAGATTATGTGCTACAATCATCAAGGTGTTGAAAGCAATGACCCACACACCAAGTATGTTGGAAACCTCATGTGGATATAGATTGATGATATGTGATTATGGCTTTGTGTGCTGTTCTGAGTAAGTAGGGCCAGGAACATAATTTTCTACCTTATGAGACTCCTGTAAATTAAGACAACAGTTCCTCATTCTTTTTTGTTATTGTATTTGCTGTGCTGTTTGGTATATATAGAGTATGACCTTTATTCACACTACTTCTTAGATTACACAGTTGTCTTTTACACTAGGCTTCTTTTATATTAAACAAATATTAGATTGGAACATGAGAGACCAAAACCCTTCTGAGCATATCAGGCCCATATTTGAGTAACCCAAACCAAGAGTCACTCTTCTTTTATGTAGCATCACCACAATCCTCCTGCCTCAGCCTCTTGGGTAGCTAGGATAACAGGTCTGCACCACTAGACTAGGACTTTTCCTTTACTTCTTGTGTTTTCTTCTTTATCCTTATAGTTCTTCTTTATAGTTTTATTTTTTACTGTTTGAGAATTCCACGTATGAATATATTTTGATAAAATCCACTCCCATCTCCTTCAATTCCTTCCTTCTCCATACCACCACTCCCTCACCCCCACTTAATTCATATACTGTATTTTAAAACTCACTGAGCCTAGACAGTAACCAGTATGTGCCTGGTGAGGGAGCCATACACTGGAACATGGGCTGCCTCCCAATGACTGCACCCTGGGGGAAATACTGACTCCCTCTCCCAGCAAATGCTGAAACAGTTCCTCAGCTAGGGGTGGGACTTCATGACACCCATTCCCCACCTACACTGGGATTTGGATTTTTTTAATGTGTGTCCACCAATTCTAAATAACTGATAAGCTTGCTGCAATAATAAGTCCCCTCCATTGTTTAAGGTATTGGTTGTGTCTAAATGTAAATTAAATACATAAACACAAGAACAATGAAGGTCACGATCCAATCCTATTTGGGAAATATGAAACTGTATTAAATGACAACTTCATTTGGGGCACAAAGTTGACATTTACAACCTTAAAAGATGCTAGCATTCTGACTTGTAACAGCACCAATGTATTTGACACTATTGAACCAATAATTTTATATTTCAAAAAGTTAGAAGAAATAAACCAGTCTCACAAACACCAGAAACATATATTTTCTATTATATATGTATCTGGAGTGGGAGAATGACATAAAAGTAAAATGAGGATTATTAGAGATGTGGAAGGAGAAAATGGGAGGGGGTAATAAAATGTAACAGAGAGGGTGGATATCTTCAGGACCAGGAAACAGTTCATGCCTATAAGGAAATGTCACACCAAAAGCCTTATTTATGCAATTAACATATGCTAATAAAATTGGGAAAAACTCAAAGAAATTATGAAAACATTTATAGCATTAAAGAAATCGTGAGGGCTGGAGAGATGGCTCAGCCATTAAAGGCTAGGCTCACAACCAGAAATGTAAGAAATAGTGAGTTTGAGAAAATGGGGTGTGAGTTCCTGACTTGATGCTCCAGTTGTGGTAGATTTCAATGGGGAAGTGTTAGCTAAATAAACCATTCCTCCCCTAGGTTTCCTTTGCCAGGGTAACTCAGCACAGCAACAGGAGTGAAAGTAGAAGAGTGACCAAAAGACGAAAACTGAGCACCCACCAGATGGCAAGAACATTGTCAAATGCACCACAGGTCTGGATAACCTATAAAATCAACTCGGAGCAGAAGGTTCCCAAGTCTAGAGAAAGACCTAGACATCCAAACACAAGAGTTATCTTGAACTCCAAGTAGACATGATCAGAGGAGAACTCTGCATGACATAATACAGTCAAGATATCAAAAACACAAAGCAAAGAAAGACTACTAAAAGCCATATAAAGACACATATATCAGAATAATGTACGCCCTCTCAGCAACCCAAAAGGCAGAAAAGTGTGGGATGATGTATTTCAAGACTTGAAATCAATTAACTAATGCTGCTATATCCAGGAAAGTTTTGCCATGAAGTTAACAAGGAAATAAGAACATTTCAAGATAAACACAAACTGAGGCTGGTCATGACCACCAAGCAAGCCTCACAGAAGATGACAAAGTTAATATCATGCACATAAGAGGAAGAAAGATGCTCTCAGTCACAAGGGTACAGGAAATAATAAATTTCATGAGGGGAAGAGATAATCGAGACAGGAAGAGGGAATCCATAGTGTCTAACATAGTAAACCAGCAAACCCCAACATTAATGGAGTAGAAAGGGAAGGAAAGCAATCTAACCAACAAGTCAGTAAAATGCTTGCCTTACAACTATGAGGACCTCAGTTCAATCTCCCAAAGCCAGGTAGAACCTGGGAGGATGGCTCAACAGTGAAGATCACCCACATCAGGAGGCTCACAACCACCTGTAATTCCAGCTCCAGGGAATCCTATGCACTTTTGAGGCCTCTACAGGCACTACACTCACATGCACATACACACACATGGACACACATAATTTAAAATGAAATCTCTAAAGCATCAAAACCAAGGGTGGTAACACATGCTTATGGTCACTGTGCTGGGGAGGCAAGATGTGGCTACCTAGGGCTTGTGGGTAAGCTAGCTAAGCTAGCCTATTGGCAAGTTCCTGGCTCTTGAGGAACATTGTATCCAAAAGTACACAGATATGTGCACACACACACACACACACACACACACACACACACACACACACACATCTAATAGGTTTGTGGAGATAGCTCAGTGATTAAAATGTTTGCAAGACTAGAATAAAGACCTGAGTCTAACTCCCTAAAACCCATGTAAAACATCATACAGACATGGAAGCCCACCTGTAATTCCAGCCTGGGAATGCAGAGGCAAGGAATTCCCCAGGACCAGTTATCTAGTGAAACTCATCATATGGGTAAGCTCTGAGTTTGATTGAGAGACCCTGCCTCAGTGAATAATGTGGAAGAGCAATCAAAGGTGATCCATGGCATCAACTGCAGGCCTTTACATGCACACGTGTCCATGGATGTTTCTATATACATGCAAACATACATACACACACATATGCACACCACACATGCACATGAAAATAAAAATAATAGAATAAGAGCATTGTACTGGAATAAAATAGCAAAATTTTTAATATCACATTAGTGTTGCTTTCTGATTAAACCAATCATCAAATCCAAACACATACATGTTACACACAGGAATATGAAAGTTAAAATTCCCATTTTGGGAAATCCTCAGACATTTTGCTCTGTAATTCTCCCCCATGCCTTCCCCTGAATGAATTAAAGGTTGACCGAGAAACAGGTTTCAGACTGGGCAGATGATGGTCAAGGGAACCTTTTAGACTCAAAATGTGGTTAAATGTGTTGTGTGAACCACAACTTTGCCTGAAGCCCAAGGTCAGTGGTGAGGGGAGATCTGTGACTCTTTCTGTTTTTAAAAAAAAAAAGTGTGAAAGTCCCATGGAGATTGGTGTTAGAGCTCACCCACCACATCCTGTGCATCTCCCTCACCCACTGGACTCAGTACACACACACACAAATGCGCGCACACACACACAGAGTTCAGCATTGGTCTTGCCAGTGGTATGCTGTCCACACTCACTGCCCTAATCTGCCTCCGTAAGTCCTTCATAAAAGGGGGGTGGAATCAAGAGCACAAGTGGGGGAGACATTGTATCATTCTTACTGTTTTCTAGAGCTATGTTGGAGCCAGAGGATCAACACAGAAAAACGTAAGTCCTTCCTCCCTTGAGAGCCTCAGGACCGTTCATCTCAGGTTCATCTCAGAGTCCATCTGAGAACATCCCAGAAACAGAGATGAGCATTCTGCCTCACTATGATGGCCTCAAACTGGCTGAGGGTAAGTAGAGAAGATAGGTAATGGTTCACCTGGGACTCCTGCCTTTGGTTCCTTTTCAGAGAATCTCCTGAAACCCATCATCTGGGCCCAACCCACTACCAGGGTCACAAAAGGAACCCCTGTGTCCATCTGGTGCCAGGGGCCTCAGAGTGCCTCTGAGTATCAACTGTACTTTAGAGGAAACATTTTGGCCTTGAAGAGACCAGAGTCACGTAGATCCAGGAGCAAAGTAAACTTCTTCATTCCACAAATGACCTTACACACTGCAGGGGAGTACACTTGCTTCTATCAGAGTGGGGAGCTTCAATCAGAACCCAGTGATCCCCTGGTTCTGGTAGTTACTGGTGAGTGTCTTGGTTTTTATATCGAGAGGCATGTTGGTATGAATCATGGGGAGTGCCTGTGTTCACAAATTCCAAAATCTCTTTAAGCCCCACTCTGATACTGCTTATCTTGGCTAGGAGTCAGGGGATGTGTCCAATTACAGCTACTTCCTACAAGGATAAACTACATGGGTCAGCTCTCTGCCCTGGCATCAAAATGTGTCTTAGGTCAAGATCTCTGAAAGATGTTTCTAAAATAGGCCACTCTGTGCTGGGGTAAGGCTAAGTAAGGACTGATAGGCAAGAGAATCAAAGCTAGACAGGAAGAGGTTAGCCTTTGATGGAGTTTCATCAGAAAATGTAGCCACACACATGGTTCTCAAATTTATCCAAGCTTGAAAATTATCTAGAGACCTTGTAAAAACACAGAGAGCTCTCACACATGCGTGTTCATGGGAGCATTAGTCACAATAGCCAACAGGTAGTCACCTGTTGATGGCTCATGAATAGGAGAGCTTGCTGTTCAAGTAGGAGAAACTGCATTCAAATCCTCAGAAACCACATAAAAAGTCAGGTGTGTCTGTAACACTAGAACTGGGCAGGGACCAATGCCAGATTGCTGTGGCTTCATAGCCACCAGCCTAGCTGTAGGTTCAATAGCCCCTGTCTCAAGGGAATAAGATAAAGAGTGAAAAAGCAGGACATGCAACTCTGGCCTCCACACATGAGCACCCAGGTACACACAATGATACACACACAGGAGCATACACTACATATACCACACACAATCACACAGAGGGAAAAATAGAGAAACTAAATAAATAAGTAACCTCATACCAAAAGGAAGTAATAACACTACTGTCTCTTGGATACTGGAGATCAAGCCCAGACCTGAGGATCAAACTCAGGTCTTTACCAAGTTACCTCCCTCAAAATGATGTCTTTAGGGCAGGGGAAAGTCCAGGAGGCCTCAACCCTACACACAGAACTAAAGGCAACTGAGAGAGGCTGACAGCAGGAGATAGTCTTATCCAGCAGAGACCACACCAATTGGATATCCCATACCAATGGTCAGCTCTGAAAACATATCAACAAGTAACAGTATACTGACTGAACAGGTTGTACTCATGTATTTGGGAACATGTATAATCATATATGTATGTGTGTGTGTATAAGTATATATGTGTGTATGTATATGTATACATACACAGATATGTATGTAACAACAAATACTGAAATAAGGGAGACCACCAGTTTGAAAGGGAGCAAGGGGGTATATAGGAGGTTTGGGAGAGAGAAAGGGGAAATAGTGTAATTGTAATATCAAAAAATTATAATTTTTAAAATTTTAAAGACTGTCCTAGAGTTTCTGATGCAGTGGTTCTGGGTAGGGGCAGAGCATCTTCAGGCTTCTAGGTGATGTGAGTGGTTTTGGTCCTGAGAAACAAATTCAGAGCCAAAGAGTAGAGATGCAGAAGCTATGGCCTAAGTCCCTCAGTTCTAAAGGATAATGGATCTATCTGTGACAAGCACAAGTTTAGGAAGCAGAATCAGCCCAGATTCCAATATATTTGCTCACAGGGACAGGGAAGCAGTAGATTGAGGAGTCAGGGTGTGATAAAGCTCTCTATACCAGCTCTCCTTCTCCCACAGGTCTGTATGACATACCCAAACTCCAGGTTCACCCAGGGCACGAAGTAACCTTGGGGGAGAATGTGACCTTCTTCTGCCATCTGGTGGCTGGGACAAGCAAATTCTTTCTGCTCAAGGAAGGACGATCCAACCATGTCCAGCAAAGATATGGGAACAGCCAAGCAAAGTTCCCCATGGGCCCTATGACCAGAGCCCACAGAGGAACATACAGATGCTTTGGCTCTTACAGTGACTATACCTGGTCTTTCCCCAGTGAGCCTGTGACACTACTCATTCCAGGTAAGGACATTCTCACCTGTGTCTTAACCACAGCCCTAGAGGATACCCTTGACAGTGATTTTTTTTAAAGATAGCAAAGAGTTCTCTGCTTCTTAAAGATCCAACCAGCCACTTGGGAACACAAGAGGGGCAGAGAAAGATGAAGGAATAAAGGATACAGGAGGAGACGTAAAATTCTATTTAAAAAAAAAAAGAATTATTTTCTGTTTCTAGGTGTTGGGAACACCAGCTTTGCACCTACAGACCCTACTTCTTCTCTTGGTGAGTCACTTCCAAATTGACCAGAAAGGACCTGGGGAATTGGCTATTGGTGAAGGGCTCACCACACTAGCTTGAGGACCCAAGCTGGATCCACAGTCAAGCACAGAAAGAAACAAACACATCCATGCTACTTGTTTGTGATCTCATCAAGTGTTCTCCTGTCCTATACTGTTCATACAACCATGCCCAGGGAATGGTGACATCCACAATAGACTGGGTCTTCACACATCAATTAATAATTAAAGCAATCCCACACAGACAAGCCCACAGGCCCACCTGATCTAAATAATTCCTCACTTGAACTCACTTTTCAGACAACTATAGAGTATGGCAAATTGACATTTAAACCTAAGCATCACAGAAACGATGATGTGGATGGGGGAGCAGCTCACTTCAGATGGTGAAGAAAATGTCATGTATGGATTTGTCTTCCTGTGAGAAGAAAATTACATTGAATAGATGAGGAAAATGAGGCTTCCCCAGAGTTTCCATCTGGCATGAAGATACATGTATTTGTACTGTTGGTGAATCCAAACTTGAGTGCGTCCATCTCTTTACTAGTCTACTCTATTGCCATATAAAGCCCCTGAGACTTGGAATTCTGGGTGAGGACCAACATTGGAACGCCATAGGATGCCATGGGACATACACAGAAAAAAAAGTTTCAAAGGAAGGATGCAACACTATCCTCTGTTCACTCATCCCTTCTTCTTTTCCTTATCCTCAGATTATAGGGTGTTCGACTCCACAGCTGAAGAATCAGGATTACAAGAGGGTAAGCAAACAGCTAGAAGCATAGACTCTGAGGAAAGGTGCAAGGCAAAGCGGGAGTGCTAAGCAGAAGAGGGAGGATGGCTGGGTGTAGCGTCT
Organism: Onychomys torridus; assembly: GCF_903995425.1. Lineage (NCBI taxonomy): Eukaryota > Metazoa > Chordata > Mammalia > Rodentia > Cricetidae > Onychomys > Onychomys torridus. Next base: position 2,531,654 of record NC_050443.1, read on the forward strand.
GTCAGCAGTCACCCTGTCTTCTGACTCCAGACTCTGTCTTCTGGGATCATACTACCCAGAATCTCATTCGGATTGGTCTGGCATGCGTAGTCCTGATGGCTCTAGTATGGCTTTTGGCTGAAGACTGGCTCAACAGGAAGAAGGCTCAAGAGGGGATCAACGAATCAGCAACTTGGGAAGGCAGGAGGAGAAGATGGAGAGTGCAACGTTCCCTTGAAGAGGAACAAAGGGATGCAATCTCTCTGAGGGAAGTGAAGGCAGCTCCTGGACCTGGGACCATATGAGCTTTATGCTGCCCCCTGGAGGAAGGAAGAGGTCATTGCAGGAATGAAGGGGTAGTGTCACCAAGTTTGGCAAAGCATCCTAAAGGGCATGGTGAGATGAAGCCTCTAAGTTTCTACTGCAGGCAAATTATTGCTGTCTCTGTTACGCTTTAAGTGCTTTAATGCTTATTTACTGCAAGCCACACTTTTAACAGCTCTGGTCTTTCCTAGAAATAGCTACCTTCCAATGTTCTGGCCATGGGAATATTTCCTTGTTACTTTGGTCTTCATGATATTTTTCTCTAATTTTATTTATGTGGATGGGTGTTTTTCAGGCATGTATATCTGTGCACGATGTGTGTACCTAGTGTCAGATTCCCAGGGACTGGAGTTACAGATGGCTGTGAGCTGCCAGGAATTGAACCCAAGTGCTCTGAAAGAGCAACAAGTGCTCTGAACCATTGTGCTGCTGCAGAATATTTGTTAACACCATGTAAAGATGTGTCACTGTGATTGGTTTAATAAAGAGCTCAATAGTCAAAAGCTAGGCAGGAGAGACTAGGTAGAGCTTCCCAGCAAAGAGAGAAACTCAGGATGAATCTAGTCTAAATAGAGATGCCAGGAAGACATGAAACAAGCCAGGGATACATGATGGGAGAGAGGTAAAAGCCACGTGGCAAAATATAGATTAGTAAAAGCAGGTTAATTTAAGTTATAAGAGCTAGTTGGAGAAAAGCCTAAGCTAAGGCCAAGCTTTATAATTAATAATGTCTCCGTGTTGTTATTTGTGAGCTGGTCCAAAAAAAGACTGGCTACAATGAGTCATGTCTCCAGCTCTACCCTCAATTCACTTTTCATATTGTGTGTCCATGTGTGATGTATGTGATGTCATGTCACTCATAAGGTCAGAGGATACCTTTGTGCGTTTTCTTTCTGTTATTTTTTGAGATTATATCTCCCTCACTTCCCTTTCCTCTCTTCAAACACTCCCATATACCCCTCCTTGCACTCTTTCAAATGCATGGCCTCTTTTTTCATTAACTGTTGCTACACATATATGTATATGTGTATACATATATGTTCCTAAATGCATAAATTTTATGTGGGTTCCAAAGGTTGAATACAGGTTGTTAAATATGTGCAGCAATTGTTTTTAACCTCTTGAGCCTTCTCCTTGCTAGCCTACCCTATTTTTTCTTCTTTCCTTTGTCTGCAAGAATCCCATTCAAAATAAGTTACAAACAACAATACTAATAAGTTTACATGTACTGCTTGGCTAGTATTATGTCAACTTGATACAAGTTAGAGTCACTTTGGAAGAGGGAACATCAGTTGAGAAAATGCCCCCACAATATTGGCCTGTAGGAAAACCTACAGTGCACGTTCTTGGATGATGTGATGTAGAGGGCCCAGTCCACTGTGGGCAGTGTCATCCCTAGGCTAGTGGTCCTAGGTTCTATAAGAAAGGCTGAGCAAGCCTTGAGGAAAAAGCCAGTAAACAGCACCCCTTCCTGGTCTCTGCATCAGCTCCTGCCTCCAGGTTCCTGTCTTGATTTCTCTCAGTGCTGGACTGTGGTAGGGAATTGTAAGCTGAAATAAACCCTTTTCCCCCCAAGTTACTTTTGGTCATGGTGTTTTATCACATTAGAAACCTTGACTAAAACATTATGAAATGGCTCAAAAACCATTGTAGCCACAACCAACCAGTAGAAATGCAAACTATGAACACATAGTCCAGAGACATAGGAGTGTCCTAGCTGAATCTCAGCCAAACCTTGGTTTCCCTGTCTAGACAGCATGTGGGTCCTGGGGACGGAACTCATCATCATGCTTGGTGGCAAGCTGTTTTTCTAGCTGAGCCACTGAACCTGCCCTTAATATTTCCTATAATAGCCCCAGAACCCTGTCAGTGTTCACACCTCCATGTTCCCATCTGTAATATGGGTTTCATGTGAATTGAGTCAATCAACTTGATGATGTTCTCAGTCGTCAGAGAGATATCGGGAAACACACTGATGAATGGGTACATGAATACAACACAGAACTTGAGACTTCTGAGTCTTGATATAGGGTATAGGGTCCAGCAGGTTTTTTTTTCTCTTTGAACTATTTGCCTCATTAATATACTAACATGGATCACCATTCCATTCTGTACAGACACATCAGGCAGGTTAAATCCATCTCTAAAGCTAAATTTCCTATTAAGTATCAAGAAATATTCCTAAACCCAAAGAAATGCTATAAGGCTTTTTACTGTTTTGTTGTTGTTGTTGTTGTTGGTTGGGACTGTTTTGTTGGTTTTTTTTTTGAGACAGAGTCTCACTACATGGCCCATGATGCCCTCAAACTCATGGTCCTCCATCCTCAGCCTCTCAAGAGTTGGGATTCCAGGCATGTTCTATCATTTAATGGGGATTAATATGGAGAAACTAGCCTAAACTCTGATGTACATGTCACTCACTGCACTGTAGGCCACTGATAGTTGTACTCACTGCTGGGAAGGGGGGGGGGCGCTCCGAATTGAATTTTATTTTCTCTTTTCCTATTGGCAGAACTTTCTAACTTATTATCAAATTATGATAATCCCAACACCCTATTCAACCCAAGATTAAATGGATTGGTTTAAAGTGAGTTTATGACATGTTGAATCTTCCCTATTCTAGTTTATGGCAAGAAAACTGTTGTCATCTTAAGCAAAAGAGTGTGCAAATTAGAAATAGTTTATATCCCTCTACCTAAAGTCAGAACTTGGTCTTGGTAAAGGTGCCTCCTCAAGGGAATGAGGAAACTGGTCCTGAGCAGACCTAACCCTGAATTTTTAACTCATTCTAATCAAATCTCTCACACAGATCACAAGCAAGATCCAAGAGCTCTGTATTGCATTTACATTTTGTGAGACACTGATCATGGTATCTTAAATATCAAAATGAAGGATGCAGAGAAAACACAACAAAAACCTTCAGTTGCTAAGTTAAATTATATATAAAAGCACTATTTTAAAAATTCAAAATGAACACAACTTCCATAATGGACAAAGTATCAAAATCTTAAAGATGGTGCATATTGTTTGTTAGAAATGCCACAAAATACTACAGGACTGGTAACATAATAGAAATGTGTTATCTCAAGATCATGATATGCTCTGAGATATTGGCTATTGATAGACTCTGTGAGAGGGAAGAAATCTCTGTCTTTAGGTGTCTGCCCACTACAGGCTCCAGAGCACAGCTCCAAACCCACCATCACACATATAGACCTGATTAACCTCAGTGGGTCACAAAACAAAATGAACATAAGTTTGTGGGTATGGGGGGGTGAGCATGAGTGGTGGAAAGGTGGGGGTGGTAGTGACTTCCATGCAAGGTGTACATGTGCAAAACTGTCTAAAAATAATTTAATTAATTTTTAACATAGATATGTGGACAGGGTTTGTTTCTCATGAGACCCCTCTCTTTGGCTACCTTCTCTTTCTTCACATGTCTCATGTGTGGGTATGTATTGTGTGTTCCCCCAACAGGACACAAGACAAATTAAAGTTTTTCCCAAGGCCCCTCTCTGGCCAGCTAGTCTCTATGTCTCCATGTCTTCTTCCATTATTCTCTCATTTCATCCTCCTCTCCCACCTATGTCTCTGTCTCTCTCGCTCCATGTGTGCCTGTCTCTGTCTGTCTCTGTCTCTGTGTGTGTCTCTCTCTTGTCCCTTCCTCTCTCTGCTGCCTGTGGATATGGATATAAGACTCTCAGTTATTGCCCTAGCTGCATCTCTCTCTGCTTCCTGCCATGATGATCATAGAGTAACCTTCTAAATCTGTAAACAAGTCCCCAGTAAAATTTCTTTGATAAGGGTTGCCTTAGCCATGGTGTTTCTACACCGCACAGGACAGTAACTAGGACAAGCCATCTTGCACCCTCTTTTATGTATGGATCTGGAGTTCAGTCCCCCATGATATTACCCAACACAGCGATACATGCTTTGATTCCTCATCTGCCTCCCCAAACCCCCTGGAAATCATCCTCTCTCCACCACTGTTTGCCCTCAAACCGCTATTGTAATAATCGCTAATAAGTTTCTGGTGAGGTAGCACACCATGGGCTCTTCACCTCTTGTTGGTTAGATCTGATACGTTGTCTGCTTCTTCCCCGAGATTGTCATTGTTCTGATTTCTTTCATCCCACTGCTTGTTCTTCAAATGGTTATAGTATTACCGTGTTTTCAAGCTTCAACACCAGTTCCACTTAAAAAATAATAATAAAAACATGTTATTTGTGTGAGGTGTGTGTGTGAGTGTGTGAGTGAGTGTGAGAGTGTGTGTGTGAGTGAGAGTGTGAGAGTGTGTGTGAGTGTGTGTGTGAGAGTGTGAGTGTGAGTGTGAGTGTGTGTGTGTGAGTGTGAGTGTGAGTGTGTGTGTGTGAGTGAGAGTGTGAGAGTGTGTGTGTGTGAGTGTGTGAGTGAGTGTGAGAGTGTGTGTGTGAGTGAGAGTGTGAGAGTGTGTGTGTGTGTGAGTGTGTGAGTGAGTGTGAGAGTGTGTGTGTGAGTGAGTGTGTGAGAGTGTGTGTGAGAGTGTGTGAGTGAGTGAGTGTGTGAGTGTGTGAGAGTGAGTGTGTGAGTGTGTGAGAGTGAGTGTGTGTGTGTGAGTGTGTGTGTGAGTGTGTGTGTGAGAGTGAGTGTGAGTGTGAGTGTGTGTGTGTGTGAGTGTGTGTGAGTGTGTGTGTGAGTGAGAGTGTGAGAGTGTGTGTGAGAGAGTGTGTGTGTGAGTGTGTGAGTGTGTGTGTGAGTGTGTGTGTGAGTGAGAGTGTGAGAGTGTGTGTGAGAGAGTGTGTGTGTGAGTGTGTGAGTGTGTGAGTGAGTGTGAGAGTGTGTGTGTGAGTATGTGAGTGAGTGTGTGAGAGTGTGAGTGTGAGTGTGTGTGTGAGTGTGTGTGTGAGAGTGAGTGTGTGTGTGTGTGTGTGTGAGTGTGTGTGAGTGTGAGAGAGAGAGAGAGAGAGAGAAGGCGCCTGTGGAGGTCAAAGGGTGGAATCACATCCCCTGGAACAGAAATTATGGCTATGAACTACTTTCCATCACTAAGCTATCTACAGATGCAAACACAGGAACACCTGCTGGCATGCCTCCCCTCTATGATGGACTACACACCCGCAAACCATGACTCAATCTAAACCTCACCTCCCCAAATTTGCATCTTGTCAGATATCTGGGCACAAGAACGAGAAAAGTAGCTGACAAGGTAAGCTGACAGATTCTTTCAGTCCAGTGCCAGATCTTTCACATTCTCTGATAATATGCCCTGTCCATAGATGAAAGCCTGGGTTGTTGCTAGCCGAGCATATTTCTTCAATTTTCCTCACATTGATGCTCAAGTCTATTTCTCTGAACTGTAGAACTTTTAGCCTCAGAACTTCAGATAATTTTTATCAGCTTCTTCCATTAAACTAGTGTTCATAATTTTCTTTTAATTTTTATTTGCATGTAATATATGCATGAAAGTGTCCATGAAGTCAAGAATAGGGATGTCACATTCAATGGAGCTGAGATTGCAAGCAGTTATGCAGCATCCAACCTTCATTCTGGAACTGAACTCTGATCCTCTGCAAAAGCAACAAATGCTCTTGACCACTGAGCCGTCACTCCAATCCCTAGATCCAGCACTTTCTCATAGCCAAAATAGTTCCTCCAATTTTGAGAAACCTTAACCCCATTCACAGTCACTCTTCTCTCTCATACGGACACATGTGCAGAAAGACCCCACAGATCAGCTAACATGAATCATCAGACCCTCACCACTGGCGGAGACATAAAATAAATTTGTTGTAACACGTTCATGCGAGCCTATCACTGTGCTTGGCTCATAGTCACCCTGTCAGTGCCCGCTTTACCCCCTTTTCCCCATAAATAACCTTCCTCTTTCATGTCATTTGCAATAAGTCTACATCCCAAATATGAGAAAACATGTATGTCTTTCTCTCCACCATTACTCCTTTTCACTTGTGTTCCTGCAATACACTTAAAAGGTCTCTCAAACCTGCTGGGGACTGATCTAGGCCCTCTGAATGTGGGTGACAGCTATGTGGCTTGGTCTGTTTGTGGGGCCCCTGACAGTGGGACCAGGATTTATCCCTGGTGCATGAACTGGCCTTTTGGAACACATTCCCTATGGAAAGATACCTTGCTCAGCCTTGATGTGGACGGGGGGGGGGGGGGCTTGGTCCTGCCTCAACTTGATATACCAGACTTTATTGACTCCCCATGGGGAGGCCTTACCCTCTCTAAGGGGAGGATGGGGAGTAGAGTTGGGGGAGGTAGAGGATAATGGGAGGAGAGGAGAGAGGGAGAACTATGATTAGTATGTAAAATTAAAAAAAAATGAAATTTTAAAAAGGTGCTCAGTTCCAATTGCATTACTTTTGATAGTCACAGGCCAAACTGTTCAGTAAATGAAAATATCAAAAAGGAAAAAAAAAGTCTGGGTATTATCATACTAAAAGCAGTCAAAATAAAAAATAAAAGGTCTCTGATACCACAGTGCTTTTATATTTCTTGTCAACCTTGATTTTCTTCAGGTAACCTATTTTATCAAACATATCATTTGTATTGCAAAAGTTAGTTGCATCATTGTTTTGAGAGTGGCCTCATATAGCCCAGGCTAGCATTAAACTTACTATTAGCTCAGGATGACCTTAAACTTCTGATTTTCCAGCCCCACCTTCCAAGTGAAGGATTATATCATGAAACCACCCTGCCTAAATTCATTTTCTTTTCTTTATAAAAAGCCAGTTATAAAGACACAAGACTATACAGCATCCCCCTTGTTCTACCCACCACCTTACACAATAGTCTCCTTCATCCTCAACTTCAATTTTCAGAGTCTCAGCTACACGTGATCAACCATCATCCAAAAACATCAAGCCTTTAATCCCAGCATTCAGGAGGCAAAGGCAGGTGGATCTTTGTTAGTCCCAGGCCAGCTCATAGCTACATAGTGAGGCCCTGTCTCCAAAAATATTACCACAGTGCAGTGAAGATTTCAGACATTTTGAGACAGAGGCACCCTATTTCATAGTTATTTTTACTGTATTGTTAATCTCTTATCATGCCTAAATTATAAAGTTTGGGGTCTGGAGAGATGGTTCAGTGTTTGAAATGTTTGCCATAAAAGTGTGAGGACCTGAGTATAAAACTTCAGAACTGATGTAAATGCTAGCTGTACATAGAAGCCCACCTGTAATTCCAACCTCAAAAGGTGGGCACAGAGAGTCCCTAGAGGAAGCAGCTGGAAGATGAGCCCTATCAGCAAGCTCCATAGGAAACAGGTGGGGGCAAGATAGGTCAACAAAAACAATGTATGAAGGGGCCATAATGAAACCCATTGATTTGTATACTAACTTTAGTGTGTGTGTGTGTGCACGTGTGTGCCCATGTGCATCTGTATGTGCACTGCATGCACTAAGCTCCCATGGAATCCAGAAGAGGGTATCAGACTCCTCCAAACTAGAGCTACAGATAATTGCTAACTGCCTGATATAGGTGCTGGGAACCAAATCCAGGTCGTTTGGAAGAGCAGCATGCACTCAACCACTTATTCATCTCTCCAGCCTCCTGTATGCTAGCTTTAAAACTCATACAAACACTTAATAAAATAAGTTTATGCACAGTTTTGAAGTTAAGTGTGCATGTGTGTGTGTGTGCGCATGCGCATGTACTCACACACATGCTCCACAGCACACATGTGGAGGTCAGGGGACAACCTGCAAAGTTGGTTCTCTCCAATCATCCTGTGGGTCCTGGGGACTGAACTCAGTACATCAGGTTTGTCTGAAATCAGCCTTCCCCACTGAGCCATCTCATCGGCCTCATCAGTGAGAATTTTTGTAAAAAATCATCTCTTAAACCATTGGCTATGCATATGTGGATTGATGTGGGATTACCCACCAGAGAACTTACCAGTGGCTACACTCCCAAAGAAAAAATAACCCCATCACCTATTTACTGCAAATAGTTCCTCAGCTTGTAGTTGGGGCTTTCATAGCCATTGATGCTGGAAACTTACTGGCTTGATCTTGTACAGGATATTTTTAAATCTTTTAATTTTTTCTATTTCAAAATTCAATGATCACTTATAGCACATTATGTATAGATGCCACACTATATATTCAGTGTAGACTAAGATGTTGATCATCAACTGAGGGATATTCTGCCCTCCCTGCCACCCACCACCCCCACACACTATCACCACCCTACAAATTTAAGAACATTTCAACCCTTTACTGCCCAGTGGCTTTTTGCACTCACCATTGTGTGTGACATCACTACTATCTACATCCTCAGCTTTTATATCAGCCAAAAAGGTAATTATAGAGAGCTGGCCAGGTGACTCAGCAGGTAAAAAGATCTACTGCCAAAACCAAAAACCTGAGTTCAAGCTCTGTGACTCCCAAGGTAAAAGGAGAGAGCCAACTCTAGAAAGTTCTCCTGACCTCCACAAGGGTACTATGACATGTGCACACCAACACACAAACACATAAAATTAAAAGTGTAATAGAAAAATTTTTAAGAATGCTACATCCAGTGAACAAGTTATTCTGAATTTCTCCTCTAACCCCAGCAACCATTAACTGGCATCTACACATTTGACTATTTAAAAAATATATCTGTCTTTCTGGTTCTATAAGTTTATGATGACCAGAAACTGCAAGACTAATAAAATCTTACAATGTATACTACCCACTCAGTGAAGAATCTAGCTCTTAATGTCAATCATACTGATGTTGAAACCTCTGATATAGAGAATAAACGGCTTAGGGTTTCCTACCTAAAAACTCTTCAGGATTTTACACACACACACACACACACACACACACACACACACACACACACACACACACACAGTATTAATACTGGATGAAGAAATTTATCTCTGGGGTACCCAATGGTCCCCACTTCCCACATCTGTTTCTTTAAAACCAGAACTGCAGGGTTTCTGTAGAACAACAGTCTGTAGTACTGAAATATGGACCAAGATCTTTCTTTGCTAGAAGTAGAGGATGCTGTCCTCTGTGTTGATAAATTGGATGTTATGAGAAGAACCCTGATCTCCATCCATTAGTGCTAACAGCACCTCCTAGTTGTGACAACCAGAAATGCATACAAATATTATGTGATAGCTCTATAAGCTTTTTGACGTGGATAGAGGTTAATACAGAGACTCAACTAGTCAAAATGCAGAGAACATATGACTGTGGGGTGCTCCACTCTAATACCACATCCCTTTTCAACAAGGGTCAGATAACATCGTGGAAGAGGGAGCAGGAGGACTGTAAGAGTCTAAGGACAGGGAGGTCTGTTGTGAAATACTGTCTACAGGACATGACAGGACCACTGCACTGGTGAACTCACAACAACAACAATTGCCTACAAAAGACCAAGCCAGTAAACATTCTAGCAAGGGTGTGGGAGGGATTCATCAGACTTCTCCCATAGCTGACGAGCTGTTGATGGCTGCTGAGAAGAGTCAGTTTTCCTTAGTGGTATGGCCCCTGGTAGCGCGCCCATACTTCAGTGGTCAGCCCTATACCCACAGCATGCTAGAAGTATCAATTGGACTAAAGTGTGCTATCAATACACACAGAGACAGACACAGAGACAGAGATGGATGCTGGAGGAGAGTCTGGGAGGAGTTTCAGTGGAAATAAGTACAGATATGACCAAAATACATTGTATATATGTATGACATTCTCAATAAAATTTAATAGTACTGGGGGGTGTATCCCAAAGACCCATCCAGCCTGTACAAGACCATGAAATAAATCCCTTAGCATGGCAAAAGAAAAATATTTAAACTATACATTTCAACGTGGACTCTCTAATGAGATCTGCTCTACCCAAATGTTATTAGATGTTGGACTGAGTCAAACTTGTTGAAATCTTAATTCTTAATTTCTCCAACATTGTTTTATTATTGTGAACTATGTATCAGACTTCTTTGCCTAACTTCATCCCACTATAGTTACCCCAAAGCCTGAGTTAACACCAGCCGAGTGTAATCCCAAATACTACAGAAATCTTGAATATTTGACAAGATTACTACTGTGGACCCATCGAAAATGGAGGTGCTACATGAAAGTAATTTAAAGTTGGACATCTATAGTACAGACTGCTCAAGGCTCAGGGAACACTGAGGAGTGAGAAAAGATTGTTAGAGTCAGGAGATCAGGGATGACCAATGCAAAACAGTGTCTCCTGGGTGGGGCAAAGCTGTACAAGATCAAACCAGCCAACATTCCAGTGTGGGTGGGGGAGAGGCTCTTAATGTGCCCCCAACCTCCCCGTGAAAAGATGCAGACCTTCAATGACTGCTAGGGAAGAGCCAGTTTTCTTTAGGGATGGAGGCCATGGGAAGATGCTCTTGCTCCAGCAGACGGCCCCACACCCATGGCACATACAGGCAGTACTAACTGGACTCAGTGGGTTACAAAAAAGAGACACAAAGTTAAGAAGGTGATGTGTTGGGAGCATTCAGGATGAGTTAGAGGAAGGAAAGTGGAGGAGTCTATGTGACCAAAATACATTGTAGACTCTGAAATTCTCAAAGAAGATTTTAAAGTTGTCTCTTATGTTTTCAACCTGCATAATTGGTGATAAGAATATTGATGTAGGGATGCTGACTCAAGTAGTGGTTGTCTACTTGAGTCTGGTGTAAAAATCATGGGAGGTTGAGGATCAATTACCTTGTGTCAATGCCTGGGAACAAATGCTAAATTAAATGGTAACTTTGAACTATTTCTCTAAGAAAAAATTCATAAGTGGACCTGAATTTTCAATAGAAATGATTCTTGGCAACATAGGGGAAAGTATGTTTCCCACCAAAAAAGTGAGGTGGGGGGGTGCAGGCATATAGAGAGAGGTACAGAGATTGACAGAGACAACGGCGATAGTTTAAAAACTGACATGGTGAAATGCTGGAAGTAGTGGCACTCACCTCTTTAGTCTTCAGCTGGAGGCAGAAGGATCAAGAGTTCCAGATGACTGGACTCCCAGAGCTCAGCCTGGTGCTTGGCCATGGATTTCTGCATCTGCTTCTATCAGTCCCTGGATGAAGGGTCAATGAGGACAGTGAGGGCATTCACCAATCTGCTTACCAGGGTAGGCCAGTTCAGGCACCCTCTCCACTATTGCTAGTAGTCTAAGCTGGGGTCATCCTTGTGGATTCCTAGGAACTTTCTAAGTATGTCAATCATGAAATGTATTGCCAAATGGGCTCTGAGATTGTTAATAAATGAAACGTTAAATTGCAGAGATCCACAGCCAAGCACTGGGCTGAACTCTGAGCCCTGTTGAAGAAAGGAATGACTGTATGGGCAAGGGGGACAAGGTCATGACAGGGGAACCCACAGAGACAGCCGACTTGAGCTGGTGGGTGCTCATGACTCTGGACCAACACTAGGGAGCCTGCATGGGACCAGCCTAGGCCCTCTGCATGTGTGTGAGAGTTGTGTAGCTTGATCTGTTTATAGGGCTCCTAGCAGTGGGATCAGGACCTGTCCCTGGCACTTGGGCTGGCTTTTGGAAACCCATTCCCCATGCTGGATAGCCTCACCCAACCTTGATGCAGGGAGAGAAGCTTGGTCCCACCTCAACTTGATATGCCATACTTTGTTGACTCCCATGGGAGGCCTGCCGCTTTCTGAATGGAGATGGAGGAGGAGTGTATGGGGAGGGGGTAGAAGAGAGGTGGTGGGGAGGGAACAGGAGGAGAGAAGGGGAAACAGCAGTCAGTATTTGAAAAAAAATAAATAAATGAAGCTTTAAATGGAGTGCCTTAAAACTTTTATTATGCTGGTGAGAACACGTTGTGGACAAAAGTGGGTTGTGATGTGTGCCGAATTCACCATTAAGCAATGAGAAAAGGTCATTGTCTTACGACTTGACACTCAGTGACTATCACTTGGTGCTCCAGATGTCTTCCAGCTCAGATTGCTTTCCCTAAGCTGTCAGAGGGACAGTTTCGGCATACTCAGAGATGAGGTCACAAGGCGACGGTGCTGGTGGCATTGGCAACCCTCAAGCTGGGTTTGCTCTATCTTCAACAGTTTCTCCATTATCAGGCTCAAATTACCTATCTTCAACCTGTAAGACCAGGGAGCTTAAATCATGCTGTCTTCAAGACATTCATTCCTAACGGCTCCCACCAAAGATAAGAATCTGTTTCAGGATGGCAGAAAACTTGTTAGCGCCAAGATAACAAAGCTTCTCAATAGCATCTGTAATGTAAATTATATCATTAAATTGGTGTTTTCTCAGGAAGCTCTGGCCCCTAACTGAAGAGTTATAGATGGCTGCAGGGGGTGGGAAGGGATCCTATGGCTTCCAGGATTTGACCCCATAGGCTCCAGTGGAAGACCCTATGCACACATTGGCAGCACAGGATGGGCTCAGTGGGTGGAAAGGGGGCACATGGCATGAGACAGAAGAGTGGTAAGGTGGGTATGGGCGGGACACAGGAGAAGCAGAAAGGGGAGGATGGGGCGTTGAATTTGGTCAGAACACTTATGTATGAGATTGGCAAACAGTAAGAAAAACTGTGCATGCTATTTGTTGTCTTAATCAGCCCTTCCAGTCATCTCTGTTGGGTGGGCTACACCCCGATTTGACCAGACAAGACTTCCAGCGGGGAACTAGGTCAACAGCCCAGCCACAAACATGTCTACCTACAATCTGTCCTGCCTACAAGGTGTGCTGGGGTAAAGGTGGCACAGAAATTGTGGGAGTGACCAGCTAATGACTGGCCTAACTGGAGAGACCAGTACCCTGAGAAGGAGCTCACCCCTGAGGGCAGGACCCAGAGGCAGGATACCCCAGAGACCTAGGATAGAACCAAATATGGCGGGGTGAGTTCCAGTAATCCTTGAGAAGAGGGGGGGAAGGTTGTAGGAGCCAGTGGGGCCAAGGACACCAGGAGAAAACCCACAGAACCAACTAACCTGGGCTCAGATGAGCTGGCAGAGACTGAACTGAAACTAGGGAGCCTGCAGGGGACTGACCTCAGCCCTCTGCACATTGGTTAGTTGTGTAACTTGGTCTTCCTGTGCAGATCCTAGAAGAGGGAGCAGGGTCTGTCTCTGACTGTGTTGCCTGCTTTGGGGACCCATTCCTCCTACCAGATTGCCTCATTCAACCTTAATACAAGAAGAGATTCATAGTTTCACTGACATTGCATGTACCATAGCTAGATGATATCCATGGAAAGCCTGTATGTGTCTGAAGAGAAACAGAGGAGGAGGAGTGGATGGGGTAATAGAAGGTGGTGAGAGGAACTGGGAGAAAAAAAAAGAGAAGGGAAAATTTTGTTGGGATGTAAAAACAAAAAATTAAACAAAATTAATTTTTCAAAGATCAATTAAATGATTCCTAATGATATTCTGCTATACTCATGGATCACTACCTAGCCCAACAGCCAGAGAGGCTTTATCCAGCAACTGATGGAGACAGAGGCAGAGACCCACAGCTAAACACTAGGCTTAGGCAGAGCTTGGGGAGCCAGTAGAGCCAAGGGCATCCCCCCCAAAAAAAGCCTTATGGCACCATGACACCTCCAACTCACTCTCTGCTCCCTGCATGTAGTTGCAATGTGAGCTCTCAGCTTCTTGCTCATTGGCTCTTTGCTATCCTGTGGATTAGTGCCATGCTTCTCACCATGATAGACCCTTATCCCTCTGGAACCTATGTCCAAATAAACTCTTCTTTCTATAAGTTTCCTTGGCCACAGTGTTTTATCACAGCAACAGAAAAGTAATACAACTAGTTAAGGCCACTTTTAACAGTCAAGACGTTGAGTACTGACATTTTTGAGTAGCTATGACAATGGTCTGTTCATGAGAAATGCTTCATGAGTAGTAAGCAATACTCAGAATCCTGGGCTCACATCACTACTATTGTTCCATCTGGAAATAAATAATGGAAGCAGAGGTGATGAAGGACCAGAGCGGAGGCCAGCAAGCTCCAGCAGACTGGTGAAAACCAGCCACCTACCTGGTTTTGTTTCTTTGTTTTTCAGAAAAGCTTTATTAAAAACACAATGCTTACATATTGCCTATGAAGTAGCCTATTCTCTTTACTGCCTGGTCCTTGGAAATTTTAAAACCAAGCATGATGACACATAGCTATAATGTCAGCTCTTAGGAGATTGAAGTGAGGGAATTTCCATAAGTTCAAAGCCAGCCTGCACTAGCTACATAGTGAGCTTTAGAACAACCTGGAATACAGAAGGAGATACTGTCTGAATGAAAAAGCAGACAGACATCCACAGTCTTAAAATGTTAAATTTAGATTTGCCTCACTAAAATACGGTAAATGATATTAGAGTTCTCTGCATATAACCAAATAATGCAAAAGTGAATATTTAAATAAGTTGTTGAGGTTGAAAGTCCATTTGTAGGACAAGTTTCTAAAAGTCAGAGACCTAGAGCTCCCTTGGGGATAACTGCTTAGTCACAGTGGGATATGATGTAATACCTGTGTGAACTTGTGGGTATCTGCACATGCAAGCTTCTGTTCTGTAGGATGTGCCTCAGGATTGTTATAAACACAGCCCAATGCAAAAAACATCACAAATTTTGGGCTGCAGAGATGGTTACACAGTTAAGAGCACTGACTGCTCTTCTAGAAGACCCAGATTTGATTCCCAGGACCCACATGGTGGCTCACAAGCATTCATGGTTCCCGTTTTCAGGATATCTCATGCTCTCTTTTGGCCTTCACTGGCAGCACTACCCATACATGGTGCACAGACATGCAGGCAAACACACCCATTTGCATAAAATAGAAATAAGTCCATTTAAAAACATCATAATCTTAAGATATTGAGGTATTTTGTGATTTTGTAATTTGATTGTACAGTTCTTAAGGATAAAGTTTGCAACATGGCCTTGTCAACTGCTATGTCAAAAGGGTAGACACCCCTGGAAGGCATCAAACTGTGTATTCTTAACACTGAGTGTTCTGGGAAATGTTCTTTCCTTGGGATTGAATATTTTTTATATTTGGAGAGTAGGTAATCAACTTCTCCAAAGTAGGAGGATATCATCAGAAGGCTAACTTGACTGATGCTATTAGAAGGTGCCTCAACTTGGATCCTATAGTGTGTGCTCCCACTTAAACCTCCCCAAGACTTTAATCTCTTCATGGAAAATTCACCCAGTCAAGCAGAAAGGCCATACCTGATTGTCTTCAAGAGTACCCTATTAGCTTTTAAAGTATCTAAGGTCACTGTTACTCCACTCTTTCCCGAGATATTCTGGCCCAGGTCGAGAGTTTCTGGCTTTAGGTTGCTAGCAATAGCAGTTGCAAGTTCCTGACAATACAATGGACTGAAGGAGCATCCACAGAGCCTTGAAGAAAATAAAATAGCATTTACTGCTCAGTGATCTCTTGCTGAGGGCTTGTACAGTGTTGCTAAGGATGCTGCAGTAAAGAAATGTGGGACCAGACCAGAGCTACTTAAGGCCTGATCTCAAAAAAAAAAAATGTTTTGCTCAGGGGCTAAGGGTGTAACTCAGTGATGAAACACATGCCTAGAATCCACAGTAAGGGGTAGAGACATGTCTCAGCTATAGAGAAGTGTAGTGAAGTATGGTTCAGTGGCAGAGTGTCTATCTAGTATGCACAAGGTAATGAAAGGTTTCATACCCAGGTATTTAAAAAAAACACAAACTGAAAGTGCTTGCCCATAAAGTGTTTGGCTCATAACTAGTAAAAGGTTCACTTAAGAAAACTGGCTCTTCCTTCTAGAACATACCAATAGTCAATTGATCTTCAACTCTGGATGGGACTTCATGCTCACATCTCCCTCTGTACTGGTTAGTTTTATGTCAATTTGACACAAGCTAGAGTCAGAGAGGAGGGAGCTTCAACTGAAAAAAACGCCCCCAGAAGATCTGGCTGTAGACAAGACTGTAGGGCATTTTCTTAGTGATTGACGGGGAATGGCTCAGCCCACTGTTGGTGGTTCCATCCCTGAACTGGTGGTCTTGGGTTCTATAAGAAAGCATGATCAATCCATGAGGAAGAAGCCAGTAAGCAGAAACCCTCATGGCCTCCACTTCAGCCCCTGCCTCCAGGATCCTGCAGCCTTGTTGTGAGTTCCTGTCCTGACTTCCTCCAGCGATGAACAGTGATGTGGAAGTGTTAACCAGACAAACCCTCCCCCCACCCCCCGCTTTCTTTTTGGTCATGGTGTTTAACCACAGCAATAGTAACCCTAACCAAGATAGTCTCCAATGCTTGGATTTTGTCTGATTTGAGTTTTACCTGGTCTTGTACATACTGTAATGATCATGTTGAGTTCATATGCACCCTCTTTCAAAATGATCCTGGAACCTCAGGATGAGGAATTGTGATATATACATCCAGTTTATGTAGGATTAACCATACTCCAGTGAATGACTATACTTAAAGAATATACAGTTGGCACAAATTGATTGCACAAATTTAACTTAATGCTCACAAAGTTGGGTAGGTAGGGAAAGGGGAGTGGATCCTCCTTGTCAACTCCATGTTGCCTTTGCTCTTATAAGGCAAGGGAGGTTCCTATTAAAACAAACATCATTCTGCCAGTTCACTTCTAGTTCCATATAAACCTTGACAGAAATTGTTAAGAATTACCAGTCACAGTCGAAACAGAACAGAAGCATCTAATTTTAGTGTTTTCCTTTTCTCATCTCTGAAGTCATGAAATGATTTCACCACCCAGGTTCTCATCCCTAGAACCCTGGTGTCAAAGTAGGCTGCATCACTGAATTGTGTTTGGCTGAGACTTGGAAGAGAGAAGGGGAATGAGGTTCACCATGCTCTTTATGGGACCACTGCATTTTCTGGGTGTGGTATAACATTCAGTTGCCCAATTACTTAACAAGGACAGGACCTCTGCTTCCTGATCATTGCATCCCAACAGGAGCAGTGTTCTCCAGAAACTCACCTCACAGTAAATTGTTCCCATCCCATGCCTCAGTGCTCCTGCACAATATTGTGAGCACCCTGTCAGTTACCTATACTGAGTCCCAGAGGATTTTATCTAAGCAGAATGATATTTCTGCAATCTGAGATGTTCTAGAAGAAATTAAAGATTCCAAACTCTCTAAAAATAAACACCAGAACCTACCCTAGGCATTTTAGACTGCATTTTGGATGTTTAAAGTGTCACAGAACACCATCAGTCCAGCAGTTATGAGGTTCAGACTCAGGTTCAAGTGTGTTAAGTTAGAGTCTCCACAGAGCACCTCTGAGATATGTTTGATTCCATGAGTGGTTGTGTTGTACTTTATTCCACAGAACAAGCAATGAAGAAACACTTGTTAGCCCCTGAGAAGTTATTTTGAACACTACATCAAGCTATATGCTACCAGGTTTATTTGCACATAATAACATGCAAATTGACTGCACAATTATATCTAAGTGATAGAGGATCAAATCAAATTCTTCTGCTATGAAGAAACACACAGCTCCTGAATATGGGGTTTTCTAGGATAGAAGGGTGGAGGGAGGGTGGGGAGAGGGCCATGTGTACTTGGTGGATGTAGAGGAAGAAACTAGACATGAAGACTTACACCAGTATGTGTACTTTACAATCAGGGTAGCACAAGCCTTCACACAGGATTTTCATTTCACCATCTCCAAGATTGTTCCTGGTCAGGCTCAGATGCATCAGCTTCTGGATGACCATTAAAAAGGAAAAGAGCTCTTTGCAATAGGTTTCTGTGAGTTGACAATTTTCCATCCTTCAAAAGAATGGAACAGGTGGTCAGATAGAAAACACATTCTAATGCATAGCCTTCTCAGCTGCCTCCTAATGAAAGGAGCTCAAGCCATTGTTTATTCCCATATCCTTTATCACATAGTTGGGATCATATGATGGAATAAGAAGATCCATGAACCACTTTCCACAGACCAAACATGAGCAGGCATCTGTGTCAGTGGCTGGATCCATATTAGTTACTCAGCAAGTCTGATGTCACTATGTCTCATATCTAAAGACCTCAAACAGAGAAAATACTTACAACACTTTTAAAATATTGTCCAGGAAGCACCTGGGATACTTCAGAGTCATGCACAGCAACATGGCACCCTCACCCAGGAGCTTGGTGCCCAAGAAGTCCACACATGTCAGGAACTGGTTCATATGGAGAATCAAGAACTCATTCCATTGATGAATGGAGGCAGAACAAGATCCTAGCCTGTGACATAAACAGAAGCAAGGCATTCTCAGAGGACAAAAGGGGTAACTATGATTCCATTCCCTGAAGACCACCATCTTCATTCCTTATACCTCACATGTCCACCCCACCCTTCATTATTAAAGACACCTTTAAATACTTTCAAATACTCCCAAGAGAGCCCATTACCTATGGTGGGATGCCCTTGCTCAGCCTTGAAAGGAGCTTGGTCCTGCCTCAACTGAATGTACCAGGTTTTGCTTGACTCCCCATGCCTTACACTTTCAGAGAAGGGGATGGGAGGTTGGTCAGGGAGGAAGGCTGTGAGAGAGTGGGAAGAGGGATGAGAGGGAAATCTGTGGCTGGTATATAAATGAATTTAAATTTTTTTAAATAAAAAAAAATACTCCCAGGGTATTTGATCAATATACAACCTCATCTTCAAGCATAATAAAAACTAATATTGAATATAATTCTCTTCTATGACCAAAATGAGTAATTCTCAGTGATGGGAGAGTAGCTCAGTATTGAGACACTTTCCTAACATTTATGAAACCCTCAATTCCATTCCATGGACTGCCAAAATCTCCAACTCTCAAAGAGCGAGCCTTAAAAGTTGCTGAGAATTTTCAAAGTTCAAGAAACAAGAAAATTGATGATTACGCAGACAGATCTGAAGTGTGTCCAGTTTGGGTGTTGTAAGGATACAAGGAATTGGGAACTTGCCAAGTTGTTGGAAATGAAAATGTCATGTTGCTATTTGATATGTTGCTATCTGATATCAATTTAATATTTCTAACTTATTACATTTGGCTCTAGAACCTAGGTAATTTTGACAAACATACATTTAAAATCTTCAAATGTGTACTGAAGATCATAGTTACTAATAAAGTTAGATTATTATTGAAACCATGGCTCTACCTCTTGGGTTCAAAAATTTTCACAAGTCACCTAACCTTTTTGACATTAAGTTATTCCTATTAGTGCTTGAGGTGATTATAATCCCTTCATGTATGTGCCTAGTGGACTATTGGCTATTTAAGAGTGAAGTTCTTCAAAATTAGTACCTTTTTTCAATTGTGCCTTAATCTATTATAATGGAATTATAAATCTGATCCAGTAATTATAAGATGTAATTTTAACTGTCTCAAAAAATGAGCAGAGATAGGAAATTCTATTTCAGCCATCTATCCTTATGGAGTCTCAATGTATTAAGAAACATGATTTTATCAAAGACTGTAGATGGGTCAAATACCTTTCCAACATGAGGGTCAGAATATCTTGTAAGAGGGGTAAGCATAAATAATCTAAGTGCCAGAGGATAGGGAGGAGTCCTGTGAAATACTGTCCTCTGTATATATGTGGCTGCTACTACACACAGGAAATCATAGCAGCTTTAGTTACATACACAATACCAATCCAGTTTAAAAGTTCCAGAAATAGCCATGAGTTCTACCCTGGGAGGGGGGGCAGCACCGGCCATAGGTTCTACCCCCTGGGGGGGGGGCGGCAGCACCAACCATGGGTTCTACCCGCCAGGGGGCAGCGCCAACCATGGGTTCTACCCGCCAGGGGGCAGAGCCAACCATGAGTTCTACCCTCTAGGGGGCAGCGCCAACCATGAGTTCTCCTCCCCAGGGGGCAGCACCAACCATGAGTTCTACTCCTGAGAGCACCGTGGACCTTGGGTCCCCCATGGGACAGTACAGATCATGAGTTCTTCCTCAGAGAACAGAAAACTCCATGTGTTCAACCATAGAGCACCATAATGAGTTACCCTAGGGGACAGCAGTGACTGTGCAGCCTACCTCAGAACTGCAGCTTGCAGCCACTGTCTCATCCAGAAGCATCAACTGCAGCATCTTTCTCTCCTTGATATTCAATAAGAAAGAAAATGAGTTGCTGATTGACTGGCATCATCTTAAAAGCACGCTACAAAATATGTCCATTGTCACAACAGTGGCCATAAGGGCATGAATGTTATTGGAGCAACCAATGACTTTCTGGTGGGGTTTAAGTCCTGTCATACAGGACAGAACTAATGCTTGGCACTGTAAACCTGGGAAAGCAGCTATTTTGGGGACAATCATAGGGAGAAACTATTCTATTTTGTCATAAAGGCATAGCATCAAACTGCCTTCATAACATTTATCTTAATACCCTTATATTGGTACAGATCTCAGCACAAGAAGCTTTTTACAATAGACAGAGGTTAATACATAGACTGTCAAGTGGTCAAAATGCAGAAAATACATGATGGTGGGGTGCTTGACATCTATATCATACCCCCTTCACCTGAAAATCTCAGATAACATCTCAGAAGTTAGGGTTTAGAGATTGTAAGAGCCAGAGTTTGGGAGAACCAGTGTGAAACAGTGTCTTCTGGACATGACAGGGCCATCACACTCATGAACTCACAGCAACTGTAGTTACTTGTACAAGATCAAGCCAGTCCACATTTCAGAACGGATGTGGAACAAGCTGATGAGGCCCTGCCCCTTGCCAAGGCACTATTGGCAAGGTAATGGCTGCTGAGGAAGGAGAGCCACATTTTGGGGATGAGGCCATGGCCACGAGTAGCTTGCCCATTAGCCAGTGGGTACCCCTACACCTGTACATATATGGACATCACTAATTGGACTAAATAGGCTACAAAATAAGAAATGAAGCTGCAGTCCACCCCGGAACACCCATCTGGTCCAGAGGTGAGTTCCTGGGATACAATCAGAGAGGCAACTGCGCCTGGGTCCCACCACTGGACACAGGCCACCCCAGGAGGACCTGACCAACTTGGTCCCAGTTGCCTGCCAATTGGCGGGGCCCTGCAGGAAGGCTCCCATTTTCCAAGACTGCAGGCAGACAATGCAGTCTATGCACCCTACCCCCCACACCCATCTGCTGGAAACCCCAGCTACTTCCTGAGAATCAGAGACAAGCCCCAACCTTCCATCCTGCCCTGGAACTCCCATCTGGACCAGAGACCAGAGGAACTCCCATCTGGACAAGAGGAGCTCCCATCTGGACAAAATAAGGAGAACCAAGGGACTTCCAGAGACTCAGAGTCCAGCCACCCAGCTCCTATCGGGCCAGCACTCTCATCTGGACCAGCATTCCCATTTGGCCCAGAGCTTCCAACTGGACCAGAGAGAGGCTCCCTAAATCTGTCAACTCTCTCTGGACCAAGTACACTGATAAGACCAAGAATGAACACAAGAGGAGATGGGCAGACGTCAAGGCAGAAGTACATACAACAAAATAAAGAGCAAGACAGCATCACCAGAACCTAGCCCTTCTCCAACAGTGAGACCTGAACATCACAGAATGGAAGAAGAAGAAGAAGAAAACAACCTTATAAGTAACATCATGAAGAGCCTAAATAAAGTGGAGGAACAGACAAACAAAAAATGGGAAGAACGCTATAAAAAAACTAGAGGAAAGAACAAATAAAGCAGAAGAAAACAACAAATCTGTGAATGAAAATCATGAAAAAGCAAGGGAGACAGTCCAAGACCTGAAGAGGGAAATAGAAAAAATGAAGAAGACACTAGCAGAAGGAATGCTGGAAATAGAAATTCTGAGGAAACAAACAGGAACTTCAGAGGCAAGTATAACCAAAAGAATGCAAGAGATGGAAGAGAGGATCTCTGGTGTTGAAGATACAGTAGAAGAAATAGATTCATCAGTCAAAGAAAATACTAAAGCCTACAAAGTCATGACCCAAAATGTCCAAGAAATTTGGGACACCATGAAAAGAACAAACCTACAAATAATAGGGATAGAGGAAAGAGAAGAATACCAACTCAAAGGCACAGAAAATATATTTAACAAGATCATAGAAGAAAACTTTCCCAACTTAAAGAACAAAATGCCTATGAAGATACAATAAGCCTATAGAACACCAAACAGACTAGACCCCCAAAAAGAGTCCCTGTGCCACATAGTAATTAAAAAACTAAATGTACAGAATAAAGAAAGAATATTAAGGGTAGCAAAGGAAAAAGGCCAAGTGACTTAAAAAGACAAACCCATCAGAATAACACACAATTTCTCAATGGAGACTTTGAAAGCCAGAAGGACCTAGACAGACATAATGCAGACACTAAGAGACCATGGATGCCAGCCTAAACTAATGTTCCCAGCAAAACTTCCAATCATCATATATGGAGTGAACAAGACCTTTCAAGACAAAACCAGATTTAAACAATACTTATCCACAAACCCAGCCCTACAGAAAGCACTAGAATGAAAATTCCAACCTAAGGAAGGCAGATAGACCCATGAAAACACAGGCAATAGATAACACCACAACAGGAATCCCCAAAGAAGAGAAGTACACACACACTACCACCAAAAAATAAAAACAATAACAGGAACGAACAATCACTGGTTATTAATATCCCTAATATCTATGGACTTAATTCACCTATAAAAAGACACAGACTAACAGAATAGATATGAATACAGGACCCATCTTTCTGCTGCATACAAGAAACACACCACAAATTCAAAGATAGACACCTCCTAAGAATAAAAGGCTGGGAAAAGACTTTCCAATCAAATGGTCTTAAGAAGCAAGCTGGTGTAGCCATCCTAATGTCCAGCAAAATAGACTTCAAACTAAAATCAAAAGAGATGATGAAGGACATTACATACTCATCGCAGGAAAGATCCACCAAGATGAAGTCTCAATTCTGAACATCTATGCCCCAAACACAAGGGCACCCACATATGTAAAAGAAACATTACTAAAGCTTAAATCACATATAAAAACCCCACACATTAATAGTGGGAGACTTCAACACCCCACTTTCACCTCTGGACATATCGGACAAATTGAAACTTAACAGAGACATAATGGACTTAACTGATGTTATGGCTCAAATGGACTTAACCGATATCTACAGAACATTCTGCCCAATCAAAAAAGAATATACCTTCTTCTCAGCACCCTATGGAACCTTCTCTAAAATCGACCACATACTTGGCCACAAAGCAAATCTCAACAGATACAAAACAATTGGAATAACCTCCTGTGTTCTATCGGACCACCATGGTTTAAAGTTAGATTTCAACAACAGAAAAACCTACAGAAATCCTACAATCTCATGGAAACTGAACAATGCTCAACTGAATCACCAATGGGTTAAGGAAGAAATAAAGAAAGAAATTAAAGACTTCCTAAAGATCAATGAAAGTGAATACACCACATACCCAAACTTATGGGATACGATGAAAGCAGTGCTAAGAGGGAAATTCATAGCACTGAATGCCCACATAAAGAAGCTGGAGAAATCTTACGCTAGTGACTTGACAGCACACCTGAAAGCCCTGGAACAGGAAGAAGCAAAGTCTCCCAGGAGGAACAGACACCAGGAAATTATCAAATTGCGAGCTGAAATCAATAACATAGAAATAAAGAGAACAATACAAAGGATTAATGAAACAGAGTTGGTTCTTTGAGAAGATCAACAAGATAGACAAGCCCTTATCCAAACTAACCAAAAGACAGAGAGAGCATCCAAATTAACAAAATCAGAAATGAAAAGGGGGACATAACAACAGACAATGAGGAAATCCAGAGAATCATCAGGTCATACTTCAAAAACCTCTACTCCACAAAACTGGAAAATCTAAAAGAAATGGATACTTTTCTGGATAGGTACCACATACCTAAGTTAAATCAAGATGAGAAAAACCATTTAAATAGTCCAATAACCCCTAAGGAAATAGAATCAGTCATTAAAAGACTCCCAACCAAAAAAAGCCCTGGACCAGATGGTTTCACTGCAGAATTCTACCAGATCTTCAAAGACGAATTAATACCATTACTCTTTAAATTGTTCCACACAATAGAAGCAGAAAGTATATGACCAAACTCATTCTATGAAGCTACAATTACCCTGACTCCTAAACCAAACAAAGATGCAACAAAGAAAGAGAACTACAGGCCGATCTCCCTCATGAACATTGATGCAAAAATACTCAATAAAATTCTGGCAAATAGACTCCAAGAACACATCAAAACAATTATCCACCATGATCAAGTAGGCTTCATCCCAGGGACACAAAGGTGGTTCAACATATGAAAGCCAGTCAATGTAATACACCATATAAACAAACTCAAAGAAAAAAAAACACATGATCATCTCACTAGATGCAGAAAAGTCATTTGACAAAATCCAACACCCCTTCATGATAAAGGTCTTGGAGCAACCAGGAATACAGGGAACATACCTAAACATAATAAAGGCAATCTACAGCAAGCCAACAGCCAATATCAAATTAAATGGAGAGAAACTCAAAGCAATACCACTAAACTCAAGAACAAGGCAAGGCTGTCTCCTCTCCCCCTACTTATTCAATATAGTACTTGAAGTTCTAGCCAGAGCTATAAGACAACATAAAGAGATTAAGGGGATTCAAATTGGAAAGGAAGAATTCAAGCTTTCCCTATATGCAGATGACATGTTAGTATACATGAGTGACCCCAAAAATTCAACCAAGGAACTGATACAGCTAATAAAAACCTTCAGCAACATTGCAGGATACAAGATCAACTCAAAAAATCAGAAGCCCTTCTATATACAGTAAACAAACAGGCTGAGAAGGAAATCAGAGATACATCACCCTTTACAATAGCCACAAATAATATAAAATACCTTGGGGTTACTATATGACATGAACTTTAAGTCCCTGAACAAAGAAATTGAAGATGTCAGAAAATGGAAAGATCTCCCATGCTCAAGGATAGGCAGGATTAACATAGTAAAAATGGCGATTTTACTGAAAGCAATCTACAGATTCAATGAAATCCCCATCAAATTACCAACACAATTCTTCACACATCTGGAAAGAATAATACTCAACTTCATATGGAAAAACAAAAAACCCCGGATAGCCAAAAGAATCCTATACAATAAAACAACATCTGGAGGCATCACGATCCTGGACCTCAAGCTCTACTATAGAGCTACCATAATAAAAACAGCTTGGTACTGGCATAATAACTGACATGTGGAACAATGGAATCGAATTAAAGACCCTGACATTAACCTGCACACCTATGAACATACAATTTTTGACAAAGAAATCAAAACTGTACAATGGAAAAAAAGCATCTTCAATGGTGCTGGCATAACTGGATATCAATGTGTAGGAGGCTGCAAATAGATCCATATCTGTCACCATGCACAAAACTCAAGTCCAAGTGGATCAAAGACCTCAACATAAATCTAGTTACTCTGAACCTGATAGAAGAGAAAGTAGGAAGTAATCTTGAATTCATTGGATTGGAGATCACTTCCTAAATATATCACCAGTAGCACAGACACTGAGAGAAACAATCAATGGGACCTCTTGAAACTGAGAAGATTTTGTAGAGCAAAGGACACAATCAACAAGATAAAGCGACAGCCTACAGAATGGGAAAAGTTCTTCACCAACCACACATATGACAGAGGGCTGATATCCAGAATATATAAAGAACTCAAGAAGTTAGACATCAAAATGCCCAACAGTCCAATTAAGAAATGGGCTATAAAACTAAACAGAATTCTCAACAGGGGAAGCTCAAATGGCTGAAAGACATTTAAGGAATTGCTCAACATCCCTAATTATCTGGGAAATGCAAATCAAAACCACTCTGAAATACCACCTTACACCTGTCAGAATGGCTAAGATCAAAAACACAGGAGACAGCTTATGCTGGAGAGGATGTGGAGCAAGGGGAACTCTCCTCCACTCCTGGTGGAAATGCAAGCTTGTACAGCCACTTTGGAAATCAATATTGTGCTTCCTTAGAAAATTGGGAATCCATCTCCCCCAAGACCCAGCTGTAGCACTCTTGGGCATATACCCAAGGAATGATCAATCACACTGCAATCATATCAGCATTGTTTGTAATAGCCAGAACCTGAAAACAATCTAGATGCCCTTCAACTGAAGAATGGATAAAGAAAATATGGTACATATACACAATGGAGTACTACTCAGCAGAGAAAAACAATGACATCATGAGGTTTGCTGGCAAATGGATGGATCTAGAAAAAATCATCCTGAGTGAGGTAACCCAGACTCAGAAGGACAAACATGGTATGTACTCACTCATAGGAGGATATTAGATATAAAACAAAGATGACTAGACTGCTACACACCTCCAGGGAAGCTACCTAGAAAATGGGACACTAGGAAAGTCCCAGGGATCACCTAATGACAGAGAAATGATTAAGATCTACATGAACAACCTGGACGACAGTGGGAGTAATGAAGGGCAAGATTTGAGGGAAAGAAAGCTTAGGGGAGCAGGAGATCCCAGCTGGATCAAGAACAGAAAGGGAGAACAAGGAATAACAGACCATGATAAATGAAGACCACATGAGACCAGGAATAGGCAGAGTGCTCAAGAGGTCCCCAGAAATCCACAATGATATATCCTCTGTAGACTGCTGGCAATGGTGGAGAGAAAGCCTGATCTGACCTAGTCTGGTGATCAGATGGCCAAACACCCTACCAGTCGTGCTGGAACTCTCATCCAATAACTGATGGAAGTGGATGCAGAGATCCTCAGCCAGGCCCCAGGTGGAGCTCCAGGTGTCCAATCATTGAGAAAGAGGAGGGAATGTAAGAGCATAAATTGTTGAGACCAAGATTGGAGAGGCACAGGGACAAATAGCCAAATGAATGGAAACACATGAATTATGAACCAAAAGCTGTGGAGCCCCCAGCTAGATCAGGCCCTCTGGATAAGTGAGACATTTGAATAGCTTGGACTGTTTGGGTGGCAGCCAGGCAGTGGGACCAGGACCTGTCCTTAGTGCATGAGCTGGCTGTTTGGAAACTTGGGCTTATACAGGAGGGGATAGGACCTGCCTGTACTGAATCTATTAGGTTGAGCTGAATCCCCAGGGGAGTCTTGGCCCTGGAGGAGATGGGAATGGAAGGGAGGAGCTGAGGGGAATGATTGGGTGGGGACAGGAAAGGGGAGGACAGGGGAACCCATGGCTGATATGTAAAATTAAACACAAATATAATTTTTAAAAAAAGATTTATGCTAAAAAAAAATTCAAAAATGAAGTTCAACCCGAAAGCAGTAACAAACAACAAAGTTCAAGACAGGAATTAATGAGATGAAAACTAAAAAAAAATCCAACAGAACTGATTCTTTGGGGGTAATGAGATTGACAAATGCCTAGCGAAATTGACCAAAATAAAGAAGATTCCATTAATAGAATTGAAGACATTTCCCTCTCCTCCTCCCAATCCTCCCTAACCCACTACCAACTTTTAAAGAGGAAAGGCATACAGAGGATCATTATAGAAGACATAGAAAACTTAAAAAGAGAAGAAGTCAAAGTCTTAACCTAGAAAGAGTACTGGGAGTAATGAAGGAATATTAGCAAGAATATTGGTCAGGGGGTGGGGAAATAATCAGAACATTATAGATGTGCATGAAATTGTCAAATAACACAATTAAAAATCAGAAAAAAAAAGTTATGATCTTCTAGTCATATTTTAAAAGAACTAAAATTTCCAATAGAAATAGATAAATTCCTAGCTACTTATGACCTACCGATGTTTAATTGAGAAGTTCAACAAATTGATCCATATCGATCAAAGCAACAATTAAAAAACGCATGGATATGGAAAAGTGACTTGTAAGAAGGAAAAAGAATGACCACATTGGTGACTACCCCAATTGTCATAGATCCTTTATCCAAAAATTGATGGACACAGACCCAGAGATCCACAGCCAACCATTAGGCTGAACTCAAGGAATCCTGATGAAGAGAGGGAAGAAAAGTTATAGAAGCCAGAGGTGTCAAGGACATCACAAGAAATCCCACAGAAATGGCTAAGCTGGTTCATAGGAGCTCATAGAGTCTGAATCGACAACCAGGGAGCCTGTATGGGACCATCCTTGGACTTCTACATATGTGTGACAGTTGTGTACCTTGGTCTACTTGTGGGATTCCTACCAGTGGGACCACTGCTCGTTCCTAAAGCTTTGGCTGGCTTTTGGGAACCTATTCCTCATACTGGGTTGCCTCGCCCTTAATACAAAGAGAGGAGCTCAGTCCTACCTCAACTTGATATGCCGTGCTTTGTTGACACCCATGGCAGGCCTGCCCCTCCCTGAATAGAAACAGAGGAAGAATGGATGGGGGTGTTGAAGTTGGGAGGAGTGAATGTAAGGAGGGGAGGGAGGAAAACTGGTCAGGATATAAAACAAACAAATTTAAAATTAAAAAAAAGAAAAAGGGATGTGTGGGGGAGGAAGATGAGGGACAGGAGGGTGGACAGTAATCAGAATGCATGTTTATACATATAAACATGTCAAAGAACAAATTTAAATTACACACACACACACACACACACACTCACACTCACACACACACACACACACACACACACACACACACACACACACACAGTTAGCACAGGAGGTGTGATGCCTGGCTTAGAACTTGCTGCAGCTGCCACCTACACACAAAAGGAGGGAGGTTCTTCACCAAGATTTCAATCGGGGAAAGCCGAGAGAAAGAGTAGGAGAGTGAAAGGCTAGCTTCAAAAAGAACAAAATGAAAACTCCCGTGCAGCCAGCCACACCCCGAGTGACAAGAGAGGGTAACTTCGCCGTTCTGCCCTGGTACCCCAGTAATAGTGAGATAGGATTTCATTTTCAAAGTATGCAACATGAAATTATGATACACACACTTTAAATGACGAGCAAACCAAGCTGAATAACACATACATTTCCTCTATGTGGAGGAATCTCAAATTCTCAAGGACACACACATTCCATCAGCAGCAGTAACGACCACTCTACTTTTGGACACAACTGCTTTATCCCTTCTAGCCTTTGACCATCATCTACTCTCCCAGCCAGGCTCAGGCCCTTGTAACCACATACTGCTCTTTCTATGTAACTGTAGGGGCCAGAACTACTACAACATTGGAACTGGGGTAGATGTGAGTCACTAATGATGGCCAGTCAGCCCTGATCAAAACAGGAGCTGAACCAGAATAGCCTTGAGAGAGGTTTCCCTCGGCTAACAAAGCACAGGATCTCCTAGCAGGAAACAACATAACAGCCTGAGGCCTTAGAACAGGTGGGGTCTGCTTTTCAGTGAGCTGCTGCACGTGGCTTCACAGCTCCCCTTGCTATGTAGTCATCATGGGTGTTTAGAGGGGAATACAGACCCATGAACCCCCACCATAAGCATAGGCCACTCTCCCTCTGCCTCCATGACCAAAGCACCCACTGAAATGCAGGCCTTGCCTCCCAAATGATAGACAAGCGATGGGGAGTTGGAGACTGGCTTGCCCTGTGCCGGGTTACAAAAGGAATGCATACTCACTACTGATGGGTGGGGGAGGGGCTTTTTGTGGGATGGAAATGTTCTAAGACTGGGCCATGGTGATGCTGCAAATGTGCCATAAGTCTGCACTGAACAGGAGTTTTACAGTGTATAACTACAGTCAATAGAACTTTTTAAAGTGTACAACTACACACACACCCCATCTCGAGGCTCAGGAACCAACATGGAAGGTGGGGGGCAGAAAAACCGTAAAACACAGAGGCCTGGAAGCCTGCAGTGAAGCTGTCTTCTGGACACCACAGGACTGGAGGGTCACTGCGCTAATGAACTCAAAGCGGCTGTGGTTGCCTGCCCATGATCAAGTCAGTCAATACTGTAACATGCAGGAAGAGGGCTCATGAGTTCCCTCCCCAACTGAAGAGTTTCTGATTGTTCATGGTTCCCAGGGAAGGGAGTATAAGCTTTCTTTTAAGGGGTGACCCCTGGTAGGTCAACCACACTGGATGGCCCCACATTCATGAGTATTAAAAAAGGTATCAAATTGGAAGGTATATCTAGGACTTGGGGGCAGGGAGTAGGAACCATTATGGCCACAATGCAATACATGCTTATATGAAATTTGTTTTTTAAAAGTTCCTTTAAAATGTTATTGTGTGTGTGTGAATTGTAAGATTAATGGCTTTCAAAACAAAAATAAGTTTTAATTTAAACTACATAATGGAATTACAGGTAGTTAGATGGGTAGGGGGAACTTTGGGTCTGTGAAAAAAATCTTCCTAGAACCCCAACCAATCAGCGCTATTCACAGAGGCAGACAGAAGACACAGTACCGACCTCCTCAGTGCTGAGGCTCTCTCTTTGCTTGCAGACAAGTCGGACCAAGGACATGGCTGCCTGAAGGTTCTTCTACAGGGCTCAGCTCTAGAATAGCCTTTCCTCCTGTTTCCTGGAGCCCTGCTCCTAGAGTGGAGAGATGGTCCAGGATTGAATAGATATCAGCCACAAATGCTTAAGCACCTGTGCTCCATCCTTCACAAAGTTAACTTAATTGGCTGAGGTTGGGTTTGGGTGAGTCAGGATCTTTAGCCAGCACTCCCAGGTGACTCTAAGATGCAAGCCCCTTCCCAGACCACCTGAGTTGGATATAGTATGATGCTATTGTAGGAAACTTAAAATATATACATTTTATTTTCTTAGACAAGGTCTAAGAAAATGTAGCACAGACTGGTCATGAAGTGACTATGCTCAAAGATGACTTTGAGCCTCTGAAGTGCTGGGATTACAGGCATGCACAACCATGCCTGATTTATGTAGTGCTGGGATGTTGAACCCAAGGCTTTGCACATGCTTGGCAAGCACTTTGCAAACTAGGCTACATCCCACCCATGTAAAAATTGAGGATGTTATGAATGGTCCCTGACTTTCTGTAACGTCTACAGTGAAACAACAGGAATATCTTTTGTTAAAATACTTGACCTTGGGGTTGGGGATTTAGCTCAGTGGTAGAGCGAAAGGCCCTGGGTTTGATCCTCAGCTCAAAAAAGAAAAAGAAAGAAAAGAAAAAAATCTTGACCTTGGTTCCTTTTGGGAGTATAAGACAAAGATAAAAAGGCAAGTCCAGCTACACTTCAACCTAACTTAAAGTGATTTGGGGATAGGCCCAGGCAACTACAATACTGAAGGGCTCATTGCCACAGGACATTCCACATGTGGAACTTTCAGTCCCACTTCAACTTGACCTCCATGGAGGGAAGAAGGTCTGTCACTCAAGTGGATCACTGGTGGCCAGCAGTATAATCCCTCATGCCCACCTAAAGAAGCCTTCACAGAACCCTCACCCTGAAGTATGGGGCCTGGAGGAATTTTCTTGTCTGTGAACAAGAATACTCCCATATGGCAAGGGACTAGAGTACCCCAACTCCTTGAAAACAAGAGACTCTGGCTGGGGACCCTTGTGAATCTCACCTTGCCCCTTATACTGCCTTCCTCTGGCTGTTATCTGTGTCCTTCGGAACACTGTAATCAATGGGTGCAATAATGAGTTTAACTGAGTTCTGTGAGCCATCTAGAAAACTTAACTGAGCACAGGAGGGCATTGCAGAAGCTTCCAAATTACAGGCAGCTGGCTAGTCAGAAATACAGACTGCATCTTGAGACATGTGATTGAGGCTGGAAGTGGGGGAGATAACACAGCTCCCTCATTTTGCCAAAATTTCTTTCCTTTATATGTTTAAATGTTGGCAAAGAATAACACACACATGTACACACACAAATGAAGGTGTTTGCAGGAAAATGGGCATAACTAGAAATAAGCAGATCAACATCATTGAGTCATTTTCAGTAAGAAAAACAATGAGTTTTCTCTTATTTGCATATCCTTTATAGATACAGAAACTCATGTACTAATGACATGAGATGAGAAGTGAACCTGTCTGTGGACAAATGGGGTGGTGGTTGGTCATGTGGAGTGTGCACAAAGAACATTTGATGTTTGCATAAATGTGACTTTATGTAGCCAAGTACAATAATTATAAATTGTTAAATAACAATCATAAGACTACCCATGGATTCCAACTAGCCAACTAAAACCAAAATGGAGTCATGCATGCTAAAATTCTACATGGGCATGATGAAACCAAATTGTTCATCTGACTTTTTAAGAAATCAGTGCTCAAAGGAGAAGAAATCTCTGAAGGGGGGCAAATTGATTTGATTAATAATAAGTTTCCATCTACCTTAATTCTGCCACAAAAGAGATCACCTGAGGACTGAGATTTGACTAAGAGACAACACACCAGCCTGCCATGTATCAAGTCATAGGACTAATTGCCAACACAACAGCAAAAAGTGTGAAATTTCCAAAACATATCAGGGAAATTTATGTGTTTCAACTAACTCATTGAAAAGTTTAAGTTCAAAGGCATTGCAGAACTTTACAAAGTCTCAGAACTAAGCAAGTATGAGTCAGGCCTTGCATTCAGGAGGCTGAGGTAAGAGGATTGTCATGAGCTGGAAGTGAGTCTGAGCTACAGGGTGAGTTCAGATGAACCTACACTACAAAATGAGACAGTGTCAAAAGGAATTCTCAGGTTTGGCCATGGTGGTGCCTTAGTTTAATCCCAGCACTAAGGAAACAGAAGCAGGTGGATCTCTGTGTGTTTAAGTTCAGCCTGGTCTACATAGTGAGTTCCAGGACAATGAGGGTTGCATAGTGAGACCTTGACTAAAAAAAAAAATCTGAGAACTATAGAATAAGCAAAATCTCAGTTATAGAGATTAACATTCTTTTTACAAAGTTTCTTCTCTAATGATGGACTGGGTCATATGCTTCAGATCCTGACTATCAGAGAATCCTCAGATGAAATTCAGTAGCTTGGTAAATACATGACTTGAAGGCTAGTATTATGACTCAGTAATAGAATGCTTGCTTAGCATGTATGAAGCTGCTCTAGGTTCCATCCCCTAGTCACACACACACACACACACACACACACACACACACACACACACACACACACATCAGAAAGCCATGACTGATATTTTAGTCAGGGTCTCATTTTGTAACCCAGCTGACTTTAAACTTTAGATCAACTTCATTAAATGATGGGATGACAGGTGTAGGTTGTCACACTCAGAAGTTCATCTTAAATGTATGTGTGTGTTAATGTGTGTGTGTGTGTGTGTGTGTGTGTGTGTGTGTGTGTTCACTTAAATCTATATTCCTGGACCAGTGAGATGGCTCAGCAAGCTAGGGTGCTTACACCAAACCTGACAACCTAAGTTCAGTCCCCATCCTCAGGACCCACATAATGAAAGAAGATAACTACTTCACAGGTTGATGTCTGACTTTTACCTGTGTGCAACATGGTGCACACACAATAATAAATAATAATAATAATAATAATAATAATAATAATAATGACAAAATTAATAAATAAATCTAGATTCCTATAAGAGAGAAGACACAATTACTTGTCCTTCTTTTCCCTCATTACCATCTCTTCTCTTTACTCCTCTCAATTCCCCTTTGACTTTCATAGCTCTTTAATGTGTTGGCAGCCCACCTAACCTAAAAACAGACTCTTGGGACATCAGCACTGAGAAATGACACCCATCCACCCCCACCCTGCAATGGATCATTCTAATTGCAATCAAAATTGCAAACCACTGGTGTAGCTAGGAACAGCATGGGGCTGGGGTGGGGATCAGTCTCCACCCATACCTTTCCTAGATAGAAATTTCTCAGTGGTGGGATTGATTCCCAGGAGCCAATCACAGGGCTTGGGTGGGAAGGCAACCACTTTTAAAAGTGCTTTTCCACGCCTGTAGCACTGGAAGCCTGCATAGACGCCGGCTTTGGAGAGGTGAGCAACAGACCGGCTATTTACTCTTTTTTATTGGGGGTGGTGTCCCTGGGGTTCCCTCTTCCATTTCTTTGAATACTTGGATATCTTGCCAGGAAGAATTATGAGTTGTGAAATTTGCACTCAAATTTGATTTTTTGAAACAGGGTCTCATGAAGCCCAGGCTTGTTTTCAACTTGCCTTATAGCTAAGGATGTCTTTGAACTGATTCTCCTGCCTCTACCTCTAGTGTGCTGAGATTATAGGCTTGCATCTGCACTCAATTTATGCAGCATTTTGTGCATGCTAGGCAAGCACTCAACCAACTAAACCACATCCCTCAGAACTTCTCTGTGCTTGGAGGAGCCCTCCCCAATGACTCCTAAGATTTACAGCAGCTTTTCCTCCGCTGGAACCCAGGTCCGGGATAAAGTCAATGGTTCAGAGACTCAGAGGCAGGTGTGGTATTGAGCACAGCAAAAGTCTTGTGCCTTGGTCTTTGTGTTCCCTGAGGGAATTTAGAACACAGAGATACAGAAAACTGAAACACCTGAGCCTACAGGGTGTCGCACCAAGCTGTGGGCTGAGTCTGGAAAATGCTATGGTTTTGTTCTTAGAGTCCCTTCTGCTTTATACCCTTTCCTCACCCCCTTTTTTGGGACAGGGTCTTGCTGTAGTCCAGGCTACCTCAAACTCAAGGCAATCCTCCTGACTTAGCCTCTTGAGCCACATGACTTATATGATCCATCATGCCTGGGCTAAACATCTCCCCTTAACAGAGGACATCACATTTTGTTTATAGAGATGAAGTACCATCTTAAGGTCATTTTAGTTCAGCCTCAGGATCAAATCTATGATGATCTGTCCCAGTTACTGTCTGCATGTGGTTTACATGGATGCATGGGTTATCCTCTGTCATTCAACGTATTTCCAGATCAGGCATTTTCAGTGCCTCCTTAAACATTTAAGCAAGCGTAACTTTCCACTTAACCTGCCTATATCTGATTCACCTGGGCACAGTAGCCAGCACTGAGGATTGCCTAAGTAGCAGGTGTAATTTACCCAGAACGATCCCTCTGGAGGCCAGTACAAGGAGCTGCCCCACTCCCCCACAGCCTGTTAAACGCAGGAGAGAGGCAATCAGGAGTGTGGGTATCACAGCCTGGAAGTCTCAGTGAGCTTTCATACCAACCCAAGTCTGTACCATGTACCTCTGTGTAAGTACACAGCTACCCAGTGCACACTCACACACTCTTACACAGCCGCCTTTGTTTTTCTAGAGCGTTTTGGCAGGGAAGGCATTTGGAATTACAAGCTCTTCATTTGATGCGTGGAGGGCCAAACCCAGGTTCTTTTTGCTGCTCAACACCATGATCTACTCACTGAGATACATGCCCAGCACCTCAGTAGAATTCTACTGCTAGCCAGATCTCTTCTCAACTGTATAAATTGTATCAATTATCTGCTTTATGTAGAGTCAGCTAAGAACTTGTGTCAGAGCCTTATAGTCTCACTGAATCCTATCCACTCATATTTTTTTAATTGCGTTCTTAGCTGATAATTTAAAAGACTAATTATGTGGATGTACTTTTTTTTTACCCAGGAATTGATCCTACAGTCTCCACACACAAGGCAAGCACTGTACTGAGCTGCCTTCCAACTGTCTCTGTGTTGGTGTGTTTTCCTGTGTTTGCTGGCCTGGGTGCGTGCCGGGTCTGGGCTCGTGCTGGCCTGGGCGCCTGTCTATGTCGTGGAAAAATTGGTTTTCTCCAACAGAGCCTTACTTGGTATACAAACCACACTGAAGGGCAGGCCCCTGACCAGCAGTAGTTGGCCAACACAAAACAAACTTTGGGAGGCTATTTTTTTTAACCTATTAATGCTGTGTCTGGGTATTTTTGGGTTTTTTTTTTTTTTTGCAGGTCTTCTACTTAAATTTTTGTTTCTAGTTTTATGTTTTTTAAGGGTTTCTGTGTGTCTAATGTGCCTGTCTCTCCATCTGTGTGTTTCTTATGCCTTTTCTTTGGCTTTGTTTGTTCGTTCTGTCCTATTCTGGTTTATTTTTATCTTATTGTATCTTAATCTTTTTATAAGTGTTTTCTTGTGTCCTAATGAGAGAAAGGAAGGATATGGATTTGGGTGGGTGGGAGGTGGGAAAAATCTGGGAGGAGTTGGGAGAGGGGAAAACCATAATCAGAATATATTTTATGGGAAATCTATTCTCAATTTTAAAAAGATAATTATATTTGGAATGTTCTTAACAAAAAACTACTTTGAGGCATGGGCATGTTCGGCATGTTCAGATTATAATATTTCAGTTTATGTATATTCAACCACATTATCCAACATGTATAGATGCCATTTTGATGATTACTCAGAGCTGAGGGCAGTGAATGAAATAACTCAAGGTACATAGATGCATATTTAATGTGAACAATTCAGTGAAAAAAAAAAATATATATATATATATATACAGCGGAGGCTATATCATGAGTACAGTCATCCTCTTCTATATGAACAGGGTTGAAAATCCATGTATGTTGTCTATAAAACTTTACCCCTCTCCAGGATGAGGGGCAAATGAAAATAACTTGCTGTTCAAATGAGTTTCAAGAGATTTTTTTTTCCAACCCAAGTTCCTGATTGTTAATATTTAATGCCTGCTATAGAGAATTGACTTTTATAGTCCTGGGTTTTTAAAAACATGCAGCCATGTAAAATTATATTGCCTCTGTTTTGTTTCTGTTCTCACTTAGAGTTCCTTCTCCATGTGGTTTGTCTATAAACATGTACACATGCTTTCACCACTCACAGATTCAAAACTCTACCTCTCCATAAACTCCGCAAGGTAACTACATATCAGGTTGTTATGGAGACTGTGACATAGATTCTATCAGCTTATTAATACTCGGTGAGCTTAACATAATCAATGATCTCCTAGGAACAGGAGATGTGGCCTTGTAGACCTCTAATGTGACTATAGAGGCTTGCATGTTTTCAAAGAGATAAAGACTCTCAGATTAACCCCTTAAATTAGGCCAAGGAATGAAACTCTATGTGAAAATAACCACTACCAGGAATTTGCTTTTTTTGGTTGGTTGGTTGGTTGGTTGGGGTTTTTTTTCTTGGTTTTTCGAGACAGGGTTTCTCTGTGTAGCTTTGTGCCTTTCCTGGGTCTCACTCCATAGACCAGGCTGGCCTCAAACTCACAGAGATCTGAATGCTGGGATTAAAGGTGTGTGCCACCACCACCCGGCTGGAATTTGCTCTTGAAGGAGCAGAATTAACTGTGTGAATAGCTTTGCCATGCCACAAAAGTCACCAGTATTTGAGGTAAGAAAGCTGATTCTTTTCATTTCTTCCCATAGTTCTGTAAAGCTGGAAGTTCAGCTCTTACCTGTGGGTCAGGATGGAACATCCCAATCAGCCCCATATCAACCTGAAGGATATCCTGCAAAAACTGAACCATACTGAGTTGAACAATTTCAAGAGCGTCCTAAGGGACTGTCCTCTACCAGATGCCATGAACTATATCCCCAAGGTTACATTGAACCTGGCCAATGGAGTTCAGCTAGCAGAAATTCTCACAGAGTACTGCCCCACTGGTTGGATGGAGAGACTCACCCTGCAAATCTTAAAGGAGATAGACCGTGAAGATCTTGCTGAGATAGTAGCAATACAACTCGAACGTAAGCAAAAACCATTTGATACTGTGTCCTAGAAAGGAGGGAATTCCTTAAGGGGTTAGTATATGTAGAAATAAGTCAGATGTGATGGATGGCTCCTGAAATCCCAGTGCTGAGGAGGCCGAGGCAAGAGGACGGCTTTGAGTTTTAGACTAGCCTAGGATATATGGTAAGTCACTGTCTCAAAAAGAGGAGTTATAAGGAGATATCTCAGTTAAGTGCTTACCATGATGACGTAAGTACCTGAGTCTGATCTTCAGAATTTTTTTTTCAAAAAAGCCAAGCATTATAGCATGCATATAATCTCAACAATGAGAGGTGAAAATTGGAAGATCCCTGGGGCTGGCCAGCCTAACCTACTTGCTGCTGAGCTCCTGGATTGGAAGACTCTGCCTCAGAAACCAAGGCATACGGTGCCTGAATACCAACACTAACGGTTGTCCTTTTGCCCATACATGCTCATGCACTGCACATGCACACGCATGTGTACACACACACACACACACACACACACACACACACACACATACACACACACTCTAGAGCCTACAACTTAGAACCATACCAGAGCTCCCTCCTGCAGGACAAACCTCAAGTACAATCAGAAAACAACTTGGTACCCCCATAAGAGTCAACCCAGATTGAAAGAGAGTTGGAACTCCTCTGGGATCTGGATTCTGAAAGATGCAAATGTCTTCTACTTCTTTCTTTTTCAGAAGCACCATTGAAAACACCTGGTAAAAAAGATTCAACTTTCATATTAGGTAAGTTTCTTGTGGATAATTTTTATTCATGGAATATTGAGGACCTGGAGATTTCTTTATTTAAAAAAAAATCTGCCCTAAATGCCAAAGGATATGAAAAGACCACAAGGCAGGGCCTGTCCCACAGTATGTACTGGGTGGGGATATGGGAAACTCCAGAAAGGTCCTATTTAGTAGGAGTCAGCAGGTACATATAAGGGTGGTGAGAAGTAAGCTGTCCCTTATCCTGGGAGATAGGCTAAGGTGGGGTGTTGTTCCCTTTTTTTTCTTTTTTTTTCTTTGTTCTTTTTGTCTAAAATTTTATATATGTACATAATGCATTTCGATCATTTCCACTCTTATTCTATTCCCTGTAGTTTAAACATCCTCCATTTTCCCATCCCAATTTCATACAACCTTTTCCTTTTTTAAGCCCTTTGAGTCAACTTACTGTATGTGCATGGGTGTTGAACCATCTACTAGCTAGAGCATGCAATCCTCTCAGGGTTGGGTTTTGGTTTCGTTGTTGTTGTTGTTTCTTTTATTAACCAGTAAGTTTAACTCAAATTGCTTAAAGAAGCATAGGAGAGGACCTATTTACAGGAACACTAGGCACCTTACCAGTAGATACATCACTGAGAAAAATATCGCTCCCTCCATGATGGAATATTGGGAGGCCAAATCTTATGCAGGTACCCACAACAGCCTCGTTGTACTTGGAACACAGTGTCCTGCAACACTACTCCTCCTCTCTGGCTCTTATATTCTTTCCATCCTCTCTTCTGCAAATGTCCCCTGAACCTTGAAAGGGGTGACGTAGATGTGAGTTTGAAGCTGAGCATCATGCAACGATCACTTAGCCCCAACACTTACAAGTCTGCAGTTGATCACCATTCAGTAACAAAAACTGACCTAGAGCAAAGAGCAATAAACTGTGCAATCCAGAAAGCCAAATAAAGGACTCATCAGCTGCTTTTCTAAAACCCAGGAGTCCTTTCTACAATTTCCACACTTCTGTTTTATCTTTTTTTATGTAGATGACATGCATACTGATGTCAGAGGGCAACTTGTAGGTCTCGGTTAGAATTTCCCATCTTCTGCTTTGTAGCCTCTGTATCACACTCCAGCTATCAGCCTTGGTGACAAATGCCTTTACCTACTCATCTATGTGGCCATCTCAACTTTTGTATTTTTTAAGTGGTAGAATACAAAGGGAAATGTCTCAGAAAGGTACGTGGAGTTCAAATTCCAGTGTCAGTTAAGCAGCTGTTATGGGATGCTTCTTGTTTTATGTTTGACTTTGTTAAGACAGGTTCTCACCATGTAGCTCAGGCTGACCTTGAACTCAAAATCCTCCTGCCACAGCCTCCCTGATGCAATCATTATGGCCATGTGCCTCCGTGACCAGTTATCAAACATGTTTTATAAGAAAACAGCATGCCTATTTGTCTTTTACCTGTAGCTGCTTTCCCACAGAAATTAAAAGGTACAGGCTAAGCCATCTGGTTAAAAAGCAAAACCTATTTACTGCCTGGACCTTAGAAGGGTACTTTCCTGTAGATGTGATAAAATATTTTGACAGTGTTAACTTAAGGGAGAAACTTATAATTTCAACTTACAGAACATTGTGGGAGAGAAGTTATAAAGTCAGGTGCCTGAGAGAAGTGGTCACATTACACCCACTGTCAGGAACAAAGAGCAGGGTCTGTGGTAATTGTTCAGCATTTAAGAGCATTTACTGCTTTTCCAGAGGACCTGAGTTGGGTTTCCTCAGCACCCACATCAGGAAATTCACAAATTTCCTGTAATTCAAGCTCCCAAGAATCCTACACCTTCTTCTGGACTCCTGGAGCACATGAACACATGTGACACACACACTCACACAATTACAAGATGTACACATAAACAAAATAAAATGTAAAAGTGAAGAAAGCAATGAATTAATACATGCATCCCAGCATTCAGCTTGTCCTCTCCATTTTATACAGACCAGGATACCCTGCTCAAGGAAGCATCTCATCACAATTAAGATGGGTCTTTCCCTATTAATTAACCATAGTCAAGACAATCCCTCACATACAATCTCAGAAGTTAATAATCTAGACAATCCCTCATAGATGTGCCCAGCAGCGTGTTTCCTCCATGTTGAGTTGACTGTTAACTATCATATGGATTTGGGGTATCAATTTTTTTTCAATTTTCATTTGATATTGCTGGTGTACTATAAAATATGACTTGGGCTCAAAGCAGCAGTAAATTAAAGTTGATTTAGAAGGTTCCATGACCATTCATGCCTAAGCCCAGACCATCCCACTGTTTCTAGGGGTGTGTTAGACCATCAACTGATATCATAAGATCTACTGTCAGAGCCGAGATTTGACAAGGTTTTAAGGAATTGTACTTGCTACAAGGCAGATGGTTAACTAGAAGTTCTGAGTAAACCAGCACCAGATAATGTCTGCTCAAAATATTCAGTGGAGAAAGTTTGAGCTTGTTCAGGTGCACAATGCCATGTTTGTTTAATCAACAAATAATCTGTGTAGTGGTATATCTAGATTAAGCGATCCATCACCACCCACATTTCAACCCAAGAACTTAGTTGTGAGATAAATGGGTTTGTTTCTTTCTTCAAGTGTCTTCTTGTATAGACAAGGCTGGTCTTAAACTTGAAATCCTCATCTACCTTACAAGTTCTGGAACTAGAAGACCATTCCACCATGTTTAAGTTTGGATCATGTACATTTCATATTTAACTGAGGTCATACAATGCCTACCTGTCTCTGTCTCTGACTTATTTCATTTGGGATTCATTTGTTATACTTGTGCATGTCCAGGGATATGCACTCCCACATACACCCATGCCCATGGAGGCCACAGGAGGACTAGGGACGTGTTTTGCCTTATTCTCTTGAGACTGGATCTCTTACTTAACCTTGGGCTAGGCACCTATGAATTAGCCACACTAGCCCTGTTTTCTCTGCCTCTTACCACACTGAGTTTGCAAGTGTTCATGGCTAAGCCCAGGTTTTTACATGGGTGCTGGGGATT
The DNA here is from genome assembly GCF_903995425.1 of Onychomys torridus. Lineage (NCBI taxonomy): Eukaryota > Metazoa > Chordata > Mammalia > Rodentia > Cricetidae > Onychomys > Onychomys torridus. The sequence goes on from NC_050443.1 coordinate 2,573,256, forward strand.
TGAACTCTGGTCCTCATGTTTGCACAACAAGCACTCTTACCCAATGAGCCGTCTCCACAGCCTCTTTAAAAACTTACTGTAGTTAGAGTTTTCCTACCTGGCCCAGAGTCAGGACAAATCTCTCTCACCCACCAGGCCCATAGACGCTCAGACCCAACCAAGAAAGCACATAGAAACTTATATTGCTTACAAACTGTATGGCCGTGGCAGGCTTCTTGTTATCTACTTCTATCTTAAATTAACCCATTTCTGTTAGTCTATACTTTGCCACATGGCTTGTGGCTTACCAGTGTCTTTACATGTTGCTTTCCATGGCGGCGGCTGGCGGTGTCTCTCTCCAACCTTCTACTTCCAGAATTCTCTTCTCTCTTGTCCCGCCTATACTTCCTGCCTGGCCACTGGCCAATCAGAACTTTATTTACAGAGAGCGATATCCACAACAACTTACTCCCAGCTTCTACGGCAAGTGCTAGCTCTTGCATATGACCAATGTGTCCACTCAACACATTTCAGAGAGCCTCGCCTTCAGACTTGATTACTAACCAGCCACTTTCTCAGCATGCTGTGCTGTCCTGGCTTACTGTTACCTTGTTTCTGGCCACCCAGTTCCCTCCTAAAATCTTGCTGATAAATGCTTTCAGTGTGTAATCTTCCCTGAATTTCTGATGCTTGTGCCCAGTTACCTCCTGGATATTTTTCCAAAAGTTCCCTGCATTCTCCTCTTAACTTTATCTTTGTATGTATATGTATATATGGGCTTGTGTTCTTTTGAGTTCAGGCTTGTGCATGCCACAGCTACATCTGGAGGTAAGAGGACAACATCAGGTGTTAATCCTCTCCTTTTGACGTATGTGAAGAAGGTCTCTAGTTCTTTGCTGCTGTGCTCCAGGATAGATGAGTCATTAGCTCCCAGAGATTCTTCTGTCTCCATCTCCCATCTCACCAGAGGGGCAGTGGGGTTTCAAATGTTCACTACTGTGTCCAGCTTTCTGTGGGCTTCTGGGTATCCTAACTGAGACCATCACACCTTGAAAGCAAGTATTCTATCCACTGAGCCTTCTCTCCAGCTCCATAACTTACCTACACACAACCCAATGTTTAGTTTCAAATCCTTCTTTCACTGAGACTCATACTACCCTATTCTGTGGTTATTCATTCCAGACTCCAGGGAGTTCCTCCACAAGGCTTGTTGATGCCTTTAGGAATGACCTTATGTGCCTCTGTTCCTCATACCATGGAACATCACATGATGTGTGACACTTTGTTCAATGTTGGGACACATACGATGGTGGTCCCATAAGATTATGACGGAGCTGAAAAGTTCCTCTCAGATGACATCAGAGACATTTTAACTTAGCAATGCAAAGAGTACCTCATGTGTTAGATGTTGTTCTGACATAAGTAAACCTATCTTACTGCTAATAGAATTAAAGCACAGAATGTATATTTATGCACAGTGCCATGATAATGAATTTATCATACTACTCATTTTATCCTTGTAATATATACCTTCTACCTAGAAAGGGGTGTGTTCTGGCATAGGTAAACCTACATGTCCATGTGTATAGAGGTGTGGCTGAAGAAGATAGAGGTCAATGCCTGCTGTCCTCAGTTGCTCTCTACCTTATTCTCTTGTTTTATTTACTTTTCTCATTTTTTTTCTTTAAAAATTTCCTATGTTTTAGTCACATCTCTCCCACCCCCAAAACTTATCTCAGATCCATCTGCCCTTCCTTACACACCCAACTTTATGCCCTTCTCTTAACTCATCAAGTACAGTTTTGCTACCCATATACTCTTAAATATATGGCCTCCTACTGGAACATGACGAACCTACCAGGAGCCTTGGTTCAATTTGCAGGTAGATGCATTACACACATGTTCTTCTGTGTATGTTGCATTCCTATGTATATGGCTCCAGGAAAATCCCTATGCTTCCTTCTGCACAATTTCTCTATTAAAATGGGACTTTTTAAAAAAAAAGAAATTGGTTCTCCCTCTTCCCAAAACTATCAACAGCTAATTGCTTCTGAGCCAGGGGTGAGATTCTGTGCTCACCTCCCCTGCTGGATTTTGTCTAACCTGAGCCTGAGTATTCTGCCTCCACCACAGTGAATCCATATGCAACTGCCCTGCCCCAGAAAACAGTTTCCATCCATCAACTGTGACTCTTACAAACTTTCCACGTCTTCTTGTGCAACGATCCCTAAGCTTTGGGAGGGGGAGGATGTGATAATAGGCGACCCATGTGGGAATGGGCACAGTCTTATTCTCTGTACCTTGGTCCATTCTTCTGTTATCTATCATCTACTACAAAAACAAGTTTCGGGTTGGGGATTTAGCTCAGTGGTAGAGCGCTTGCCTAGCAAGCCCAAGGCCCTGGGTTCGATCCTCAGCTCTTTAAAACAGGGTTGACCACTACACCAATCCACATCATTTTCTATGCACTAATGTAGTTTTCTGAGATGAAGTCTCTACTGAACCTGGATCTTGCAAGTTTGGCTAAACTGTCTGTCCAGTAAGTCCTTGTGGTCCCCCTGTCTCCATCTCTCTGGCACTGGGATTAAAGATCTGTGCTTCTGCACCTTAAATAGGTGCTAGTGATGTGAACTCAGTTCTCCATCCTTTCCCAGAAAGCACTTTACCAACTGAGCTACCTCCTCAGCTCCTTATAAACACTTCTGTAAAATCATCTGCAATGTTACTGGCTATAAGGGACTGCGGAAGATGTTTCCAGGTTCTTGACCTCATTCCCAAAGAACTAAAAATAGGGGCTCATTCAGATTTGCAAAATAGGCAAGATGACTGCATTCAAAGCAAAGCACTAGTGTGTGATAATACAGAGGAATGAAATACCAAGATTGACAGCAGGCTTCAAGAGCCCTAATTTTTCTCAGGGCTTTCTTTTATGGGGTTCAAGAGAAGGAGGTGCTGGTTACTAAGGGGTGCAGTTTGAGTGGTCTGTTTTGATAGATTAGGTCATGTGTTCATTTTTCCTACTGTTAATGTCCCATCCACATAAATCATTTAATGATCTACATGTCCAATTATGTATAGGCATTAGGTGATGAATAGAGAATTCTCCCTAAAAGCTTACTAGAGGACAAAATTTTGCTTTCTTGCTCATGCACTCAAAAGCAGTTCAGGCCAAATCAGCCTTTCTAAACTTCATACCCAGATACACTGGGAATACACTGGTTAGAAACTATATAAATGTATTATCTAGAGTAGCAAAGATTCTTGTTCAGATGTGGTATGGCATAGCCAGAGGTTTCTGAGGTTGCCAGGTGCAGTGTCTGGAGGAAGTTTTATTTAAACAGTACATTCAGGAATAGGAGCTAGCCTACCAAGTGCAACATTACAGAGGGTGGTATGCATAATCCAAAATAAATGAGGTTCTCAGGGCACGAGCCTGTCTTCTAGGTATGCCTGCATCAGCCTCAACTGTCTCATGTGGAACTACATCTTTTGATTACATCAAGAGGCTGTGTTATATGATTGGATTGGACCTCCAAGACTTGTGTGAAAACAGGCTGTGGTGTACCAGATCCCACAAAACAACCTAATGATGTGTTTCTCCAAATGAATTCCCCTTGCTAAGCAACACATGAAAAACTCCTAAGCTGTGTTGGAGTTCTCTTACCAGAAAAGTAGCATAACTCCAAGTTCAGAAGCTAATATACTTCCATTTATACATCCAGTGTCTCCTTACCATTCTCTTTGCATAATCTGGGTATAAAATACTGATGCTGATGGTTGTGCTGTCTCCAAGTCCTGCTCTCTCCAGACCAAGGATCTCATACAATGACAAATAAAATGTCTCCCTTTTTGCAGGAGCCATATCTGATTCACCACTTCTCCAGAAGAAAAACCTACAAGGAGCTGAAAAACAAGGTTAGTTTTACAACATTCACTGTTACTGTAAGGTAAGCAAAGCCCACATCCTCCTTTCCAACTCCCTCTGAAGACTTTAATCTCTTCCCCTATCCTGCTTCCTCTACCATTTTGTTTTGATAGCTTCATATGTGAGCATTATTTCTACATCACTCCAGCCTGTCCCTCCCCACCTCCAACTCCTTTGTGTTTCTTACTCTCCCTCTCTAATTCATGATCTCTTGAATAACTTTTATATTCTCCCAGTTTACAATCAATTTTTTCTTGACTCATTCAATATATCCTAACCACAACACCCCTTCCCTCCACTCCCCCAGTCTTCCCCCACCTCCCTCTCCCACAGATCCACTACCCTTCCATTTCCCTTCAGAAAAGTACAGGCATCTCAAAGATTTCAACTGAACAAGGCAAAACGAGTTACAGTAAGACTAAACACAAGCCCTCATATCAAGGCTGCACTAGGCAACCCAGTAGGAGGAAAAGAGTCCCAAGGGCAGGCAAGAGTCAGACAGTCCCTTTCCCACTGTTAGTGTCCCACAAGAACACCCAGCTCAACAACCACAACACATATGCAGAGGACCTAGTGCAGACCTATGCAGGCTCAGTGATTGCTGCTTCAGTCTCTGAGCACCTCTGAACCCTGCTTAGTTGATTTTTGTGGGCTGTGTTCTCCTGGTGTCCTCAACCCCTCTGGCTCCTACAGTCCTTCCTCCATCCTCTCCCACCAGGTTCCATGAGCTCTGTGTAATGTTTCTATCAGGTGGAGGGTCTGCATCTGCTCCCATCAGCTGCCAGAGGAAGCTTCCCTGATGTTGACTGGGCTAGGCACTGATCTATGAGGATAGCAGAATAGTTAGGAATCATCTCATTTACTTTTTTTGGTTACTTGTGTTTGGTTCATCCTTAGGTCTCAGAGCCACCCAGCTTTGGGTCCCCATCCACCCAGGCACTGTTGGGCATAGGGTCCCTCTTATGGCATGGGCCTCAAGTTAGGCTAATCATTGATCATTCTGACAAGCTGTGAGCCACAATTTCCCCAGCACATCTCAAAAGCAGGACAGGTGTGGGTTGGAGGTTTTAAGGCTGGGTTGGTGTCCCAGTGCCACCACTAGGAGCCTTGTGAGGTTACTAAAGATGGCTACTTCAGGCTCTCCAGGCTCTCTATCCTTCATAACTAAGAGTTCTAGCTAGCTAGAGTCACCCTCATAGGTTCCAGAAAGTTTCCACTACACTAGGTTTCCACATATCCCCCTAAACGCCTCCTTATTCCAGTCATCTCTCATCATACTCTCTGCCTTCATCCCTTCATCCCTTCCTCCACAAGCTGATAGCTCCTGCTCCCATCTCCCTTACCCCCAAGACACATACAAAATCTATTTCATCTCCCCCTCCCAGGAAGATCCATGTGCCCCCTCCAGAGCCCTCCTTGTTACTTAGCCTCTATGTATCTATGGATTGTAGTGTGATTTACCTTGACTGCTAATTAATATCCACTTATAAATGAGTACATATCATGTTTGTCCTTCTGGTCCTGGGTTACCTCACTCAGGGTAATTCTTTCTAGTTCCATTCATTTGCCTGCAAATTTCATGATGTCATTTTTTTTGAAAGCTGAGTAATAACTTAATTGTGTAAATGCCACATTTTCTTTATCTACTCTTTGGTTGAAAAACATTTAGGGTGTTTCCAAATTCTGGCTATGATGAATAAGGCCACTATGAACGTAGTTGAGTAAGTGTCCTTATGGTAGAGTGGAGTGTCCTTTGATTATATGCTCAAGAGTAGTATGGCTGGGTCTTGAGGTGGATCCATTCCCAATTTTCTGAGGAACCACTATATTGATTTCTATGGTGGCTGTGCAAATTTGCACTCCCACCAACAATGGAGTGTTCCTCATGTCCTCTCCAGGAAGACCTGTCATTTGTGTTACTGATCTTAGTCATCCTGACAGGTGTAAGATGAAATCTTGACGTTATTTGCATTTCCCTAATGGCTAAGGATGGTGAAGATTTCCTTAGGTGTTTCTCAGACATTTGCAGTTCCTCTCTTGAGGGTTCTCTGTTTAGATCTGTACCCCCATTTTAATTGGGTTATTTTGTTTGTTGGTGTCTAGTTTCTTTAGTTTTTTATATATTTTGGGTATTGGCCCTCTATCAGATGTGGAGTTGGTGAAAATATTTACCCATTCTTTAGGCTTCCAGTTTGTCCTATAGACAGTGTCCTTTGCCTTACAGAAGCTTTCCAATTTCATGATGTCTCATTTATTATCAATCTTTGTGCCTGCACTATTCATGTTCTGTTTAGGAATTTGTCTCCTGTACTGATGAATTTAAAGATATTTCCCTACTTTCTCTTCTATTATGTTCAGTGTAATTGGATTTATGGTGAGGTTTTGATCAACTTAGACATGAGCTTTGTGCAGAGTGATACATATGGATCTATTTGCATTCTTCTGCATGCAGACATCCAGATAGATCAGCACCATTTGTTGGAGATGATTTCTTTTTCCCATTGTGTATTTCTGGCTTCTTTATCAAAACTCAGGTGACCATAAGTGTGTGGATTTATGTCTGGGTCTTCTATTCTATTCCATTGATCAATGTGTCTACTTTTATGTCAATATCATTTGATTTTCATTACTGTAGCTCAGTAATACAGCTTGAAATCAGGGATAATACCTCCAGAAGTTCTTTTATTGTTCAGGGTTGCTTCAGGAATCCTGCATTTTTTGTTATTTTTTTCATATGAAATAGAGAATTGTCCTTTCAAGGTCGGTAAAGAGTTGTGTTGGATCTTTATATTGCTTTTGGTAAGATGGCCATTTTTACTATGTATTCTATGGATCCATGGACATGTGAGATCTTTCCATCTTAATATCTTCAATTTTACAAAGACTTGAAGTTTTTGTCATACAGGTCACCTGCATGGTTACAGTTACCCCAAGATATTTTATATTGTTTGTGGCTAATGTGAAGGGTGTTTCCCTGATTTCTTTCTCAGTCTGTCATTTATATAGGAGGGCTACTAATATTTTTAGTCAATCTTTTATCCAACCACTTCAGTTGTTTATGAGCTATAAACATTCCCTGGCAGTATATTTGGGGTCGCTTATGTATACTATGATTTCATCTTACCACCACTGTTATCTTTATTATTGCTACTTGTGTATATGCATGTGTATATGCAGACGTGCATATACAACCTACTAAACTCATTTAACATTGGTCATATGTACATGTGCATCAAGATGACCACTTGGGATTAAATAACTTTAAAAGAACTGATTCTCCTCTCAGCAACCATTAACCACCCATAGCTCTTCATTGATGTATGAGGCCATGTGGAACTTCACCTGTCTACATTGGCATGTCAACTGGTGGTATCATTATGTTGGTCTTGTTTTGGCATCCATGTTGTTGAGACTTCTGTTCACCTATGATTTTTAAGGGACACTAGCAACAGGAGTTGCAGTTTCCACTCCTCCACTATGATGTTGTTCCCTGAGCTTTAGTTGTAGGCGTTGCATTGCTCCCCCTACCCCCAATAATCACTTACTCTCTGCATTTTGACTAGTTATGGATCTCTGGAATGGTTTCCATCTGTTGCTAAAAGAAGCTGCTTTGAGGGGTGAGAACTACACTCGATCTGTGGGTTACAAGGATTAGTGTTTAGAATTCAGTTAGAAAGTGTATTGGTTTAGTAAAATGACAGTAGCAGGGTCTCCTCAAGAGTCTATCACCTCTCCAGCCACTGGTCATTGACAGGTTTACAGTATCGGGCATGAACTCTTCCTGTTGCATGGGACTTAAGTCCACTTGAGTATCTGTTGATTATGCCCAACCTATAAGTGACATCGCTACATCCTTGGAGGTATATTGTCATCATTGTCAATGTTAAGTTTTGTCTTTGCAGCTGTATAGAACCACTGATTGCTCTTCATACCTGATCTGAAATCAACCAAGCTTGGGGAACAATAAAAACAAATGTCCCACCATTTCTAACATACCAGTTGTTCTATTGATGATACCTCCCTTCGAGAGAGAGAGAGAGAGAGAGAGAGAGAGAGAGAGAGAGAGAGAGAGAGAGAGAGAGAGAGAGAGAGAGAGAGAGAAACGGGGAAAGTGGATACTGGAGAAAATCAGAATTTAGTTCCTAGAAGAACCAGGACTATTATCTGTAGAATTTGTATAAGGTTGAGACCTTGTGGACTTTCCCATGTCCACTTAGGTATGTTTATTTGTGTTTTCTCTATTCAGTTCTTGTTTGGGTAGTAGTCATGTTAGGGAGACTAATAGGTGTAGCTTCTGACATTCCTAGAAGACACATTTTTACAGCAAATTTCTGATCTTCTGCCTCTTATCCTTCCACCTCCTCTTCAGTGTTCTCTGAGCCTTAAGTGTGGGAGTTGTTTTATAGAAGTAGCCATTGGGACTGGTTGTTTCATTACCTGTGCAGAAGATTTTAAGTTTTATCAAGTGCCACTTGTGGATGGTTGGCCTCAAGTCTTGTGCATATGGAGTCCGATTCAGAAAGAACTTCCCTACACCTATATAATGTAAGCTATTGCCTATGTTTTCTTCTAGCAGTTTCAGTGTTCAGGTTTCATATGTAAGTCTTTGACCCAGTTGGAGTTAGGTTTTATGCAAGGTGATAGATATGGGTCTAATTTCATACTTCTGCATATGGACAGACAGTTTTCCCAGCACCATTTGCTGAAGGTCTTTTTTTGGTTTTTGAGTTTTTTTGTTTTTTAGTGTTTGGGGTTTGGTTTTTTTTTTAATCTTTGTCAAATATTAAGTGGCTGAAGTTATGTGCACTTATGTTTGAATCTTCAGTTTTGTTCCACTAGTCTGCATGTTTATTTTTATGCCAATTGATACTTTAATCAGGCTCTATAATAGACCTTAATCCCATATTTAGAATAATACTTCTTCTAGTCCTGTTTATTTGATTTGGATTGTTTGGCTAGCTAGAGTATTTTGTAAGCCCATGTGAATATTTGGATAGTGTTGGGTTTTGTTTTTTTGTTTTTTGTTTTTTTGTTTGTTTGTTTCTGTGATGAATGAGATGGAGGGGTTTTTTATTAAGAAGAATTTTCATTTTACACAAAAGATCCCCCTCTTCTCTCCTCCCACCCTCCCAGCTTCCCTGACAAAACCCATCCCCCACTCCCCTCCACAAAAATGCAAGGCCTCCCATGGGGAGGCACATCATGGAGCCAAGTCTAAGACCTTCCCCCTGCCTCAAGGCTGTACAAGGTATCCACTCATAGGTAGTGGGCTCCAAAATCCCACTCATGCACCAGGGATGGATTCTGATCCTACCACAGACCCCCCCCCTCAAAGCAGATCAAGCTACACAATTATCTCACCATGCAGAGGGCCTAGTTCAGTCCCATGCAGGCTCCACAGCCATTGAGGCAACTTTCATGAATTCCCACTAGTTTGGTTTGGTCATCTTTGCAGGTTTCCCCATCATGATCCTGATGCACTTGCTCATAGAATCCCCCTTCTCTCTCTTACTGGACTTCTGGAGCTCTGCCTGGTGTTTGGCTGTGGATTTCTACATCTGCTTCAATCAGTCATTGGAGAAAAACTCTGACAGTTAGGGTATCACTGATCTGATCACTGGGGTAGGCCAGTTCAGTTCAGGCACCCTTCCACTATTTCTAGTAGTCCAAGCTGGGATCATCCTTGGGGATTCCTGGCAACTTCCCTAGCACCAGGTTTCTCTCTATCCACATGATGCCACCCTCTATCATAGTATCTGTTTCATTGCTTTCCCACTCAATCCCTGTTCCAGCTCGAACCTCACATTCCCCTATGTTCTCATCTCCTATCTGCTACCCTCCATTGCCCTCACCAGTTTTCTCATGGAGATCTCATCTATTTCCCCTTCCCATGGTGAACCATGTGTCCCATTTTGGGTCTTCCTTGTTAGCTAGTTTCTCTGGATTTGTAGGTTGTAGTCTGGTTATCCTTTGGTTCACATCTAGTATCCACTTATGAGTGGGTACATACCATATTTGTCCTTCTGAGTCTGTTACCTCACACAGAATAATATTTTCTAGTTCCATCTATTTGCCTGGAAATTTCATTATGTCATCATTTTTCTCTGCTGAGTGGTACTCTATTGTGTATATGTACCACATTTTCTTTATCCACTTTTTTGTTGAGGGCATCTAGGTTGTTTCCAGGTTCTGGCTATTATGAATAATGCTACTGTGAACATAGTTGAGCATGTGGTATGATTGAGAATTCCTTGGGTATATTCCCAAAAGAGGTATAGCTGGGTCTTGAAGTTGATTCCCAGGTTTGTGAGAAACCACCATACTGATTTCCAAAGTGGCTGTGTACAAGTTTACAACAGTGGGGGAGTGTTTCCCCTTGCTCCATATCCTCTCTGTAAAAAGCTGTATGCAGTGCTTTTGATCTTAGCCATTCTGACATGTATAAGATGGTATCTCAGAGTGATTTTGATTTGCATTTCCCTGATCACTAAGGATGCTGAGCAGTTCCTTAAATGTCTTTTGGCCATTTGAAATTATTTAAGAATTCTTTTTTTAAATTTTTTTATTATATTTGTGTTTTAATTTTACACATCAGCCATGGATTCCCCTGTCCTCCCCCCTCCCGCCCCTGGCCCCACCCTCCCCTATCCCCTCCCCTCCATTCCCATCTCCTCCAGGGCCAAGACTCCCCTGGGGATCCATTTAAACCTGGTGGATTCAGTACAAGCAGGTCCAGTCCCCTCCTTCCAGGCTGAGCAAAGTGTCCCTGTGTAAGCCCAAGGTTCCAAACAGCCAGCTCATGCACTAAGGACAGGTCCCGGTCCCACAGCCTGGATGCCTCCCAAACAGTTCAAGCTATTCAATTGTCTCAATTATCCAGAGAGCCTGATCCAACTGGGGGCTCCACAGCCTTTGGTTCATAATTCATGTGCTTCCATTCATTTGGCTATTTGTCCCTGTGACTCTCCAATCTTGGTCTCAACAATTCACACTCTTACAGTCCCTCTTCTTTCTCGACAATTGGACTCCTGGAGCTCCACCTGAGGCCTGCCTGAGGATCTCTGCATACACTTCCATCAGTTATTGGATGAGAGTTCCAGCACCACCATTAGGGTGTTTGGCCATGTGATCACCAGACTAGGTCAGATCAGGCTTTCTCTCGACCATTGCCAGCAGACTACAGCAGATATATCATTGTAGATTTCTGGGGACCTCTCCAGCACTCTGCCTATTCCTGTTCTCATGTGGTCTTCATTTGTCATGCTCTGTTATTCCTTGTTCTCCCTTTCTGTTCTTGATCCAGCTGGGATCTCCTATTCCCCTAAGCTTTCTTTCCCTCAAACCTTGCCTTCTGTTTGGCTCTATATCCCATTTCTTAATTGAATTGTTGGGGTTTTTATTTATCTAGTTTCTTGAGTTCTTTATATATTTTGGACATCAGGCCTCTGTCAGATGTGGGGTTGAAGATTTTCCCATGCTGTAGGCTATAATTTTGTCTTATTTACAATACCCTTTGCCTTATAGAAGCTTCTCAGTTTCACAAGGTCCCATTTATTAATTGTTGTTCTCAGTGTTTGTGCTACTGGTGTTATATTTAGGAAGTGGTCTCCTGTGTCAATGAGTTCAAGACTACTTCCTACTTTCTCTTCTATCAAGTTCAACGTAACATGTTTTATATTGGTCTTTGATCCACTTGGACTTAAGTTTTGTGCATGGTGACAGATATGGATCTATTTGCAATCTTCTACATGTTGACATCCACATATGCCAGCACCATTTGTTGAAGATGCTTTCTTTTTTCCATTGTACAGTTTTGGCTGCTTTGTCAAAAATCAGGTTTCATAGGTATGTGGATTAATGCCAGGATCTTCAATTCAATTCCAATGAGCCACATGTCAGTTTTTAAGCCGATACCAAGCCTTTTGTATTACTATAGTATACATATATATACTATATATACATACATATATATAGTATAGCTTGAGTTCAGGGATGGTGATGATCCAGGGGTGGCTTTATACAGGATTCTTATAGCTATTCTGGGTCTTCTGTTTTCCAAATGAAGTTGAGTATTGTTCTTTCCAGGTCTGTGAAGAACTGTGTTAGGATTTTGATGGGGATTGCATTGAATCTGTAGATTGCTTTGAATAAGATTGCCATTTTTACTATGTTAATCCTACCTATCCGTGAGCATGGAAGATCTTTCCATTTTCTGATATCTTCTTCAATTTCTTTCTTCAGAGACTTAAAGTTCTTGTCATACAGGTCTTCCACTTGCTCAGTTAGAATTATCCCAAGGTATTTTATATTATTTGTGGCTATTGTAAAGGATGATGTTTCTCTGATTTCTGTCTCACCCATTTATCATTTGCATATGGGAGGGCTACTGAATTTTTGAGTATGTGTTAATCTTATATTCTGCCACATTACTGAAGGTGTTTATCAGCTATAGGATAAACAGGTAGAATTTTTGGGGTCACTTATGTATACTATCATATCATCTGCAAATAGTGAATGTTGAATTCTTCCTTTTAAATTTACATCCCCTTGATCTCCTTTTGTTTTCTTATTGCTCTATCCAGAACTTCAAGTACTATATTGAATAAATATGGGGAGAGCAGACAGCCTTGTCTTGTTCCTGATTTTAGTGCAATCACTTTGTATTTCTCTCCATTTAATTTGATGTTGGCTGTTGGCTTGCTGTAAATAGCCTTTATTATGTTTAGGTGTGTTCCTTGTATTCCTGATCTCTCCAAGACCTTTATCATGAAGGGGTATTGGATTTTGTCAAAGACCTTCTCAGTGTCTAATGAAATGATTGTTTTTTCTTTCAGTTTGTTTAAATGGTGTATTACATTGACAGATTTTCATGTGTTGAACCATCCTTGCATCTCTGGAATGAAGCCTACTTGGTCATTATAGATAATTTTTTGATGAGTTCTTGAAGTCAATTTGCCAATATTTTGAGTATTTTTGCCTCAATGTTCATGAGGGAGATTGCTCTGTAATTCTTTCTTTGTTTCATCTTTGTGTGGCTTTGGAATCAGAGTAACTATAGCCTCATAAAATGAGTTTGGAAATGTTCCTTCTGTTTCTATTGTGTGGAACAATTTGAAGAGTATTGGCATTAACTCTTCTTTGAAAATCTGGTAGAATTCTTCATTGAAACCACCTGGTCCTGGGCTTTTTTGTTTTCTGTTTTTTGTTTTGTTTTTTTTTTTTTTGGTTGGGAGACTTTTGATGATTGTTTCTATTTCCTTAGGGTTTCCTTAATTTAACTTTGGTATGTACTACCTGTCCAGAAAACTGTCCATTTCTTTTATATTTTCCAGTTTTGTGGAGTACAGGCATTTGAAGTTTGGCCTGATAATTCTCTGGATTTCCTCATTGTCTGTTATGTCTCCCTTTTCATTTCTGATTTTGTTAGATTGGATGCTTGCTCTTGGTCTTTTGGTTAGTTTGGATCAGGGCTTGTCTATCTTGTTGATTTTTCTCAAAGAACCAACTCTGTTTCATTGATTCTTTGTATTCTCTTTGTTTCTATTTTATTGATTTTTAGCTCTCAGTTTGATTATTTCCTGGCATCTATTCCTCCTGGGGGACATTGCTTCTTTTTCTTCTAGAGCTTAGGTGTGCTGTTAAATCACTAGTGTGTGATTTCTCCAACTTCTTTATGTGCAAATTCAGTGCTATGAATTTTTCTCATAGTATTGTTAGTGTCCCTTAAGTTTGAGTATGTAGCACATTCATTTTCATTAAATTCTAGGAGTCTTCAATTTCCTTATTTCTTCATTGACCCATTGGTGATTCAGTTGAGAATTATTCTGTTTCCATGAGATTGCAGGTTTTCTGTAATTTTTGCTGTAGTTGAAATCTAACTTTAAGCCATGGTGGTCTGATAGAATACAGGAGGTTATTCTAGTTTTTTTATATCTGTGGAGATTTGCTTTGTGACTGAATATGTGGTCGATTTTAGAAAAGGTTCAATGGGGTACTGAGAAGGCATATTCTTCTGTGTTAGGGTGGAATGTTCTGTAGATACTGATTTGAGTCATAACGTCAGTTAGGTCCCTTATTTCTATTAAGTTTCGATATGGCAGATCTGTCCAGTGATGAGAATGGGATGTTGAAGTCTTCTGCTATTAATATATGATGTTTGATGTGTGATTTAAGCTTCATTAATGTTTCTTTTACATACGTGGTTGCCCTTGGATTTGGGGCATAAATGTTGAGATTGAAATTCCATCTTTGTGGATCTTTCCTGTGATGAGTATGTAATGTCCTTCTCAATCTCTCTTGATTATAGTTTGGAGTCTATTTTGTTAGATATTAGGATAGCTACATCAGCTTGCTTGCTTAAGTCCATTTGGTTGGAAAGTCTTTTATAAGTCTTTTACTCTGAGGTAGTGTCTGTCTTTGAAGTTGAGGTTTCTTGTATGCAGCAGAAAGATGGGTCCTGATTTCATATCCATTCTGTTAGCCTGTGTCTTTTTATAGGTGAATTGAGACCATTAATATTAAGGGATATTAATGACCAGTGATAATTCCTGTTATCTTTTGGTAGTAGTGTGTGTGTATTTCCCTCCTTTGGTATTTGTTGGTGTGGGACTATCTATTGCCTATGTTTTCATGGGTGTATCTAACTTCCTTGGATTTTTCCTTCTATGGCTGTCTATAAGACTGGATTTGTGGAAAGATATCATTTAAATCTGGTTTTATCATGGAATATTTTGTTTATTCCATCTATGTTGACTGAGAGTTTTGCTGGGTATAATAGTCTGGGTTGGCATCCATGGTCTCTTAGTGTGTCCAGGACCTTCTGGCTTTTAGAGTCTCTATTGAGAAGTTGGTGTTATTCTGATGGGTCTGCCTTTATAAGTCATTTGGCCTTTTCCCTTTGCTGCTCCTAAAATTCTTTGTTTCATATGTTTAATGGTTTAACTATGTGGCAAAAGGACTTTTTGTGGGGGTCTATTCTATTTGGTGTTCTATAAGCTTCTTGTATCTTCATAGGTATTTCCTTCTGTAAGTTAGAAATGTTATCTTCCATGATTTTGTTGAATATATTTTCTGTGCCTTTGAGTTGGTGGTATTCTCCTCCTTTTATCCATATTATTAAGTTTGGCCTTTTCTTGGTGTCTCAGATTTCCTGGATATTTTGTGTTATGACCTTTTTTGTTTTAGTGTTTTCTTTGACGTATTTACTCTATTGTGTCCTCTACACCAGATTCTCTCTTCCATCTCTTGTATTCTCTTGGTTATGCTTGATTCTGTGTTTCCTGTTCATTTACTCAGATTTTCTGTTTGTGTCTTCACTGTTTCTATTTCCCTTTTTAGGTTTTGAACTGTTTCTTTCACATGTTCCATTGCTTTTTTCATGGTTTTTTGGCTTTCTTTAAGGGATTCATTGATTTCTTCCAAATTTTTGTTTGTATTTTTCTCAGTTACTTTAAAGTAATTTTTCATTTCCTCTTTAAAGGCCTCTAGCATCTTCATGATATTATTTTTAAGGTCACTTTCTTTTGCTTCTTTTACATTGTGATGTTCAGGTCTTGCTCTTGTAGAAGGGCTAGGTTCTGGTGATGCCATATTGCTCTTTATGGTGCTCATTTATTTCTGCACTGGCATCCTCCCACCTCTTTCTCCAATAGGTGCAAGAAGTGCCTGTGTCTGAGTGAGCTGCTATTGGTCCAATCTGTGCTTGCTTTGACAGTGTCTCAGGGGGCCACACTAGTTCCAAACTTAGCTCCTAGTCTAATTGGAGCTGGCAGATTCTGTATCTCAGGGAGCTATTCTTGATCCAACCCAAGCTAGCTGATTCTGAATCTCAGGGAGCAGCTCTTGGTCTAGTCAGAGCTTGTAGATTCTGTGTCTCAGGAAGCCTCTCTTGGTCCAATGAGAGCTGGCAGATTCTCTGTCTCAGGAAGCCACTCCTGGTCCAATGAGAGCTTGCAGATTCCTTGTCATGGGAAGTTATTGGGGTCACAGGCAAATGGGTATTGGGGTAGAGCTTGGGTCTTATAGATTGCAGGATTCAATGGGGGGGTTACTGGGGAGCTGCCTGCAGGAGTTTTCCCTGCTGGCCAGCAACTGGGGCAGAGTTGGGTGGGGGTTCCTAGGGACTGGCTGTGTCCCAGAGCCTGGGTCCTAGAGGCAGGACTCTCTGGGTGGGAGGAGTCACTCACCTCATGATCGATTGAGAGCTGGCAGATTCCTTGTCTCAGGAAGTTACTGGGGTTGAAGGTGGATGGGTATTGGGGTAGGGCATGGGTCTTGTAGATTGCAGGGTTTGATTTGGGGAGGGGGTGGTGTGGAGCCTGCCTGGATGAGTATTCCCTGGCCAGCTGGGGCAGAGTTGGGTGGGGTTCCCATGGACTGACCGTGACTAGAATGAGATGGAGGTTTTTTGATTGGGGTTGCATTGAATTTGTAAATTGCTTTTGGTAAAATTGTCATTTCCACAATATTTTACAAATCCATGAGTATGGGATGTCTTTACATTTTCTAGTGTCATTTTCTTTTTCATTCAATGTTTAAAGTTTTCATTGTAGAGGTCTTTCACTTCTTTGCTTAGTTTATTCCTAGATATTTTCTTTAGTGTATTGTGAATAGAAATGTGTCCATGATCTATTTCTTTGTTCGTTGTTGGTATATAGAAAAGCTATTGATTTTTGCAAGTTGGTTCTGTATCCTGCCACGTTGCTGAATTTTTTTAGCATTTCTAGAAGTTTTCTGATAGAAATTTTGTGATCTCTAATGTATAGTATCATGTTATCTGCAAATAAGGATAGTTTGACTTTTCTGTCCCTTTAATTTTTCTTTCTTATTTAATTCAGTTAGTACTTTGAACAGAAGATTGAGAGGGAGTGGAATAGTGGACATCCATGTCTCATTTCTGACTTCAATGGGATTGCAGTGAGCTTTTCTCCATTTAGGGTGATGTTGGCTGTGGGTTTTTCATATATCACTTTTATGATGTTGAGGTATGTTCCCTCTAGCCTTACATTCTCTAGGACTTTTATCATGAAGGCATGTTGGACTTTGTCAGAGGCTTTTTCTGCATCTATTGAGATGATTGTGATTTGTCTTTAAGTGAATAATTCCATTGTTAACTTCTGTATTTTGAACCATCCCTGCATTTCACGGTTAAGGCCAACATGGTCATGGTGTGTATCTTTTTTATGTATGTCTATATTCTGCTAGTAAATATCTATTGAGCATTTAAGTCTATGTTCATTGGGGATATTGGCCTATAGTTTTCTCTTTTGTTATGTCCTTATCAGTGTTGAGGTGATACTGGAAGCAGTTTATGATTGCTGCTTCTATTATATTTTTGGTCATGATACTGGAAGTAGTTTGGGTGCTCCTTCTATTATATTTAATGGATGAGCCACTGCTGCTGTAGTGACCAGCCTTAGCAGCTCAGGAACTGAAGGGGAGCCATGAGGTCAGCAGACTAGTCACACAATTGACGTTTTTTATCTGAGGGAGTAAAACTTAATTCTCTGGGGCCAGCAAAAAGGGAAACACACAGCACACATACACACACACATACACACACACACACACACACACACACACACACACACGCCTACCTACAACAGGTCAGGATCTCACCTATGGTGCTGATGAATGGCAAGCCTTTGGCAGGTCATAAAAACTGAAGAGAAGATGCAGAGTCATCTACTACTGAACAGGCAAACAATCACACAAGGACTTTCTTGAGGGACAAAGCTTAGTTCTTCCTTTTATTCTTTCTGTTGCTTGTTCTACTCTATTTTTCTGTTCTCTACTTCTACCCTGATTTTTTTTTCCCTTCTATTTTCTTGATGAGTTCTTTTAACTACTTCTTGATACCTTTTTTCTCTTACATCTTATATACCCCAGCAAAATCTTTCAAGCGATATAAAAATTAAAATGTGGTTACATTCTATTTTTAAGTGAATAATTACAATGAATACAGTAAAAAGCAGCATTTTTCATATTACTTGCATGATTAAACATTTTACATATTACAGGTGAGAAACAAATTATTCCCATGACTCACATACACTCACAGCCAAGCAAGTTATCAATTAACAGAGTGTAAGCAAGCAAGGTATTTTTCTCAGCCAGTTCTTTGACTGGCAGGCTGCACTTTGTGGTTACAAAAAAAGGGTTGTTTATTACTTATCTCAAAAGGTAATCTTAAGAAAATACTCTTTAAAAAATTACAAACATAAACATTTATATATATATATAAACAGTCAGCTCTACCTTAAATCTTCAGGGGCATACCCATTTATTAACAGTTTTTTTAATATCAGGAATCTTAGAACAGAAATAGGTACAAGGAATTAATCATCATCTTTGATCAGCAACCCGTACTAGCAAGAGAGGTACATCAGGCAGCAATAGCCAAGCTGCCATTGTTTTTGTTCCCTGACTTCAATGAATCCCTCACTCAACTATTAAAAATGAGCCTTTCAAAACTTTAAATTGTTCCCCAAGATTTTCTATCTCAAAGCTATTAACAAAAACATCTTAACCTTAAGTTATTATTTAAAGCTTTGTTTCAGCTATGATGCACACCAAAACCTGTGAACACTTCTCCTAACATTAAAATTAAAAGAACTTGTGCTAGCCTAGCTTCTGGGACTCTATTGTTTTCCTAATCATTAACCTTAATTCTGTGTTTTTAACTTGTCGTATCCCCTGATTATTTGGTTTAGGACTCTCTATTTTATTTTTGAGTCCTAATATTCTGTCTTTTGGTTGATTTCATTCTACTTGTAAGCATTTCCTTTGAGTTTCCTAGTTGGGATTTGGGGGGGGGGGGTTCAATTCCATCTTCATCTCAGCTTGAGTCCTCTTAAATTGCCTGAATTATTTCCATCAACCTTATGTTTGTATTCCTTTTGCACTGTGGGGTGGGGGCAATGACTCGGGCATTTGTTCTCAAGTTATCTCTCCTTAATTTCATTGAGCAGTTTCTGTGTGTCTTCTACAAAGTTCTTTAATTCTTTGAAATTCATGATTGTTCTTTTTAATTCTTCATTTAGGTAACTCTTGCTGGCAAACATTTCAACAAGAGTAGCAGGTATTAAGAGATAGAGGCTTGATCTTTCATATCATTGGCATTTTTATGATTAGGGCAGGAGAGGATGAGTGGGCATCTTGGACTTAGAGTTTGGAAGTTGCTTGAGGGGAATGAATTCAGGTGTACAGAGAGGATGGGGATAGTGTCCAAGATGTGCCTCTTGGTTCAAGCCTGGAGTGTGAGCATAGATCTGGCTGGGTAGAGATGTTGGATATGGCAGGAGAAGCAGCCTGTGGGTTGAGGTAGAGGAAGGGAGGATTCTGGCACAAGTCAGGGCACTGGATGTGAGACCCAGGCTAGATATGGTGAGTTAGGGATAAGGTATAAGATGAGGTGAGGTCAGAGAAACTCATTGGGCTGGATCCTGACAAAGGAGGTTGGATGTGTGGTTAGATGTAAAGATTTTATGAGGTACAGAAGAGACCTGTGGGTGGTGGCAGGTAGAGCAGGTAGCAGGTAGAGCAAGTCTTGGTGGAATCCTAAAGGGAGCCTTAGAGGTTGGTTGCAGTTTAGGCAGGGGGCACAAGACTGAGCTAGGTCATTGAATGTGGGACCCAGGCTAGATTTGGTGGGTTAAAGAGAAGGCATATGGAGACTCAACCTGGCTATAACATGGAAAAGGAGATGGGAGGTCTGGCTAGGTGAAGAGGTTAGATGTGGCACTGAAGAGAATTCTATTTGTATATTAACATTACTACTTGTTATATGTGTAGCTAACAAGGATTCTTCTACTATTCTGTAGACTGGTCATCTGATTGTTTCCTTGATTGCAGAAACTTTTGAACTTTATGCAACCCCATTTTGTCAGTCCTGGCTTTACTTCCTGACCACTGGGTGATTAACTGAATCCACCTTCCAGAAAGTGACTATATGAATCCATATCTTGAGATGTTGCCCTCTTCTCCTCCAACAACTTCAGAGTTTTGTGGATTCTTTTTTACCATTTTAATAATAATTTCACTAATCCTTTGGGAATTTCATATAATGTATTTAGATCATATTCATCCTCCTTCCCCAAACTGCTCCAAGACCCACCCCCACCTTCCCAACTTCATATTCTCTGTTTTTAACCCATGGAGTCAAACTTATACTGTCCAATTACTCAAAGGTATGGAGCCTGCCCTGAAGCATAGTCTACCTACCAGAGATCACACCCTTAAAGAAAACTGACTCTTCCACCCTCACCCTGGTAGCTATCAGTTTCCAATAGTTCCTCAACCTAGGGGTGGGACTTAGTGCCCACCCCAACTTGCTCACCACATCTCCATGTTGGGATTTTATCTGGCTTGAGCTTACACAAGACTCGTACATGCTGTTTAAACTGCAGTGAGTTCACACATGTGGCTTCTCTATCATGCCCCCAAAAACACTTTTCTTGTCAGTTATCCACCAGGCCTTCTAATCCCTGCAATGATCCCTTATCCTTGGATAGAGTGTGATGATATGAACGTCCTGTTTCAGGATGAGCACTCCTCACAATTTCAGATCTCATATCATGGTCTAATGCTTCTGATTTTCACCCTTTTGCATAATACTTTTATGAATTGTACAGAAGAAAAAGTTCCTTTATAACCATCTTGGTTTTTATTGCCTGGGTCCCTGATAATGAGAAAATTAGGGCAAAAATTAGAGTTTTGTTACACGCAGGTGTAGTTGGAAATTTTTCTCGTGTCCTGCCCGGCCTGCAGTCAGGACAAATCTCTCTCACCCACCAATCCTGCAGCTGCTCAGACCCGAGTAAACACACAGAGGCTTATATTATTTACGAACTGTATGGCCATTAGCTCAAGCTTATTACTAACTAGCTCTTACACTTAAATGCAATAGCCATGTCATACCTTAGAAGACACTACCTTTCCTTTGATTTCTGTGTTCTTTCGCCTCCGCCTCTTCATTACTCCCTGTCCTTGAAGGAGAGAAAAAGGGTGTCCCATTTAGTGAAGATTATTAAATATATGCCTACTCTCAGCACTTGGAGCAATTCCATGTTGCTTTAGTAAGAGCTACTCAACTGTAAAAGGTTTCCCTGACCAAAACTGGCATTGCTAAACTGGACACCAAGGTTAGATGCTTAGAAAGAAAATTGACAAGCACATTGTGTCTATTTAGCCAAATAACAGCAGTAACTTCCTCATGAAGGTCTGTCTTCCTGAGCCACAGACCTTTGACCAGGTTTACAACATAATACCAGATTTTAATTTCTTCTGATGGAGACAGTATCAAGTCAATCAGAAATCAGGAATGGAGAAGTGGCTTAGTTGTTAAGAGCACTTGCTGCTCTACCAGAGGTCCAGAGTTCAGTTCTCAGAACCTACATCTTACTAGCTCACAACACTCTCTCCATCTCTGTGGGGTCTGATGCCTCTGGCCTATGTGGGCATCTGGAAATAACTAGATTCAGATACATATACACATAATTTAAAATAATTTTTAGAACATTTTAAAATTCCAATCAGAAAGCATTTGGTTTGCATGCCATTATTGCATGCTGACACTGCCCTGGCAGAGCGTTGTTATGACAGGCAGGATCCACAGCTGGGTAAAACCAATGATGATGACTGTCCCCTAACACTTACATCATAGTAGTCTCCAACACTATGCAAGCTTGAAGCAGAGAATGAGTTTCCAGAACGGTGTCAGTTTGATTTGCCTTGCCACAACAGTGTGTGGGTCTTATGTCTGGTTCTGGTTAGCAGCCAAGAGTAGTGGCAATAAACTTGTGCTGATTCAGAAGGCTCTAGAGCCTCACTGGGCAATAATTTATGAGAAACACACCTCTAACACTGGAATTTCCATTTAATCCTATGCATTGAGGTTTTCTATAACATTTTTAACACTATCTGTATAGCCCAAGTTAGCTTGGAATTGCTATCAGCTAAAGTTCATCTTATCCAGCCTCCCAAGTGATGAAATTATGACCATGCAACACCACACTCAGGGTGCACTGAGTTTGAATATAGCAAATATGTCTTACAACAGCTCTCCAGAGCAGAGGCATCTTACTTGGCAAGAGAGCTGTGTACTCTTTACTCCCTATGAACTACCCATTGTACTTCCAAGCTTACAACTTGAGCAGAATTTGCAGTCCTAGAAATACTGGGGGGAGGCATCAGAAACCTGAGAAAAACTAAGATGATCTTAGAAGGAGAAAAGTTAGGTGTGATTAAAAATAGGAAAGAAAATGCCCCAAGCCACAAAGAGGAATAAGAGGGATGGTACGAGCATAGAGGAATATTCAATGCACTTAAGTGAGCACATCCATGTATGAATGTTTGAGGTGTGGTATGTGCATGAGTGTGCACACATGAGATCACCCATTGTATACATGTGAAAGCCAGAAATTGGCATCAGGCATCTTCCTCTATCCTCTTCTACCTTATCTTTTGAGATATGGTCTCCCACTGGATTCAGAACTTTGATTAGCTAGGCTGTCTGCCCATCAAGACTGAACTCAGGACCTCATGCTAGAAAACTTTACCAACCGAACCATCTCCCCAACCCTTGTATGAAAATTTTAAATGGTAAAGAGAATCGAATCATGCTCAACAAAGAGGTCACTTTCCCATCAAAGCAATTTCCATGTTTTTATTTCATCAGACTAAAATATAAATAGGGACTGGACAGATGGTTCAACAGTAAGAAACGCATACTGTTTCTTGCAGAAGACCTGAGTTTGGGTCCCAGCACTCATATTAGCCCACTCTCAACTACCTGTAACTGCTGCTCCAGGGGATCCAATGCCCTCTCCTGGCATCTATGTGCACTGCGCTCATGTGTACATGCCTACACATACTCATATACACATAATTAAAGCTTTTTTAATTATTTCAAATTGGACCCTTTTTAAAGTACATTTGCAAAAGAAAAGATTTCTGCATCACATTTTGCTGAAATGACTTGGATTAAAGTTGGTCTTTAAGAGGTGTGTTTCTCATTTTCCTTTCCTACTTTATGCAAGGTAATTTTTCACAATAACCAACTATGTTCTGTCTATCTATCTCTCTATCGTTGATGGGAAAGAACACAAGCATAAAAAGAGCTGGTTGGATAAATACAAAGGTGAATGGAAGTATAATTTCTGGCCTACATGCAATGAAAACCTCTACATAGAGACTGAGAGCTACAGGACACTCGTGACATTATGCAATCCAAAGGCAAGAATGCCATTTGCTCATGTAATAGTGTTGCATGGCCCTCCACGTTCTGGCAAAACCACAGTGGCCAAGAGGCTAATGCTGCAATGGTCAGAGAGCAAGCAGGCCCAGATGTTCCCATGTGCCTTCTACATCAGCTGCGGGGCACTTAACGAAACTAGACCTTGCACTTTCATACAGCTCCTCACCATGGAAAATCCCTCGTGGAGAAAGTTTGTGATAATGTCCCTAGTCATGGAAGAAAACTTCTTGTTTGTGGTGGATGGTTTGGATGAGCTGAAATTCCCAGCAGAAATCCTGATGCATGACATCTGTGAGGACTGGAACAAAGAGAAGCCTGCAGTCGTCCTGCTGAGCAGTTTGCTGCAGAGGAAGATGGCACCCCATGCCACACTGCTGGTAACCACACGAACACAGGCTTTACGGCAAATCTACCTTATAATAGATCAGCCCTTCCTTGTAGAAATTCAGGCCTTCTCAGAACAGGAGAGGCAGAAATACTTTCAAATATTCTTTAAAGGTTTGAAGTATACCAACCGGGCACGTGGCTATGACACCACCCAGCAGGCTGCCGCCGCAGCGCCTGACGCCCAGCAGGCCGCCGCAGCCGCCCCCGAGCAGGCCGCCGCAGCCGCCCCCGATGCAGAGCAGGACAGTGGTGATGACGGTGCCCAGCAGGGCGGTGGTGACACCACGGAGAGCGATGACCAAAGGGCACTAAGAGCTTTCAATGCACTAAGGGGCAATGCGACTCTCTTCCACATGGCCTCACTTCCTTCTGCATGTTCGATATTCTGCGTCTGTCTGGATCAAGGGATGAGGAAGAGGAAAGACCTTGCTCTGACGTGCCAGACCCATACCTCTATGTTCCTGAACTTCCTCTTCAGGGTCTTCTCACCAGAAACCTACGAAAGCTATTTGAAAACCCAAATCCAGAGCACGTTCAGGAAACTATGTATCCTGGCTGCTGATACTCTGTTGGAACAGCTGCCTGTGGTCTGTGAAGAAGACTTGTTCAGATTAGAAGTGAACCTGAATTATTTGCATTTTTTTGAGTGCAGGAATATCATTGATCGGAAGGAGAAGAGCAACTGCTACAACTTCTTCCACCTCAGTGTCCAGCAGCTCATGGCTGCCATAATATTTGTTCAGGAACTTGAGAAAGAAGATAGCGATGTCTCTAAATACAGTATGCAGAAATTGCTTTCTAGGGAAACAAGATTAAAGAACCCCAACCTGTCAGGAGTGCTACTATTTGTATTTGGACTCTTGAATGAGACTCGACTTCAAAAGTTGAGGACCTATTTTGACTTCCAAATATCAATCGGGGTCAAGAGGAAACTCCTGGAATATAAGTCGGAGAAAAATGAACCTTTATCATTACTGATAGATCGACAAGAGATTTTGTCCTGTCTCTATGAATCTCAAGATAAGGGGCTTGTGAAGGAAGTCATGGCCATCTTTGAGGAAATGTCCTTAGATTTGAAAACCAGCACGGACCTCATATGTGCTTCATTTTGCCTCAAGAATTCTCAAAATCTGCATACAGTGTCCCTACAAGTGGCAAAGGGGATCTTCCCAGAAAATGATGCTATGTTGGAGTCCACAGCTCAGTGTCAAAGGTAAGAACCCTATTTTCCTTTCTGGCTTCTTAATGGTGCTTGCACCCTCCAGCTCATCCAGTGTTTTGTAGTAAAATGTTGAAGTCTCTCATTCTCTGTAGCTCAAGGTAGAACATTTTATACATGCTGGCCTGCCTTCCTACTTAATAAAAGTGAAAATGATGGTATGATTAAAGATGCCAGCCTGAAAGCTAAACATCTTAAGACCTGTGGTCTCCTGCCTGTTGATGAGCAAGTGTTTGATTACTTTCCTTATGGTGTATTCATAATTTTACTTGATTCTCTGGCAGTACCCCCTCATCTCCCTGCCCACCATCTATGTTTAAACCCTTTCACTCGTGGATACCCTACTTCCACTTTTATGTCTCCTGTGTTTTTATTAGACTTACTGTGTATGTGTGTGCAGAGGCTAGATAGCTTGTTCTCAGAGGAAACCAATTCTCTCCTCTAATTGTGTGTAGCCTAGAAATTGAATTCATCAGGTTTGGCAGGAAGCTGCTTCTCTCGGTGAGTCATTTTGCCTGTCCTCATATTACATATGCTCTGTTTTCCTCCCCCTTTTTGCTTTCCCACTCATAGGGCCTTTCCTAGTTTTCCTAAGGATGTAACATCATTAGCCATCAGGGGATGGAAATTAAAAGTATACTGAGGTCTGTGGAGAGATGGTTCCACAGTTAAGAGCACTTGACTGGTCTTCCAAAGGAGCTGAGTTCAATCCCCCAACACCTTCATGGTCTTCGTGATGCTTACAATTGTCCATAACTCCAGTTCCAGGGGATCTGGTGTCCTGTTTTGACCTCCATGGGCTAGCCATGTACATGGTGCACAGACATACATGTAGGCAAAACACTCACACACAAATCGTAAATCTTCAGATCCATGCATTCTGCCTTACCCTGCCATCACCTCATACCTTTCTTGGCCTCAAGCTCTATTTCAATATTCAAGTTGTCTTTTTTAATTGCTATCTATAATAAAACATTCAATATGTGTCCTTCTGGTTCAGTTTACGTTACTTTACATAGTGTCTCCTGGTTCCCTGTGTTAACTGAAAATGATTATAGCACATTGTTCTGTAAAGAAAAATTAAATCGTAACAGTTGAAGGAAAATGGATGGAATTGAAAATTACTAAGTCAAGAAGCCAAATTTCAGACAAATATTGTGTTTTCTCTAATAAACTGATTCTAGATTTTAATTTTTGTATGTGTGTGTGTATATACACATGTGGAGGGTTAGGTTATAAAAGGATAAAAGACTATATTGATTAAATTTTTTCAAGTGAACCCAAACTGCAGTCACCTAGGAGAAGAGAACATAAATTAAGGATTGTCTCTATCAGACTGGCTTGTAAGCAAGTCTGTGAGACATTTTATTCTGGTTGGTAATGATGTGGGAGGTCTCAGCCCACTGTGGGTGGTTTCATTCCTGAGCTAGGAGTCCTGGGTAGTAGTTTAAGAAAGCAGATTGAGCAAGACAGTGAGCAGTGTCCCTCCACGACCTGTTCTTGCCTTGAGTTCCCATCATGGTTCATAAACTATGATTGGGAAGACAAAAAACAAATAAACCCTTTACTCCACAAGTTGCTTTTGGCAATGGTGTTTAATCACAGCAGCAGAGAAGCAAAGTAGACCAGGCATCATGAAATGGAAAGATATCTTACAAGAAGAAATGCATGCAATATAATATATGTTGCATGGAAACATAAACTATTTGGGAGCAAAGGGGACCAGAAAGAAGCAGGCAGGTGAGTGGAGTCGAACAAAGTATAGGGGAAATGCCATAACAACCATCCCTTTGGATGCTGATATGAAAGATGAATTGCAAAACCTTCTGTAGAAACTATGGAGATCCTTAAATCACTTAAAGCAAGGCAAATGTAAAGATCTAAGTTTAGATCTCAGATCCCACACAAAGGCACTAGGTAATAAGTAACGCATGCCTGTAATCTCAGCGATGACAGAGTGGAGACAGGTGCATTCCTGGAATCTTATGTCCTGCTAGCCTGGTCTACTTGGTAAAGTGTCAAAACCGTGAAAGATTCTGCCTCAAGCAAAAGGTAGAAAGTGCCTGAGGATCCCAAGGGGCGTGTGAGTACACATGAATCCACATAGAAATGAAAATAAGTCTCTTTGTCTTTGTAGCTCTCAGAACAACCAACACCTGCTAGCTTTCTGGACAGACTTCTGTGACTTGTTTAATTCAAATAAGAAACTGGTCTTTCTGGATATCAGCAAGAGCTTCCTCAGCATCTCCTCAATGAAGATTCTGTGCGACAAACTGTCCTCTGCTCCCTGCCGTCTCAAGAAAGTGCTGTAAGTAGGATCGGATCTCCAGAGAGATCCCCCTAGCATATGACCAAAGCTCTCACATTTTAGTGCTAGAAGAAATCCTGTTCATTGTAAAATGGTGAGCAGTGTCCCGGACCTCCACATGCCAGGTGTCAACAGCAGTTCCTATCTTCAGTCATGAGATATCTCAGTGTCTGCAGGTGTCATCTAGTACCCCAGGGGACGCAGAATTGTAACAGGCTGGAAGTTGCTGATGTAGAGAGATAGAGAGCAGTGTGCTTAAGGCATGAGCATGGAAAGTCAACTGGGCAAGATGTGTGCATCCATGACCAAAAAAAAACATATATGCAAATGAGTGAAATTGGAATGAAGGGTGTCAGGGTAAAATATCGACAGGGGAAAGGTAAATATGTAGCTTAAATGCATGAGTGCAGAGTGTGAAAACTTTTCAGTCTTCCTTAATGTTCAGTTGTGGATTGTGTGCCTAGAAGGTTTAAATCTAGAAAGGTGTGAGTCACAAGGGTTTCAGGGAAATTTCTTTAATTTGACATGTATGAGGTTTTTCTCTGTATGTATGTACACACCATGTACATGCCTGGTGCCAATTGGAGATCAAAAAGGGACATTGGACCCCCTGGAACTAAAGTAACAGACAGTGTGAGCCACCCTAATGGGCCCTCTGCAGAGTAGCTAGCGCTCTTAACCACTGAGCCACCTCTCTGAAACCTATTATTCTTTCTTGGTATATAAGAATAAGAACTCTCATCCACTAAGGGAATGCACTGGACAAGGATTCTGACTCTAAATACAATAGAGCACCTCACAGTCTTCCTCAGAACAAGGCGTTTGTATAAAGGTATCCACTGGTAACCCTTCAAAGAAAATGGACGTTGAATTCCCCACCCCCATCCAAAAAAAATGGCTTTTGTGTAGAAGATAGCTTGTGACTTAACTCTCCTTTTGTAGATGTTGGAAATGACTAAAGAAGCCAGGACTTCAGATTGTTTCCATTGACCAACAGTTCTCTTTAGAAACTGAGCTTTAGTTGTGATGAGTAAGATATGGAAAGTAGTATATGCCACAATGTTGCCATAGTAGCAACATACATAGTCCATCTTTGCTGAGAAGACTTGGGGTGAGTTGGAGGGGGTGGTTTAGAGACAGGGTCCAAATATGTAGCCTTGGCTTTTCCACAACTCCCCTGTAGACCAAGTTGACTTCAGACTTCTGACAACCCACCTGCCTCCTGTGTGCTGGGATTATAGACCAATGCCACCACTCATGGCAGGAGAGCATAGATCTCCCATGTTCTCCCACATAAAACAGAAAATGGCTTGTTTCACACAATATAACCTTGATTTCTATCTGTTTTTATAACACCATCTCCAGGGGATCTGATGCCCTCTTCTGGACTCTGAAGGCAGCTGCACTCAGACATGCATATACCCACACACATACACAGGCACAGACAGACACATACACACATCATCACAGGATTAAAAATAAATCTTTTTTAAATCTATCTTGTGGAGAGAATACCATATGGTTGCACATCTTGCCCAAAATCTGCATGTTTCTAGATCATTTCTGGGGTATAGGATTGTAGCTATGAAGTCAAAGATGGTAGCTGTATGAAATGATGGATATGTTAATTGGCTTGATTGGGTCAATTATCTCACAAAGTGTGCATATAACAAAACAATTTTGTATGGCTTAAATACAACTCTGTCAACAATTCCTTGAGGAATGGGGTGGTTTAACGTAGGGGGAAGCTAAAATTTAAACATACTGCATACCTTTGTATCTGTTTATTGTAGAGGTATAGAAAGTCCAAATCTCATCTTTTTAGAAGTTTTTGTTACATTTATTTATGATTGTGTTGAGAGGCAAGTGATGCCTATATCTGTGTGAATGGAGGCCCGAGTACAACATGCCAAATTTGGCTCTTTCCTTTTATCATGTTGGTCCCAGGGATCAAACCGAGATTGACAGATTTGGTGGCAAGTGCCTTTTTTCACTGAGCCATATCACCAGCACTCATCTCCTCTCTGTATTCTTTTCCTCAGCCTCAAGGACATTTCCCCGGCTGATGCATTCAAGAAATTGTGCCTCGTTTTTAATGGTTATGAAACCCTATCGCATCTGACTCTGAAAGGTGACAACCTGAGCACCATTCTTCCCTTGCTGTGTGAAGTTATGAAACATCCAGCATGCAACCTTAAGTTTCTCAGGTATATCTCTTCATCCCTAAATGTCTGGTCACATGAAACTATCTTTGGTCTTCCTATATAGCAAAGAAAAATTGCTTTTCTTAAAAAAAAAAAAAAAAAAAAAAAAAAAAAAAAAAAAAAAAAAAAAAACACCACTTAGGGCACATGGACCAGAAGATGGACAGAGAGAGAGAGAGAGAGAGAGAGAGAGAGAGAGAGAGAGAGAGAGAGAGAGAGAGAGAGAGAGAGAATATAAAATATATATGACAACCCTGTGACCAAGAAACCTCTAAAGTCTGAGTAACAATCCTATCAGATCATTTGTTTATGGTTGTAGTTACATTCTTCTTGGGTCATGATTCAGAATATGAGCTTGAAGACCCCTATCTTCCAAACAAAGACAGACTTCTTCAGAGCATCAGCTAAGCCCATCTCTGGCATCTCCCTTGATGAAAATGTTCTCTGCTAGAGATACCACCACCCCCATCCTGTGGTCCATGGAACCTAATATGACCACCTGAACCAGCAGCAGGAACACAGTATAAGACCACAAACAGTGCCTCTGTCTTCCCTGGCATGTGATATTCACCCATTTGAATAAATCTTAACATGCATCCCATAAGGACTTGGAGATGAGGTGAAACAAGTCATAGACAAATTATAACTTCTGTCAATACCGTCCATGGCAAATGACTCATTTTCTTTTCCAGAGTGGATTATCTGTGAGGGAAAGTTATTTAGGACTCAATTTTTATTTTAAGTGAATAAGCTAATGCCTAAAATGAATGGAAATTCCATGTAAGTTCAATGCATGTAATTTTTGGAAGTAAATATCAGTCTACATAACATGCCAATACCTTGATTTAATTTAGTTACATAGCTACGGCATAGGCTCAGAGAGGCTCTTTGTCATCTTTAATACTTTTTACCTGTGTGACAGATATCTCAGTTACCAACTTTAAACATTTAAAGTAAAGATATAGCTGTTATTTCCAACATAAAAAAGTGGAGATAATAAATGTCTGTCACATGAGACTGAGGAGACAGAGTCAAAAGGGCTGTAAGTTTGAGGTCACATAGTGAGACTCAGTCTCACAAATAACACATGGAGCTAGGTTTGGTGGTGCATACATTTGATCCAAGGACTTGGGAGGCAGGTGAGGTGGATCTTTTGAATTTGAAGCTAGCCTGGTCTACATAATGAGTTTGGGGCCAGTCAGGGCTACATAGACCCTCTCTCAAAACTATATCTATATATTCATAAATTCATGACAGTACAATTAGCGCTGTACCTCTGCACATGAATGTGGGGCCATCCACTAAGGTATAGATAACCTACCAGTGGCCCCAACACCAAAGAAAAGGTGACTGTTCCTCCCCTAGCTGCCATCAATTGCCGATATCTCTTCGGCTAAAGGTGGGGCTAAAGGAAGATGAATTGTGGAAGAAAATTTGAGTTGTCAGGGCTGGGGATTAGTAGAAGATGTGAATGAATAAGGTGTGTGTGTGTGTGTGTGTGTGTGTGTGTGTGTGTGTGTGTGTGTGTGTGTGTGTGTGAGAGAGAGAGAGAGAGAGAGAGAGAGAGAGAGAGAGAGAGAAATATTAAAAGAATAAAACTTTGAAACAGAATTTCACTGTGTAGTTCTGACTGGCCTAGAACTCACTATGTAGACTAGACTGGCCTGGAACCCTTGGAGATCTGCCTGCCTCTGCTTCATGAGGGCTGTATTAAAGGCATGCTAGGAGCCAGGCAGAGGTGGTGCACGCCTTTAATCCCAGCACTCAGGAGGCAGAGCCAGGTGGATCGCTGTGAGTTCTAGGCCAGCCTGGGCTACCAAGTGAGTTCCAGGAAAAGGCGCAAAGCTGCACAGAGAAACCCTGTCTCAAAAAACCAAAAATAAATAAATAAAGGCATGCTAGATAAAAAAAAAAAAATTGTGTACGAGAGACTGAAACTTGGTGAACCTAGGCAACTAGACCATATTTATGTATTCAACTGAGAGAGGGAGACCACAAAACAGGCCAAAGAGTACACACACTGTGCTCTTGAACAACTAGGGAGTAAAACATTCATTCCTACAATGGGAAAGA
Organism: Onychomys torridus; assembly: GCF_903995425.1. Taxonomy (NCBI): domain Eukaryota; kingdom Metazoa; phylum Chordata; class Mammalia; order Rodentia; family Cricetidae; genus Onychomys; species Onychomys torridus. The sequence goes on from NC_050443.1 coordinate 2,604,606, forward strand.
AAACTTAAGTTTATCCATGGGAAGTTCAACCAAGGAGAGCAGGCTTGATCAGAAACAATCTGACCACACTAACTAGCCCCAGTCAGTTTCTGTTAGCTTTTCACAAGCTTGATTTGATGCTTTGTTAGCTTTTCACAAACCTGATTTGATGTTTTGTTAGCTTTTCACAAGCCTGATTTGATATGATTTTGCTGTGTCTTGTAACTTATTCTTTTACTTTGGCTCACTATACACTTACTGAACTCACTTAACTGGAAGAGTCACTATTCTCTGGACCATTCAGAGCATACTCATTCTCGTTTCTCCCACAGTCTATGTTCTTATCCTACTGGTATTCAGAAATGGGATGACTTCTTCCAGGCCATCAAAGTCAGACAATCCCTGACATGTCTGGACCTCACAGACAATGAACTCTTGGACAAGGGTGCCAGGCTGCTGTGTAAGACGTGGAAGCAACCGAACAGCACACTGCAGAGGGTGTCGTAAGTATCTCCTCTCTTCCTGTGGAGCATCTCTTTGGAGTCTGAGCTGTAGAGAGGAGAGACATAGTTGACATCACACTTACCAGGCAGTCTATTTGAGTCCACCTATGCAGATATCTGCTTTGAGTTTTTGACTTTGCATCAAGCATCTTGCTCTTCTCATTCTTCTTTTATTGAGAATTTCATACATGAATATATATATATGTCATTTGATAAATTTCATTCCCTGCTTTCTCTCCTCTGAATTCCCTCCATCCCGTCACCATTCCCTACCAACTTCATGTGCTCTTTGCTTAAACCCACTGAGCACTGGAGTTGGACAGTCTACTAGAGCATGGGTCACCTCTCAGAAACCACATCCCTAAGGAAAATTTGCCTCTCCCCCCAGCATCCATCAACTGCTAATAACTCCTCAGCTGTAGGGTGGTAACATGAGCCCCTCCCTCATCCATGCTGAGATTTTGGCTGGCTTGGTCTTTATGAAGGTCTTATGATTGCGTTCTTCATTCTAAATCCTTCGTGTGATCACAACTGTATGATAGAATCAACAAGAACTTGATTTTACCTTCTGGAGTCAGCTGAAAATGTCCTCTCCCATTTTAAGAGCTGTATGAGTTTTTTGTTGGTTTAGGTTTGGGGTTTTTGTTTAGGTAGGATTTTTTTTTTTTTACAGTTTTGAAAATGCATGTGTACCATGCATACTGACACTCTCACGCCCACCTCCCAGTCTATCCTCCTGACCAAGCTCTCTCATTTGTACCTATTCATTTTGTGACCACCAAGATTAACCGGGGCCATCTGTGAGACTGAGTTTGAAGCTATGTGTTGAAGCCTGGTGGGCTCAACAGAGGAGACACAAATAAGCAAAGTAATTCTCCTTCTCCTAAAGTCTATCCATAGACAATGGTTACTAGGTAAATGGTGGGGCTCTGTGAGACTCTCCCTTACCAGGCTGGTTGTTAGTAGAGCCAATCCTGTGTGTGATTCATATGCAGGTTGGAGAACTGTAACCTCACTGAAGCCTGTTGCAAGGACATCTCTTCCATTTTGATGGTCAGCCAGACTCTGACACACCTCAATCTGGCCAAGAACATTCTTGGAGATAATGGAGTGAAAGTCCTGTGTGAAAGCTTAAGCTATCCCGAGTGCAAACTAAAGACCCTGGTGTAAGTCGCTGCCTACAGACATTGGAGGGCTGCACACACACACACACACACACACACGCAAGTAGTATCCATATGAAAGTAATTCATGATTATTCTAACTGCCAGAAATACGCTAATGACTTTCCAGGTAAGAATGACATAAGAAATGGCATTGGCTGGGGATGCATCCTAATGCTAACAGTTAAATATAGTATAAGTAAAGCCCTGACTTCATTATTCCCACCATTTTAGAATATGAATATGTGATGTTAATGTTCTATAGTGAGTTGAGAGGGAGATCTGGTTTCCAGATCTGATTTCCTTTTTTTATTTATTTTATTATTATGTGTTTTAATTTTATACATCAGCCATGGGTTCCCCTGTCCTCCCCCCTCCCACTCCCACCCCCACCTTCCCCCTAGCCCCTCCCCTCCATTCCCATCTCCTCCAGGGCCAAGACACCCCTGGGGATTCATTTCAACCTGGTGGATTCAGTACAGGCAGGTCCTGTCCCCTCCTTCCAGGCTGAGCAGGTTCCAAACAGCCAGCTCATGCACTAAGGACAGGTTCTGGTCCCACAGACTGGGTGCCTCCCAAACAGTTCAACCTATTCAATTGTCTCACTTATCCAGAGGGCCTGATCTAGCTGGGGGCTCCACAGCCATTGGTTCATAATTCATGTGCTTCCATTCGATTGGCTATTTGTACCTGTGCTTTTTGCAATCTTGGATTCAACAATTCACACTCTTACAGTCCCTCCTCTTTCTTGACAGTTGGACACCTGGAGCTCCACCTGGAGCCTGGCTGAGGATCTCTGCATCCACTTCCATCAGTTATTGGATGAGAGTTCCAAGACGACTGTTAGGTTTAGTCATTTGATCACCAGACTATGTCAGATCAGGCTTTCTCTCGACCACTGCCAGCAGACTACAGAGGATATATCATTGTGGATTTCTGGGGACCTCTCCAGCACTCTGCCTATTCCTGTTCTCATGTGGTCTTCATTTATCATGGTCTGCTATTCCTTGTTCTCCCTTTCTGTTCTTGATCCAGCTGGGATCTCCTGCTCCCCTAAGCTTTCTTTCCCTCAAATTTTGCCCTTCATTACTCCCACTGTCGTCCAGGTTGTTCATGTAGATCTCATCCATTTCTCTGTCATTGGGTGATCCCTGTGTCTTTCCTAGGGTCCCGTTTTTTAGGTCTGATTTCCTTTTTATTTGAGACAATGTCTTACATATCTCAGGCTGGCCTTGCCCATACCTATCACCTGTGTTTTAAGGATGTGCCACCATGCCTGGTTTTGTTGTTGTTGTTGTTGTTGTTGTTGTTGTTGTTGTTGTTCTGTTAATTTTTTGTAAAGTATGACCCACTGAGCCCAATTAGCACTGCCAACATGCACATGTGTGTAGGATCATCCACTTGGGGCATGGACAACCTATAAGAAGACACCTCCCAAAGGACAGTGACTCCCTCCCACAACAGCCATCAATTACCAATGTCCTCTAGCTAGGGGTAGGGCCTTGAGCCCTCTCCCATAGATGCAGCATTTTCAGCTGAGCTGGTCTTCTGTGGGTGACCACGGGTGCTGTGACTTCCTGTGTGCCACAGCCATGTCATGTCCAGAAGATCCTATTTCAGAGCATCCTCCCTATCCTCCAGCTCTTACATTGTTTCTATATTTTTGAGACAGGATCTCACTCAAAACAATCCTCCTGCCTTAGACTCCCATGTGATGTGCCATCAAGCCCAACTTGACTTCCTCTTCAAATATCCTCTTAACACTATAGAACACCAAGTATGCACGGTTGGATAGAGGTGGAATCAACTTGTTGACAAGTTCAATATGACCCTGGTATTCATCCTGGAGTATATAAAATCCATTTTCTTTTTTAATATAATTTTTTATTTTTGAGATTATATCATTACAACATTTTTCTCTTCCCTTTCTTCCCTCCAAACCATCACATATATCCCTCCCACTTTCTTGCAAATTAACAGCTTCTTTTCACTAATTTTTACTGTATGCATATATGTACATACCTACACATAACCTGTTGAAACCATATAATGTTTCTTATAGATGTTTTCAGGGCTGACCACTTGGCATTGGACAACCAACTGGTGGTCCCTAGGAATAGACAACCTCTCCTGCTCCTAGCTTTCCTCAGTTGCCTATTGTTCTTTGTGTAGGGTTGAGGCCTTTTCCCTGTCAGTTTTGCCAGTCCATTAATATCACCCTTATTCAGCTCATGTTTGGGCAGTCATGTTAGTGAGACTTTATGGGTGTAGCTTCTGACCTTCCTAGCAGAGACAATCTCAGAGTAAACTCTCTGATCCTCTGGCTATTTGAATATTTTCTACCTCTTCTGCACTCTTCCCTGAGCCTCAGGTGCAGGAGTGTGCTGAAGGTATACCCATTAGAACTGGGCTCCAGAACACTGCATTTTGATTGGTTGTGGTGGTCTTCAGTGGTCTCTGACTGTTGCAAAGAGGACATTCATAAAATTAATCTCCAAATAGTAATGGGGCTATACTGGCCACTCTGCAAAGACTGTTTTAGATTGACAGCCCTGCTATTCTAGATAACAGACTGGTCACTGGCAACTTTGAAACACTGGCTCTGTTGTGAGTCACCAGTACAGTTTGTTCTCATTTGCTTCCTGTTGCTGTGATTAATGCCGTGACAAAAAGCAACCTGGGGAGGAAAGGTTATTTCCTGTTACAACTTGTAGTCCATTGTGAAGAAGAATCAAGGCAGGACCTGGAGACAGGAGCTGGTGTAGAGGCCATGGAAGGGTGCTGTCACTGGCTTGCTCACTTTGCTTTCTTATACAACACAGGACTACATACCCCATGAGTGACACCCTCTAGGATGGGCCAGGCCCTCCCACATCAACCACACAAGCCAGTATTATGGAGGCACCTTCTTAGTTGAGGTTTCTTCTTCCCAGACGAGTCTAGCTCCCATCAAGTTAACCAAAGAATAAAATAAATAATGCAGTTTGTGTACAAGGTCCTGGGTTCCATCCTCACCATGAAAGGAAGGAAGGAGGGAAGAAGGAAGGGGAGCTGTCAGAGTTTCCTATATTTTTAATCTTTGTTGTACCTATGAGTGGCCATGATGCCTTCTTGGTTATTTAAATGTGATAAAATATTGAGTTTGTGGTTAGAGACAGAAGGAAAGAACGCCCCAATAACACACTGTGTAAATACCCAACCACTGGGATCCGAAGCTGTGAAGAACCTACCCACTAACTAGCCCTATCTTGAACTTATAGCCTAATTATGTTAGAAGGCACTATTATCAGTCCAGGCATGATGGCATTTGCCTCTAAAACCAGCATTTGGAAGTCACAAGGCAGGAGGATCACAGCCTAAGCTACAGAGTGAGACCCTATCCGACAAAAAAAAAAAATCAACACAGAAAGAGTCACTACCTTCCAAGATAACCAAACGCAGCCATGAAATGACAATTATCAGCCTTCATTAAGCACCTACTGGGTTACAAGCACCCTGCTAGGAACTTATCACTGATATATGCCCTCATCCATGAGGTACTATAATTTTAATGTTTTCTTTGTTGAGGGATGAGAGCTGCATTCACCTATGAGCTTAAGTCTTTAAAGGCCATTGGAAACTGTATCCATTTAATGAAGAGGTGTTACAGACTCACTTCATAGAGTCTTTGCCCTCTACTAGCCACAGGTAGTTGCCTAGGTTGACAATAGCAGGCATGCGGTTCCCTCTCAGACCAGTTAATTTTATTTTCTTATTTTTTGAGAATTTCATATATGTACACAATGCATTTTAATCATATTCACTCTCCACCTTCTCTATAGAAGTAGAATGGGGAAGTGGGACAGAAAAGAGGATCATGACAGTAAATAACACTGAGGATTTTTTTAAACCCATATGGAAACCCACTTTGACTTCATTCTAATGTCCTCATTTATTCCAATAACTCTAAGCTTAATTGAAACCATGGCTTAAGGTAGAAGGATGTGGTATGAGGGCATCATCCCAGAATGAACTAATGGGTTCCTTTGTTCCTGATTTTTTTCCCTGTGCATGTGGTTTTCCAGACTGTGGTCCTGTAACATCACCAGCGAAGGCTGCCGCCATCTCTCAAAGATGCTCAGCCAGGCATCGAGTCTAGAGCACTTGGATCTGGGGCAGAATTGTATCAGGACCCTAGGTACAAGGATTCTGTGTGAAGCGCTGAAGGAACTCCAGAGTAACTTGAAAAGTCTGTGGTGAGTTATGCCTTATTGAACTGTTGAGTTTCACTTGAGTCAAGTCAGTTGAGTATTGTATCACATTTTTAGTCTGTGTGTCTTATGGTTGGGGCACAGAGATCAAAAGAACATGAGGGGGGTTGGTTCTCTCTCTTCCCACCATGTAGGATCTTGAGTTCAAATCCAGAGCATCAGGCTTGGCAGCAAGGGCCTTTAGCACAGATCTCTCTCCACCCCAAGTTGACTTTTTTTTAATCACCTGGCAAGGGGATGGAGAAATAATAACCCAGCAGTTAAGATCACTTGAGGCTCTTACAGAGACCTCGTTTTATTCCCAAGCCTACATCTTGGTGGCTCCAAACCATCTAGCTCCAGGGAATCTACCACCTTTTCTGGTCTCACCAGGTACACAACCATGTGTGTGAAGTTTTAAAAAAATAGAAGTTAGCTAGTGGATATGATTGGTTGCCATGCAATCATGAGACCAGAGTTCAGATTCCCAGCATCAACATAAAAAAGCCAGGTGTGATGGTACACACCTATAATGTCAGTACTGGAAAGGCAGGCACTAGAGGATCTCTGGGGCTCATTATAGCCAAATAACTAACCCCAGGTTCAAATAGAAGCCCCTATCTCAAAATATGAGGTAGAGAGTGATGGAGGAAGACACACAGTATCAACTCCCAACCTCCACACACATGTGCAAACACATATACATTTACACACATAAGACATGCAAATGTCTACTCTGAAAAATTTTAAGAATGAGATGCATTGAGCTAAGCAGAAGCACCAACTGCTGCCCAACTCCTAGGGTTCATAGAGACAGGACTTGGGCATTATCCCTGTGACTGCCATGACGTCAGTGGAGCATCCTTGATTCTGTCCTATAAACCCCAGGGAAGCTAGGAGCATCAATTAATGCTCTTGATGACAACTCTTACCTGTGAGAGACTTGTGAAGGATAATACTCTGCATAGAATTGGGGTCATATTATTGTCACTTGGCATAATGTTCCCCTAGTTCACTCCCATTGTCACAGATATGGGGATTCCTTGTCTTTTTATGGCTGAGTAATATTCCATTGTAGATATTTACTAAGCTTTTCTCAACCCACCAAATCTGTTGGTGTTCCTTGGATTGTTATACTTGGTCTAGTATCAGTCTGTTTTCAATAAATGCCAGGAAAACTTAAAAAGCAAGACTCACAGAAGCAGAGACTAATATAGTGGTCTCCAAGGCCTAGGGGTGGAAAATGAAATATTGCTAAAACTTCCAGTTGTTATATAGACAAGTTGGGCGATCTAATATAGTGTGATGGTAACCAAATTATTTCTTTGTGGTCCTTCATGCACAAGAGACACCAAATCATCATGTTGTATACCTTGCATATAAAATTCATCAAATACTTTGAAACAAGTTTTAGTACCTGGTCCAAGCTGCCCTCAAACTTGCGCTTTTTCCCAGTTTCCCAAGAGCTAGGTTGACAGGTGTGTACCTCCATGCCTAGCTTGTCAATTAAATATTTTTAAAAGAGAAATTTGTTATCTGGGGTCTGTGACACAAGTTAATACAGTGTATTGTGTTGTTTGATTTCTACTTTGTAATAGAAATGCTTATACCTTTTAAAATTCCAGTACCCAGGCCATACCACAGAATAATCAAAAAAAGAATCCCTGGAGTGCTGTCCAGGTGCCAGGATTTAACAGACGAGAGAGACTCTTAAACTAAGAGTTGTAGTCCATCACTCAGGAGGGTGAGACAGGAAGGATTGAGGGTTCGCTGCCAGACTTGGTTACATAGTAAGACTCTCTTCAGAAATAAAACAAATTTACTTATGGTGTAAGACAGGATGTTTCCATAGATGTCTACATGAAGGGCCTCGAACTCACTATCCTCCTAACTCAACTCAGCCTCCAAGTGCCGGAGTTACACCATGCCTGGCTGATTCCGAATCATGTCTCTCATCAGTATTATTGCAGTCAGGCATCAGTATTTTTAATTTACCTTTTCTTTTTAAAAAAAAAGTTTTTTCTTTTTTTTAAAGACTTATTTATTATGTATACAGTGTTTGTTTGCAGGCCAGAAGAGGGCGCCAGATCTCATTACAGATGGTTGTGAGCCACCGTGTGTGTGGTTGCTGGGGATTGAACTCAGGACCTCAGGAAGAGCAGGCAGTGCTTTTAACCTCTGAGCCATCTCTCCAGCCCCTAATTTACCTTTTCATTTTAATGTTAGTATGTATTAATTATGCGTTATAATGGAGTCATTGTGAAATTTCAATGCATGTGTACAATGTATTTTGTCACCCTCCCTCTGATTGATCCCCTTCCTCTTCCCACCCAGGCCCCCTTCCCTTTGTGTGTGTGTGTGTGTGTCCGTGTGTGTGTCCGTGTGTGTGTCCGTGTGTGTGTCCGTGTGTGTGTCCGTGTGTGTGTCCGTGTGTGTGTCCGTGTGTGTGTCCGTGTGTGTGTCTGTGTGTGTGTCCGTGTGTGCATGTCCCAGTGAGTTGAACCAGGGTTGGCCATAGATAAGGAGTTACTTACAGAAGCATGGGCATCTTCCTAGTGGTTGCATCACTGAAGAAAATGTATCCCCCTTCCCCAGAAACCAAGAAATGCCTATAAATTCCCAGGAGGTAGGGGAGGCGTCAGTACTTCTAAGAGTCCACCATGGTTGCAATGTATGCTGGTGAGAACCCTGAAGTGTCATCTTCAGGATTATAGAGAGGGAACCAGCAGCCACTGTGTGATATGTGGTACAAACCTGCTGGCAGAAGAGTGGTGGTATCGGTGGTTGGCAGCCCTCTGGGGAATAGGTATGTAGCTCAGTGGTTAGTGCTTGCCTAGCATAGCTGTGGCCCTGGATTCCATATAATACTCTGTTGGCATACCAGCAGAGACACATACTTACCCATTTGCTCTGCGGCACTATTTCTGGGGAGATGGGAACAAACGTCTAATCATGAAAGATAAGGGATGGATGAGAGACCAAAGTAAGGACACCATCAAAGGCCACCTTGGTGAACCAGCGGGTTTATTGGGGTTACTTACAGGAATATAGGTGAGGAGTTATCTGCGGAAGCAGAAATGACTCAAAAACAGCCACATCCCAGAAGGGCAGGTAGCTCAAGAAAGCTAGGAACCTGAAGCAGGCTGCAAACCTGTAGGTGGTACAAGTTGGAGGATGTCTCTTCCAGGCAGCTCAGCATGTCTGAGGGTGTCTCTAGCAGCCCTTACTGCTAATATGTTCATAGTGTGGGGAGAGGGACTAGCACATCTGTCAGTTCCAGGGGCTCGCTAAAGCTATTGAGCTTTATTTCTGAGCTTAAGGAACTTCAAGATAAAATCATTCACCACCACCCCTCAGTGAATGATGCTTCAGCTCTTTGCTAACATCCTGTGTTAATGAACTTCCCTCTAAGACTAGATGTTTTGTCTTTGAGGAAATTGCTACACACCTGTCAACCCTAATTCCTTTGTGCATCATCTCACTCATGCATTCTAGGAAATAAGATGAGGTCTGTCTGCTATAAACATGGCTATCATGATAAAGAAAAAAAAACTATCATTGTTAAACACCTGCCAAGCCATGAGCTCAGTGCTTGCTATATGGAGCCCATTCAACATCCTGGACTATACTTAGCCCAAGGCCTGAGCTATAACCCTGTATATGTAACACTGTGTGCATGCCCATGTATGCACACATCACTTGATCACTTCTGTGGTACCTCATCTCTGTCTCCTGCACAGCTGACAACTCCAGATGGAGGAATGCTTTTTCCTGTACTGAACATAACCATTTTTCTGCTTTCTTAGAGTTCATTGAGGTCTTTGTCCAAAATGGAATTGATCTTTCTCCTCTACCTAAAATCTTCAATATAAACTATCCCTCCGAACAGATCATTTCCTCACTTTATGTGATATCCTCTCTCCATTCCTGTTTTAGAGTCCAGTCTATTCTGAAACCTTGGCACCCTCTTCCTGTTATCTAGAATTCAAACATAGCAACATCTAGGAGCTTGTGTTGATTTCACAAAACTGCATTCTGACCTCTTTGTTTCCTGTGGGTATTCTTCTTAAACTTTGTTTTTGTTTTACTACACTTATCTATTTTGTGGAGAAGGGAACTAGAGCATGCCATAACACAAGTGTGAAGGTCAGAGGACAATGAATGGGAACTGGTCCCTCCTACTTTGTGGATTCTAAGGATCCAATGCAGGTCATCAAGTTTGACCTTTATCCACCAATCCATCTCACTAGTCCTCCCCCACCTGTATCCCAGGCTGGCTTCAAATTCACTGTTTCAGAAAATAACTTTTAATTTCTGATCCTCTGAAGTGCTGGGACCACTGGCATACACCACCATGCCCAGTCTAATGTGGTACTGGTAATCAAACTTGAAGCTTTGTTCATTCTACCAACTGAGCTAAAACTCCAGTCACATTGAATAACTTTTATGGTCACTTTTATATCACTCACATCATCCCTCTGCTCAAAACCATCAGTGGCTTCTATCTCAGTCCAAGCAGAATCTGGCTGTGACTTGAGCATCTTTTGTGGGCTGGCCTCTGCCTATGACCTCATCTCCTACAGCCTTCTCTGGGTCTGTCTTGATGCTATGCTTTGTATACATCATGTACATATTTTGCTCTGTTCTGCTCTGCTTTATTACCTTGACCTGCCCTGACTTCTCTGCTTGCTTTATGGGGTCTCACTGTGTACCCTAGGCTTGCATCAATCTATCCAACCTACTGTCTTGGCCTTCCAAATGGTGTATGATTATACACATGTACAACACGCTCAGTTTGATACTGTTCCACATAACACTGGTAAGCCAACATCAGGCCCTTTCCCTGTCCTGGACATCTACTAATCCTAACTGCTACAATTCTCTTAACTCTCTCATACCACCCACAGATATTCCCTTCTTTCCTTTCATAATCTTTCCTTGTAAATGTCATACTACAGAGTATACACTATTTTGTTGCCCTGAGGGCAGAAGCTTTTGTTGCTTACTGTTGAGTGCTTGCAACTGTGTGCCTGTCATACAGGATAATGATCATAGCATTGGTTGAATTAATGAGCTATTTCTTAAATACATAATATTTTTAGTCTATGAAATTCTCATACATATATACCATGTATTTGGTTCATATCCATCCTTCCACTACCCCCAAGTCTTTTCTTAAACGACCTAACCCATCCCCTTCCCAACTTCATGTTCTCTTTTATTATTGTTATTGTTATAATAGTATTATCATTACTATTTTTATTAAATTATCACCCTTAGTCCAGTGAATATTGATCATATGCACATGAGTGTGGAGACATCAGCAACCTTCCATGTCTTCATCTCCAAAGTGATTCTCCTTCCATCAGCTGGGTGGGGACTCTGGAGGCCCTCCCTCATCCATGCTGAAATTGTGACTGGCTTGCTCTGTACAGGTCTTGTCCAGGTCGCTACGTTGGCTGTAAGTTCATGTGCATGATAGTCGTGCAGTGTCCAGATGACAGCCTTTCACACTGATCCTCTCCATGCTCCAGCTCTTAGTGTGTCTACCTCTTACAAGATATTTCCTTGAATAGAGAGAGGTTGATGCAAATGGCCCTCCACTGCTGAGCATTTCATTTATTCTCAGCATTGTGGCCAGTTATAAGTTTCCTTACTAGCCATATTCACTGTAAAAAGAAGCTTCTCGGACTAAACTTGAGAGCAACACAGATCTGTAGTTATACACATAAATGTTTCTTAGACAGTTTGACAACATGACTGTTTAGTGAACTAACAGCAGGTTCCCCACTTGGGAACTTTCAACTATGTTCACAGTACTAGAAATGCCTCATCTGCAGCAGCCTGAAATCCAATCAGAAAGCTATTGGTAACCCCCATAACTGTGCTGCCACTATTGTACCAATAAGCCTAGCTTGCATGGAAGGTGGCTACTGAAGTATGCAGGAATCCAGTGCTGGGTAAGACACAATGAGTTACGTTTTGTATTTTGTCTACAAGGCTGTGTGGATGCTTCATGACTCCAAACAACTGCAAAGACATTTCTGAGACTCTCAGAAAAAACAAGAGCCTGAACACTCTAGACCTGTCTCAGAACAACTTGGGAACTGATGCAGTCAAGACATTCTGTGAAGACTTGAAATGTAATGTTTGCCCCCTTCAAACACTCAGGTGTGATCCTATTTTCTATTTCATATATATTGTTTCCTACATGGTGGTTTTGGTGGAGGTGAGATACCCAGTGCTACTAAATGGTTTGCTGTTGACATCTGGCAATCAGCTTTATCCATTGACATTTGGTCACCAAAATTTTTTTTTAATTTTTCAAGACCAGATATCTTGGTATAGCCCTGACTGTCCTGAAACTCACTTTGTAGACTAGGCTAGTCTCAAACCCAGAAATCTGCCTGCCTCTGCCTCCTGAGTGCTGGATTAAAAGCGTGGGTTACCACATCCGGCAGTCATTCTTAACAACCTTCTCCTTAACCTTTCTGTTGCACTGATGGGGAAACTGGGTCGGATAATGAAGTCAACACTGCACAGGAGACCAAGAAGCCATAACTGTTAAACATTTGTCTTATTAGTGAGAGCAAGTCTAACATGGTGTCTCTAGAATAGTGTAAACCTGGTGTGATGGCTCAGCCCTGATTTCCGGATCTTGGGAGGTTCTGATAAGACTGCCACAATTGGGCTTACATTCTGAATGTCAAGCATTCCTTAGCCTGAGGTGCTCTTTTGAAAGAGCACAAATGAAAAAAGTGGCTGGGGAGATGGCTTACTTCAGGAAGTGACTGCTGCTCAAACATGAGCACCGAAGAACCCACATACATGCCAGACGTGAAGGTATGTGTTTGCCTCTCCAAAGCTGGGATTGCAGAGACAGGCAAGTCCCAAGCACTTAAACAGCTTCATCTAGCCTATCTACAAGCTCCTGTTTCAGTCAGAGACACTGATTCAAAATACAGTACGGTCAGGACTGAAGGATCCGTGGCTATGCAGTGTCTTCACTACAGAAACCTTTTCCCCCAATAAATCAATATTCAGTCTAAGTGTGTAATTCAGTTGGTAGTGTACTTGCCTGGGGTGTGCCTTGAATTTGATCCTCAGAACTGTATAAAACCAGTGTGGCAGTAAACTTGGAAAATGGAGGTAGGAAGATCAGGAAGGCAAGGCCATCCCCAGCTACAGAATGAGTTTGAGGCTAGCATAGGCTAAGGAGACCCAATGTGCTGGAGCTTGGAAGTTAACTTAGTATGTAAAACTCTTGCTGTGCTAACATGAGGACCTTAGTTTGAATTACCAATACCCACACGAAAGCCCTAGGCCATACGGGTCTATAAGTCCGGTACTTGGGGGTGGAGTCAGGAAGATTCAGGCAGCTTACTGACCAGCCAGTTTAATCAAAGAGGTGAATTGCAGGATGCCAGTGAGAGATTCTGACTCAAAAAAAAGTGAGATAGTTGAGAGGGGCGGGGGAGGTAGACAGAGGGCTCGGCAGTTAAAAGTACTTGCTGCCCTTGCAGGGAACCCAGGTTTTGTTTCCAGCACCCATATGGTGGCTCACAACCATCTGTAACTCCAATTCCATGGATTCAGTGGCCTCTTCTGAGCTCCCACAGGCACCAGGCACACATGTAGTACACATACATACATGCAGGCAAAACACTCATACATGAAAAAATAAAATCAGAATTTGGGCAGTAGGGTAAAGAATTGATTGTGAAAGACATCCCTATAACCACCTCTGGCCTCTAGATGAAGCCACAGGAGTTTAGTCCACTGACACATATGTGGGCACATATGCATATACCATGCACTCAAATAAAATTTAAAGTATCAATATGCAATTCTACCTTGCAGTATATTGTTAGTGACCCATGAGACATTTAAGGCATGTGGGAATTTTAAATGAAGTTTATTGAAGCAACAAGAAAACATTTTTCTCCCCTGGTTGTGACCTAGGTTGAAATTTGACGTTAACCCTGGTATCCAGAGGCTGATCCAAGAAATGAAAAATAGCCATCCACAATTGACCATTAACAACGACCGATCAGATCTGAAGGGAAAGGGATCTCCTTTGCCTCATTTCATCTTTTGAGGCCACCTGGCATCTCTACCCTCCAAATGAGTAATGGGCCTTGAAGGTGTGGATGAAGGCCCTTGCTCTGGTCACCCTCTCTGATTTGTTGGTAACTGGGCTCAATGTCTTTATCCTTTATTCCACACAAGTCACTGAACAATGTTACATGTGAAATGTTATATCACGGGTTTATTGAGAAATAAAGGTGAAAGCATTTGTAAAATACTGTTTACTAATGGGTTCCCACAAAACTGAAAAGAGATTGTAGGGTAATATATGACACCATTCCTGGGTAGATGTGAGCTACACACCACTAGATAGGGAGCCAATGACAGATCAAAGTATGGATACTATGAAAATCCAACTTGGTGAACCAATGAGATTTATTGGGGTTACTTTGCAGAAGAAGCATTGACTCAAAGATGTCTGCATCACCAAAATCCACCCCAGTGTGAGTGATAATTCAAAAAAGCTGACAATGTGGAGCATGATGCACAGCTTGCAGGTAGTTCAACAGGTTGGAGAGTCTCTGCCAGGCAGCTGGTCTTGTCTGAGAGTGTCTCTTAGCATCTTTATTACTTGTGCATGCTTAGAGAAGAAGGGCCCTAGTATATCTGGTCAGATTCAGGGTCTTTCTGAAGCATTGGCTTGCATACTTCCTGAGCTTCAGGATCTGCCCCACAGGGCAGGATGTTTCACCTTCCTTTAGACCACTCTGCACCTTAAAGTAATTCCCTCCAAGAAGGAAGGTGTTATCTCAGAAGAAATTGCTAGACAACAGAGGAGAATACACAACAGGAAATGAATGAGGCAATTGTTTGCACCTATTTCTATAGCCCTACCAGTGGATGCTGAGTTCTGCTTTTATGTTTTGTTTGCAGCAATGGGGATCAAGCCAAGGCCTTGCACAGCTAGGTGTAGGGAGTGGAAGAAGCCCTGAGAGAGCAAAAGCCTGACTGAATATGTATTATTTACCTAGGCTTGGCCATGTCCAGGACTCTAGTGCCTCAGCTCCACAGGATTAGCTAAGGCTTACTCACCCAGGCGAGGCAAAAGAGGGATAGCAAAGCTTTCCTAAAGAGTCAAAGTGCAATTGAGTGGCAAGTGTGTGTAAAGACTATCAACTGCAGCTTTTTTCCTCCTGGATGTTTACTCTTATGAGTCTGGGGTCACTCAGACCACCATGAACATGAATATATTTTAATATCTTAAGAAGCTTTTTATTTAAATATTGGCACCTGGGCTGATTGGTTCCAGGACTGCACCTGAGAGCACTCCCCAAACGCAGCCTTGAGTTACATCAGTCCAGGCCTTTTAAAGGCAAAGACCACAACATTACATTGTATTTTGCAGAGTAAGCAAGCTTGGTTACAAAAGCAGAAAGAGCAGTTAACCTTCTGACTTAACTATCTTGCAATAACAGCAAATTTTACAACTAAAGAACAGTCTTCAATGTCATGGGGAAAAGGGACGTGGGCTGCTAGGGTAAAGCTTGTCCAAGCTACAGGCTTACATATTATGGGAATATTTTGTTTATCTCTCAAGCATGGCAATTAAAACATTTAATGTTAACCATCGCATTTACAACCAAAAACTGCTTATCTACAGTGACCACCTGTCAAAATTCGCTAACCTCTCTCCTTGTGCTATACCTCATAAACACACTGATGTTCTGGGTTGCTGGAAGTAGTTTTTACCCTCTAATAGTAGCAGAAATTCATCTGATCCCAGATTTTCTTCATGGGTGTCTATCTGTCCTTTATTCACCATCTTGACACTCCAGTGAGGGTTTTAAGATCCACACTATGTGGGTCACAGTAGCTATGGAGTTTGTCTATCATTGAGTTACATCCCCATATGAATCTTGTGTTTGCATGTGTGTTCATTCATGTGCATGTGGAGACCAGAGGTCAGTGTTTGGTGTCTTTACCTTATTGAGACAGGGTCTCTTACTAGACTTGGAACTCCCTGATTTGACAAAACTGACTGCTCTGTGAACTTGTCTCCACCAATCCAGCACAGAGATTATAGGCTTGACTAGTTGTGATTTTGTTTTTGTAGCCCAGGAAGTTTCTCTGACCCAGGTTAAGAGCAATCTAGGTCTACAAGAATAAACTTTAAAATGTAGAGGGCGATTAGACAGCATACCCATTTAGCTAACTAACAATAGCAGGATACACACTAGAGGCTATGACCTCCCCAACCATAAACTTTTTATTTTAACCAGCGGTTTTTTTCATGGTTGTGTGTATTTGTATCTATATGTGCATGTACACATGTAGCAGGTGCCTGTGGGGGTAAGAATTGTGCCCTGAAGCTGGAGTTACAGGCAGTTGTGAGCCATTCGAATCAAACTCAGGTCCTCTTCAAAAGCAGCAGGCATTCTGAGCTGAGACATCTCTCCAGCCCTTTAATCGGGGTCTTAATTCATCTTCTTGATGTATATCTTATGTTACACTCTCAGACTCATCTACAAACCATACCCAACACTGAGACATGACATGAGGGATCACTATCATCTACATGAATGTTACAAATGTCTGGAGGTGAGCAAGCAAAGTAGTGTTTGTTCTCATGGCACTAATTTAACTGGATTGCCAGCCTCAGCCCATTACTGACTTCTGAGAGAATAAGTCTTTACCCTCCTGCAGATACTATGCATATACATGTTTTGGATCTATTCCCATTGTTAACCAGGAAGGAAGTTCTTGCTGTGAGTACTTTGGTAAGGTGTATAGCAAGATCATCCTTCCATAATGATGTCCACTTTAGCAATTCAGTGGCATTGTAGTATATCCATGTTTGCATCTCAAGGACACAAGGACTTGCTGAGATTGAATGGGTAAGGGGTTTCCTAGAGGAAGTAAACAGAGCTTATGGAAGTCTGTTCCTATGAAGCCATATTTCCCTGTCCTCTGCCATCTCAAGCACTCATGTTCCCAACCCCTTCCCTGTACTCCCCTCCCAGTTTACCCAGGAGATCTTAACTATTTCCCCTTCCTGGGGTGATCCATGTGTGTCCCTCTTAGGATCCTCCTTTTTACCTAGCTTCTCTTAGTTTGTGGATTGTAGCCTTGTTACACTTTGCATCTAATATCCACTTATGAGTGAGTATATACTGTTTGTCTTTCTGTGTCTGGGTTACCTTGCTCAGGATGACTTTTTTTTTCAGGTACATCCATTTGCCTCATGTGAGAAGCCTTAAGTTCCAACTACAACACCACAAAATAAATAAGCTCAAAAAAATCCCAATAGCAATATCTATCTATGGTAACAGCTAGCCAGCCACCCTTTCCATTGTCTCTAAGAAACACGTACTTTAACCTGAAGACTGAAAATACCAGCAAAATAGGATTTTCAGTTTCCAGGAAGGGACCAGCCCCTAGCTGGATGCCCAGACTTGACAGCAAAATGACAAGTATCTCCCATATAATACCATGTTTCCTTGGAGACATTGCTCCAGGTAGAGATGAGTACCAAAGAAAAGGGTTTTCCTCTTAAGATTTGGGGGTGTGTAAGACATTATCTTATGTACATTATCTTTTCCCTAAATAAATATTTAACAGACATAATAAAAATTGCACATTTTATGAGGTACACACATATACATTATTTAATATACCTTTTTATGTCGAAACATTTAAAAACCATTCTGTGCTCTTTAGACAGTACATTATGGTTATCTTGGTCACAAGACTGTATCTGTTTTAGAAATAGGGACTCATGTAGTGCAAGCTGGTCTTGAACTCAAGATCTTCCTGTCTCTCCTCCCAAGTACTAGGATAATAGACACTCTCTAGTTTGCTCAGCTGCCTTACTGAATTAAGTAAACTATTCAATGGCTCTTAGCACACTGGCCATGTTTGAAAACAATCACCTCTATCTAGTTCCAAAACAATCTTCACACTAAAAATCTATTGTCCTAAACTCATCAAGCAGTATTCCAGCATTCCCTTCCACTATCCTTCTCTCTATATGTAGTTGACTATTCTGGCTTTTCAGACAAGGTTAGGACCCTTTCTAATATGAAGGAAGCCATAGGTGTGCTTTGTTTTGTTTTTGAGAGAGTCTCCTTCCTTCTGTGTAGTCTTGCTTTATATGGTTTCCATCACATATGATCAATCTTAGGTTGAAAATATTAAGTGGAAAAATTCCATAAATTATAATATTCAAATTGTGTAGCAGGATAAACTCTCATGTCATCCTATACTATCTCATTATAGTACATGAATCAACCTTTTGGATGTGAATACACGGCCTGCCTGCTCATGGGGATGTAGTAGCCATCTTGATTAGCAGATCAAATGTCACAGAGCTTCTGGTCAGATACTTATTTTAATTGTGTCAAAATACAAAAAATATATGTAGGAAAAACATGTGTACAGGATTTGGTACTTATAGGCATCCATTTGGAGTCTTGAAATATATCTGCTGTAAACAAGAAAAAGACTATGCTGATCGTAGAGATTATTATATATTAATGAAAAGTAACACCCTAGCCGCCTTCCTGCAGAACAGATTTCCATTCTAAAATGTGACACAGATTTATCCAACAGTGACTCAAGATGGAGTTAGGGTAAAGGCTAAATCTATGGAGTACCATAGAGGAACACAGACTAGCAAAGAACACTAGATCTGTAAAGGATGAAACAGGTCAACTCGGTAAGCCAGGTAAATCAACCTAGAATCTATGTTAGAGAAGCTTGAAGAAATGCCATTACACAGGCCTGTCATGATATCTACAGTGTGCAAGGTATCAGGAAAGAGATAGACTTCCCTAGATTTTCCATCTCATGTGGAGTTCTCAGAACAAAGTAGACACTGACTCAACTGCTTGATCAAACACCAAGAAGGCGTATGGACCTCTGTCCTACCTTGTGGGCTCTGCGCTCATTCTCCACACACATTCTCGAGTGTATCCGTGACTGGGGCTCTAATGTTGATGAACCTTGAGCCAACCCCTGTCCTACAAGTCATGTTATTTCTAGGTCAGTGGGAGTGGTGGGAGTGGCCTTTGCACAGCTCTGATCCTATGTGGCAGGCATTTTTTCCGACTGTGCCAATGCTCTGCCAGGAGCCCCACCAGGAATACTATAATCATGGCACCAACGCATATCCGGACCAGATTCCCCTTGACATTGTGCTGGTGGGAAAAACCTAAACAAAAGAAAGTTGAAAACAGATACTAAAAAGGCTCGTCTTTAGGCCCCACTCCATATCCCTGATTGAGATTCTATTCTATTCCAACAGTTCAGATGCTCATCACCTTCCCATAGAGTCCTTCCATCCCCACCAAGGGTCAGAAGTGAATAAGTCCAATTCTTTATCCAGTGATACTCTCATAGATCCCTTCCTAGAATCCCAGTACAATCCCTCCTCAGACAACCAACACCTGGATTATATTGCTGGCCTATAAAAGATAAGTGTAAGAGATTGAAGGAGAGAGGAAATGTCCTTATTTGACTATTGGGGAAATTTCAACCCTCCCATTTAATCTTCATGATCACTTCTGAATTCCATATGCTAATATTCTACTCCTCTTGATGTCTTATGCATCAGGTCCCAAGAGAACAGATCTACATATTCCATGTACAGGGAAAATAATCTGCTCTGAATGCATAGATGGAATACAAAAGGAAGTGGATATGGACAGGACCACTTACCAAAGGGAGGGCTTGATCCCTCTGGAGAGAAAGTGATATTCATAGACTTCTCTAAGAATGAAAAAAAGGGCCAAGGGTGAACAAATGAAAACATTGTCCCTGCTGGAGATAAACGTGTTCTCATGTATTTGTGAGGCAGAAGTCCATGGCACTTAACAAGAATGCAAACCATAGAGTCAGGCTGCTCAGATTGACTTCCCCATAAAGCACTTATTGTATAAGGGACCTCTGAGAAGTATCTCAACAACTGTGAGTCGATGCTATCATCTACCAAGTGGAATTGATACTATTATACAATGGGTTGACTTATAGTACAGATTAAGCATTGCTAATTGATTGTATTATCTATCAAGTGGAATTGATACTACAATGCAATGGGTTGACTTAGCAATAATAGTACAGATTAAGCATTGCTAATCTTGAAATCCAAAACATGAAATTACAAAATTTGATTTTTCTAAGCAGTGACAGGATGCCACAAGTGAAAAAATATCCACACCTGATTTTCATAGGACAGACTTCAGTCAAAACTCAGATGGTCTGGGAGGAATTGGGGAGGGGAATGAGTATGATCAAAATATACTGTATGTACAATTTTTTAAATAAAAATAATTATGTAAAATTGCCTTTAGGCTATATGTATAATGTGCATATAAAACATAAATGTGGGCCTGGTGTGGTAACACTCATCTTTAATCCCAGCACTTGGGAAGCAGAGGCCAATGGGTCTTTGTGAATCTGGAGCCACCCTTGTCCACATAGCAACTTTGAAGCCAGCTAGGGTTACATAGTGGGACCCTTCTACAAAAACAAATAAAAACATAAATGGGGGTCAGAATGATAACTTGGCTGGTTAAATGCTTTGCCTAGCATACATTAAGCCCTAAGTTTGATACCCAGCACCACTGAGCATGATGGCACATGCCTGAAATCCCAGGACTCAAGAGGTGAAGGCAAGAGAACCAGAAGTTGAAGGTCATCCTCTGCTGTATAGTGGGTTTGAAGCCAGTCTAGGCTACATGAAATTCTGACTCAAAGAAAAATGTCTACAGACTTTGCTAGTAGGAAACAGAAACCCATCCCAGTGCCCCTTTTGTTTTAAGCTTTAAATGCCTACTTACCAGTTGTAGATAGCTTGGTTGTGGGTAAGACAGAAGGTCTCTTGGAGGCTTCTAAGAGTTCTGAGCAGGAATATTATGAGGAAATAGAATAAGGACAGTTCATCCCAAGTGGCCCCACTCTCCAGACCCTTTCTGAGGTATCTGAGTTCTCTAAGGTTCCCTGGCACACATTGCCCAACTGCTGAGATTACTAAATTCAAATATCCCAATGGCTTCAAAGAATTGGACCGTTTCTCAACTGATAGCCATTTAAATGTTTCCACTTTGGGGCCAGTATGAATGATGCTGTTATAAGCCTTCAAGTATAGGAGCTTGTATGAACCTAAGTGTGGTGGTCTGAATGGGAATGCCCCTCCATGGGCTCATATAATTGAATGTCTCTTACCCAGCGGGTAAAATTGTTTGGGAAGGTTTAGCAGGTGTGGCCTTGCTGGAGGAGGTATGTCATGGAGGGCGGGGGCTTTTAGGTTTCAAAAGCCCACATCAGTTAGCTCGCACTCTCTCTGCCATGTGCTTGTAGATCAGAATACAAACTCTCAGTTACAGCTACAGTGCCATGCCTACCTGCCTGCTGCCATATTCCCCCTCCATGATGGTCATAGACTCACCCTATGAAACTGTAAGGCCAAGTAAACTCTTTTTTTCTATAAGTTACCTTGGGCATAGTGTAAATATCATGGCAATAAAAAATATAACTAAGACAATAAGTTTTCAATTTTCTTTTCCTTTTAAGTTTTTAATATTTTTTAGTGCCAGCCCAAGAATTTCTGAATTACTGGGTCACAAGATAATTCTGTTTAACTTCAGAGAAACTAAAAGTTTTCAAATTATATGCTTTATTTGACAAACCCCACACCTGCAGTAATCTTTCCAACACATGTCATGATTGCTTTGGTTGGTTGGTTGGTTGGTTGGTTGGTTGGTTGGTTGGTTGGTTGGTTGGTTGGTTTGTGTTTGTATAGTGGACACATGGTATGTGAATTGTATCTCAGTTTTAAGCAGGTGTCATAAGAGAACCAGTTATTAGCCTCTTGTTCAGGAGGCTCCAGTGTCTTCTATGAGACTGCCTATTATTTTTACCAAAATGTTTTCTGGCCCATTAAGCCTATGAGTATACACCTCTTGAAATTGGGGACTACATTTGAGGGCACCTTCATTGTAGAACTTCATTCCCCAGACACCAGAAACTACTGAACTCACCTGTTGTGGGAGATGGAGTGGCAGAGGGTCCTGAGAAATCAGAAAAAGAGAAGTCAGTGCCTTGTAAGTCTGTTAACTACGAATTCTGAGCAAAGAATGAAACATTTCTATGACTTGATTTTTCTCACATAGCAAATGAGTATCCAGATGCTTCTATTGCCAATGGGTTGAAAAGCATGCTTGGCATGCTCCCTGGTGCACTCTACAGCTGCTTTCTTACCTTTGTCTTCCACAGACTCTTGTCACCTATCCCCTCACTTGTCAGTTGCCACTTGACTGGCACTTGACCCCAGGAATTATATGTGGAGACAAGAACCATGGGTAAAGTTGTGGAAATGCATCAGGAATAATGGGTGAAAGGGAGTGAGTGGTGGGAGAGGAGGTAATATTTAAAACAGTATACAGTATTCTGAATGTTAGAGTGGAATAGCATATGGTAGTCATATGATAGTCTTTTATCCTTTTATTTATTTATTCATTTTTTTAATGCTTGTAATTGACTATGGGTGCCTTGAGCATGCTGAGTATATGCCCTAACAGAGATACATTCCATTCATTATTTTAAATCATATTTATAATCTATAACAATTCAGGCTTTCAGTTTTTTAATAATGTTTTCTTGTTTCTATTCTATAGAAAAATCATAAACTGGACATAGTGGCTCAAGCCTATAGTCCCAGCACTCAGAAGTTCAAGGTTATCCTCCACTACAGAATGAGTTCAAACCAGCTTGGGATACATAAGACCATGAATTTAAAAAATAAAATTTTAAAAGGAGAAAAAATATTAAGTTCTATAAAAAATCAAAGCAAAAGTTAGAACTCAACAACTCATGAATGCAAAATAACTGTTGCTATGCTATTATATGTTCACTGGTTTCTTATTTAATATTTTGAGAATTTCTTACATAGGTTCTGTATCATCATTTCCACCACCTCACACTTTCTCCTCTCTAACTCAACCCATGTCTCCCCTGCTCCACCTCAAATTCATGACCTCTTCTTCATTATTGGTGTGTGTGTGTGTGTGTGTGTGTGTGTGTGTGTGTGTGTGTGTATGCAATATATAACCTATTGAGGATATTTAGTGTTGTTCGTATGTACATGCATTTCAGGCTGTCCCACTTGATACTGAATAAACTATCAGGAGGCTCATCCCTGGGAAAGATGAGTTCTCCCTCTCTCAGCAACCATTTATTGCCTGCCTGTAGCTCTTATTCAGAAGTGGGGCCATGTGATATTTCACCCAGTTGGCAGTGTCAACTGGAACCATCATTATGCATGTCTTGTTTGGGCAGCCATATTGTTGAGATTTCATGGTGGCAGCTTCCCTGTCACGTCTAGAAGATATATAGTCATCCTGGTCATCTGTCTTATAATCTTTGATATGTTTATATCTCTTTTTCTTGGTAAACTAATCATTTTTATTCAGGCTGTGTTATTACCATAGAGTCATAGACAATAAAACTGCTAAAGGATAAAATCTAATAATTAGTTGTGGTTTGGAGAATCAAATAAGAAAAACCTTCAGATTTTACTTTCCAGGTAAATACTGTTATATTTTTTACAATAAGTATGTGATATCTCTTGGCTCTCAACCTATTGGACCAAGAGATGCCTAAGAAACTAGGAACACACATCTATAGGTGTGTCTATGAGAACATTTACATCAAAAAAGGATCCAACATAATCAGTGGATTTACCCACTGATAGATTCAAATCAAATTCTGAACGTGCTATGGGGTAGTGGGAGAAGTGTGGAGGGTGCAGCATGATTGGAGGAAGTCATTTGCTGAGGGTATGTCTTTGGAGAGTATAACTTGACTTAGTCCCTTCCTATGATCATTTTCCTTCCTGGCTACCATGAGTTCAATGACCTTGCCCTAATACATCTTTCTGCCTTTGAGGTCTTCTGCCTTACCATGAGCCCAGGAACACAGAAGCAGAAAACCATGAACTGAAGCCTCTGAAATTGTAAATGAAAATAAATCCTTCCTCCTTCAGGTTTATCCCAGGCAACTTTACACAATGACAAAATACAGAGAATGGTATGGATCCTAGGCTTCCTCAGAGGCCCTGATGAAAGGACAAAAGGATCCTAGTTCCGTGTCCTTAAGGTTTCAGTTCCTGGGAACTTGGCTTTTCCCCCTGAAGAGACTGGAGTTGTCGGTCATAAGACCACTATGAGCTTACTCTGTGATACTCTTGAGATACCATGTTCCCCTTGTGCAGCATAGCTTGATTAGCCTTCTGCTGACTTTATCCCATAGTATGATAGTTTCTACTGACTTCATCCCATTTCTCCCCTGGAAATAGTAAATAAGATGTGTTTCTTAATCAGTTTGCTTTACATGTCATAGCATTGCAAGACCTCCAAATCCCAAGCTTCCTTATCTTCTCTGTCTTCAGTCCTCTTTATCTTCTGATAACCTAGTCCTCTCTTCCAGGACTTTGTCACTGAAGAATGACCCACTGGTCCAAATCAACTTTAAACTGATAGACCCAAAGTGTTCCCCAAAAAATATAGAAACAAAAGAGATTTTGCCACTAAACTTTCAATGATGCATTTTGTTTTATTTAATTTGATTATTTTATATACCAGAGATCTTTTGTAACTTCTTGTTGTCTTTAATTGGTTTTTTAATTTGATTATACTGAATTATGTAAGGCTATTTTGTGTATCTGTATACAAAAATGCATATACCTGTATATGTGTGTGTGTGTGTGTGTATGTGTATGTGTGTGTATAGGTATGTAATGTACTTTGAACAGATTCTCCTTGCCCTGCTTCCTCCACTTTCTCATCCCTTCCATTAGTCCCCTAGACTAGTGGTTCTCAATCTTCCTAATACTGTGAACTTTGAATACAGTTCCTCACATTGTGGTGACCCCCAACCATACATTATTTTTTGTTGCTACCTCATAACTGTAATTTTGCTACTGTTATGAATTATAATGTAAATTTCTGTGTTTTATGTTGGTCTTATGTAACCCTTGTAAAAGAGGCATTCCACCTCCAAAGTGATCACAACCCACAGGTTGAGAACCCTGAATAGTTCTGCTCCACCTTTCCTGTTGTATGTAAATATATGATTTTATGATTCTATATAAATCTCTGACCCACAAATGAGAGAGATCATGTGATATTTGTCTTCATGGCTAAAAATTCCCCTTTGTTTAAGAACTGTATTTAATTTTCTTTACCTATCCTTCTGTTGATGGACGTGTAGGTTGGTTCCATAACTTAACTGTTGCAAACAGTGTTACAATTAAGTGATGCTATGCAAGTGTCTGTGCAGAAAACAAGACTGAGTTATACATTTTTAGTTTGCTAGAGAAGATCTATATTGACTTCCATAGTGACTGGACTGTTTTATAGTCCACTCTTGTCCACATTCTCGTCAGTATTTCTTATTTAGTTTTGTGTTGTGTTGTGTTGTATTGTATTTGATGACCACCATTCTGACTGGGGTGAGTTGGAAATCTCAAAAATCCTTTTAATCTGCACTTCTCTGGTGCTAGTGATGTGGAACACCTTTTTGTGTTTATTAGTCCTTAATCATCTGAAAGGCTGAATATTTTTTTCTTGATGCATTCTTTAGGTCAGTTTTATAACTTACCTGTTGTGGTTGGAACTGCAATGATTGACAGCTTTATTTTATAGAGGTAAGACCCTTCACAGACTTGAGATATTCACAATGTTAAGGTAATAAATTTGTGTTACGGTGAGCCAGCAAGAGTCCGTGGTGATTTGTTATATCAGCTGTAGGACCTTCATACATCTCCAAAGCTGATTGGAGCTGGAGGGTCTCCTTGTTCATACCTCCAACTCCCTTGAAATTTCTACAAGGGATTACATATGCAAAAGAAAAGAATCTTGTATCTGGACCACTTACCTGTAACCACAAGCACCAGGGGGTCACTAGGGGCTGACCACAGGTATGGAGATGAGCTGGAAAAGCTGTAACACTGGTAAGTCCCACTGTGAGCAGCAGTCACTTTGGTGATGGGGAAATCAGCCCCATCCCAATTTTTGGTTCCCTTGTACTGCCCAGTATCCCCCTCTTTGTATAGAACAAATTGATCAAAATTTTGTGGGGTCTGGCACTTCAGTGTCACGTCCCTGCCTGGAGGGACTGCTGAGCTGGGATGAGCTGAGAGTGAAGGCTTACTGTAAACGCCTGGGAAGAAAGAAAGCTGTGTTAAAGACAGGAAACACACTGGGGAGATGACTCTGTAGATAAAACGTTTTCTGTGTTTACTTAAGACCTAGAATACACAACAGTCTAACTCAGGCCTACACAGGACATTTATGTACATGCTTTCTAAGACTCAAGACACACTGAGGAAGAGGGAGTAGAAAAACAATTAAAAACATAGAGAAGATTTACAAAATGCTGTCTTCAAGGCATTGCAAACATGATCTCGCAGCAGCTATAGTTACCTCTACAAGATCAAGCCAGTTTAGCATTAAAGGAGAGGGCCTCTCTAACTGAGGAGTTGCTGGCAGTGGACAGCTGCTGGAGGAAGGAAAACCCTTTCCAGTGATGGCCCCATTTCATTGTTTGCAGGCATGAAATTCTCTAACAATATTTTTTTTAATGTTTTTGTATTGCATTAAAATGTTATTTGTCTTGATTAATGACTGTCCCAGAGACACCACCCTTGTATTCAGTAAACAAGACCAATGACTCATTTGTCTTATACTAACTCTAGCACCAGAGAACTTAGGAGTTTACCACCTAGCACCCACTTGCTCCACTTTCACCCCCTCCAAGTCTAGAACTGAAGGCTAGGCAGCCTCAGAGCCAC
This sequence comes from Onychomys torridus, assembly GCF_903995425.1. Classification (NCBI taxonomy): domain Eukaryota; kingdom Metazoa; phylum Chordata; class Mammalia; order Rodentia; family Cricetidae; genus Onychomys; species Onychomys torridus. The sequence continues at coordinate 2,631,355 of NC_050443.1, forward strand.
AAGACCAACAGCACTTCATCCCTCCCTGATATGGAATGTTGTTCTGTGTGCTGTGAATGTGTGTTGTTCTAATTGGTTGATAAATAAAGTTGTTTGGCCAACGGTGAGGCAGAATAAGTTTAGGTAGGACATTCCAACTAGAGAGAGAGGAAAGAGAAAGACAGAGCAGAGGAGATGCTGCTAGCTGCCACCCAGAGAAGCAAGATGTAAAGTACCAGTAAGCTACAAGCCATGTATAGATTTATAGAAATGGATTAATTTAAGATGTAAGACCTAGCTAGCAAAAGGCCTGAGCCACTAGGCCAAACAGTTTAAAAATAATATAAGCCTCTGAGTGTTTATTTGGGTCTGAGTGGCTGCAGGACTGGGCAGGACACAGGACAACTCTCCAGCTACACCTCCCCTCCAGTTACCTGTAGCAATTAGCTCAAGGTGATCACTTGGGGGAGACCATTCACTCCCATTCTGATACGAGCAACGGTAGTGTCCAGCATTGTTTATTTTCATGTGGGGGATGAGGACAAAGTCTTGATTTTCATACTTCTTGGATTTCAGTTTCTCTATTCGATATAAATCCACGACCCGAGGCCCCTGGCACCGCAGAGTAACTGACTGCTCCAGGGCCACCAGGGAACTGGGATGAGCCTGGAGTGAAGGCTTAGGGAATGAGCCTTGGAAGGGAATCACAGCCTCCAGGTTAGCTTCAATGAAAACACATCCTTTTTGCATTATGGTGCACCCTCCGACCTCTCACTAGCTGAACCCTAAGGAGCCTTGGGGGTACTAGGGAGATGTACTCACCACTCTGTGCTTGGATCACTTGTAGTACACACAGCCCTGAGGGAAAGAACCAGAGGCTAGAGATTCCCTTGAGAGGATACCTGTGCACATGCATTCATTTGTATCGTAATTATCTTACATTTGTGTTGATTTTTGCGAGCCAGGCTGGCCTCAAACTTTCTCTGTAGCAGAAAATGACTTTGAATTTCTGATCCCACTGCCTCCATCCTGTGAGTGCTGGGATTGCAGGCATGCATACACCACCACACGTGGTTTCATGTGGTACTGGGGATGGAACCCAGGACTTCACCCATGCTAGGCAAGTCACTCAACTGACCTACATACTTATTGTCCATAATTATTTTACTATTTCAGAAGATACATAACTCAACTGGAAAAGGCCAACTCTCAAACCCAAATCCCAGCCAGAAGAGGAACAGTGAGCGTGAAGTCCCAATAGTGAGCCATTAGCATTTGATAGCTACTAGGAGAGAGAGTCCATTTTCTTTAAAGGAGTGCCCCCCATAACTTGACCATAACCCAGTGGAAGCCCACACACTCAAGAGTATATGGGCAGCACAAACTACTTCATAGGTTTAAAATTCAACACACACACACACACACACACACACACACACACACACACACGTGGGTGAAAAGGAATGGATTGTGAAAGAAGGGAATGTGATCTAAACACATCAAACAAAGTTGTATGTTCATGTGAAATGTCCAGAGAAGGCACAGCCATAGATGTAGGATGCAGAATGCAGGAAACAGGCCAGCATTTATGTGGGATAATCGGAGTGGGACCATGGGGAGGTGAGACGCTTTAATAAGTGCAGGGCTTCTTTGGGAGTGGAGAGAATGTCATGGAAGCAGACAGAAGTGCTGGCTGCACCATATCGTCAATGTACCAAATGTCACTAATATTTTTAATTTATTTTTGGGCTAGCATACAAAATAATGGGTTTCAGTGCAGCATCTTCATACATATACTGTATTCTCATTCATTCCCCTCCCACAGGTCCCTCCTCTATGCTTCCTCTAGTTGATTCTTCCTTCAGCCCTGCCAACCCCTGAATTTCTTAATATGTAAATTCCATTGTCCTCTCTACTTCCCATATGCCTTAAGATCTCTTTCTACTCTCTCATGATCCTCTTTCTGCTTTCAAAACCAGCACATAAATCACACACACACACACACACACACACACACACACACACACACACACACACACTTTTAAATCTAAGTTCCCCACATGAGAGAAAACACACCATATTGTGGCAGTACTTTCTTATCAAGATCGCCAGCCCACAAATAATGACACAGAGACTTATTATTAAATGTGAAATCTTGGCCATCACCACTAGTCTTCTAACTTGAATTAACCTGCTTTTGTTAATCTACTTTCTCCCACATGGCTCAGTTACCTCTACTCTGTATCATCTGTCCAACCTTTCCAGTGTCTCCCTGGCATCTTGCTGCCATAATTCGAGCACCTAGATTCTTCCTCTTCTTCCTCTCTCTCCCAGGAAATCCTACCTATCCTATCCTGACTAGCTGTTGGCCATTCAGCTCTTTATTACACCAACCACAACAATACCTCTTCACACGGTGTACAAATATCCCACAAAACCATATTTTTACCTCTTTGTCTGTGTTATTTCACTTAACATAAATATGAGTGTTTTTTGAAATAAAAAAAATTAAGTCAAGGGGCTGGGGAAATTACTCAGTTGTTAAGAGCATTTGCTGCTCTTACAGGGCACTTGGTTTGGTTCTCAGCACCACTGTGCAGTACCTCCCATCCAACACACTCTCTTGGCCTCCATGGGCATCAGGCACACACAGGGTGCACATATATACACACACAGGGTTTCTTTGTAGTTTTGGTGCCTGTCCTAGATCTCACTCTGTAGACTCTCATGGTCCGCCTGCCTCTGCACCCTGAGTGCTAGGATTAAAGACATGCGCCGCCGCCACCACCTGGCCTTTAATTGGTTTTTATAAATAATTAAATAATTCATCATACAGTATATTTTGAACGTGTTTGCCTTCCCGCAGTTCCTCCAAAATCCTCCTCACCTCCCTATCCACTCAACTTTATGCTCTTTCTTTCTTTTCTTAAAAAAAGTCTAAACAAACAAACAAAAAGCAATTAGACAAAAAATAATACCAAAGCAAAAATCCTCCCAAAAAGCATGGAGTTCATTTTGTGTTGGCCAACTCTGCCCTGGAGTATGGAGTATGATATACCCAGTAACACTCCATTAGAGAAAACTGATTTTCCCTTTGCCAGTGGGTATCAATTGTAAAGAGCTTCTTGGTTAGGGATGGGACCCTGTCTGGCTTGAATTTGTCAGGTCTTGTGTGTGCTGCCACACACTCTCTGTGTATGGCTTGTTTGTTTTTAATAGTAACGTGTTTTTATGGTTGAGTGAAAGGTTTTTATTGTAGACATGAAGGAGAGTACAGCCCAAAGCATCTGAAGCATCCAGAGCAGGGAGAGAAAGTAGGAGACTAAACATTGCTAATTGCCAGTACATTGAACTGGGCCATATGAAGAGAGTTGGGGGTTTAAGGAGGCAGACCAACAGAGAGGGCAAGAGAGAGAGAGGCCAAGAGAGCACCAAGAGGGCACATGGATGAAATGGAAGGGTTCTGTAGGGATGAGAAGCTGGGGGAAGGGAAGTTAATGAGCTGGAGAGGTTTAGGGTAAACAGTGGGGTGAGAAGAACCAGGATGCCAGTATGGACTCTATAACAGGTATTTTCAATGCTGAGAGATAACAGCATATAATATCCTATTCTGGAACTTTGTGATGTCCTCATCATTTTTAAAGTTAGCATATATGTGGTCTTCTTGTGAGACCCGTAGCAGGGAAAGCAGGAGCTGTCTCTGACTCCATTGCCTACATTCCTCCTACTGTATTGCCTCCTCCAGCCTTAATAGAAGAGGAGGTGCCTAGTCTCACTGCAACTTGATATACCATGGCTGGCTGATATCCATGTGAGGTCCACCCATATCTGAAGAGAAACAGAGGAGGAGAAGTAAATGAATGGGTAGGAGGGGAGAAGGAGGGAGGAACTGGGAGATGTAGGAAGGGAAATTTTGGTTGGGATGTAAAAACAAAAATAAAACATTAGCATATATGAAATGCATATGCTAATTAGCTTGAGCTAACTAGTCTATGTGCAAACATTTATCAAAAAATCATTTTCTATCACTATAAATGTATTTATCAAGCCAGGTGGTGGTGGCGCATGCCTTTAATCCCAGCCCTTGGGAGGCAGAGGCAGGCAGATCTCTGTGAGTTCAAGGCCAGCCTGGGCTACAGAGTGAGTTCCAGGAAAAGCACAAAGCTACACAGAGAAACCCTGTCTCGAAAAACCAATAAACATATATATATTATGACAATGAAAAAATATAGACAGTTCCCTCCTCTCACCTAGAAAAGAAAGAGATAAGCATTTTTAAATGTGGAGATAAAGACCAATTATATTTTAAAATAAGAGTGTGGCATGGGTGTAAGGAAAGACCTGCCCACCACGAGGTAGAGCAGAGTCCATAAACAGAGTCACATTCATGACATTTAAAATTTTATAATACATATAAATTATTTTTAGGAGCAGAATAAACAAACTGGTCTTTCATGTTGGAAAAATAAATATAGAAATAATGGCAAAACTTCTTAGTTTGTCTTTGAATCCTTGGTATGCAACAAAATGCTTTACCTCCCTAGGTTTTAGTTTATTTACCTATAAAGTGAGGTCAGTTACTGTCCCTGCCTCATTCAGCTTTGGGGCATGAAATGAGTTATATGTTTTTTTAAGACAAAGAGGGGAGGAATCATAGAATAATGTCTAACCCACAATAAGTATTGCATAAGTGTGTTAATGAGTGAGTGACAGGTTGTGTGTCTTCAGAGGATGCCTCTTATTCCCCATAACTCAACAGCCCCCTGCCTGCTCTGCCTCTTTAGGCCAGGAAGTTCTTCTGATAAAATAAGGAAATAATGGTGCAACCTAAAAGTAGCAGCCTAGTGAAGAGGGGACAAGAGAAACAGCTGCTCCACATGTCCCACGTGGCAACGATTCTAATGTGCTCTACTATTAGAGTACATACAGACAGATGAAGTTTTTAAACTAGTCCAAACATTATCAAACCCACATGGAAACAAATAAAGGTGAAATAAAGAGAAAAGGAGAGAGAGATGGGAGAGAGAAAAGACACAAGTGGAGACAGAAGGAAATGGGTGTAAAGATTTAAAAGGCAAGAGGAAGAAAGAACAGGAAGATATGAAGAGGGGGAAGAAAGGGGGCCAGTGAGATGGCTCGGTCAGTAAGGATGCTTCCCACCAAAATTGATGACCTGAGTTCAATTCCCTGAGACTCAACATGATGGAAGGAAATAAGATGACCTCTGATCTCCATGGTACACAAATGCATACACACACACACACACTCACACACACACACACACACACACACACACACACACACACACACAAAATGAACTAACAGATAAATAAATGATTAATGTTTTTAAATGGAGGAAGAGAGGAAAGAAAGCAGTCCTGGTGTTCCTGCTATAGAGGAGGGAAATGTGGCCAGCCCTGGAACACCTATCCAAATGTCCTGGCCAAGGCAAAGCAAACCAAAACAATTAAACCAAATGTATCTTGTCTCTGTTTTTCCATCCAACAAATGCAACTTCATGGACGCCCAATCTTGTTCTGAAATTCCACACTGACAAGATGTTTTTCATTCCTTTGTACATGGAGACTGTTTCAAGGTACTTCCCAGGTCAACCCTCAGGACTCACCAAGACAGAAGAAAGTAGGCAGAGCTGGAGACATGGTTCTGAAACCCGGTCATAAGCTGTGTGGCTAAGCAGGGAAATTGTAGATGCCTGGAACATAGGCACAGGATGTGATGAGGGTGAAGAACTCCCTCCTCCCTGATTCTACAGGCCCTAGCGTTCCTAATTGAGAGTCGCCAAGACAGGGGCATCTCCTCGGTAGGATGACTTGCACACAAGACCCTGAAGCCATCACTTATCTCCTCTCAGCAGCTGTGTGGCAGCCACTGTCTGCCTGCAGGAACATGATCTAGGTCCTAGACTCCTGTGAAATTCCCAGTAGTCACTGGGGAAAGGCTGGTCCAAACTTCGTATGTCTGACTTCATACTGTCAGGTTCAAAGGACACTCCAATTTCCCACACTCCAAAGGGCTGGGCATATGTCCAGAAATGATTCTCTTGGCCCAGCTTCTGGTGGTTAGATACAAGCCAGCATTCCTCGGGAACTTGTGAAACAGTCCCAGTCTTCCAAAAGGAGTCATCTCCCTTGTCTCTGACAGAAGAGATATATGGCTCTCTACTACACATGCCTTAGTTGCATATCAAAACCCATGCTAGCCATTTATGTGGTCTCTTTATTGTACCTCCCCCAAATACATATTCCTACTAGTATCATTATAATTCCAAAAAGTGAAAAATGTCTCATTCCTGGAGGATGGAGCAATTGCTTAGGAATTAAAAGCACTTGCTGCTCTCCCAAAGGACCTCAGCTCAGTTTCCAACATCCACATTGGGTTGCTTTCAACTGCCTGTAACTCCACCTCCAGGGATTCTAATGCCCTCTTCTGGAGTATGCTGCCACTGGCATGCGTACAAACTCACATACATACATATAATTATTTTTTAATTATCCCAGTCCTAATTGATGAGCTTTTGGCAGGTGATAGCTGATGATGGAGGGAAAGTCATCTTTCTTCAGCAGTTTGACCAGTGGTAGGTTGCCCATCTTTCAGTGGATGGCCCTATACATATATGTGTATGGGCAGCACTAATTGGATTTAGGAGGATATATAAAGAAGAGGAGGGGAAGAGGAGGAAGAGAAGATGAGAGAAAGTGGCTGGAGACATGACTTAGTGGCCAAGAGCACTTGCCACTCTTTCAGAGGACCCCAATTCACACCACAACACCTACATTGGGTGGCTCATGACCTCCTGTAACTGTAGCTCCGTGGAATATGATGCCCTCTTCTGGCCTCTGCAGGTACCTGCACACATGTGGCATATACACACATAAATAAAAATAAATCTCAGAGAAGAGAAGGAGGAGGAAAGAGGCTGCATGGATTTGGGAGAAGGGTATGGTAAGGGTCCTAGGAGTAGGGAGAGATGTGACTAATACGTTATATTCATTTATGAAATTACTATAGAATGTGTAATAAAAGTGAAAAATAACAAGTGCTAGTGAGGACGTGGAGAAGTTGGAGCCTGTGTCCCTGCTGGAGAGAATGTTGTGTGGTGCAAACACTGTGGGAAAAAGTATGCCTTGAACACTCTTGGGCATATATCCAAGGTATGTTCAATCCTACCACAAGGACACATGCTCAGCTATGTTCATAGCAGCATTGTTTGTAATAGCCAGAACCTGGAAACAACCTAGATGCCCTTCAACTGAAGAATGGATAAAGGAAATGTGGTACATATACACAATGGAGTACTACTCAGCATAGAAAAACAATGACATCATGAAATTTGCAGGCAAATGTATGGAACTAGAAAAAAAATCATCCTGAGTGAGGTAACCCAGACCAAGAAAGACAAGCATGGTATTTACTCATACTTAAGTAGATATTAGATATAAAGCAAAGGATACCCAAGCCCAAAGCCCCAGAGAAGCTAGGTAACAAAGATGAACCTAAGAAGGACTCCCTGGATTTCCCTGGGAAGGGGAAATAAATAAGATCTGCTGGGTAAACTAGGAGTGGGAGTTGGGGATGAGGGGATGGAAACATGAGGGATTGAGTTGGTCAAGTTGGAGGCAGGTCGGGGGGGGGGGGGAGAAGCAATGAAAGAGATACATGATAGAGGAGACCATTTGGGGGCTAGGGAGAAACCTGGTGCCAGGGAAACTCCCGGGAATCCACAAGGATGACCCCAGCTAAGACTCTTAGCAAATAGTGAAGAGGGTTGCCTGAACTGGTCTTCTCCTGTAATCATATTGGTGACTACTCTAATTGTCATCAAAGATGCTCTGTCCAGTAAATGATGGAAGCAGATGCCAGCCACTATAGTAGATATAGAAGTCAGGCAATGGTAGCACATGCCTTTAATCCTATCACTTGGCAGGCAGATATCTGTCTGGATCGCTGTGAGTTCAAGGCCACCCTGGAAACAAAGCCAGGTATGGTGGCACATGCCTTAAATTCCAACATTAGTTAACCATGGAGGTCTAGAGGTCTGTACAGATAGACAGGAAGTTACAGAGCTGGGCAGGAAGAGGAAGTGATGTAGCTAGACAGAGCAAATGAGATAGCAGAACAGAAAGGTGTATAGGTGTGGGTGTACATAAAGTAGGTCTCTTTGGAGACTGAGGTGTCAGTGAGGTGAAGTTAGCTTGTGGCTTTTCCTATTCCTCTGATCTCTCAGGTTTTCACCCCTATATCTGGCTCTGTGTTCTTTATTTAATAAGACCATTTAGCAATCCATTTGCATATATGTTCTTTGTGGCATGTGTATGTATTTGCTGTGTGTGCTATGTGTGTTCTTGAGTTTTATGTATGGTGTGTATGTGAGAAAGAATTCTGTTGGGGGTGTATGTATTTGCTCTGTGCTCTACATATGCTCTGTATCCAAACTTCTTTTCATGAGGTCACCAATTATATCATATTGGACATCCACAGTAGTACAATATCACTTCATTTTAACTATATTAGCTATACCTTCAACAACGTATTTCTAAATAAAGTCACATTCTAAGCCACAAAGGGCCAGGATTTCAGCATACAAATGTAAGGATGCCATGCAACACCACATACTTAGTGTAAAATAACATCACATTGTTACTGCAACTATAGAAGTTTGCTATTGAGGAAGACCCAAAAAAAGAATAGATGAATTTCCCTGGAAAGGGAAAATAGAAGAGATCTGGCTAATCTGGTGGCAGGAGTGAGGGGCATGGAGGGATAGGAACTTGAGAGAGCTGGTTGGGTAGGCTGGGTATGGGAATCCAGTTGGGGGCATATGGAGGGGAAAAGTAACAAAAGAGACATCTTGATGAGGTGGCCATTTGGGGGATAGGGAAAAACCTGGTGACAGGATTCCCTCAGGAGTCCACAGGGATGACCCCAGCTAAGACTTCTAGCAATAATGGAGAGGATGCCTGAACAGGCCATCTACTGTAATCAGATTGGTGACTACTCTAATCAGATTGGTGACTACTCTAATTGTCAACAAAGAGACTTCATCCAGTAACTGATAGAAGCAGATGCAAAGATCCACAGCCAAGCACTGGGCTGAACTTTCTTCAGTCATGCTGAAGAAAAGGAGGTGGTATTGTATAATCCAGGGTGATCATGATGGGACATCCACAGAGATAGCTGACCTGAGCTCTTGGGAACTCACAGACTGGACCAACAGTTACAAGGAACTGACCTAGGCCCTCTACATGTGTTGTGTAGCTTGGTCTGTTTGTAAGGCTCCTAACAGTGAGATCAGGACCTGTCCCTGACACTTAGCTGGCTTTTGGGAACCATTCCCCATGCTGGATTACCTTGCCTGGCCTTTATATAGGGGAAGGAGCTTGGTCCTGCCTCAACTTGATGTGCCATGCTTTATTCAAGTTCATGGGAGGCCTGCACCTTTCTGACTGGAAACAGAAGAGGAATGGAGGGGGTAGGGTAGACAGGAAGCGGGGATGTGGGAGGAGAAGAGGAAACTGGTTGGTAGGTAAAATAAATGAAAAAAAAGTTATTTAAATAAAATTTTAAAAAATACTTTTGTACGGGTTGGGGATTTAGCTTAGTGGTAGAATACTTGCCTAGCAAGCGCAAGGCCCTGGGTTCAATCCTCAGCTCCAGAAAAAGAAAATACTTTTGCTACTGCTGCTTCTGTGGGTGATGCTGTTTTGAGACAGGGTCTCATGTGCCATGGGCTGACCTCAAACATGTGATGTATCCAACAGTGACTTTAAGCTCCTGATTCTCCTGCCTCCACCTCCCAGGTGCCAGTATTACAACCATGTGCCACCACATAGTTCTACAATTTTCACCTCTCCAATTCCGAATGGTACTGAACATTACCTTAATACAGTCAAATGAGCTTGCATTTTTCTCCTGTCTTAAAGAACAATTTACAAGATACATGCACACTGTGAGGCTAGCAGGTGCAGAAGCAGAATCTAAGCTACACCTCCAAGTGCCAATCATCTCCCTCCCCAGAAATGGCCACACCATCCCCAGTTCACTTCCACTCCACATCCTCAGGTTCTTCTAATACTTATACTCCCTACCCAAAACTACCTCTCAGCAGCCCACTGCCCCTGCATTCAGGTTTCTCTTCAGCTTCCTTTTCATTCTTTTTCTCTTTGGCAACTCTTTATTTATTGTTCACACATGCATAGAATGTGACTGTTCAAGTCTACCTCCCATTCCTTCCCTTACAACTTCCCCCCTATCTCCCCCACTTTTCCCTATCAACTATCTCTCTATCTTCATTTTTCTTAGAGACAAGGTCTTACTTGTGAGTCAGTTCTCTCCTTCTACAGTGTAGATCCCAGGGATCCAACCCAGGTCTTCAGGCTTAACAGCAAGCGCTCTAACCAGAGAGCCATCTGACCCAACTCAGGAGCTCACTCCCTAGCCCATACTGACCTGAAAGTCACTGTGTTGCAAAGCCTGGCCTTGATCTAGAGGAAATCTTCCTACCTCAAGTTCTAGTTGAGACTGCAGATGTGAGTCACTGAAATGACCCATGAGAGATAGTTCTTGACAACCACACTAATGAAGCCAATCCAAAGTATATGTTAGCCAGAAACCAAGAACAGGGCTCACCCATCTTGATGCCAGAGCTTAGGGATACAGCATTTTTAAAGACAAAAATCACAATTACATCACTATTTGAGGAGTCTGAGAGACACTTATGTTTTTACAGAGTGTTTTTTGTATTTTCTAGATACCACATGACAATTATTTCTTTTTTTTTCAAAGAATTATTTATTATGTATACTGAAGAGGGTGCCAGATCTCATTACAGATGATTGTGAGCCACCATGTGGGTGCTGGGAATTGAACTCAGGACCTCCGAAAGAGCAGTCAGTGTTCTTAACCTATGAGCCATCTCTCCAGCCCAACAATTATTTCTGATTTACACTTCCTTTTAGTTATTTTAGTTTTATATTTTAGCCTACACAAACATCAATTTTTCTAGTTAATACATCTGTACCATGGTCAGAGTCATGAACAGTCCCAAAAGCATTGCCAAGGTGGATATGGCTATGTGAGGGGAAGGGAGGCTGAGGAGTTTCCCGGCAGACACAAAGTAGAATAAGGACAAGATGATATCACCTTAGCCATTTCATCACCATGCCTACTTCCTACCTTTTTGTCAACACTTATTGAAAGCTTTATTTTTGTTTTAATTTTTATTCTTTAAGAAGTTCATGCATGAATATGATGAAATACAATCATATCTGTGGGGAACAGATGAAGCCCTGAGTGAATGTGTGTTGTTGGCATGAACACAGCCTTGTCAACAACCCCAATGACTCAGACCCATGGAAATGTCAAAGCCTTCCCCGGGTCAAGCTCAGAGGGATGGTGAAGCCTTCCTCTGGTCCAAGTAAGAGTGTTTACAAATTATTTGGCCAGCATGGGCAAAAGCTAGCAGCCACAGCTTCCTCTTCCATGATGACTCAACCTGATACTTCTCCCTTACAGAGATCTCCCACTGAGACTAGTTAACCCTTCCTTGTGTTTTACATAATAACCAATATAAGTCATTGGTGCACTCCATCAGAGTTAATGGCAGTGAGAGAGTGGACCAGTTGTAGAGGTGGAAACACAGAAAATAATGAAGAGAGAGTATGAGCAAAGTACAATGATATAGATGTGTTAAAATGTCATAATAAAGCACATTATTTTATATGCTAACTAAAAACTTAGTAAAAAGTAAAATGGACAAAGACTTGGATTTCATTTGTCTTCAAGAAGATATAAACTTCCCAGCAAGCATTCAGAAAGGTGTTTGGTATCACTAACCATCCTATAAATGCTAACCAAAGCCACCATGAGATATCACCTCAAACCTGTTATGATGTCCATCACCAAAGAGAAGAGGTAAACAAAGGGTTGACAAGGGTGTAGAGAATAGAGAATCCTTGTACACTGTTGAAAGGAACATAGATTGGCTCAGCCTTTAGGGAAAGTACTGTGAATGTTCTTAAATAAATTTGAAAAGACCTGTCTACAATGTTACACAAATCACCTCTTCTTCTGTGTACACAAATGAAATAACATCACCACCTCATAAAGATTCTTGCAATCCCATATTCGTTTCAGTATTATTCACAGTACCAAGAGATGACAAGAATTCTCTCTATTCTTGACTTCTCCCTGGTGCCTGTAGGTCTCTTTAAGCAAACCTGAGTGCTTTTACCCACCTGGGAACCCAAAATTTCACTGAAAAAACTCTAGTGGGTGACTGCCTCTTCACTTTCTCTATTAGTTACTTCTCTGGTGGCTATGATATCGAGCTGAAGAAGAGAGGGTGTCTTAGTAACTTTTTCTGTTTGGGTGATAAAAAAAAACACCTTGACAAAAAGCAACTCAAGAGAGAGAGAGAGAGTCCAAGGTTACAGTCCATCGTGGTGAAGAAGTCACGGCAGCAAGAGCCTGAGGGATCTAACACATTGTACCCACAACCAAAAAGGAGAAAGTGATGAATACTTGTGTTCAATTGACTATCTCCTTCTTATGTAGTCCAGAATCTCAACCCAGGAATTGTAGTGGGCAGGTCATCCCACCTCAATTAACCTAATCAAAGTAATCACTCACAAGCATGCACAGAGGCCAGTCTCCCAGAAGCCTATATCTCATCAAGTTGACAATTGAGAGTAATCATCACCAAGGGTTTATTTTGACTTAGTTTGAAGGTGTAGTCCATCACAGATGTGAGGACACAGTGGAAGAAATTGCCTCTAGTTACAGTGGCAGGAGCATGATACAACTGGTAATTCTGTATCCATAGTCAGGGAGCAGAGAGAGATCAGAGAATAACGATGTTACACTTACTTTCTCCTTTCTATTCAATCCAAGACCCTGTCCCATAAAATAATATCACCTAGAATCAGAGTATGTCTTTCCACAACAGTTAAACATCTCTGGAACAGCTCTGAAAGACACACCTACAGGTGTGTCTCCTAGGTGATTCTAAAACCCATCAACTTGACAGCTAAGGTTAAGATCACACTGTTGAGGTGTTCCACATTACTAATAACCAGGAGTCCAGATTATGCAGCTTGCCTCTTTCAGTAGATGATGGAACTCATGTCTTACTAAGTTAACATGAGCCCAAGCAAAGCATCATCTGCACACATCTGTAGGGAGAGTTTTCCTGTCCTGACCACCTGCTCCCAAACAACTGGCAGCCGCTTCCCATCTAAGTGACTCAAAGACTTAATATCATTTATAAATGCTTGGTCAATAGCTCACGCTTGTTACTAACTAGCTCTTACAATTTAACCCATTTCTAGTCATCTATGTGCTCATGACTTTTACCTCTATCCTTTTTTTGTGTGGCCAACTTGTTCTTCATCTGGCTAGTGACTCTTCTGACTCTGCCCTTCCTCATCCCATCATTCTCAGTTTGGCTTTCCCACCCAACTTTATCCTGATCAGCTATTGGCCAGTCAGCTTGTTTATTAAACCAATCACAACAACATCTATTGACACAGTGTACAGTAGCATTATCTCACAGCACACATCTGACAGGTACACCAGTGAGTGAGAAAATCACAAGGCATCAGAAGTTTGCTGAGCAATGTTTATGAGCTCCAAGCAGTTAACAAGCTTCTCTACACTTGAGTGCACTGGAGCTCCACACTAATGGCTTGAGGTGAAAAAATGTGAGAAGTGTCATTCATGAAGCCACCCTGTGCTGAAGAACAGTGGAACACTTAGCTCTGACTCTCCTCTCGTGATAATGTGAGGGTGGCATACACACAAGCATGTGTAGATGTGCCCTGAGGAGTATTGGAGGGAAGCGGATTCATGTTCTTCCTGAAGTTTTCTTGGCATAGTTGGGCATAAGTCACCTCCTGTGAGTTTTCTGCTGCAGTCACCTGCCATCACAAGACACAAACCATGAAAAGAAGACACAGATGGGATTCCAGAAAAGAAGAGCAGGGTGGGATGGAGGCTAACCTGTGCATCCACTTTCCTACAGTCCTGGGGCTCAATACCCTCCAAGTCACCATCTGGAAGGAAAGGTGAGAAGGTGGGCCTGTTTCACAAGAGCCTTTAAATGATATAGTTTTGTATTTTATATTTCAGAAATGACCAGCAGAACCCAGGAGAAGGACAGCAACATCACACAGCAAGGTGGCACTTCCCCCGTTCTTGTGCTCTTCCCTGAAGGTCTCCTATGCCCCTCAACCCCCTTTCCTCAACAAAATTCACTCCGCCTTACATTTATGTTTCTCCTCGATGTCCATGGCTGTGCTGGAGCTGAGAGGAAAGAAGTAAAAATGTTAAAGTATGCCTGAGAAAAGATACATAAATAGAATTTTAGGAGCTGTGGGGGCCCTGGCTTCAATCCCTAGTACTCAGAAAAAATTCTTCAATGGAGATGAATGGGTGTATTTATTGGGAGAGTCCAAATTTACCTACCTCTTATATTTCACGTGGCTCCTTGTCTTACCATTAGAAGCCCCTACAGAGAGACAAAGGTCAGTCTTAGAACACACCACTCCCCATACACTCCTACCAGATTAATCCCCCCCCCCCGACTCTTGGGACATACTGCATTTGGCACAACGGCAGCAGAGGCAGATGAAGAGAAGGAGGAGGAACAGGAATAAGCAGACAGCAGCAACAGAGACCCCAACCACAATGGGAACAGATGAACCTGGAATTAGAAAACAGTGGTTATCTGTTATTAAATGTCTGTTACATTAATTCACTCATTCAATCAAACATTTATTGGGTGCCTACCTTCTACCAAACACAGAACTAGGCATTTAGGAAACTATAGGAAACCTATGAAACAAAATAATTAAAGCAATCAATTCATGTGTTGTTCATCACATAGGTGGTGTCAATTATGACTCTTTAAACACAGGATCTTACTATGTATCCCAGGATGACTTCAAACTTGAGAACATCCTGCCTTCAGCTTCCAAAAGCTGAAGGCAACAGCAAACACAACTAATGAAACTAATGAGACAAATCAAATACAATGCCAAAGAAAGTTCATTTTTGGAGATAGCCCATAAAGAATAAGAAACACCCAGCCCTCTGAGGCTGAAGGAGAACTCTTTCCGGACAGTCTACAAAGAGCAAACACTAATTTTGACCAGAAGCCTGAGTGAACCACATGCAGAACAGACAATCATGAGATGGCAAGGGAGCTGTTTTCCATCAAAAAATTGGAGGTCAAAAGTGGCATGCAAGAGTAAAAAAACTGAAAAATATTGCAAGCTATAATGACTAGACTAAATGAAATAACACCTGCCAAGAGATTGGCACGCAATGACTAATGCACTGTCTAGCTTTGTTTTGTTTTAATAAAAGGAACAGAGCCTCTTAACAAATGGTGGGAAATGCCAAGTCAACAGAGTGCAGACTTGCATGTTCACGTGCACTGCTGCACAAGTCACAGCACCCAGGAAATTGAACCAGGCCAGATTAGACCAACCACGGATGAATAGATAAAGCAAATGTAGTATATAGACAAGAGTGGACCTTTATGCAACAGGGGAGAAAAATGAAATCATGGCATTCATAAGAAAATGGAGGAAACTGGATATTGTTATATTTCACCAAGTAACCCAAACTCAGAAGATAGCACATGATTTTACTCATATATGAAATTTCCTTTAAAACTCGTGTGTGTGTGTGTGTGTGTGTGTGTGTGTGTGTGTGTGTGTGTGTGTGTGTGTTGAAACTAAGAAGGGGACCATGAGAAAACAAACTCAAGAGAGGTAGGAAATTGAAAGTGTGATGAGATTACATAATAGGAAAGCAGCAATGGGATATCCTGGGGGAGAAAAGGCAGCAGTAATAATAACATATATGGCTGGGAACAGAGATCTGAGTGCCGAGATTAAAAGTGTGTGCACCATCACACTGGGCCTGAAATTTTATTTTAAAAGTTAATTGAGACCGTCAGTGGTAGCACATGCCTTTAATCCCAGAACTCAGGAGGCAGAGGCAGGTGGATCTCTGTGAGTTCAAGGCCAGCCTGGTCTACAGAGTGAGTTCCAGGACAGCCATGGTTACACAGAGAAACCCTGTCTCAAAAAAACAAAACGAAAACCATTTGATTAAAAAGAAAGAAGGCAAAAGGCTGGTGAGATAGCTCAGTAGATAAGCATACTTGCTTATTCTTGTAGCATGAGGATCTGAGTTCAAATCTCCAGCATCCACACACGTACAAGCATACATGGAAGCATTGCTGTATACTTGTAACACTGGGGACTGGGGACAGCAGAGACTCAAGAGCTCAGTGGTCAGTCAGCTGAACCAAATCAGCAAGTTTCAGGTTAGGTGACAGATCCTATCTCAGGGAAATGTGGTGGAGAGTGGGAGAGGAAGACACCTGACACCTTGCTCTGGCCTCCACATGTGTGCATACACCCATACCCTTGTGTACATGCACCACACACAAACCACACACCACTCACATTTTTTAAAAGAAGAGAAAAGCAGAAGTGGGAAGAACAATGTGGAGGAAGGAAAACAGTTGTAAGCAGAGAAGGGACCCAGGAGAGGGCAGAGAGGGAGGGTAAATGTGAGAACCAAGAAGAACGGCACATGTGGAAAGATGCTGGAAGAAAATACTTCGTGTCCTAATCAAAACACTCATGAGAATAGGAAGAGGCAGGGTGCTGGGGAGGTTCGCAGGAATCCACAAGTTTGACCCCACCTTGGTCTGCTGGCAGTGGCCCAGAGGGTGCCTGGACTGGACTACTCTGGTGACCGGTCTAGCGAATAACCTAATTGTCATCATAGAGCCTTTGTCCAGTGACTGATGGAGGCAGATGCAGAGATCCATGGCCAGGCACCAGGCTGAACTCTGAGAATCCAATCAATGAGAGAGAGGAGGAATTCTACAGGCAGGGAACTTCGAGTTCATGATGGGAAGACGTGCAGAGATGACCGGCCACACTAGTGAAAGCCCATGAACTGTGGACTGGTGGCCATGGAGCCTCCATGGGACTGGACTAGGCCCTCTAGATATGTAAGATGGGTGTTTGGCTTGAACAGTTTGGGGGGCACCCAGGCAGGGGGATCAGGATCCATCCCTAGTGCATGGGCAGGAAATTTCTTAATTAAAAAAAATGAAAAAAAAACTCATTTTTAAAAAAAGAAAAAGCACTTGTGTGGGGAGTTGGCAGGATGTACCTGGGAGACAAGCTTCTGGGCATGTCTGTGAGGGGTAGCCTAGATTCAGTTGTCTCTGGCCCTGCCTGTGAGAGACTAGACCAATTAGACTCACTGAGGTGGGAACAACCACCCTAAAAGTGAGAAGCGCCATTCCCAGGGCTCGGGACACTGCATTAAAAAAGGAGAAAGGTGGCTGAGCTCAGGCAGCCTCTCCCTCTGCTCCTTAAATACTGATGCAATGTGACCACCTGCCTCAAGTTCCTGCCACCACGCCTTCCCACCATGATGGCTGCACCTCACATCCCTCAAACTACAATAACATAAACTGTGATTCCTTAAGTTGTTTTTGTCATGTGCGTCACTGCAGGAATAATAAGTCTATACTGGAATAGAGCAGTTGGATATACAGAGAATGGGGATTTATTCAGACTTAAAGATGAAATAACTGACGTAATTTGCCGGAACATAGAAGAAAATGGGGGTCCTCATATTGAGCAAAATAAATCAGATTCAAATAGTGTGTGTGTTGCCTCCTATTTGGAATCAGTGTGTACATATATGTGTGTCTATCTGCCTGTGTGTCTGTACCTGTATGTGTGTGTCTGTATGTTTGTGTTTGTATCTGTATATATAGGCATATGTATGTGTGCATATACATATATGTAATATACATACTCATGACATAACGTAGAAAGAGACTGGGTGGGAATAGAAGACTGGTAGGAGTGGTAGCAAAGACAAAAGAGTAACAGAGGTGATTACGGTCACAGTACAGGATGTACCTGAAGAACATGCCATTGTAAACTCATCACTTTGTGCAATGGATAGAAACTTACAAAACTGTTTGATGTGAATTTTCTGTGGGATGAATGGATATAAAATATCAGGTAGAAAGGAGAAAGACAAGGAGGCTGGGGGAAAGGTGATCTTGGAGTGGCAGAGATGACACAACAAAGAAGGGACAAGATGTGAAAGTGTTTTCAGGACACAAATGACAGTTTGATAATGAGCGTGTGAGAGCTGGTGCCAAAAGAGGATCCCTGAAGAATTCTAGTACAAAGGGACAGTTGATAACAGGACTTATGTGAGGAGAATGCAAGGATGCTTTCCAATCTGGGGCCTTGTTGAGCTGTGTGCTAAATGCTGCCAAGATAAATTTCAAATATCTAATTAGATATATAGTCCTGAAGATCATGAAGGATTTCTCGGCTGCAGTAGTAAAATGAAAATCCATCATCAAATGTTGCATAGAAGTTGATGTCTAAGTCTGAGCAGATCCCACCAACACTCCTCTATGCCACATGCTCACATAAAAGTTCATCATGTGCCATCCCTTTCTATACTCTACAGAGATTTCTCCCTCCTGCCTCCTCAAGTCCATCTTCCCATCTATAACCCATGCACACTTGATGTTTTCTATCCCAAGTTCTCTATGACAACCATGTTCCCAACTGGAACTTCCATGACCCAGTGCCCTTTGTTCCCCATACCTGAAACATGTCTCAACTCTTAAAACCCCAAGACATCCCAAAGGACCACAAGCTATAAGATATAAAGAAATAAGTCCCCTACATCAAGAAATCTGGCACTGCTATTTCTGAGTTCTCTTCTGTTAATGTTTCCTGCATTCTCCACTGGACTGATGGCTGTTCAGAGTGGAGAATTGATGACAAAGGCTGGTGGGACAGATAAGAGTAGTACTCATCCCTCATCAAGAAAACTTCATGACACAACAGATGAAGACCATTACACATTACATTACATTACATCACATCACATTACATATGCCATTACAAACACAACAAACCAAAATGCAGAGTTGTGCAGCTCAGTTGCAATGGTTGCATCTACAAAACCACTCCTACATTGTGATAGAGGGGGAGGAAAGATTGTAAGAGCCAAAGGATCAGGGAGGTTGTTGTGAGATTGTGTCTCCTACTAATGTCAGAAGGAACACGCATAAAGTTTCACCAACATGACTGCCTAAACATGAGCTGGACAGGGACAACAAGACAGACATGTGAAAGTGGATGGGAGAAAGCCCAGGAGGCCTTGACCCCACGTATATAACTACAGGGGACTAGGAATTCTGAGAGTGGGAGAAATGGTCTTCCCCAGAGAAGAGAACACCACTTGGTTATCCAATACCAAATGGTCAGTTCTGGAAACATACAATAACATTATACAGACTAAGGAGGTTTTATTATATATATATATATATATATATATATATATATATATATATGCATGTAACAACAATTAACGTAAAAATTAAGTCAAGGATTTGCAAGAGAACAATGGGGTACATGGGAGCATTTAGAGGGAGAAAAAGGAGGGAAGAAATGATATATTATATCATAACCTAAAAGGCAAAAGAAAAAAGAGATGATCTCTTAAGATCTAAAAAAAAATCACCTTCAATGGTGAAACTAGCAGATATATTCCAATTGTTCTGTCATGTTTTCATAGTGATGTATTTGTCACACACACACAACTCTGAAATGAACATTGCAGGATAAGAGTCAGCAATCAAGTGGTACACCATCTATCAGAAAGGTTCTCATTATGGATAGGTAAGGACTTCCACTCCCCAGATGGATGTTCTTGTATCTACCCCAAAATAATATAATTGACTCATAATGTTCAGAGTCCGTAGTGCAAATGGAGCAATCCAGTCAGAATAGCAGTGTGGTGTGCAACATACAGCACACAGGAGTCATGCAGTGGAATTGACATATCACACATGGCACCCTTGAGGACACTCTAAGCACAGAGATAAGGAAAAAGAACCAGACGTACTTACCCGGGACTGAAGACTCAAGGGGGTCACTAGGCAGTGACCACAAGTAGGAATTTTGTTTGTGAGAGCCAAAGCATCTGTAGGTCCTCATGTGCTCCAGGCTCACAGGGGAGATGAGGAATGTGTTGTGGTCCTGCTGTGAGCAGTTCTGGGGAAAGGAAGCATTTCCACCTCTGCAGAGGATGAAGATATTAAAGGAATCATGTGTATGACAGAGGAGAGTTGAGTTAATTTCTGAGAATCCTTGAGATCCTGAATCAACAGTAAGGGATGGCTTCACCTTGTAAACACCTGGAGGAAAAAGACCCTGATATTAGTTGCTTGTGGTGGCACATGCTTTTAATCCGAACACTCATGAGGCAGAGACAAATGGATCTTTGTGGATTTGAAAACAAATTCTCTATATTGAGGTTTCAAGTTCAGATAGAGTTACATGGTGAGACCCTGCCTCAAAAAAATTACAAAAAGAACCTTGTCTTAGTTAGGGCTTCTGTTGATGCAATGGAAAAACATGACAAAAACGCAAGTTGGGGAGGAAAGGGTTTATTTGATTTACAATTCAGCATTACTGTTCATCACTGATAGAAGTCAGGACAGGAACACAAGCAGGGCATGATGCTAGAGGCAGGAGCTGATGCAGAGGCCATGGACAGATGCTGTTAACTGACTTGCATGCCCTGGCTTGACCGGCTTGCTTTCTTATAGAACCCAACACCAGGGTAGTGTTGTGTTGGCACAGCCCATCATGAGCTGTGCCCTACCCCATTGATCACTACTTCAGAAAATGCCTTACAGCTCTATCTCATGGAGGCATTTCTTCAACTGAGTCTCCTTCCTCTCTGAGTAATCTAGCTTGTAACAAATGGACACAAGTTGACACTAAACTAGCCAGTACATCCCTGTTATTGAAAACATGATTAAAAATAAGCCTACATTTCACAGAGTCGGACCAGAGAGAAGAAAAGATGAAGACAAAAGGAAAATCATCGATTACTAATCAAAAGGGATCACAAAACATGTTTGTATTAGTCTCCATGAACTAGGACCACATAGACCATCTATATATGACATAAGGCTGTTTTCAGTTCCCATGAACTCCATCCTTTAGGAGATATAAGTACTGTTCTGAAAAAAAAAAACCTAGAACAAGGTGAGCATGGAGGGAGGGTCAAAAATCAAAATGGAGGGTCTGGGGATGAATCTTAGTTGGTCAAGTTCTTGCCTAACGTACACAGGGCCCTGTGTTCTATGCTCATCACCATGTGAATGGTGTCATTGTCCACATCTATAATGACAGTACTAGGAGAGTAGAAGCAAAGGGGTCATAAATACAAGATTTGTTTGGATACACAGCAAGGTCAAGGCCAGACTGAGATATTTGAGAACCTGTCTCTAAGAACTGCCAAGAAAAAATGAAAATTAGAAAGGAAAGGATGAAATGAGAGAAAAGGAAGAGAGGAGGAGGAGAGGAGAAGGGAGGAAAGGGGAAAGGAGAAGGGAAGACAGAAAAGGACAGGAGAGCAGATGGGATGAGAGGGGAGGAGAGGACAGGGAAGAGATAATATGGAAGCAGAGATACAGGGCAGGGCCTGTGATGGGGAACACATGGTTCAGTGACATAGGCATCAGAGACTGAGACTGAAAAGCCGTGTTTTGGGGAAGTTACTCACCTGTCACCACCAGCTCCAGTTTGTCACTAATTTGTGACCATAGACCTCTCTTGGAGTAGTCACAGTAGTAAATCCCAGCATTGCTGTGTATCATATTCTGCAGACTGAATTCAAACACCTCCTGGGCTCCCTGTGGGGTGCAATCAAACCACTTTCCATTGGGTACAAAATGGCTTAGACGCACTCTGGTCACTCCTGGAGGGGTTCTACAGAAGATGGTCACGGCACTGCCTGTGGAAATCACAGCTCCTGGAACTGCCCAGAGGGAAGGCCGGGGTGGTGGCCCTGGAGAGGCATAAGAAAAAAATCACTAGTCGATGGATGTCGGCAGGGCCAGGTTCCCAAGGAGCTGTAGAGTAGCTCCCACAACAATTACTAACCAAGAAAATGCCCCACAGTCATGCACACATGGCAGTATGGTGGGGGCAGTTTCTCAGTTGATGTCTCTTCTTCCCAGACGACTCTAGCTTGTGCCATGTTGAAAGGAAACTAACCAGCACACCTCCTGAGAGAAGTTTCCATCATTTTCACAAGTGAGCTTCTACCATAGTTTGGGCATGGTGTCTTTGGGGGGAGGCTGTCTGTCTGTCTGTGTGTCATGTCTGTGTGTGTGTGTGTGTGTGTGTGTGTGTGTGTGTGTGTGTGTGTGTGTGTGTGTGTGTTGAAACTAAGAAGGGGATCATGAGAAAAAGACAACACAAGATAGGTAGGAAATTGAAAGTGTAATGAAGTTATGTAATAGGAAAGCACCAGCACAAATGGGGACGATCCTGGGGGAGAAAATGCACCAGTAATAATAGCACATATGGTTGGGAACAGAGATGTGAGTCTTGCAATGAAAGATGTGTGTATGCCATCACATGTGGCCTGAAATTTTAATTTAAAAGTTAATTGAGACAGTCAGTGGTGGCACATGGCTTTAATGCCAGCACTTCAGAGGCAGAGGCAGGTGGATCTCTGTGAGTTCATGGCCAGCCTGGACTACAGAGTGAGTTGCAGGACAGCCATGATTACACAAAGAAATCCTGTCTTGAAAAAACAAAACCAATTCATTTGATTAAAAAGAAAGAAGACAAAAGGCTGGTGAGATAGCTCAGTAGATAAGCATACTTGCTTATTCTTGTAGCATGAGGATCTGAGTTCAAATCTCCAGCATCCACACACGTACAAGCATACATGGAAGCATTGCTGTATACTTGTAACACTGGGGACTGGGGACAGCAGAGACTCAAGAGCTCAGTGGTCAGTCAGCTGAACCAAATCAGCAAGTTTCAGGTTAGGTGACAGATCCTATCTCAGGGAAATGTGGTGGAGAGTGGGAGAGGAAGACACCTGACACCTTGCTCTGGCCTCCACATGTGTGCATACACCCACAGCCTTGTGTACATGCACCATGCACAAATCACACACCACAAACATTTTCAAAAAGAAGAGAAAAGCAGAAGTGGGAAGAACAATGTGGAGGAAGGAAAACAGTTGTAAGCAGAGAAGGGGCCCAGGAGAGGGCAGAGAGGGAGGGTAAATGTGAGAACCAAGAAGAACGGCACATGTGGAAAGATGCTGGAAGAAAATACTTTTTGTATCCTAATCAAAACAATCATGGGAATAGGAAGAGGTAGGTTGCCAGGGACGTTCGCAGGAATCTACAAGAATGACGCCACTTTGGACTGCTGGCAGTGGTCTAGAGGATGTCTTGACTGGTCTACTCCGGTGACCAGTCTACTGAATAACCTAACTGCCATCATAGATCCTTTGTCCAGTGACTGATGGAGGCAGATGCAGAGATCCATGGCCAGGCACCAGGCTGAGCTCTGGGAATCCAATCATGAGAGAGAGGAGAGAAACTGCAGGCAAGGGACATCGAGATCATGATGGAAAGATGTGCAGAGATAACCGGACACACTAGTGGAAGCCCATGAACTGTAGACTAGAGTCCATGGAGCCTCCATGGGACTGGACGGGGCCCTCTGCATATGGAAGACGGTTGTTTGGCACAAAATGTTTGGGGGCACCCAGGGAGGGGGAATCAGGATCTATCCCTGGAGCATGGGAAGGAAATTTTTTAATAAAGAAAAATGAAAAGGTGCCAGGGGTTATGGTCAGAGAGGCAACTGCCCCTGGGTCCCACCCCTAGACACCAGCCATCCCCAGAGGACCTGCCCAACTTGGCCCCAGTTTCGGGCCAATTGGCCGGCCCTGTGGGAAGGCTCCACTTTTCCAAGACTGCAGGCAGATCCTGCAGTCTCCACACACTGCCCCCACACCCATTTACCCCCAGCAACTTCCTGAGAAACAGAGACCAGCCCCCAGCTTCCATCCTGCCCTGGAACTCCCACCTGGACCAGAGGTGAGTGCCTGGACTCACACCCAGGGAGGCCCACACCAGGGTCACACCCCTGGGCACCAGCCACTCCATGGAAGACCTGCCGAACTGTGCCCCAGGTTCTGGCCATAGGGTAGAATGCCCCATCCCCACCAGGAAGGATCCCCCCCTCCAAGACCCTCTGGTGAAGCCTACAGCCTCCATGCCCTGCACCCACACACATCTGCCCGAGACCCCAGCCACTTCCTAAGACTTAGGAACCAGCCCCAAGCTTCCATCCTGCCCCGGAACTCCCATCTGGACCAGAGGTGGGAGCCTGGGGTTGCAATCAGAGAGGCAACTACCAATGGTCGCACCCCTGGACACCAGCCATCCTGGGAGGACCTGCCCAACTTGGCCCCAGATTCCAGCCAATCAGCGGGCCCTGTGGGAAGACTCCCCTTTTCTAAAACTGCAGGCAGACACTGCAGTCTCTAAACCATGCCCCCACACCCATTTTCCCAAGACGCCAGCCACTTCCTGAGACTCAGAGACCAGCTCCCAGCTCCGATCTGCCCCAGAACTCCTATCTGGACCAGAGATCCCCCAGCTACCAACTGCCCTGGAACTCCCATCTGGACCAGAGCTTCCTACATGTCCCGGAACTTCCATCAGGACGAGATAAAGAGACCCCAGGGACTTCCTGAGACTCAGAGTCCAGCCCCCAGCTCCTATCAGGCCAGCACTCTCCTCTGGTCCAGAGCTCCCATCCTGCCCAGAGCTTCCATCTGGACCAGAGACAGGCTCCCTAAATCTGTCAGCTCTGTCTGGACCAAGTACACTGATAATACCAAGAATGAACCCACAAGGAGATGGGCAGACGTAAAGGCAGAAGTACATACAACAAAATAAAGAGCAATACAGCATCACCAGAAATTAACCCTGCTCCAACAGATAGACCGGAACATCACAAAATTTAAGAAGAAGAAGAAAACAACCTTATAAGTAACATCATGAAGAGGTTAGAGCCTTATATAGAAGAAATCAAAAATAAAGTGGAGGAACAGACAAACAAAAGAGATGATGAAGGACATTACATAGACATTGCAGGAAAGATCCACCAGATGAGGTCTCAATTCTGAACATTTATGCCCCAAACACAAAGGCACCAACATATTTAAGAGAAACATTACTAAAGTTTAAATCACATATAAAACCCCACACATTAATAGTGGGAGACTTCAACACCCCACTTTCACCTCTGGACAGATCAGCCAAATTGAAACTTAACAGAGACATAATGGTCTTAACTGATGTTATGGCTCAAATGGAAAAAAAGAAATTGAAGAAGATGTCAGAAAATGGAAAGACCTCCCATGCTCATGGATAGGTAGGATTAACATAGTAAAAATGGTGATCTTACCAAAAGCAATCTACAGATTCAACGCAATCCCTATCAAATTACCAACACAATTCTTCATAGATCTGGAAAGAATAATACTCAACTTCATATGGAAAAAAAACAGGATAGCCAAAAGAATCCTGTACAATAAAACAACCTCTGGAGGCATCACAATCCCTGACATCAAGCTCTACTACAAAGCTACGGTAATAAAAACAGATTGGTACTGGCATAAAAACCGACATGTGGACCAATGGAATAGAACTGAAGACCCTGACATTAACCCACACAACTGTGAACATATAATTTTTGACAAAAAAACCAATAATGTACAATGGAAAAAAGAAAGCATCTTCAACAAATGGTGCTGGCATAACTGGATGTCAATGTGTAGAAGGCTGCAAATAGATCCATATCTGTCACTGTGAACAAAACTTAAGTCCAAGGGGATCAAAGACCTCAGCATAAATCCAGTTACTCTGAACCTGATAGAAGAGAAAGTAGGAAGTAGTCTTGAACGCATTGGCACTGGACATCACTTTCTAACTATAACACCAGTAGCACAGACACTGAGAGAAACAATCAATCAATGGGACCTTTTGAAACTGAGCAGCTTTTGTAGAGCAAAGGACATGGTCAATAAGACAAAGCGACAGCCTACATAATGGGAAAAGGTCTTCACCAACCCCACATCTCACAGAGGGCTGATATCCAGAATATATAAAGAACTCAAGAAATTAGACATCAAAATGCCCAACAGTCCAATTAAGAAATGGGCTATAGAACTAAACAGAGAATTCTCCATAGAGGAAGTTCAAATGGCTGAAAGACATTTAAGGAATTGCTCAACATCCCTAATTATCTGGGACATGCAAATCAAAATGAATCTGAGATACCACCTTACACCTGTCAGAGTGGCTAAGATCAAAACCACAGAAGACAGCTTATGCTGGAGAGGATGTGGAGCAAAGGGAACTCTCCTCCACTGCTGGTGGGAATGCAAGCTTGTACAGCCACTTTGGAAATCAATATGGCGCTTCTTTAGAAAATTGGAATTACATCTCCCCCAACACCCAGCTGTAGCACTCTTGGGCATATACCCAAGGAATGCTCAATCATACCACAAGGGCATTTGTTCAGCTATGTTCATGTCAGCATTGTTTGTAATAGCCAGAATATGGAAACAACCTAGATGCCTTTCAACTGAAGAATGGATAAAGAAAATATGGTACATATAAACAATGGAGTACTACCCAGCAGAGAAAAACAATGACATCATGAGGTTTGCAGGCAAATGGATGGATCTAGAAAAAAATCATCCTGAGTGAGGTAACCCAGTCTCAGAAAGTCAAACATGGTATGTACTCACTCATAGGAGGATACTAGATGTAAAACAAAGATGACTAGACTGCTACACAACTCCCGGGAGGCTACCTAGAAAACGGGACCCTAGGAAAGACAGAGGGATCACCCAATGACAGAGAAATGGATGAGATCTACATGAACAACCTGGAATACAGTGGAAGTAATGAAGGGCAAGGTTTGAGGGAAAGAAAGCTTAGGGGAGCAGGAGATCCCTGCTAGATCAAGAACAGAAAGGGAGAACAAGGAATAACAGACCATGATAAATGAAGACCACATGAGAACAGGAATAGGCAGAGTGCTGGAGAGGTCCCCTTAAATCCACAATGATACATCCTCTGTAGACTGCTGGCAATGGTCAAAAGCAAGCCTGATCTCACCTAGTCTGGTGATCAGATGGCCAAACACCCTAAAAGTTGTGCTGGAACTCCCATCCAATAACTGATGGAAGTGGATGCAGAGATCCTCAGCCAGGCCCCAGGTGGAGCTCCAGGTATCCAATCATCTAGAAAGAGGTGGGACTGTAAGAGCGTGAATTGTTGAGACCAAGATTGGAAAAAGCACAGGGACAAATAGCCAAACAAATGGAAGCACATGAATTATGAACCAAAGGCTGCGGAGCCCCCAGCTGGATCAGGCCCTCTGGATAAGTGAGACAACTGAATATCTTGAACTGTTTGGGAGGCATCCAGGCTGTGGGACTGGGCCCTGTCCTTAGTGCATGAGCTGGCTGTTTGGAATCTTGGGCTTACACAGGGACACTTTGCTCAGCCTGGAAGGAGGGGACTGGACCTGCCTGTACTGAATCCACCAGGTTTAAATGAATCCCCAGGGGAGTCTTGGCCCTGGAGGAGATGGGAATGGAGGGGAGGGGATGGAAGGAAGGAGGGGGTGGGGATGGAAGGGGGGAGGACAGGGGAACCCATTGCTGATGTGTAAAATTAAAACACAAATATAATAATAATAAAAAAAAGAATTCATGTGAAACCATAGGGGGAAAAGTTCATCATGTGCCATCCCTTTCTATATTCTACATGGGATTTCTTCCTCCTGCCTCCTCAAGTCCATCTTCCTATCTATAACCCATGCACACTCAATATTTTCTATCCCAAGTTCTCTATCTCAGCTATGTTCCCAACTGGAACTTCCATGACCCTATGCCCTTTGTTCCCCACACCTGAAACATGTCCCAACTCTTAAAACCTCAAGACATCCCAAAGTACCAGAAGCTATAAGATATAAAGAAATAAGTCCCCTCCATCAAGAAATCTGGCACTGCTATTTCTGAGTTCTCTTCTGTTAATGTTTCCTGCATTCTCCACTGGACTGATGGCTGTTCAGAGGGGGCACTGTGATGACAAAGGCTGGTGGGACAGATAAGAGTGGTACTCATCCCTCATCAAGAAAACTTCATGACACAACAGATGAAGAGCATTACACATTACATTACATAACATCACATCACATTACATATGCCATTATAAACACAACAAACCAAAATGCAGAGTTGTGCAGCTCAGTTGCAATGAATGCATCTACAAAACCACTCCTACATTGTGATAGAGGGGGAGGAAAGATTGTAAGAGCCAAAGGATCAGGGATTTTGTTGTGAGATTGTGTCTCCTACTAATGTCAGAAGAAACACGCATAAAGTTTCACCAACATGGCTGCTTAAACATGAGCTGGACCAGGACAACAAGACAGACATGCAAAAGTGGATGGGAGAAAGCCCAGGAGGCCTCAACCACACGTATATAACTACAGGGAACTAGGAATTCTGAGAGTGGGAGAAATGGTCTTCCCCAGGGATGAGAACACCAGTCGGTTATCCAATATCAAATGGTCACCTCTGGAAACATATAATAACATTATACAGACTAAGGGGGATATATTAGAAATATATACATGAAACAACAATTAATGTAAGAACAAGCCGTGGATTTGAAAGAGAACAAGGGGTGGCAGATGCATGAGAGGGTTTAGAGGGAGAAAAAGGATGGGAAAGTGATGTATTGTATCATAATCTACAAAGAAAAAAAACATGATGCTAACTTGAAATCTAAAAAAAAAAAAAAAAACACCTTCAATGAAGAAACTAGCAGATATATTCCAATTGTTCGGTCATGTTCTGATAGTGATATAATTATCACGCACACAGAACTCTGAAAGCAACAATAGAGGATAAGAGTCAGCAATCAAGTGGTACACCATCTATCAGAAAGGTTCTCATTATGGATAGGTAAGGACTTCCATTTCCCAGATGAATATTCTTGTATCTACCCAAAAATATTATAATTGACTTATAAGGTCAGAGTCCATAGTGCAAATGAAGCAATCCAGTCAGAATAGCAGGGCATTCCGCAACATACAGCACACAGGAGTCATGCAGTGGAATTGACATATCCCACATGGCACCCTTGAGGACTCTCTAGCACAGAGATAAGGAACAAGAACCAGATGTACTTACCCGGGACTGAAGACTCAAGGGGTTCACTAGGCAGTGACCACAAGTAGGAATTTTGTTTGTTAGAGCCAAAGCATCTGTAGGTCCTCATGTGCTCCAGGCTCACAGGGGAGATGGGGAATGTGTTGTGGTCCTGCTGTGAGCAGTTCTGGGGAAAGGAAGCATTTCCATCTCTGCAGAAGATGAAGATATTAAAGGAATCATGTGTGTGACAGAGGAGAGTTGCACCAATTTCTGAGAATCCCTGAGGTCCTGAGTCAACAGTAAGAGATGGCTTCATCTTATAAACACCTGGAAGAAAAAGACTGTGATATTAGTTGCTTGTGGTGGCACCTGCCTGTAATACTAACACTACAGAGGAAGTGGCAGATGAATTGTTGAGTGTTTAAAAAAAACCTGTTATATATCGAGGTTTCAAGACCAGACCGAGTTACATGGTATGACCCTGTCTCAAAAAATTTACTAAAAACCCTTGTCTTAGTTAGGACTTCGGTTGCTGTATGAAAGACCATTACCAAAAAGCAAACTGGGGAGCAAAGGTTTTATTTGGCCTCCCCTCAACATTACTGTCCATCACAAGAGGAAGTCAGGACGGGAACTCAAACAGGGCAGGATCCTGGAGGTAGGAGCTGATGCAGAGGCCATGGAGGGGTGCTGCTTACTGACTTGCTTCCCATGGCTTGCTTACACTGCTTTCTTATAGAACCCAGGACCACCAGCCCAGGAATGGCATCACCCACCAAGTACTAGGCCCTCCCCCATGATAGCTAACTGAGAAAATGCCTTACAAATGGATCTTGTGGAGGCATTTCCTCAACTGAGTCTCCTTCATCTCTGATGATTCTAACTTGTGTCAAGTTGACACAAAACCAGACAGTACAGCCCTGTTGTTTAAAACGAGATGAAAGATAAGCCTACAATTCACAGAGTCTGACCAGAGAGAAGAAAGGATGAAGACAAAAGGAAACTCATCCACTGCCAATCTATCAGATCGCAAAACATGTTTGTATTATTTTCCATGAACAAAGACCATAGAGACTATCTATGTATGACAGAAGGCTGCTGGCAGTTCCATGAGCTCCAGCCCTTAGGGGCTATAATCACCATTCTGGAGGGAGCCTAGAACAAGGTCAGCACAGAGGGAGGGTCATAAACCAAAACAGAGGGTCTGGGGATGAATCATAGATGGTGGAATTCCTCCCTAATATACACAGTGCCCTGTGCTCTATGCCCATCACCATATGAATGTGTCATTGTCCAGTCAACAATGCTAGTACTAGGAGAGTACAAGCAGAGGGAACACACATTCAAGATTATGTTTGGATACACAGCAAGTTCAAGGCTACACTGAAATGTTTGAGAACCTGTCTCAAAAAATGTCAAGGAAAAGTGAAATTAAAGGGGAAAGGATCAGATGAGAAAACAAAGATCGGAGAAAAAGGAGAGCAGAGAACAGGAGAGGAGAGGGAAGGAGAGGAGAGGAGAGATCCATATATAGGAGCAGAGATACAGGGCAGGGACTGTAATAGGGAATATGTGGTTCAGATACATAGGCATCAGACTGAGTCTGAAGAACAGTGTTCTTGGGAAGTTACTCACCTGTCACCACCAGCTCCAATTTGTCACCAATTTGTGACCATTCACCTCCCTTGGAGTACTGACAGTGGTAAATCCCAGCATTGCTGTGTGTCATATTCTGCAGACTGAATTCACACACCTCCTGGGCTCCCTGTGGGGTGCAATCAAACCACTTTCCATTGGGTACAGAATGGCTTAGACGCACACTGGTCATCCCTGGAGGGGTTCTACAGAAGATGGTCAGGGCACTTCCTGTGGAAATCACAGCTCCTGGAACTGCCCAGAGGGAAGGCCGGGGTGGTGGCCCTGGAGAGACACAGGAAAAGAGAGCTAGTCACCTGATGTCAGGGGGGCCAGGTTCCCAAGGTGCTATAGAGTATTTCCCACAACAACTACTAACCAAGAAAATGCCCCCACAGACATGCCCACAGGCCATTATGGTGGGGGCAGTTTCTCAGTTGATGATCCTTCTTCCCAGATGACTCTAGCTTGTGCTATGTTGAAAGAAAATCAAGCAGCACACCTCCAGAGAGAAGTCTCACTGTTGTCAGAATTGAAATGAGCCACAGTTCTAAAGGCCTAATCATCATTACTGTTCCCAATCAGTGTGAGAGCAACTTTCAGAGGAGGAGTGAAGGAAGAGGGGGTAAATGGGAGGTTGGGGTGGGAACGGGTGAAGAAAATGAGGGGAAATTGTAAATGGTATGTCAATAAATGAAAAAATGTTAATTAAATAGAAATTTTAAATGCAATATCACTTTTAAAAAAAGGAATAACTCTCATAGTGTAGTACTATCAGTGGCTTCTCTCATCTCCCAAAAGGTCAGAAATGAATCCTGCAGGTTGCTCTTCTTATCACCCAGCCTTCCCACTTCCCTGCAATGAAATCTCATTAAATCACTGACCTACAGCCAGGCAGTGCTGGAGCATGCCTTAAATCCCAGCACTCGGGAGGCAGAGATGGCTTATCTCTGTGAGTTTGTGGCCAGCCTGGTCTACAGAGCGAGGTCCAGGACAGGCTTCAAAGCTACAGAGAGACCCTGTCACAAAAAAAGTCACTGACCTATGTCTTACTTTCTCTCCTGCTTCCATGTAAAACTCAAAATCTACACCCACCTCTAATATCACACAAAACCTGGGAGCCTCTAGAAACAAATGAATCCCACCCGGGCTGCACCCACATTAGACAGCATTTACTTGGACTCTGTCTCATGGATGATGTGTCGCCCCAAGGGCAGAACTCAGTAAGAAAGCCAGACACAGCCCAGGTGAGAAGAGATGGGAAGCAAAGGAAAACTAACTTGAAAGCAAATGTCTGTATCCTCAGGAGGAAACATGTGTGTGACTGTCACCCCCTCTGTGCCATTTGTTTCCAAATCCTTTGAGCCAGATCTCATGTGGGCATTGCTGGAGCACAATAAAGAATCCCCATGCCCTAGGGGTTGGGGATTTAGCTCACTGGTAGAGCCCTTGCCTAGCAAGCCCAAGGCCCTGGGTTCAATCCTCAGCTCCACATTAAAAAACAAACAAACAAACAAACAAACAAACAAAAGAATCCCCACCCCAAACATGGCTGAAATAGTAAGGACGAATCATTAAGTAAGTTTGCCAGTGGCTGCCAATGAAAATCCCATCTCAGGATCTGCTCAAGAGGCTTCAAGCTCCTTCCATGTTATTCCCAGCCAAACTCAGTTTCCCATGGCTAAAACAGAGAACACACTCACCATACTGTGCCCGAATGTTCTGTGCCATTAAAAACCCTGAAAATAAAACAAAAGATTTGATAAGAGAAGTCTGTCCTGTTATACACTGATCCCAACCCCAGAGCTCACATCAAAAGAACAAAAAAAGATACACAGGCTGAGGCCATGGAAGACTCCTCTGATGCTACCAGGCCAGGTCTTCATAGAGGAAAAAAATCTATGAGGATCTTAGGTTAAAAATCTGGGATTCTGTATTCATTACCATTCTGGCTAAAAATGATAACACCTGTCTCACTTACCAAGTGCAAGAAGAGCAGTTCCAAGGCCCATGGCAGAGCCTCATGCCAGATCTCCACATAAACAGCAAACAGAACTGGTGATACAATCTGCAGAGCCGGACACACCCATGAGACAGACCAGACTGCAACCCGGAAACCCTGTCAAGGATGAAGACATCCAGTACAAAACAGAAAGAGGATATACTCTTGCTCAAGACTTGTCACTCACAACTCAATTCTATGCCAGTGCTCTGTGCAAGGTTTTAAATTCTCAAAGATGTTGTGGGTAGGGATGATGTTGTTCCCTGCTGAACAAAAATCCTATATAAGAGACTTGTGTCCAGTTTTTCAGAGAAAACTCTGTGATGCACCCAGAAAACACTGGTGTAGCCATCCTAATATCCAGCAAAATAGACTTCAAGCTAAAATCAATCAAAGGAAATGATGGAGGACATTACATACTCATTGCAGGAAAGATCCACCAAGATGAAGTCTCAATTCTGAACATTTATGCCCCAAACACAAGGGCACCCACATATGTAAAAGAAACATTACTGAAGCTTAAATCACATATAAAACCCCACACATAAATACTGGGAAACTTCAACTCGCCACTTTCAACTCTGGACAGATCGGCCAAATTGAAAATTAACAGACACATAATGGTCTTAGCTGATGTTATGGCTCAAATGGACTTAATTGATATCTACAGAACATTCCACCCAAACAAAAAAGAATATACCTTCTTCTCAGCACCCCATGGAACCTTCTCTAAAATCGACCACATACTTGGCCACAAAGCAAATATCAACAGATACAAAACAGTTGGAATAACCTCCTGTGTTCTGTCAGACCACCATGGTTTAAATTTAGATTTCAACAACAGAAAAAACTACAGAAATCCTACAATCTCATGGAAACTGAATATTGCTCAACTGAATCACCAATGGGTTAAGGAAGAAATAAAGAAATCAATCAAAGACTTCCTAGAGATCAATGAAAATGAATACATCACATACCCAAACTTATGGGACACTATGAGAGCAGTGCTAAGAGGGAAATTCATAGCACTAAATGCTCACATAAAGAAGTTGGAGAAATCACACACTAGTGACTTGACAGCACACCTGAAAGCCCTTGAACAGTAACAAGCAAAGTCTCCCAGGAGGAACAGACACCAGGAAATTATCAAATTGAGAGCTGAAATCAATAAAATAGAAATAAAGAGAACAATGCAAAGGATTAGTAAAACAAAGAGTTGGTTCTTTGAGAAGATCAACAAGATAGACAAGCCCTTACCCAAACTAACCAAAAGACAGAGAGAGAGAGCATCCAAATTAACAAAATCAGAAATGAAAAGGGGGACATAACAACAGACAATGAGGAAATCCAGAGAATTATCAGGTCATACTTCAAAAACCTCTACTCCACAAAACTGGAAAAAACTAAAAGAAATGGATAATTTTCTGGATAGGTACCACATTCTTAAGTTAAATTGAGACAAGTTAAACCACTTAAATAGTCCAATAACCCCCAAGGAAATAGAATCAGTCATTAAAACTCTCCCAACCAAAAAATCCCCAGGACCAGATGGTTTCACTGCAGAATTCTATGAGATCTTCAAAGAAAACTTAATACCAATCCTTTTTAAATTGTTCCACATAATAGAAGCAGAAGGAATATTACCAAAGTCCTGCTATGAGGCTACAATTACCCTGATTCCTAAACCAAACAAAGAATCAACAAAGAAAGAGAACTACAGACCGATCTCCCTCATGAACATTGATGCATAAATACTAAATAAAATACTGGCAAACAGACTCCAAGAACACATCAAAACAATTATCCACCATGATCAAATAGGCTTCATCCCAGGGATACAAGGGTGGTTCAACATATGAAAGTCTGTCAATGTAATACACCATATAAACAAACTCAAAGAAAAACCACATGATCATCTCACTAGATGCAGAAAAGGCATTTGAGCAATACCACTAAAATCAGGAACAAGGCAAGGCAGTCCTCTTTCCCCCTACTTATTCAATATAGTACTTGAAGTTCTAGCCAGAGCTATAAGACAACACAAAGAGATTAAGGGGATACAAATTGGAAAGAAAGAAGTCAAGCTTTCCCTATTTGCAGATGACATGATAGTATACATGAGTGACCCCAAAAATTCAACCAAGGAACTGATACAGCTAATAAAAACCTTCAGCAAAATAGCAGGATACAAGATCAACTCAAAAAAAATCAGTAGGCCTCCTATATATAATAGACAAACAGGCTGAGGAGGAAATCAGAGATACATCACCCCTTACAATAGCCACAAATGATATAAAATACCTTGGGGTTACACTAACTAAGCATGTGAAGGACCCATATGACAAGAACTTTAAGTCCCTGACAAAAGAAAGTGAAGATGTCAGTAAATGGAAAGATCTCCCATACTTATGGATAGGCAGGATTAACATAGTAAAAATGGCGATCTAACCAAAAGCAATCTACAGATTCAATGAAATCCCCATCAAATTACCAACACAATTCTTCACACATCTGGAAAGAATAATACTCAACTTCATATGGAAAAACCAAAAGCCCAAGATAGCCAAAAGAAAACTGTACAATAAAACAACCACTAGAGGCATCACAATCCCCAACCTCAAGCTCTACTATAGAGCTACCATAATAAAAACAGCTTGGTACTGACATAAAAACAGACATATGGACCAATGGAATCGAATTGAAGACCCCGACATTAACTCGCACACATATGAACATATAATTTTTGACAAAGAAGCTAAAAATCTACAATGGAAAAAAGAAAGCATCTTCAATGAATGGTGCTGGCATAACTGGATGTCAGTGTGTAGAAGGCTGCAAATAGATCCATATCTGTCACTGTGAACAAAACTTAAGTCCAAGGGGATCAAAGACCTCAACATAAATCCAGTTACGCTGAACCTGATAGAAGAGAAAGTAGGAAGTAGTCTTGAATGTATTGGCACTGGAGTTCACTTTCTAACAATACCAACAGTAGCACAGACACTGAGAGAAACAATCAATCAATGGGACCTGTTGAAACTGAGAAGCTTTTGTAGAGCAAAGGACATGGTCAACAAGACAAAGTGACAGCCTACAGAATGGGAAAAGGTCTTCACCAACCCCACATCTCACAGAAGTCTAATGTCCATGATATATGAAGAACTGAAGAAATTAGACAACAAAATGCCCAACAGTCCAATTAAGAAATGGGCTACAGAACTAAACAGAGAATTCTCCACAGATGAAGTTCAAATGGCTGAAAGACATTTAAGGAATTGCACAACATCCCTAATTATCTGGGAAATGCAAATCAAAACGACTCTGAGATACCACCTTACCCCTGTCAGATTGGCTAAGATCAATACCACAAAAGACAGCTTATGCTGGAGAGGATGTGGAGCAAGGGGAACTCTCCTCCACTGCTGGTGGGAATACAACTTAAACAGCCACTTTGGAAATCAGTATGGCGCTTCCTTAGAAAATTTTGATTACATCTCCCCTAAGGCCCAGCTATAGCACTCTTGGGCATATGCCCAAGGAACCAAGGAATGCTCAATCATACCACAAGGGCATTTGCGCAGCTATGTTCGTATCAGCATTGTTTGTAATAGCCAGAACCTGGAAAAAACCTAGATGCCCTTCAACTGAAGAATGGATAAAGAAAATATGGTACATATAAACAATGGAGTACTACCCAGGAGAGAAAAACAATGACATCGTGAGGTTTGCAGGCAAATGGATGGATCTAGAAAAAATCATCCTGAGTGAGGTTACCCAGACTCAGAAGGACAAACATGGTATGTACTCACTCATACAAGGATACTAGATATAAAACAAAGATGACTAGACTGCTACACAACTCCAGGGAGTCTGCCTAGAAAATGGGACCCTAGGAAAGACACAGGGATCACCCAATGACAGAGAAATGGATGAGATCTACATGAACAACCTGGAAGACAGTGGGAATAATGAAGGGAAAGTTTTGAGGGAAAGAAAGCTTAGAGGAGCAGGAGATCCCTGCTGGATCAAGAACAGAAGGGGAAAACAAGGAATAACAGACCATGATAAATGAAGACCACATGAGAACAGGAATAGGCAGAGTGCTGAAGAGGTCCCTAGAAATCCACAATGATACATCCTCTGTAGACTGCTGGCAATGGTCGAGAGAAAGCCTGATCTCACCTAGTCTGGTGATCAGATGGCAAAACACCCTACCAGTTGTGCTGGAACTCTCATCCAATAACTGATGGAAGTGGATGCAGAGATCCTCAGCCAGGCCCCAGGTGGAGCTCCAGGTATCTAACTGTTGAGGAAGAGGAGGGACTGTAAGAGTGTGAATTGTTGAGACCAAAATTGAAAAAAAGCACAGGGACAAATAGCCAAACTAATGGAAGCACATGAATTATGAACCAAAGGCTGTGGAGCCCCCAGCTGGATCAGGCCCTCTGGATAAGTGAGACAATTGAATAGCTTGAACTGTTTGGGAGGCATCCAGTCTGTGGGACCTGGACCTGTCCTTAGTGCATGAGCTGGCTGTTTGGAACCTTGGGCTTACACAGGGACACTTTGCTCAGCCTGGAAGTAGGGGACTGGACCTGCCTGTACTGAATCCACCAGGTTGAACTGAATCCCCAGGAGAGTCTTGGCCCTGGGGGAGATGGGAATGGAGGGGAAGGGATGGGGGGAAGGGGGGGTTGGGGACAGGAAGGGGGAGGATAGGGGAATGCATGGCTGATGTGTAAAATTAAAACACATATATAATAATAATAAAATGAAAAAAAGAAAAAAGACATTATCATCTCCTTAGATACTAAAAAACTCTTTTCTTTCTTAAAAATCTGATACCTCTTCATGATATAATTTTAGAGAGATTAGGCATACAAGGGATATACCTCTATCTACTGTTGATGGAATTAAAATTGGCTCAGCAACTATGGAAAACAGAGTGGTAGTTCCTTAGAAAACTACAGTAAGTTCTACCATATGACCCAACCACACTGATCATGGCAAATACCCAAAAGATTCTATTTCCTACTACAGAGACACACAGTCTCCCATGTTTATAGCGGCTTAATTCACAAAACCTAGGGCTTGGAAACATCCTAGACCTCCATCCACTGATGTGTGTATGGTGAAAATCTGCTCCTGTGGTGGTTTGAATAATCCTATGATCATAAGGTCTTAATGCTTGATCATCAGGAAATGACACTATTAGGAAGGTTTGGAGCTATAGCCTTGTTGGAGGATGTGAGTCACAGGACAAGGGCCAAGACCAAAGTCTCCCTCTCTGCCTGCAGATCAGGATGTAGCTCTCATTTAGTGCTCCAGCACAAAGCCTGTCTGCAGCATTGATTCTCGCCATGATAATTGCCAAAATCTGTGAAATTGTAAGTAAGCCCACAATTAAACATTTTCTTTGATAAGAGTTGCCTTAGTCAGGCTGGAGAGATGGCTCAGTGGTTAAGAGTACTGGCTGCTCTTCCAAAGGTCCTCAGTTCAATTCCCAGCAACCGCATGGTGGCTCGCAACCATCCATAATGAGGTCTGGTGCCCTCTTCTGTTCTGCAGGCATACTATTGGTGAAATTATTAAGGCTACTCTATGTAGTTAAAAGGGAGGTTTATTTTGTGGGGTACTTACAAATGAAGGGGTAGGTTGCAGGGTCTGGCATGGGTATAGCGCAGTCCGGCCGTGTTCTCTGGAGAACTCTGCTTGGTCTACCTCCAGCGTCCAGAGTCCAGGAACCAAGTGAGAGACCTCTTCCCGATCCTTGATCTTCCGCTTTCTCCTCCACCCTGCCTTGTGGGCGTGACCATTACCGAAGAAGCCTCAATGGGGGTTGGAACTTCCAGGCCAATCCTGGGATGGCTATCTACTACAGCATACATGCAGGCAAACACTGTGTACATAATAAATAAATAAATCATTTTTAAAAATTGCCTTAGTCAAGTGTCTCTTCATAGAAATAGAACAGTGACTATAACAAGAAGTTGGTGCTGAGAGAGGTATTGCTGTGACATGATGGGCCAGACCACTTGTAGGCAGGATGTGGAATTTGGAACTTTAGATTAGGAAAGCAATTGAATGTTTAAAGTAGGCTAAATGGTCCACAGTTCTAAGAGCATAGAAAACCATGGTAGGGTGGTTTGAAGTTATGGGAACACAGATCAAGAAGTGTCAGAGAGGAAGAACATTATTAAGTGGTGACCTAGAGACCATTCTTGTGATATGTTGTCAAAAGAATGTGGTTTTTAGCCCTTGTCTAAAATAATCTGCCTGAGGATAAATTAAGGAGTTTTGGAGTTTGTCCTGTTGGTTTTAATTATGGCCTTGGTCTAGTATTTCCTCACTCTGGTACCTTTGCTCTTTGGGAATTTTAATGTGTATTCTGTGCCATTATATGTTGTAAGTACATGATCTGATTTTTATTTAGACTTTACAAGTTAAGAGATTGCCATGAGTTTCAGAAGACACTTTGAACTTTGGACTTTTAACAATGTTGAGAAGGTTAAAGACTGTGAGGACCTTTAAAGTTGGATTGAATGCATTTTTGAATTATGATATGACTACAAGCCTATGGAGACAATGCAGAAGTCCACCTCCAGTGGGGTTCAGGTTCTCAAAGAGGATGTGTGGTGTTCATAGAGGGAAGGAGAAGACTGACAGGATCTGATGGGGTAATCAGGATGGCTGCCCATTTATTGAAAAAAAGGCTACACTTTTATACTCTATAATTGTACAATAGTTTAGCCACAGGCAATATTGAAAGCAGACTCAGTGTATTACAACATCTTTCCTGAGACAAAAGCAGTAAGGAGTAAGTAGAAGGAGTTTGGTAATATTCCTTCTGCTTCTATTGTGTGGAACAATTTAAAGAGTATTGGTATTAAGTCTTCTTTGAAAATCTGGAAGAATTCTGCAGTGAAACCATCTGGTCCTGGGGATTTTTTGGTTCGGAGACTTTTGATGACTGATTCTATTTCCTTGGGGGTTATTGGACTATTTAAATGGTTTATCTGGTCTTGATTTAACTTAAGTATGTGGTACCTATCCAGAAAATTATCCATTTCTTTTAGATTTTCAAGTTTTGTGGAGTAGAGGTTTTTGAAGTATGACCTGATAATTCTCTGGATTTCCTCATTGTCTGTTGTTATATCCCCCTTTTCATTTCTGATCCTGTTCATTTGGATGCTTTCTCTCTTTCTTTTGGTTAGTTTGGATAAGGTCTTGTCTATCTTGTTGATCTTCTCAAAGAACCAACTCTTTGTTTCATTAATCCTTTGTATTGTTCTCTTTATTTCTATTTTATTGATTTCAGCATTCAATTTGATAATTTCCTGGTGTCTGTTCCTCCTGGGAGACTTTGCTTCTTCCTGTTCAAGGGCTTTCAGGTGTGCTGTCAAGTCACTAGCATGAGATTTCTCCAGCTTCTTTATGTGGGCATTTAGTGCTATGAATTTCCCTCTTAGCACTGCTCCTATAGTGTCCCATAACTTTGGGTATGTGGTGTATTCATTTTCATTGATCTCTAGGAAGTCTTAATTTCTTTCTTCATTTCTTCCTTAACCCATTGGTGATTCACTTGAGCATTATTCAGTTTCTATGAGATTGTAGGATTTCTGTAGTTTTTTCTGTTGTTGAAATCTAACTTTAAACTATGGTGGTCTGATAGAACACAGGAGGTTATTCCAATTGTTTTGTGTCTCTTGAGATTTGCTTTGTGGCCAAGTATGTGGTTGATTTTAGAGAAGGTTCCATGGGGTGCTGAGAAGAAGGTATATTCTTTTTTGTTTGGGTGGAATGTTCTGTAGATATCAATTAAGTCCATTTGAGCCATAACATTGGTTATGTCCATTTTTTCTCTGTTAATTTTCAATTTGGCCAATCTGTCCAGAGGTGAAAGTGGGGTGTTGAAGTCTCCCACTATTAATGTGTGCGGTTTTATATGTGATTTAAGCTTTAGTAATGTTTCTTTTACATATGTGGGTGCCCTTGTGTTTGGGGCATAAATGTTCAGAATTGAGACTTCATCTTGGTGGATCTTTCCTGCAATGAGTATGTAATCTCCTTCATTATCTCTTTTGATTGATTTTAGTTTGAAGTCTATTTTGCTGGATATTAGGATGGCTACACCAGCTTGTGTCTTGAGACCATTTGATTGGAAAGTCTTTTCCCTGCCTTTTATTCTTAGGAGGTGTCTTTGAATTTGAGGTGTGTTTCTTGTATGCAGCAGAAAGATGGGTCCTGTTTTTGTATCCATTCTGTTAGTCTGTGTCTTTTTATAGGTGAATTAAGCCCATTGATATTAGGGATATTAATAACCAGTGATTGTTCATTCTTGTTATTGTTTTTATTTTTTGGTGGTAGTGTGTGTGTACTTCTCTTCTTTGGGGTTTACTGCTGTTGTGTTATCTATTGCCTGTGTTTTCATGGGTATATCTGCCTTCCTTAGGTTGGAATTTTCCTTCTAGTGCTTTCTGTAGGGCTGGGTTTGTGGATA
Source organism: Onychomys torridus (assembly GCF_903995425.1). NCBI lineage: Eukaryota > Metazoa > Chordata > Mammalia > Rodentia > Cricetidae > Onychomys > Onychomys torridus. The sequence goes on from NC_050443.1 coordinate 2,672,634, forward strand.
AGTATTATTTAAATCTGGTTTTGTCTTGGAAGGTCTTGTTCACTCCATCTATGATGACTGAAAGTTTTGCTGGGTATATTAGTCTAGGCTGGCATCCATGGTCTCTTAGTGTCTGCATTATATCTGTCCAGGTCCTTCTGGCTTTCAAAGTCTGCATTGAGAAATCGGTTGTTATTCTGATGGGTTTGCCATTATAAGTCACTTGGCCTTTTTCCTTTGATGCCCTTAATATTCTTTCTTTATTCTGTACGTTTAGTTTTTTAATTATTATGTGGCGGGGGACTTTTTTGGGGGGTCTAGTCTGTTTGGTGTTCTATAGGCTTCTTGTATCACCATAGGCATTTCCTTCTTTAAGTTGGGAAAGTTTTCTTCTATGATCTTGTTAAATATATTTTCTGTGTCTTTGAGTTGGTATTCTTCTCCTTCCTCTATCCCTATTATTTGTAGGTTTGGTCTTTTCATGGTGTCCCAAATTTCTTGGACATTTTGGGTCATGACTTTGTTGGTTTTAGTGTTTTCTTTGTCTGATGAATCTATTTCTTCTAACGTATCTTCAACACCAGAGATCCTCTCTTCCATCTCTTGCATTCTGTTGGGTATACTTACATCTGAAGTTCCTGTTCATTTACTCAGATTTTCTATTTCTAGCATTCCTTCTGTTAGTGTCTTCTTCATTTTTTCTATTTCCCTCTTCAGGTCTTTAACTTTTTCCCTCATCTGTTTCGTTGCTTTTCGTGATTTTCTTTCAGGGACTTATTGATTTCTTCTGCTTTATTTGTCCTTTTCTCTAGTTTTTTATAGCGTTCTTCCCATTTTTTGTTTGTCTGTTCCTTCACTTTATTTTTGATTTCTTCTATATAAGGCTCTAGCCTCTTTATGTTACTTATAAGGTTGTTTTCTTCTGCTTCTTCCATTCCATGATGTTCAGGTCTAGCTGTTGGAGAAGGGCTAGGTTCTGGTGATGCTGTATTGCTCTTTATTTTGTTGCATGTACTTCTGCCTTGGCATCTGCCCATCTCCTTGTGGATTCATTCTTAGTCTTATCAGTGTACTTGGTCCAGACAGAGCTGACAGATTTAGGGAGCCTGTCTCTGGTCCAGATGGAAGCTCTGGGCCAGATGGGATCTCAGGTCCAGATGAGAGTGCTGGCTGGATAGGAGCTGGGGGGCTGGACTCTGTGTCTCAGGAAGTCCCTGGGGTCTCCTTATCTTGTCCAGATGGGAGCTCCTCTTTCCAGAAGGGTGTTCTGGGGCAGGATGGAAGCTCTGATCCAGATGGAAGTTCCAGGGCAGATAGTAGCTGGGGCCACTTGTCCAGATGGGAGTTCCAGGGCAGGATGGAAGTTCAGGGCTGGTTTCTATGCCTCCAGAAATGGCTGTGATCTCTCTGGTCCAGATCGGAGTTCAGGGGCTGATGGTTTCTAAGTATCTGGAAGTGGCTGGGATCTCCAGCAGATGGTTGTGGGGGCAGTATCTGGAGGTTTTAGGGTCCACCAGATGGTCTTTGAGGGGAGGAACCTCCCTGTGGTGATGGGGGGTCCTGCCCTATGGCCAGAACCTGGGGCCAAGTTGGGCATGTCTTCCCCAGTATGGCTGGGGCCCAGGGCTGGGACCTAGGTGCGGGCCTCTCTGGGTGTGACCCCAGACACTCACCTCTGGTCCAGATGGGAGTTCTGGGGTGGATGGGAGCTGGGGACTTGTCTCTGATTCTCAGGAGTGGCTGGGATCTCGGGCAGATGGGTGTGGGTGCAGGGTGTGGAGATCACATGGTCTGCCTGCAGTCTTGGAAAAGGGAAGCCTTCCCGCGGGGCCTGTCGAATGGCTGGAATCTGTGGCCAAGTTGGGCAGGTCTTCCCAGGATGGCTGGTGCCCAGGGGTGGATCTAGGGGCGGGGGCCTCTCTGACTATAACCCCAGGCACTCACCTCTGGTCCAGATGGGAGTTCCAGGGCAGGATGGAAGCTGGGGGCTGTTTTCTAAGTCTCGGGAACTGGCTGGGGGTCTCTGGCAGATGGGTGTAGGGGCAGGGCATGGAGGTTGTAGGGTCCACCAGAGGGTCTTGGAGAGGGGGAACCTTTCCAGTGGGGGTAGGGGATCCTGCCATATGGCCAGAACCTGGGGCCAAGTTGGGCAGGTCTTCCCCGGAATGGCTGGTGCCCAGGACTGGGACCTAGGTGCAGGCTTCTGTGGGTGTGGAGACCCTCCTTTCTTATACAACCTCACTAATAGACCCCTAACTTCTTACCTAACCACTTCTCAGAATGTAGACTCAGTACATAGATCCTCCTCTTGATGTACTAACCAGACATTAGCATTCAGTTGACCTCCTCTTTTACCACTCCCATTTTGGATTGTAAAAGAAAGCCTGGTGGTCACTGCCTGAGGACAATTCTTATGACCCTGTAAGAATTCAAACCTGGTGACCTTGCTCAGCCAGAGGATTGCTATTGCTTGGGTTTATAACTGGATTCCAGGGAGACTTAGGAGGAACATAGAGAACTGAGAGAATAAGGAGACAGAGAAGAGAAAAGAGAATGGAAGAACTAAATGGGTAAGAACTTGAGAAGACCAAACTGAGATGGGGAAGAACTAAATTGAAGGGCTAGAAGAGAGTACTAGAGGAACTAGATGGAAGATGAGGAAGAGCCAGATGGGGAAGAACAAGATGAGGAAGAACAAGATGAGAGAAAAGGAGATGGCAGAGGAGCTGAGATGGGAAAGAACTAGATGGATGAGGACCTAGAAGGGGCAGAACTAGATGAAGGAATTAAGATAGAACCTAGAGGGGACAACAGATAAGTGTAGAGAGAAGTCAAACAAGAAAGGAGCTAAAAATGAGAGCAGAATAGGAGCTGGTAGAGAGAGAACCGACACAGAATAGTAACGTGTACAGACTAAGGAGTTGCATGTACATAGATTCATTTATTTTCATCAAAGATTATTTATCAGCTGGTTGTAGGTTCTTCCCGGACCCTGGGAGGGGACTATCAGGGGGCTGAACCCACATAGTCCTCAATACTCATGGTAGCTCAGGAACTCTGGACTGACAGCTAGGGAGCCAGCATGCGACCAAACTAGGCCCTCTGCATGTGTGTGACACATGTATAGATTAGTCTGTTTCTGTGACTCCTACCAGTGGAACTAGGACCTTCCCCTGGTACATGAGCTGGCATTGGGGAGCCCATTCCCCATGCTGGGTTGCCTCGCCCAGCCTTGATGCAGGGGTAGGAGCCTGGCCCTGTCTCAACCTGACATGCCATGCTTTGTTCACACCTATGGGAGGCCTGCTCTTTCTGAATGGAGACTGAGGAGGATAGGGGTGTAGAGCAGAGGTGGGGGTGGGGACAAGAGGACAGAGCAAGGGGAAACTTTAGTCAGGATGTAAAATAAGTGGAAAAATTAATAATTTTCCAAAAAGAGTCTGCCATTTTATACGATTTCACCCTTCAAAACCCACACAAAATTTCCCAAAGAAAAGGCATAAGGAAACTCCCATAACACATCATGAGAACCACTGAAAATGAAACTTTAAAGGTGCTGGAGAATTGTGACCACAATGTCAAAATGCTGCAGCTTTGCAAAGCCACAATGATAGCCATGTGGACAAATGTCAAGACAAGGGAATGAAATGTGCTGGGTTTGAATAAAAATAGTCAGCTTAGGGGGCTGAAAAGATGGCTCAATGGTTAAGGGTGCTTACTGCTTTCCCAAGTGACCCGGGTTCAAATCACAGCACCCACATGGCAGCTATAAATTGTCTATAACTCCAAGATCTGACACTCTCACACAGACTTACATGCAGGCAAAAAAAATTAAAAATTAAAAAAAAAAAGTCAGCATAGGCTCATAAATTTGAAAGCTTAGTTACCAGGAAGTGGCATTATTTGAAAGGATAAGGAGATATGGCCTTGTGGGAGGAAGTATGGAGTAGGCTTTGAGGTGTCAAAAGCCCATGCCAAGCCCAGAGTCTCCCTCTCTGCATACAGATGAGGATAGAGTTCTCAGCTACTGCTTCAATGTCTCCCAGTGTACCAGCACTCTTCTATGCCAGGATAGTAATGGAGTAAGGCCCTGAAGCTGTAAGTAAGCCACCAATGAAAAGCTCCCTTCATAGGAGTTGTCATGGTGACGGTGCCTCTTCACAGTCATAGTACAATGACGAACACAGATGCCTGCAGACAACGGGGTTTTACTCCACTGCAAAGAAAACTGCAGTCCGCAGGTGTGCGGTAGAAGGTGGCAAACATTATTCTGAGTGAAGCAATGCAGACCCGAAGAGACGATTGCTGCAAGCTATCACTCACAGATGGATCGCAGTGCTGAGTATTTAAATTGGTGTGTGTTTATTTCGAAGTACCTGAAGAATCCAGAAAACAAGAAAGGGGCCATTGGTAGAGTGAAGAAAGAAAAGTCTTAAGGGAGACAGCATAGTAGAATACAGGTGATATTAAAGGGGAATGTGGAGGAAAGAGGAGGGAGGTTTAATCAGGGAGAGGATAGGAATATAGGGCAGAAGCAGAGCAGGGGAGCGGATAGCTAACAATAAGGATGTTTTTAAAAGCCACACGGAAATCAACTCTTTTATAAGCTTGCTAAATATTTTGTGTATATGTATATATGCATGTATACAGACATGTGTGCGTGTGTATATATATAAATATATATATGTAGAGTTACCCTACACATGGAATTATTCTCCTCCAGTAGGAATTAAATGTGATCAAAATTGATTGTATGTAAATCTCAAAGGTCTTAGGGAAGAGAGAAACAGACAGGATGATGGAATGTATGTCCTAAGATGTCAGTGGAGGTAGGAAGAAAATGGAGCTAGAGGAGCAAGGAGGTATGGGAAAGGCATTGGAAAGGGGATCAGTCTAAAGGCCAATGCCACAAATGTAATAAAATATCTCAATTAAACATGTTTTCTGATCAAAAGATAAATCTAAGATAGGTGCTGTGCTTGAGAAGGAAACACACTGAATGATGGATGTTGCTCACAGGGTCAATGGTAGAGGACCATAGTTATAAAACAAGACAGAGTAGGGAACTCTTGGCATGAGATGGGGTAGAGATGCAGACATGAAGCTGAGTTTGCGACTCTGAGTGAGGGAAAAAGGCATGAAGAAAGAAAGACTCAAATGAAAGAATCAAAGCTGGGATCAGCTTCATACTCTGTTGGAGGTTCACAAGCAAACTGGGAACTGACTGAGTTGCTGATGTTATATATGGCAGGATGAGAGGGGCACATTAGCTTATGCAATAGGGGGTCTTGGAGGAGTCCAGTGCTGCAGTCATCATGGATGAGGAAGTTGAAATGATAGTACGCTCAAGATCAATATCTACACAAGGACCAGAGGAATGCTTTGGCATTCCAATGTGTCTAGAATCATAGTCATCTATGGCATGACAATGCTCAAGTCAACGATTCAATTCAACTGCATTCCAAAGTAGCATGTCCACAGGCTCACAGGAAAAAAACAAGGAAGCAATCATATGCAGAGAAATAAGAAATGAAGGATGGGCACTACACAGGGATGTCCCACACGAGACAGAAGAGAGAAACAGGAATCTACTACTTGGGAGACCACTCCTACAAAATCCCAAAAAGCATTGGGAACTTCCAGGCACGTCACAGATGTTGCACCACCTCTCTAGGCACTGACTCCTCAGCAGACAGATCACAACTCCTTTTATACGTTTCATGGCTGGCATGTCCCGGCCAGCGGGATCTCCAGCAGAGACACCAGAAGGGAGATGGCAAATGAAAGGGACAAGAGACACAAAGAATTGACAGCAAGACAGTATTCTGATCAAGATGCAAAACTTTATTTCTCTCAGGTGGGTTTTATAGTAAGCAGACCAGGAAACTTTCTTTGGGAAAAGATCAGGGGGACTGTTGAGTTGCCAAGCAACCCAACCACAAAACATTGTTACTAATGGTCACTGTAGCAGAAAGATAAGGAAATGTTAAGTTATTTTCTAATAACACAGGACTGGTCCAGGCATGTCAAAAGTTTCTAGCTCGTGGCTCAATGCTGGACAACAGAAACTTAACTCAGGCAGGCAATATGGCATGGCTCTTAGAATTGTCCTCAGCATCTCCTCCCTTTATTTTATTTTATTTTATGAGGGAGTGCGCCCACCTGAACGGTGGTAGACCTTAACCAGCTGGGGGAGACACGACCTGACCTCCTAGAGCAGCTGCAGGCTTGAGAAAAAGGGTACCTTTGGGGGAGGAGAGGGCTTACACATTTTGGTGCTTCTAGATACCAACCTCTATGCAAGTCAGGTTTGTCTCTCAGGGAATCTGAACCAAGGGCTATTAAATCAGCCTTCCCCTGCAGTGCTTGGCCTTGCACCCAGCGGTGTCCATACCGGCTGATGCCAATAAGCATAGGTTCGGACTTCATGCTGCTCCTAAAGGAGAAGAGGATTGAGAAATATCATAGGGATCACACCCTCGATCTATCATTTTGAGCTGATGATGATGAACCTGTATTGGTTTTGATGGCAGAGAGTCTATTTGTTTTTTGATGAATCGGGTTAGCCTACCAATTATAAAGAAACCCAATGTTACAAATAACAAAAGGCTGACTAATGGCCCTGTGAGAGGCATTAAAAGGGAGAAGTTGGATGATCTCCACTAGTCATCTGCTGCGGCAGAGAATTGCTGCTTATGTAGTTCTAGGCTAAGTTTATATAGCTTATTTATCTGGGTTTCTACCATTCCAGACTCATTAATGTAATAACAACATTCTTCCCTTAGAAAAAGGCATGTCCCACCCTTTTCTGCTGTCAGCATGTCCAAGGCCCATCGGTTTGGTAGAGCAACCTGTGCAAGAGAGGTTAGCTACCTCTGGATGGAGGATAAGGTACTGCAAAAGCCTCAATTGCTACCTGAAGTTGCTTGGATAGGTGAGCTGTTGCTATAAGGGAGTGACCCAGAACTCCTCCCGCCAAGACTGCAGAAACCAGAGAGGTGGCAAGAGAAATTCTGGCCACAGGGGACAAGAAGACAGCTCTTCTTTGCTTGGGCTAGTGGGGGACATCCCATCCCAAGAACTCCACAGGGGTCCTGAGCATAAGTTGTGGGAACAGAGTGACAGATAGGCAGAGCATGTCCTGTGGGATAGGGATCGTCAAAATTTTTGATAGAGTGCTGTGATTGATATATTGTGCACCCCAATAAACTTATCTGGGGGTCAGAGAACAGAACAGCCACAATATTAAACATAGAAATTAGGCTGTGGTAGCACACACAACTTTAATCCTACCACTTAGGAGGCAGAGATCCATCTGGATCTCTGTGAGTTTAAAGCCACACAAGAAACTGCCAGGCATGGTGACTCATACCTTTAATCCCAAGAAATAAGCCTTTAATCCCAGGAAGTGATGGGAGAAAGCAGAAAAGTATATGAAGCGTTAAAACCCAGGAACTAGGCCTGGTTAAGGGGTCTCGCCACATGACCAATGCTTGGTGGCTTTGAGTTTGTGGATACCAAAAGCGATCCACTGCAGACCTTTCATTCTTGTCCAAGGAGAGGAAATTAAGTACAAAAAGGGCATGAGGTAGAAGGTTTTGGAGGTTGCCTTGCGTGTCATACAGGCTTCTCCTCTTTAATTTATGAAGCATGGATTTTAGAGTGTGATGAGCACGTTCAACAATGCCCTGGCCCTGGGGGTTGTAAGGAATGCCAGTGACATGCTTAATCTGAAGTCGTTGGCAAAAAGATTGAAAACTTTTTCCAGTATATCCTGGGCCATTATCAGTTTTTATAACTTTAGGCTTTTCTCAGATAGAAAAGCATTGTAAAATGTAGGAAATGACATTTTTGGAGGCCTCTCCAGCTTATAGAGAGGCAAATATAAACCCGCTAAAGGTATCAACTGTAACATGTATGTATTTAAGTCTGCTAAATTCAATTAAATGAGTAACATCTATTTGCCAATTTCATTGGGACCAAGCCCCGGGGGTTAACTCCCGATGTTGAATGGGAGCTATCTGGTGGATGAAAGGTTTGAGTCTCCTTTTAGAATCTCATTAAGGGGGACAAGTTCATCAGTGGTAAGTTTTAAATAAGGGCTTTTTCTCCCTCCTTAATTAATTTTTGAACATCAGGGGAATGATTACAAGTTTTTAAGACATCATTGATTAAATTGCAGTAGGAAAAGGTTTGAACAGGGACCTTTTCAGGACAAAAGGTCTGGTAAAAGTCATTTAAACAGTCACCAACCCATCTCCAGCACTTTTCATCAATGGTCCCTTCTTGGGGAAACCAAGGACAGACATCTCCAATACAGTTAAAAAAATTTTAAGTCTTTCTTTTTGACCCTAGATCCTCCTGTCTTGAGAGACTGTTACAGTCTCAAAATAAACAAATCCTGTTTACAAAATGCTTGTACCATGGTAAACTTACCTTACGCCCTCATGTTTTAATTCCTCTGCATCTGTCTCACGGCCAGGAGTTTCTGTGGTGATCACTGACCAGACCTTCCCTTGTGGAGTCGTCTTCCACGGTGGTCCAACTCTTAGGCAGGCCTGCCCTGGTGTGTGACAATGTTCACTGCTCCTCCACATCCTCGAGCCTCACGCTGAGTGCCAGTTGTCCTGGCCAGCGGGATCTTCAGCAGAGACCCTAGAAGAGGGAATGAAAGGGACAAGGGACACAAAGAAATGACAGCAAGACAGTATTCTGATCAAGATGCAAAAAATTTATTTTTCTCAGGTGGGTTTTATAGTAAGCAGACCAGGAAACTTTCTTTGGGAAAAGATCAGGGAACTGTTGAGTTGCCAAGCAACCTAACCACAAAACATTGTTACTAATGGTCACTGCAGCAGAAAGATGAGGAAATGTTAAGTTATTTTCTAATAACTTAGAACTGGTCCAGGCATGTCAATAGTTTCTGGTTGGTGGCTCAGTAGTGGACAACAGAAACTTAACTCAGGCAGGCACTATGACATGCCTCTTACAATTGTCCCCGGCAATGGCTTTTAGATGAAATCTAGGAAGGGGTAGCTAGGCTCTCAGCTTAGTAATGCTAAAGGCCCCATGAGCTCTCTTCTGCTCCTCCAAGAATCCAGCAATAGAGCCCCAAGGCACAACAGGATGATGACAGCCATTATAAGCCGGATGAAATTCTCTAAACTGTAACCTGACAGTTTAGGAGACTCTGTAGAGAGAAAAAGCAAACTGAAGTATTTATGTCAACAAATATCAATTTTTGGCTGTTTTCTAAAATGACCACTACATTTTGGTCTCAGAATCAAATACATGTCTACATGAGTTATAGAAAGACTCCTTCTGACAAATACACAGAACTGCATGGAAAGCTAAGGACGCTTTTTGGTTGGATGAGCTATGGCCAAGTTAGCAATCAAAATGCAGCTACTGCTCTTTCTACAGTGTCAGACTCATGCAAGGATCAGTTTTCTTTGGAACAAAGCATAAAAAGAAATGCATGTTGAAGCTGTACTAAAATCATTACAGACTATATAGATTTGAATTGCTGACTATTAGGATAATGTTGTGGTGGCTTTTCTGATTCTACTATACTCACTAGAATCTGTGGTACAACCCCAACAATTAACTACTTAGGACCCAGTTTGTATTTACAAAGTGAAAGTTCATATTTCTGCAAATATGTCTCTTAGCTTCAATTTCACAATACACATAGCAGTAAGCTAGTCAGTTTGATCAATACTAGATGTCTCTCCGTACTTGATTCTTGGACAATGCATTCTGAGTATTCTGACTTCCTATACTTCACCATCTCCCTGCTGCCTCTACCCACCATCATCCTCTCCATTTGTTGCTTTTCTATAATCATGTGTTTGATTATCTTTAGTTTTGAGATCCAATGTGTTTGACCAGGGCCATCTGTGTGACCATGAGTGTGAAACTCCATTGAAGAGTGGTGGGCTTACAAATGGTTACACAGTCAATGGACATGATGCCTCAAATTCCAGAATCTATCAGTGGTGACTAGTTCAGCAGGAGGCTGTCAGGAACTCTTGAGACCTTCTCCCAATCAGAGATGGCTGTTGACAAGCTCAGTCTGAGGCAGCCAATGTGGCAAGTGCATTTTCACTGAGTTCATAATGGAGTGAATATATCATGTCCAAACGTGGCATTTTATACCTCTTCTTACCATCTTCCAGTCTACTTTCTCTTCCCATCTGTTTTATCACACACAGCATGAGCATATGATCATGGGTTGAATTGAAGTCAAATTTCAGGATATGCTTGAAGGAAATCACCACTTTGTACAATGAATACACACTAATACAAAGTATTTATGTGCTAGACAAAGAACTATAGACAACTAGGAAAAAGGAGAGCAAAACAGGTGATATTTCAGAAAGAAGAGCACACCAACTGATTGTCCAATGGCAGAGAGTCAACACTGAAAACATACATACAAGAAACATTCTACAGACTTGCAGGTTATACTTAGGTATATATATCTCATAATAAAAACTGATGAAGATACAGGCCATGAATTTGAAAGAGGGCACATATATTAGGGTTTGGGGGAAGAAAGTTAAAGAAAGGTAAAGGGGGAATGTTGTAATAATATTACAATCCCCAACATTTTTTCATTAAATTGTGCCTGAACTTGCTGTGTGATAAAGGGACATGAGAGGCCAGAAGAAAGTGGAGAGACAGCTAGTGACAACAATAGTAGGAGAAAGGTGATGTTGGCATGATGGGCAAGGAGGGGAGGAGTCAGGGACATTTTAAGAAAGGATGGAATATGGTGAAGAACCTTGTAGAAATAATGCAAAAGGGAACCAATAAATAATATCCACAAGAATGATCTACAGGGTACCTGGACTGGCCTACTCTGGTGACCGGTCTAGGGAATACCCTAACTGTCATCATGGAGCCTTTATCCAGTGACTGATGGAAGCAGATGCAGAGATCCACAGCCAGGCACCAGGCTGAGACCTGGGAATACAATCCATGAGAGAGAGGAGGGATTCTGTGGGCAGGGGACATCAAGATCATGATGGCAAAACATGCAGACATGACCAGCCACACTAGTGGAAACTCATGAACTGAGGACTAATAGCTAAGGAACCCCATAGGACTAGACTAGGCCCTCCAGATTAGAGACACAGTTGTTTAGCTTGAACTATTAAGGGGATATTCAGGCAGGGGGATTAGGATCCATCCCTGGTGCATGGGCAGGCTTTTTGGAGTTCAGTGCCTGTGGTGTGACACCTTGTGCAGACTTGAGTAGCGGGGAAAGGCTAGGACCAGCCTCAGCTGAGTGCCCAGGCTCTGCTGACTCCCCTTGGGAGACTTTGATTTGGGAATTGTGGGAATGGGGGTGGCTTGGGAGGGAAGACTCGGGTGTGGGAAGAGGGAAGAGAGGGGATCTGTGGTTGCTATGTAAAGTGAATAGAAAATTTCTTAATAAAAATATAAAAAAATATATCTGCAAGAGAATAGAAAACATCTCCTGCAATTGGGACTTGAAAATAAGATAGATGTTTGGTTATTAGCCAACTAGGAGCTCTATTAAGATGGTACAAGGAATCTGAGCTGAGAGACATCAAATACTCCTTTGGCTACACAACCCAGGCTCATGTAGCTATCTTCCACTACAGTAGTTAAATGAATGACCATCAGAACACAGTGCACTTGAGCAAGTGTCTAAATATGTTCATCACTATTGTATTTTCTTTTCGTTGCTTTAATGAAATACTATGACCAACACCAACTTGGAGAGAAACGTTGACTTATCTTAGAGTTCTAGGTCACACTCTGTCATTGAGTGAGGTTAGTCAGGAACACAAGCAGGAACCTAAACGATGAATGAACATTGTTCGCTGCCCCCCTACCTAACACTGGGATCTTACTTAGCTAGTGTTAACATGGGCGCTGGCAGTCATATAGGTGACTGCTAAAGTCATTCCATGACACTGACAAAGAACTGAATGACAGACAGGCACATTAGTGGCCTAGTGTTAAACCTACCCTTTGGGAAGCAATGCCCATGTATCACTATGAGTTTAAAGCCAGCCTGGTCTACTTACAGAGTACCATGATACCTAAGACTACACAGTGAGGTCGTGTCTCAAAAAAATTGAATGGCAGGAAAAGACAGATCATGGCTCAGAGAAAGGGAAATCAACATCTTTATCCATTCTAGATGAGATAAGTCTGATGCTGGAAGCCCCTTAAATGGCTGTGCCTTGGGTATATTACAGAGCCCCAGAGGTCCTCCATTTCTTATTTGCTCCTATTTAGTTAAAACCTATGCCTTCCCACCTTCTTCCACAATAAGGAGGCTGGGTGAAAGGTGATCTTGGGGTGACAGAGATGACACAACAAAGAAGGAACAGGATTTGAAAATATTTTCAGGACACAAATGACAGTTTGATAATGAGTCATGTGAGAACTCATGGCAAAAGAGGATCCCTGAAGAATTCTGGTTCAAAGGGGACAGATGCAATCTCTCTTGATACTTATGTGAGGAGGATACATAGATGTTTTCCAATCTGGGGCTCTGTTGAGATGTGTGCTAAATGTCTGCAAAGATAAATTTCAGATATCTCATTGTATATACAGTTCTGAAGATCATAAAGGATGCCTTGGCTGTATCAGTAAAATTAAAATCCATCAGTCAATGTTGCATAGAAGTAGATGTCTAAGTATGTGCAGACCCCACCAACACTCCTGTATGCCACCTGCTCACATAGAAGCTCATGATATGGCATCTCCTTTGCTACTCAACATGGGATTTCTTCCTCCTGTCTCAAAATGTCCATCTTTCCATCTTTAACCCATGCACACTTGATGTTCTCTATCCCACGTTTTCAAGATAGCAAATATGTTCCCAACTTAAACTTCCATGTCATGAGCCCATTGTTCCCCATATCTGAAACATGTCCTATTTCTCGAAAACTCAAGACATCCAAAATGATCAATAGTTCTAAGATGTAAATAAATAAGTCCCCAGCCAGGCAGTGGTGGAACACACCTTTAATCCCAGCAATCATGAGGCAGAAGCAGGTGGATCTCTCTGAGTTTGAGGCCAGGCTGGTCTACAGAGCAAGATCTAGGACAGGCACCAAAACTACATTGAGAAACCCTGTCTCAAAATAAACAATCAAAAAAGTTCCCCTCCATCAAGAAATCTGGCACTGCTATTACTGATCTCTCTTCTGCTAATGTTTTCTCCGTTCTCCACTGGACTGATGGCTTTTCAGAGGGGCACTGTGATGACAAAGACTGGTGGGACAGATAAGAGTTGTACTCATTCCTCACAACGGAAACTTCATGACACAACAGATGAAGACCATTGCATATCACATTACATATACCATGACAAACACAACAAACCAAAATGCAGAGTTGTGCAGCTCAGTTGCAATGAATGCATCTACAAAACCACTCCTACATTGTGATAGAGGGGGAGGAAAGATTGTAAGAGCCAAAGGATCAGGGAGTTTGTTGTGAGATTGTGTCTCCTACTAATGTCAGAAGCAACACCCATAAAGTTTCACCAACATGACTGCTTAAACATGAGCTGGACAAGGACAAACAAAACAGACATGCAAAAGTGGATGGGAGAAAGCCCATGAGGCCTCAACTCATAAATAACTACAGGGAACTAGGAATTCTGAGAGTGGGAGAAATGGTCTTCCCCAGAGAAGAGAACACCACTTGGTTATCCAATACCAAATGGTCAGTTCTGGAAACACATAATAACATTATACAGACTAAAGAGGTTATATTAAATATATATACATGTATAGACCTATACATATATGCATGTAAAAAGAAGCCATGGATTTACAAGAGAACAAGGGGGTACATGGGAATGTTTAGAGGGAGAAAAAGGAGGGAAGGATTCATGTATTATATCATAATCTAAAAGACAAAAGAAAAACAGATGATCTCTTGAGATCTTAAAAACCATCTTCAATGGAGAAACTAGCAGATATAGTCCAATTTCTCTGCCCCATTGGGTGGTGATGTATTTGTCACACACAACTCTGAAAGCAACATTGGAGGATAAGAGTCAGCAATCAAGTGGTTACTGTCTTTCAGAAAGGTTCTCATTAGGTATAGGTAAGGACTTCCACTCCCTAGATGGATGTTCTTGTATCTACCCCAAAATAATATAATTGACTCATAATGTTCAGAGTCCGTAGTGCAAATGGAGCAATCCAGTCAGAATAGCAGTGTGGTGTGCAACATACAGCACACAGGAGTCATGCAGTGGAATTGACATATCACACATGGCACCCTTGAGGACACTCTAAGCACAGAGATAAGGAACAAGAACCAGACGTACTTACCCGGGACTGAAGACTCAAGGGGGTCACTAGGCAGTGACCACAAGTAGGAATTTTGTTTGTAAGAGCCAAAGCATCTGTAGGTCCTTTTGTGCCCCGGACTCACAGGGGAGATGGGGAATGTGTTGTGGTCCTGCTGTGAGCAGTTCTGGGGAAAGGAAGCATTTCCACCTCTGCAGAGGATGAAGATATTAAAGGAATCATGTGTATGACAGAGGAGAGTTGAGTTAATTTCTGAGAATCCCTGAGGTCCTGAATCAACAGTAAGGTATGGCTTCACCTTATAAACACCTGGAAGAAAAAGACTGTGATATTAGTTGGTTGTGGTGGCACATTCCTTTAATCTGAACACTTCATAGGCAGTGGCAGATGAATTGTTGTGAGTTTAAAAACAACCTGCTCTATATCCAGGTTTAAAGGCCAAACCAGTACATATGGTGAGACCCTGTCTCAAAAAACTTACAAAAAAACTGGTCTTAGTTATGGCTTCTGTTGCTGTATGAAAGACCATTACAAAAAACCAAACTGGGGAGCAAATGTTTTATTTGGCCTCCCCACAACATTGCTGTTCATCACCAAAGGCAGTCAGGGCAAGAACTCAAACAGGGCAGGATCCTGGAGGCAGTGACCATGGAAGGGTGCTGCTTACTGACTTACTGGCTTCCTGTGGCTTGCTTAGCCCACATTCTTATAGAACCCAGGACCACCAGGCCAGGAATGGCATCACCCACCATGTACTAGGTCCTCCCCCATAATGGCTAACTGAGAAAATGCTTTACAACTGGATCTTGTGGAGGCATTTCCTCAACTGAGTCTCCTTCATGTCTGATGATTCTAACTTGTGTCAAGTTGACACAAAACCAGACAGTTCAGCCCTGTTGTTTAAAACGTGATGAAAGATAAGCCGACAATTCACAGAGTCTGACCAGAGAGAAGACAGGAGGAAGACGAAAGGAAACTCGTCCACTGCCGATCTATCAGATCACAAAACATGTTTGTATTATTTTCCATGAACAAAGACCATAGAGACCATCTATGTATGACAGAAGGCTGCTGGCAGTTCCAAGAACTCCAGCCCTTAGGGGCTATAATCACCATTCTGGAGGGAGCCTAGAACAAGGTCAGCACAGAGGGAGGGTCATAAACCAAAAAAAAAAAAGGGTCTGGGGATGAATCATAGATGGTGGAATTCCTCCCTAATATACACAGTGCCCTGTGCTCTATGCCCATCACCATATGAATGTGTCATTGTCCAGTCAACAATGCTAGTACTAGGTAGTAGACGCAGAGGGAACACACATTCAAGATTATGTTTGGATACACAGCAAGTTCAAGGCTGCACTGAAATGTTTGAGAACCTGTCTCAAAAACTGTCAAGAAAAAGTGAAATTAAAGGGGAAAGGATGAGATGAGAAATAAAGATAGGAGAAAAAGGAGAGCAGAGAACAGGAGAGGAGAGGGAAGGAGAGGAGAGGAGAGATCCATATATAGGAGCAGAGACACAGGGCAGGGACTGTGATAGGGAATATGTGGTTCAGATACATAGGCATCAGACTGAGTCTGAAGAACAGTGTTCTTGGGAAGTTACTCACCTGTCACCACCAGCTCCAGTTTGTCACCAATTTGTGACCATAGACCTCCCTTGGAGTAGCTACAGTAGTAAATCCCAGCATTGCTGTGTGTCATATTCTGCAGACTGAATTCACACACCTCCTGGGCTCCCTGTGGGGTGCAATCAAACCACGTTCCATTGGGTTCAAAATGGCTTAGACACACTCTGGACATGCCTGGAGGGGTTCTACAGAAGATGGTCACAGCACTTCCTGTGGAAATCACAGCTCCTGGAACTGCCCAGATGGAAGGCTGGGGTGGTGGCCCTGGAGAGGCATAAGAAAAAAATCACTAGTCGACGGATGTCGGCAGGGCCAGGTTCCCAAGGAGCTGTAGAGTAGCTCCCACAACAATTACTAACCAAGAAAATGCCCCACAGTCATGCACACATGGCAATATGGTGGGGGCAGTTTCTCAGTTGATGTCTCTTCTTCCCAGACAACTCTGGCTTGTGCCATGTTGAAAGGAAACTAACCAGCACACCTCCTGAGAGAAGTTTCCATCATTTTCACAATTGAGCTTCTACCATAGTTTTGGCATGGTGTCTTTGGGGGGAGGCTGTCTGTCTTTCTGTGTGTCATGTCTGTCTGTGTGTGTGTGTGTGTGTGTGTGTGTGAGTGTGTGTGTGTGTGTGTGTGTGTGTGTGTGTGTATTGAAACTAAGAAGGGGATCATGAGAAAAAGACAACACAAGATAGGTAGGAAATTGAAAGTGTAATGAAGTTATGTAATAGGAAAGCACCAGCACAAATGGGGACGATCATGGGGGAGAAAATGCAGCAGTAATAATAGCACATATGGCTGGGAACAGAGATGTGAGTCTTGGGATGAAAGATGTGTGTGTGCCATCACATGTGGCCTGAAATTTTAATTTAAAAGTTAATTGAGACAGTCAGTGGTGGCACATGGCTTTAATGCCAGCACTTCAGAGGCAGAGGCAGGTGGATCTCTGTGAGTTCATGGCAAGCCTGGACTACAGAGTGAGTTGCAGGACAGCCATGATTACACAAAGAAATCCTGTCTTGAAAAAACAAAACAAATTCATTTGATTAAAAAGAAAGAAGACAAAAGGCTGGTGAGATAGCTCAGTAGATAAGCATACTTGCTTATTCTTGTAGCATGAGGATCTGAGTTCAAATCTCCAGCATCCACACACGTACAAGCATACATGGAAGCATTGCTGTATACTTGTAACACTGGGGACTGGGGACAGCAGAGACTCAAGAGCTCAGTGGTCAGTCAGCTGAACCAAATCAGCAAGTTTCAGGTTAGGTGACAGATCCTATCTCAGGGAAATGTGGTGGAGAGTGGGAGAGGAAGACACCTGACACCTTGCTCTGGCCTCCACATGTGTGCATACACCCATACCCTTGTGTACATGCACCATGCACAAATCACACACCACAAACATTTTCAAAAAGAAGAGAAAAGCAGAAGTGGGAAGAACAATGTGGAGGAAGGAAAACAGTTGTAAGCAGAGAAGGGACACAGGAGAGGGCAGAGAGGGAGGATAAATGTGAGAACCAAGAAGAACGGCACATGTGGAAAGATGCTGGAAGAAAATACTTTTTGTATCCTAATCAAAAAACTCATGAAAATAGGAAGAGGTAGGTTGCCGGGGAGGTTCGCAGGAATCTACAAGAATGACGCCACTTTGGACTGCTGGCAGTGGTCTAGAGGATGTCTTGACTGGTCTACTCTGGTGACCAGTCTACTGAATAACCTAACTGCCATCATAGATCCTTTGTCCAGTGACTGATGGAGGCAGATGCAGAGATCCATAGCCAGGCACCAGGCTGAGCTCTGGGAATCCAATCATGAGAGAGAGGAGAGAAACTGCAGGCAAGGGACATCGAGATCATGATGGAAAGATGTGCAGAGATAACCGGACACACTAGTGGAAGCCCATGAACTGTAGACTAGAGTCCATGGAGCCTCCATGGGACTGGACGGGGCCCTCTGCATATGGAAGACGGTTGTTTGGCACAAAATGTTTGGGGGGCACCCAGGGAGGGGGAATCAGGATCTATCCCTGGAGCATGGGAAGGAAATTTTTTAATAAAGAAAAATGAAAAGGTGCCAGGGGTTATGGTCAGAGAGGCAACTGCCCCTGGGTCCCACCCATAGACACCAGCCATCCCCAGAGGACCTGCCCAACTTGGCCCCAGTTTCGGGCCAATTGGCCGGCCCTGTGGGAAGGCTCCACTTTTCCAAGACTGCAGGCAGATCCTGCAGTCTCCACACACTGCCCCCACACCCATTTACCCCCAGCAACTTCCTGAGAAACAGAGACCAGCCCCCAGCTTCCATCCTGCCCTGGAACTCCCACCTGGACCAGAGGTGAGTGCCTGGACTCACACCCAGGGAGGCCCACACCAGGGTCACAGCCCTGGGCACCAGCCACTCCATGGAAGACCTGCCGAACTGTGCCCCAGGTTCTGGCCATAGGGTAGAATGCCCCATCCCCACCAGGAAGGATCCCCCTCTCCAAGACCCTCTGGTGAAGCCTACAGCCTCCATGCCCTGCACCCACACACATCTGCCCGAGACCCCAGCCACTTCCTAAGACTTAGGAACCAGCCCCAAGCTTCCATCCTGCCCCGGAACTCCCATCTGGACCAGAGGTGGGAGCCTGGGGTTGCGATCAGAGAGGCAACTACCAATGGTCGCACCCCTGGACACCAGCCATCCTGGGAGGACCTGCCCAACTTGGCCCCAGATTCCAGCCAATCAGCGGGCCCTGTGGGAAGACTCCCCTTTTCTAAAACTGCAGGCAGACACTACAGTCTCCAAACCATGCCCCCTCACCCATTTGCCCAAGACGCCAGCCACTTCCTGAGACTCAGAGACCAGCCGCCAGCTCCGATCTGCCCCAGAACTCCTATCTGGACCAGAGATCCCCCAGCTACCAACTGCCCTGGAACTCCCATCTGGACCAGAGCTTCCTACATGTCCCGGAACTTCCATCAGGACAAGATAAGGAGACCCCAGGGACTTCCTGAGACTCAGAGTCCAGCCCCCAGCTCCTATCAGGCCAGCACTCTCATCTGGACCAGAGCTCCCATCCTGCCCAGAGCTTCCATCTGGACCAGAGACAGGCTCCCTAAATCTGTCAGCTCTGTCTGGACCAAGTACACTGATAAGACCAAGAATGAACCCACAAGGAGATGGGCAGACGTAAAGGCAGAAGTACATACAACAAAATAAAGAGCAATACAGCATCACCAGAAATTAACCCTTCTCCAACAGCTAGACTGGAACATCACAGAATTTAAGAAGAAGAAGAAAACAACCTTATAAGTAACATCATGAAGAGGTTAGAGCCTTATATAGAAGAAATCAAAAATAAAGTGGAGGAACAGACAATCAAAAGAGATGATGAAGGACATTACATACTCATTGCAGGAAAGATCCACCAGATGAGGTCTCAATTCTGAACATTTATGCCCCAAACACAAGGGCACCAACATATGTAAGAGAAACATTACTGAAGTTTAAATCACATATAAAACCCCACACATTAATAGTGGGAGACTTCAACACCCCACTTTCACCTCTGGACAGATCGGCCAAATTGAAACTTAACAGAGACATAATGGTCTTAACTGATGTTATGGCTCAAATGGAAAAAAAGAAATTGAAGAAGATGTCAGAAAATGGAAAGACCTCCCATGCTCATGGATAGGTAGGATTAACATAGTAAAAATGGTGATCTTACCAAAAGCAATCTACAGATTCAACGCAATCCCCATCAAATTACCAACACAATTCTTCACAGATCTGGAAAGAATAATACTCAACTTCATATGGAACAAAAAACAGGATAGCCAAAAGAATCCTGTACAATAAAACAACCTCTGGAGGCATCACAATGCCTGACATCAAGCTCTACTACAAAGCTACGGTAATAAAAACAGATTGGTACTGGCATAAAAACCGACATGTGGACCAATGGAATAGAACTGAAGACCCTGACATTAACCCGCACAACTGTGAACATATAATTTTTGACAAAAAAACCAATAATGTACAATGGAAAAAAGAAAGCATCTTCAACAAATGGTGCTGGCATAACTGGATGTCAATGTGTAGAAGGCTGCAAATAGATCCATATCTGTCACTATGCACAAAACTTAAGTCCAAGGGGATCAAAGACCTCAACATAAATCCAGTTACTCTGAACCTGATAGAAGAGAAAGTAGGAAGTAGTCTTGAACGCATTGGCACTGGACATCACTTTCTAACTATAACACCAATAGCACAGACACTGAGAGAAACAATCAATCAATGGGACCTTTTGAAACTGAGCAGCTTTTGTAGAGCAAAGGACATGGTCAACAAGATAAAGTGACAGCCTACAGAGTGGGAAAAGGTCTTCACCAACCCCACATCTGACAGAGGGCTGATATCCAGAATATATAAAGAACTCAAGAAATTAGACATCAAAATGCCCAACAGTCCAATTAAGAAATGGGCTATAGAACTAAACAGAGAATTCTCCATAGAGGAAGTTCAAATGGCTGAAAGACATTTAAGGAATTGCTCAACATCCCTAATTATCTGGGAAATGCAAATCAAAATGACTCTGAGATACCACCTTACCCCTGTCAGATTGGCTAAGATCAAAACCACAGAAGACAGCTTATGCTGGAGAGGATGTGGAGCAAGGGGAACTCTCCTCCACTGCTGGTGGGAATGCAAGCTTGTAGAGCCACTTTGGAAATCAATATGGCGCTTCCTTAGAAAATTGGGATTACATCTCCCCCAAGCCCCAGCTGTAGCACTCTTGGGCATATACCCAAGGAATGCTCAATCATACCACAAGGGCATTTACTCAGCTATGTTCATATCAGCATTGTTTGTAATAGCCAGAGTATGGAAACAACCTAGATGCCTTTCAACTGAAGAATGGATAAAGAAAATATGGTACATATACACAATGGAGTACTACCCAGCAGAGAAAAACAATGACATCATGAGGTTTGCAAGCAAATGGATGGATCTAGAAAAAATCATCCTGAGTGAGGTAACCCAGACTCAGAAAGACAAACATGGTTTTGTACTCACTCATAGGAAGATACTAGATGTAAAACAAAGATGACTAGACTGCTACACAACTCCAGGGAGGCTACCTAGAAAACAGGACCCTAGGAAAGACACAGGGATCACCCAATGACAGAGAAATGGATGAGATCTACATGAACAACCTGGAATACAGTGGGAGTAATGAAGGGCAAGGTATGAGGGAAAGAAATCTTAGGGGAGCAGGAGATCCCTGCTAGATCAAGAACAGAAAGGGAGAACAAGGAATAACAGACCATGATAAATGAAGACCACATGAGAACAGGAATAGGCAGAGTGCTGAAGAGGTCCCCAGAAATCCACAATGATACATCCTCTGTAGACTGCTGGCAGTGGTCGAGAGAAAGCCTGACCTCACCTAGTCTGGTGATCAGATGGCCAAACACCCTAAAAGTCGTGCTGGAACTCCCATCCAATAACTGATGGAAGTGGATGCAGAGATCCTCAGCCAGGCCGCAGGTGGAGCTCCAGGTGTCCAATTGTCGAGAAAGAGGAGGGACTGTAAGAGCATGAATTGTTGAGACCAAGATTGCAAAAAGCACAGGGACAAATAGCCAAACAAATGGAAGCACATGAATTATGAACCAAAGGCTGTGGAGCCCCCAGCTGGATCAGGCCCTCTGGATAAGTGAGACAATTGAATAGCTTGAACTGTTTGGGAGGCATCCAGGCTGTGGGACGGGACCCTGTCCTTAGTGCATGAGCTGGCTGTTTGGAACCTTGGGCTTACACAGGGACACTTTGCTCAGCCTGGAAGTAGGGGACTAGACCTGCCTATACTGAATCCACCAGGTTTAAAGAATCCCCAGGGGAGTCTTGGCCCTGGAGGAGATGGGAATGGAGGGGAGGGGATGGAGGGAAGGAGGGGGTGGGGGTGGAAGGGAGAGGACAGGGGAACCCATGGCTGATGTGTAAAATTAAAACACAAATATAATAATAATAATAAAAAGAAAAAAAGAATCCATGGGAAACCATAGGGGAAAAAGTTCATCATGTGCCATCCCTTTCTGAACTCTACATGGGATTTCTTCCTCCTGCCTCCTCAAGTCCATCTTCCAATCCCATGCACACTCAATATTTTCTATCCCAAGTTCTCTATCTCAACTATGTTCCCAACTGGAACTTCCATGACCCTGTGCCCTTTGTTCCCCATACCTGAAACATGTCCCAACTCTTAAAACCTCAAGACATCCCAAAGTACCAGAAGCTATAAGATATAAAGAAATAAGTCCCCTCCATCAAGAAATCTGGCACTGCTATTTCTGAGTTCTCTTCTGTTAATGTATCTGCATTCTCCACTGCTCTGATGGCTGTTCAGAGGGGGCACTGTGATGACAAAGGCTGGTGGGACAGATAAGAGTGGTACTCATCCCTCATCAAGAAAACTTCATGACACAACAGATGAAGAGCATTACACATTACATTACATTACATTACATCACATCACATTACATATGCCATTACAAGCACAACAAACCAAAATGCAGAGTTGTGCAGCTCAGTTGCAATGAATGCATCTACAAAACCACTCCTACATTGTGATAGAGGTGGAGGAAAGATTGTAAGAGCCAAAGGATCAGGGAGTTTCTTGTGAGATTGTGTCTCCTACTAATGTCAGAAGAAACATGCATAAAGTTTCACCAACATGGCTGCTTAAACATGAGCTGAACCAGGACAACAAGACAGACATGCAAAAGTGGATGGGAGAAAGCCCAGGAGGCCTCAACCGCACGTATATAACTACAGGGAACTAGGAATTCTGAGAGTGGGAGAAATGGTCTTCCCCAGGGATGAGAACACCAGTCGGTTATCCAATACCAAATGGTCACCTCTGGAAACATATAATAACATTATACAGACTAAGGGGGATATATTAGAAATATATACATGAAACAACAATTAATGTAAGAACAAGCCGTGGATTTGAAAGAGAACAAGGGGTGGCAGATGCATGAGAGGGTTTAGAGGGAGAAAAAGGATGGGAAATGATGTATTATATCATAATCTACAAAGAAAAAAAAACATGATGCTAACTTGAAATCTAAAAAAAAAAAAACACCTTCAATGAAGAAACTAGCAGATATATTCCAATTGTTCGGTCATGTTCTGATAGTGATATAATTATCACGCACACACAACTCTGAAAGCAACAGTAGAGGATAAGAGTCAGCAATCAAGTGGTACACCATCTATCAGAAAGGTTCTCATTATGGATAGGTAAGGACTTCCATTTCCCAGATGAATATTCTTGTATCTACCCAAAAATATTATAATTGACTTATAAGGTCAGAGTCCATAGTGCAAATGAAGCAATCCAGTCAGAATAGCAGTGTGGTGTGCAACATACAGCACGCAGGAGTCATGCAGTGGAATTGACATATCCCACATGGCACCCTTGAGGACACTCTAAGCACAGAGATAAGGAACAAGAACCAGATGTACTTACCCGGGACTGAAGACTCAAGGGGGTCACTAGGCAGTGACCACAAGTAGGCATTTTGTTTGTAAGAGCCAAAGCATCTGTAGGTCCTCATGTGCTCCAGGCTCACAGGGGAGATGAGGAATGTGTTGTGGTCCTGCTGTGAACAGTTCTGGGGAAAGGAAGCATTTCCATCTCTGCAGAAGATGAAGATATTAAAGGAATCATGTGTGTGACAGAGGAGAGTTGCACCAATTTCTGAGAATCCCTGAGGTCCTGAGACAACAATAAGAGATGGCTTCATCTTATAAACACCTGGAAGAAAAAGACCGTGATATTAGTTGCTTGTGGTGGCACCTACCTGTAATCCTAACACTCCATAGGAAGTGGCCAATGAATTGTTGAGTGTTTAAAAAAAAACCTGTTATATATCGAGGTTTCAAGACCAGACCGAGTTACATGGTATGACCCTGTCTCAAAAAATTTACTAAAAACCCTTGTCTTAGTTAGGACTTCGGTTGCTGTATGAAAGACCATTACCAAAAAGCAAACTGGGGAGAAGGTTTTATTTGGCCTCCCCACAACATTACTGTCCATCACAAGAGAAGTCAGGACGGGAACTCAAACAGGGCAGGATCCTGGAGGTAGGAGCGGATGCAGAGGCCATGGAGGGGTGCTGCTTACTGACTTGCTTCCCATGGCTTGCTTACCCTGCTTTCTTATAGAACCCAGGACCACTAGCCCAGGAATGGCATCACCCACCATGTACTAGGCCCTCCCCCATGAAAGCTAACTGAGAAAATGCCTTACAACTGGATCTTGTGGAGGCATTTCCTCAACTGAGTCTCCTTCATGTCTGATGATTCGAACTTGTGTCAAGTTGACACAAAACCAGACAGTACAGCCCTGTTGTTTAAAATGAGATGAAAGATAAGCCTACAATTCACAGAGTCTGACCAGAGAGAAGAAAGGAGGAAGACGAAAGGAAACTCATCCACTGCCGATCTATCAGATCACAAAACATGTTTGTATTATTTTCCATGAACAAAGACCATAGAGACCATCTATGTATGACAGAAGGCTGCTGGCAGTTTCCATGAACTCCAGCCCGTAGGGGCTATAATCACCATTCTGGAGGGAGCCTAGAACAAGGTCAGCACAGAGGGAGGGTCATAAACCAAAACAGAGGGTCTGGGGATGAATCATAGATGGTGGAATTCCTCCCTAATATACACAGTGCCCTGTGCTCTATGCCCATCACCATATGAATGTGTCATTGTCCAGTCAACAATGCTAGTACTAGGAGAGTACAAGCAGAGGGAACACACATTCAAGATTATGTTTGGATACACAGCAAGTTCAAGGCTGCACTGAAATGTTTGAGAACCTGTCTCAAAAACTGTCAAGAAAAAGTGAAATTAAAGGGGAAAGGATGAAATGAGAAAACAAAGATCGGAGAAAAAGGAGAGCAGAGAACAGGAGAGGAGAGGGAAGGAGAGGGGAGGAGAGATCCATATATAGGAGCAGAGATACAGGGCAGGGACTGTGATAGGGAATATGTGGTTCAGATACATAGGCATCAGACTGAGTCTGAAGAACAGTGTTCTTGGGAAGTTACTCACCTGTCACCACCAGCTCCAGTTTGTCACCAATTTGTGACCATAGACCTCCCTTGGAGTAGCTACAGTAGTAAATCCCAGCATTGCTGTGTGTCATATTCTGCAGAATGAATTCAAACACCTCCTGGGCTCCCTGTGGGGTGCAATCAAACCACTTTCCATTGGGTACATAATGGCTTAGACGCACTCTGGTCATCCCTGGAGGGGTTCTACAGAAGATGGTCACAGCACTTCCTGTGGAAATCACAGCTCCTGGAACTGCCCAGAGGGAAGGCTGGGGTGGTGGCCCTGGAGAGACACAGGAAAAGACAGCTAGTCACCTGATGTCAGGAGGGCCAGGTTCCCAAGGTGCTATAGAGTATTTCCCACAACAACTACTAACCAAGAAAATGCCCCCACAGACATGCCTACAGGCCATTATGGTGGGGGCAGTTTCTCAGTTGATGATCCTTATTCCCAGATGACTCTAGCTTGTGCCATGTTGAAAGAAAATCAAGCAGCACACCTCCAGAGAGAAGTCTCACTGTTGTCAGAATTGAAATGAGCCACAGTTCTACAGGCCTAATCATCATTACTGTTCCCAATCAGTGTGAGAGCAACTTTCAGAGGAGGAGTGAAAGAAGAGGGGGTAAATGGGAGGTTGGGGTGGGAATGGGTGAGGAAAATGAGGGGAAATTGTAAATGGTATGTCAATAAATGAAAAAATGTTAATTAAATAGAAATTTTAAATGCAATATCACTTTTAAAAACAGGAATAACTCTCATAGCTTAGTGCTATCAGTGGCTTCTCTCATCTCCCACCAGGTCAGAAATGAATCCTGCAGGCTGCTCTTCTTATCACCCCGCCTTCCCACTTCCCTGCAATGAAATCTCATTAAATCACTGACTACAGCCAGGCAGTGCTGGAGCATGCCTTAAATCCCTGCACTCGGGAGGCAGAGATGGCTTATCTCTGTGAGTTTGTGGCCAGCCTGGTCTACAGAGCGAGGTCCAGGACAGGCTTCAAAGCTACAGAGAGACCCTGTCACAAAAAAAAGTCACTGACCTATGTCTTACTTTCTCTCCTGCTTCCATGTAAAACTCAAAATCTACACCCACCTCTAATATCACACAAAACCTGGGAGCCTCTAGAAACAAATGAATCCCACCCGTGCTGCACCCACATTAGACAGCATTTACTTGGACTCTGTCTCATGGATGATGTGTCTCCCCAAGGGCAGAACTCAGTAAGAAAGCCAGACACAGCCCAGGTGAGAAGAGATGGGAAGCAAAGGAAAACTAACTTGAAAGCAAATGTCTGTATCTTCAGGAGGAAACATGTGTGTGACTGTCACCCACTCTGTGCCATTTGTTTCCAAATCCTTTGAGCCAGATATCATGTGGGCATTGCTGGAGCACAATAAAGAATCCCCATGCCCTAGGGGTTGGGGATTTAGCTCACTGGTAGAGCGCTTGCCTAGCAAGCCCAAGGCCCTGGGTTCAATCCTCAGCTCCACATTAAAAACAAACAAACAAACAAACAAACAAACAAAAGAATCCCCCCAAACATGGCTGAAATAGTAAGGACGAATCATTAAGTAAGTTTGCCAGTGGCTGCCAATGAAAATCCCATCTCAGAATCTGCTCAAGAGGCTTCAAGCTCCTCCCATGTTATTCCCAGCCAAACTCAGTTTCCCATGGCTAAAACAGAGAACACACTCACCATACTGTGCCCGAATGTTCTGTGCCATTAAAAACCCTGAAAATAAAACAAAAGATTTGATAAGAGAAGTCTGTCCTGTTATATACTGATCCCAACCCCAGAGCTCACATCAAAAGAACAAAGAAAGATACACAGGCTGAGGCCATCAAAGACTCCTCTGATGCTACCAGGCCAGGTCTTCATAGAGGAAAAAAATCTATGAGGATCTTAGGTTTAAAATCTGGGATTCTGTATTCATTACCATTCTGGCTAAAAATGATAACACCTGTCTCACTTACCAAGTCCAAGAAGAGCAGTTCCAAGGCCCATGGCAGAGCCTCATGCCAGATCTCCACACAAACAGCAAATAGAACTGGTGATACAATCTGCAGAGCCGGACACACCCATGAGACAGACCAGACTGCAACCCGGAAACCCTGTCAAGTATGAAGACATCCAGTACAAAACAGAAAGAGGATATGCTCTTGCTCAAGACTTGTCACTCACAACTCAATTCTATGCCAGTGCTCTGTGCAAGGCTTTAAATTCTCAAAGATGTTGTGGGTAGGGGTGATGTTGTTCCCTGCTGAACAAAAATCCTATGTAAGAGACTTGTGGCCAGTTTTTCAGAGAAAACTCTGTGATTCACCCAGAAAACACTGGTGTAGCCATCCTAATATCCAGCAAAATAGACTTCAAGCTAAAATCAATCAAAAAAAAAAAAATGATGGAGGACATTACATACTCATTGCAGGAAAGATCCACCAAGATGAAGTCTCAATTCTGAACATTTATGCCCCAAACACAAGGGCACCCACATATGTAAAAGAAACATTACTGAAGCTTAAATCACATATAAAACCCCACACATTAATACTGGGAAACTTCAACTCGCCACTTTCAACTCTGGACAGATCAGCCAAATTGAAACTTAACAGAGACATAATGGTCTTAACTGATGTTATGGCTCAAATGGACTTAATCGATATCTACAGAACATTCCACCCAAACAAAAAAGAATATACCTTCTTCTCAGCACCCCATGGAACCTTCTCTAAAAATCAGCCACATACTTGGCCACAAAGCAAATATCAACAGATACAAAACAGTTGGAATAACCTCCTGTGTTCTTTCAGACCACCATGGTTTAAATTTAGATTTCAACAACAGAAAAAACTACAGAAATCCTACAATCTCATGGAAACTGAATATTGCTCAACTGAATCACCAATGGGTTAAGGAAGAAATAAAGAAAGAAATCAAAGACTTCCTAGAGATCAATGAAAATGAATACACCACAAGCCCAAACATATGGGACACTATGAGAGCAGTGCTAAGAGGGAAATTCACAGCACTAAATGCTCACATAAAGAAGTTGGAGAAATCACACACTAGTGACTTGACAGCACACATGAAAGCCCTTGAATAGTAAGAAGCAAAGTCTCCTGGGAGGAACAGACACCAGGAAATTATCAAATTGAGAGCTGAAATCAAGAAAATAGAAATAAAGAGAACAATATAAAGGATTAGTAAAACAAAGAGTTGGTTCTTTGAGAAGATCAACAAGATAGACAAGCCCTTACCCAAACTAACCAAAAGAAAGAGAGAGAGCATCCAAATTAACAAAATCAGAAATGAAAAGGGAGACATAACAACAGACAATGAGGAAATCCAGAGAATCATCAGGTCATACTTCAAAAACCTCTACTCCACAAAACTGGAAAAAACAAAAGAAATGGATAATTTTCTGGATAGGTACCACATACTTAAGTTAAATTGAGACAAGGTAAACCACTTAAATAGTCCAATAATCCCCAAGGAAATAGAATCAGTCATTAAAACTCTCCCAACCAAAAAATCCCCAGGACCAGATGGTTTCACTGCAGAATTCTATCAGATCTTCAAAGAAAACTTAATACCAATGCTTTTTAAATTGTTCCACACAATAGAAGCAGAAGGAATATTCCCAAAGTCCTGCTATGAGGCTACAATTACCCTGATTCCTAAACCAAACAAAGAATCAACAAAGAAAGAGAACTACAGACCAATCTCCCTCATGAACATTGATGCAAAAATACTAAATAAAATACTAGCAAACAGACTCCAAGAACACATCAAAACAATTATCCACCATGATCAAATAGGCTTCATCCCAAGGATACAAGGGTGGTTCAACATATGAAAGTCTGTCAATGTAATACACCATATACACAAACTCAAAAAAAACCACATGATCATCTCACTAGATGCAGAAAAGGCATTTGACAAATTCCAACACCCCTTCATGATAAAGGTCTTGGAGCGATAAGGAATACAGGGAACATACCTAAACATAATAAAGGCAATCTGCAACAAGCCAACAGCCAATATCAAACTAAATGGAAAGAAACTCAAGCAATACCACTAAAATAAGGAACAAGTCAATGCTGTCCCCTTTCTCCCTACTTATTCAACATAGTACTTGAAGTTCTACCCAGAGCTATAAGACAACACAAAGAGATTAAGGGGATACAAATTGGAAAGAAAGAAGTCAAGCTTTCCCTATTTGCAGATGACATGATAGTATACATGAGTGACCCCAAAAATTCAACCAAGGAACTGATACAGCTAATAAAAACCTTCAGCAAAATAGCAGGATACAAGATCAACTCAAAAAAATCAGTAGGCCTCCTATATATAATAGACAAACAGGCTGAGGAGGAAATCAGAGATACATCACCCTTTACAATAGCCACAAATGATATAAAATACCTTGGGGTTACTCTAACTAAGCATGCGAAGGACCCATATGACAAGAACTTTAAGTCCCTGACAAAAGAAATTGAAGATGTCAGAAAATGGAAAAATCTCCCATACTTATGGATAGGCAGGATTAACATAGTAAAAATGGCGATCGAACCAAAAGCAATCTACAGATTCAATGAAATCCCCATCAAATTACCAACACAATTCTTCACACATCTGGAAAGAATAATACTCAACTTCATATGGAAAAACAAAAAGCCCAAGATAGCCAAAAGAAAACTGTACAATAAAACAACCTCTAGAGGCATCACAATCCCCAACCTCAAGCTCTACTATAGAGCAACCATAATAAAAACAGCTTGGTACTGGCATAAAAACCGACATGTGGACCAATGGAATCGAATTGAAGACCCCAACATTAACCCGCACACATATGAACATATAATTTTTGACAAAGAAGCTAAAAATCTACAATGGAAAAAAGAAAGCATCTTCAATGAATGGTACTGGCATAACTGGATGTCAATGTGTAGAAGGCTGCAAATAGATCCATATCTGTCACTGTGAACAAAACTTAAGTCCAAGGGGATCAAAGACCTCAACATAAATCCAGTTACGCTGAACCTGATAGAAGAGAAAGTAGGAAGTAGTCTTGAATGTATTGGCACTGGAGATCACTTTCTAACTATAACACCAGTAGCACAGACACTGAGAGAAACAATCAATCAATGGGACCAGTTGAAACTGAGAAGCTTTTGTAGAGCAAAGGACATGGTCAACAAGACAAAGTGACAGCCTACAGAATGGGAAAAGGTCTTCACCAACCCCACATCTCACAGAAGTCTAATGTCCAGAATAGATAAAGAACTGAAGAAATTAGACATCAAAATGCCCAACAGTCCAATTAAGAAATGGGCTACAGAACTAAACAGAGAATTCTCCACAGAGGAAGTTCAAATGGCTGAAAGACATTTAAGGAATTGCTCAACATCCCTAATTATCTGGGAAATGCAAATCAAAACGACTCTGAGATACCACCTTACCCCTGTCAGATTGGCTAAGATCAAAACCACAGAAGACAGCTTATGCTGGAGAGGATGTGGAGCAAGGGGAACTCTCCTCCACTGCTGGTGGGAATACAACTTGTACAGCCACTTTGGAAATCAATATGGCGCTTCCTTAGAAAATTGGGATTACATCTCCCCGAAGGCCCAGCTATAGCACTCTTGGGCATATGCCCAAGGAACCAAGGAATGCTCAATCATACCACAAGGGCATTTGCACAGCTTTGTTCATATCAGCATTGTTTGTAATAGCCAGAACCTGGAAACAACCTAGATGCCCTTCAACTGAAGAATGGATAAAGAAAATATGATACATATAAACAATGGAGTACTACCCAGGAGAGAAAAACAATGACATCATGAGGTTTGCAGGCAAATGGATGGATCTAGAAAAAATCATCCTGAGTGAGGTTACCCAGACTCAGAAGGACAAACATGGTATGTACTCACTCATACAAGGATACTAGATGTAAAACAAAGATGACTAGACTGCTACACAACTCCAGGGAGTCTGCCTAGAAAATGGGACCCTAGGAAAGACACAGGGATCACCCAATGACAGAGAAATGGATGAGATCTACATGAACAACCTGGAAGACAGTGGGAGTAATGAAGGGCAAGTTTTGAGGGAAAGAAAGCTTAGAGGAGCAGGAGATCCCTGCTGGATCAAGAACAGAAAGGGAAAACAAGGAATAACAGACCATGATAAATGAAGACCACATGAGAACAGGAATAGGCAGAGTGCTGAAGAGGTCCCTAGAAATCCACAATGATACATCCTCTGTAGACTGCTGGCAATGGTCGAGAGAAAGCCTGATCTCACCTAGTCTGGTGATCAGATGGCAAAACACCCTACCAGTTGTGCTGGAACTCTCATCCAATAACTGATGGAAGTGGATGCAGAGATCCTCAGCCAGACCCCAGGTGGAGCTCCAGGTATCTAACTGTCGAGGAAGAGGAGGGACTGTAAAAGTGTGAATTGTTGAGACCAAAATTGAAAAAAAGCACATGGACAAATAGCCAGTCGAATGGAAGCACATGAATTATGAAACCAATGGCTGTGGAGCCCCCAGATGGATCAGGCCCTCTGGATAAGTGAGACAATTGAATAGCTTGAACTGTTTGGGAGGCACCCAGGCTGTGGGACCAGGACCTGTCCTTAGTGCATGAGCTGACTGTTTGGAACCTTGGGCTTACACAGGGACACTTTGCTCAGTCTGGAAGGAGGTGACAGGACCTGCCTGTACTGAATCCAGCAGGTTTAAATGAATCCCCAGGGGTGTCTTGGTCCTGAGGACATGGGAATGGAGGGGAGGGGCTGGGGGAAGGTGGGGGTGGGTGCGTATGGGGGGAGGACAGGGGAACCCATGGCTGATGTATAAAATTAAAACACAAATATAATAAAATAAATTTTAAAAAATACATTGGTATTTAGTAATAGTTAAAATTTATATGTAACTGAAAAATATGTTTCTGAGTATATAATTATTGGAAAATCAGTTTTATTTACTAAGTCAGTAATACAGTGAACCACAGTGACATGGAAACTCTTGCAGAGGTTTTTGTTGTTGTTGTTTTGTGTTTTTTTTTTTTTGCCTTCACAAAACAAAAACAGAACATTGATGGTAAAACTATTTTTTAAATGAAGGAAGTGAAAATTAAAAAGTGAGAGGATACAGAAAAAAAAGATGAAAGAAAAATTCAGGCATTGAAGATACAGTAGAAGAAATGGATGTAGTCCAAATAAAATGTTAAATCGAAAAAAATCCTGACATGAAATATCCTTAAAATCTGGGACACTAGGAAAAGACCAAACCTAAGAAGAAGAAGAAGAAGGGGGAGGAGAAGGAGGAGGAGGAGGAGGAAGAGGAGAAGGAGAAGGAGAAGAAGAGAAAGAAGGAGAAGAATCCAGCTCAAAGGCTCAGAAAATATTTTCAGAGAAATAACTGTAGAAAATTTCCCTAACCTAAAGGAAATGCCTATGAAGATACAAGAGACTTACAGAGGCCAAATAGATTGGACCAGGAAAGAAAGTCCCTTTTCTGTATAATAATCAAAACATTAAACATACAGAACAAAAATATTAAAAAGCTGCAAGAGGAAAAAAAAAACAAGTAACATATAAAGGTAGGCCTATTAGAATCACACCCAACTTCACGAACAAGAATCTAAAAGCCAGAAGGGCTTGAACAGATGCTCTGCAGATACTAAGAGAAGATGGATACCAGCCCAGACTACCATATCCAGCAAAAATTTTAATCACCGTTGATGGAGAAAACAAGATATTCCATGATAAAGTCAAATTTAAACAATATCTATATACAAAGTCAGTCCTACAGAAGGTACTAGAAGGAAAACTCCAACCAAAAAAGATTAACTACACTGAGGAAAACAGGAAATAATCTCACACCAGTGTGCTGCGTGGTAGATTTAGCCTTTGCTAGTTTAAAAAAAAAAAAAAAATTCTGGGCTATGCACTGCTTTGACAGAACTGCTTCTGATAGTTGATGGTACCCATGGCTCCAGACCCAGAGCTGGCAGTAAACTGTACCACCGCCATGTTGGGAAGCTGAGGTGGGCGGAGCCAGCAGCCACAGTGGCGTTTCAGTCTTACAAAGATGGATATTACACAGAGAATCTGGTTTATGTTGTCTTTGGGATTTTTAACTGCAGAAAAAGATTTGATCATAAAAGCTGTTGAGTTAAACAAATATGTAAATTTTAAAGGTACCTTGACTTCAAAATTTGGATATAAGGATATGTTGCTTTGGAAAAGAGTCTCTGCTTTTGTTTCCACAGAAAGCCAGAGGCTGTGGATTTGTTCCAGATTAAGACACATCAGGTTTCATCAACCAAGACCACCTGAAAGGTCTCCGATGACACGATGGCCCAGATGATCCAACATCCAGAATGGTTTCAAGGCAACTGGCTCAGAGGTTCACCCTAATGGACTACTCCATAATCCTAAAATTTTCTTTGTGTCCCCATAAGATACAGCGCCCCCCTCCAGCAGGAAGTAGTAAGAGAAACTACGCCCACATTCCCAAAATTATCAAGCTGGCTTTGGAGATGAAATTGGCTCACTCCTTCTCTAAACCCAGACATATTGCTAAAAGAAAAGGTTAAGAGATTCTTATGTCCCAAATCAGAAGAGCCCTCTGGTGTGGGACAGAGAAAAACCAATATTTTTCTTTAAAGTAGATTGATTATAAACACGATCTCTTTCTAAAAAAGAAAAGGGGATATGATATAGATATAATAGGATAAAAGGGTAGTTTAAGGAACTTACTTCTAAAAGAGCAACAACTTATTTAAAATGTTTTACATTGGTATAGATTTTAGTCTATTGATACAAACTTAAAGTTAATTTTGTTATAGTGTATGTATATTTCTAATCGTGTTTAAGGTATTACGTTTGTATAGCTCATTTTAAATTAAAATGGATAATTAAAAATAGATTAATGAATGATTAGTTATCTATGATAATCATACTCGTAGCCATGTTAGTTAAGTCTTCTAGATATACATAGAGATATTTCAGATAGATAGGTAATCTTCAAACACTTCAAAGACCTACAGAATATGGCATTTAAAATATTTTTAAAATTTAGACTTTCTGAACTGTGAGACATGTCTGCTTCTGGCAGCACCAATTTACTTCAGAGAGGAGGATGGGCATTGAAGACACTTCATATGGAGTTTATCTTCACCTTGGCAAAAATAGCCATTTGGGCAAGAAACTGTTCTTGCCTGGACTGCTCGATCACCTGGACATGCAGGACCCATAGAAAGGTGACCACTAAACTTTGCTTGACAATATGGTCCTTCAGGTTCCTGCTTCACAGAGGAAACTGCCAGACATTCTACAGGACACTGAGAGAAGTGACCAAGAGACTCTAGCCCTTGTGGGCTGAAGACAGATGCCCCAACTTTACAAAGAAACATTAGGTGACTGTCCAGGCTGCCAGCTGTCTCTGTCTACCCTGCAAGACTCCCGAAAAGTGCTCACATCCTTCTCCCAGTTCTCAGGTAATATTATATCCTTCTGAGGTCTTTGATGTGGTTGAAGACTAGATAGTTATAATTTCCTCAGTTATGATAAAAGATAAGTTAGATATAAAACCTTAGACTCACAAATATAAGATAGATAGGATATCTTCTTTAATATTATAACTGTAATTCTTGCTTGATAATTGTTTTGTTATATGTAATTGTACTATGTAAAAGTTAAAACCTTCCTTTAAAAAAAAAAAAAAGAAAAGGGAAAGTGCTGTGGATATTGCTCTATGTAAATAAAGTTCTGATTGGCCAGTGGCTAGGCAGGAAGTATAGGCGGGACAAGAGAGAAGAGGATTCTGGGAAGTATAAGGCTGGAGAGAGACACCGCCAGCCGCCGCCATGAGAAGCAACATGTAAAGACACTGGTAAGCCACAAGCCATGTGGCAAAGTATAGACTAACAGAAATGGGTTAATTTAAGATAGAAAAAGTAGATAACAAGCAGCCTGCCATGGCCATACAGTTTATAAGCAATATAAGTTTCTGTGTGCTTTCTTGGTTGGGTCTGAGCGACTGTGGGCCTGGGCGGTAAGAGAGATTTGTCCTGACTGGGCCAGGCAGGAAAACTCTAGCTACACCAGTGAAACAAAAGAAAGGAAGCAAATACACACACACACACACACACACACACACACACACACACACACACACACACATATGCACACAACACCATCAACAACAACAAAATAATAGGAATTAGCAATCATTAGTATTTGGTATCGCTCAATATCATTTTGACTCAATTCACCAATAAAAAGACACAGACTAACACAATGAATGCAAAAACAGGATAAATCCTTTGCTGCATAAAAGAAACACACCTCAACATCAAAGATAAAGATTATCTTAGAATAAAATAAGAAGAATTTCCAAGCAAATGAACCTAAGAAGCAAGCAGGTATAGCCATTCTAATATATAACAAAATAGACTTCAAACCAAAATTAATCAAGAGAGAGAGAGAGAGAGAGAGAGAGAGAGAGAGAGAGAGAGAGAGAGAGAATCATACTTATCAAAGGAAAAAATCCACCAAAATAGCATTTCAATTCTTAACATCTGTGCCTCAAATGCAAGAGCACCCATGTTTGTAAAGGAAACATTACTAAAACTTAAATTACACATTGACAGTGGGAGACTTTACTACTTCACTGTCCCCAACAGAAATGTCAACCAAGCAAAAACTAAGTAATGGAACTAGCAGACTTATAAACCAAATGGACCTAAAAGGTATCTACAAAACATTTCACCCAAACAAAAAACAATATACCTTCTCAGCACCTCATGAAACCTTCTCCAAAACTGACCATATGCTCACTCACAAAGCAAGTCTCAACAGATTTAAGAAAGCTGAAATAACCCCCTGCATCCTATCAGACCACCATGGATTAAACCTGGATTTCAACAACAACAGAAACTACAGAAATACTGCAAACTCATGGAAACAGAACAACTCTCTGCTGAATTATCACTGAGTTAAGGAAGAAGTAAAGAAAGAAATTAAAGACTTCCTAGAATTCAATGAAAATGAATGCACAGCATCCTCAATTTATGGGACACAATGAAAGTGGTGCTAAAAGTAAAAATCATAGCACTAAGTCCTGCACAAAGAAATTAGAGAATTCTCACACCAGTGACTTAACAACACACTTGAAAGCGCTAGAACAAAAAAAGCAGACATACTAAAAAGGAGTAGAAGGCAGGAAATACTCAAAATCAGGGCTAAAATAAGTAAAATAGAAGAAACAAAGAAAACAATACAAAAAATCAATGGAACAGAGTTTGTTCGTTGAGAAAATCAACAAGATAGACAAACCTTTATCCAAAATACCTAAAAGACAGAGAAAAATACCCAAATTAAGAATATAGTAAATGAAGGGGGGGATATAACAGACACTGGGGAAATCCAAGAATCATGAATATATATTTAAAAACCTGTAGTGCTCTTAATTGGAAAATCTAAAAGAAATGACTGATTTTTCTCAGTAAGTACCACTTGACAAGATAAATCAAGATAAGATAAATATTTTAATAGACGTATAAGCCAAGGGACATATGGTTTCAGTGCAAAATTCTACCAGAATTTCAAATAAGAATTAACTCCAGTAATCCACAAATTATTCCACAAAATAGAAATAGAAGGAACATTGCCCAATTCATTTTATGAGGCCACATTTACCCTGTTACCCAAACCACATAATGACTCAACAAAGAAAAAGAATTACAGATCAATTCAACTTATGAGTATAGATGCAAAAATACTCAATGAATTACTTGCAAACAAAACCTAAGAACACATCAGAAATATCATCCACCAAGATCAAGTAGGCTTCATCCATGAAATACAGGGATGGTTAATATATGAAAATCAGTAAATGCAATCTACCATATAAACAAACTAAAAGAAATTATATTTATTAGATCATCTCATTAGATACAGAAAAGGCCTTTGACAAAATATGACACCCACTCATGATAAAATTCTTGGAGAAATTAGGGAAACAAGGAACATACATAAATATAATAAAGGAAATTTACAGCAAGCTTATAGTGAATATCAAGCTAAATGGAGAGAAACTCAAAGCAATTCCACTAAAATCAGGAATAAGAAAAGCTTGTCCTTTCTCTCCATACATATTCGGTTTAGTACTAGAAGTTTTAACTAGAGTAATAAGACAACTAAAGGAGATGGAGATCAGGGGATACAAATTGGAAATGAAGAAGTTAATGTATCATTATTTGCAGACGATATGATAGTATATATAAATGACCCTAAAAATTCCATAGGAATTCTTACAACTGTTAAACACTTTCAGCAAAGTATTTGGATATAAGGCTAACTCAAAAAAAGGAGTAGCCCTCCTTTATACAAATGACAAATTGAGAAAGAAATCAGGTAAACAACAACTTTCACAATAGCCACAAACAATATAAAATATCTTGGGGTAACACTGACAAAGTAAGTAAAAGACTTGTGTGATAAAAAAAAAAAACTTCAAGTTTTTGAAAAAAGAAATCGAAGAAGATATCAGAAGATCTCCCATGCCCATGGATCGGTAGGATTAACACAGTAAAAATGTCATCTTACCAGAAGCAATCTAAAGATTCAATGCAATCTCCATCAATTTTCAAACATAATTATTTACACACCTTGAAAGGACAATACAAAACTTCATGTGGGAATAAAAAACATGATAGTTAAAAAACAATCCTGAACAATAAAATAACTGCTGAAGGTATCACCATTCCTGATTTCAAGTTGTACTACAGAGCTACAGTAATAAAAACCATATGATATTGGCATAAAAACAGACAGATAGATTAGTGGAATCAAATCAAAGACCCAGAATAAATATCCACAGCTACTGACATCTGATGTTTTTATGAAGAAGCCAGAAATATACAATGGAAAAAAGAAAGCATCTTCAACAAATTGTGGTGGTCTAACTGGATGTCTCCATGTGGAATAACGTAAATAGATTATATCTGTCACCCTCCACCAAACTTAAGTCCAAGTGAACTATAGACCTCAACATAAAACCAGATACACTGAACCTAATAGAAGAGAAAGTGGAAAATAGCCTTGAATGCATTGGCACAGGAAACTACTTCCTGAACAGAACACTAATAACACGGACACTAAGGTCAACAATTAATAAATGTAATGCATGAATCTCCCTGGGAAGGATAAATATAATAGAACCTATGTGTGTACAGAGGTGGGTGGGGAATGGAGCAGGAGGGATCAGCCATCATCAGAGAGGCTTTCTCTGGCAACAGATGCAGGGAGCAGGTACAGAGACCTACAGTCAGACATACAGAGAGAGTCTAAATTGAAGGTCTACATTGTGTCCTTCTCTTGAAGGTTGTGGAACCCCGCAGAAGAGGGGAAGGAAATTTTAGGAGTCGGAGAGACTAGAAGACACCAGGTGAACATGACCCACTGAATCAAGTAAGCTGGGCTCATATGGGCTCATGGAGACTACAGAATTAGACTCAGGACCTGACAGGTCTGGGCTAGGTCCTCTACAAATGTTATGGCTGTTAGCTTGGTGTTTTTCTGAGATTCCTAACAGTGGAAATTGGTGTGCCTCTGACTCTTTTGCCTGCTCTTGGGATTCTTTTCTCCTATTGGGTTGCATTGTCTAGCCTCAATACAAGAGCTTTTGCCTTATATTATTTTATCTTGCTTTGTCCTTTTTGGCTGTTGTCTCTTGGAGGCCTGGTCTTTTCTGAAGGGAAATGAAGGGGGTGTATATGGAGGAGATAGGAGGTTTGAGAGTGGTTAGGAACAGAGAGGGGAAACTGTACTCATATATTTTTATGAGAGAAGAATCTATTTTCAAAAAATAAGTAAATAAAAACAATTTTTAAAAATAAATGGTATCTCATGAAACTGAAAATCTTTTGTGAGGCAAAGGATACTATCAGTAAGACAAAATGGCAACCTAGAGAATGGGAAAAGGATTTTACCAACTCCACATCTGATAGACAACAAGTATCCAAAATATGTAAAGAACATAAGAAACTAAATATCAGAGGAAAACAAACAGTCCAAATAAAAATGAGATACAAATCTAAACAGGATTCTCAATTAAGGAATCACAAATCTCTGAGAAATTAATTTTAAAAAATGTTGAGCATCCTTAGCCATCAGGGAATTGTGAATCAAAACTACTTTGAGATTCTATTTTGCAAATGTCAGAATGACTAAGATCAATAACACAGTGACAGCTCATGCTGATGAGGATGTTGAGCAAGGAGAACATCCCTCCATTGCTGGTGGGAGTGCAAACTTGTACAGCCACTGAAGAATCAATATGACATTTCTGCAGAAAATTGGAAATAAATCTACCTCAAAACCCAGCCACACCACTCTTGGATATATACCCAAAGTACATTCCATCCTACCACAAGAACACTTGCTCAACATGTTCACTGAAAGCTTAGTCATAACAGCCAGAAACTGAAAACAGCAAGATGCTCCTCAACCTAAGAATTGATAAAGAAAATGTGGTACATTTATACAATGGAGTATTATTTAGCTATTAAAAAATGATGTCATGAAATTTATAGTCAAATTAACGGAATTAGAAAATATCATCCTTAGGGAGGTTACCCAGACTTAGAAAGACAAATGTGGTATGTATTCATTCATGAGTGGATATTAGCCATTAATTAAATGATAATCAAGCTATAATCCATAGACCCAGAAAGGTAAGGTAGAGAGGAGAGCTGTGGGGGTAGGGGAAGACATGGGTCTTCCTATGAAGGAGAAATAGATTTTGCAGGTATACTGGGGGCAGGTAAAGGAAGCAGTAGGGACCAGGTGTTGGGAAAATGGTACAGAAGGAGAGAATGTAGAGAGAGGAAGCTGGAATTGGGCACTTTGGGATGGTGTGGAAACCTGGAGCAATAGTACAGTGGAAATTTCCAGGAATCTGTGAGGATGGTCTTTGGAGGGCTCCTAGTAATTGGGGATACAGAATCTGAACTGGCCATCCCTTGTAGCCAGGCAAGGTTCCCAGTGGCAGAACTGGTTGCATTCAGTTGAGTTGTTAGCCTAGGAGGTCCCCACAAACATACCCAGTCTATGCTAAACAAAGGGTTGCTCTCAGAAAACTAAGAGTGGGGCCCACTTGCAGAGGACAACACCCACACAGCTCATTGAACATGGAGAGGTCAAGTTGGTGCCTGCATGGAGCCATCACCCCTATATTCTAGTCTCTTTGGTGTGGTAAGGTACTCTGCAAGCTACCAGAAGAAAATT
Organism: Onychomys torridus; assembly: GCF_903995425.1. Classification (NCBI taxonomy): domain Eukaryota; kingdom Metazoa; phylum Chordata; class Mammalia; order Rodentia; family Cricetidae; genus Onychomys; species Onychomys torridus. The sequence continues at coordinate 2,712,986 of NC_050443.1, forward strand.
TAAACACCAAATCAGCCCAAAACATTTGACCTACAGTCTGTCCTGCCTGCTAAATATTCTAGGGCAATGGTGGCACAGAACTTAATGGAGTAGCCAACCAATGTCTGATTTGACATAAGGCCTACTCCATGTGAAGGAATCCACAGCTAACATAGCTAGGATAACCAAGAACCAGACATAGATAACCCAGAGACCTAGGGTAAAATCAAACACTACTGGTTAAAAAAAAGTGTCAATAAAATAACTCCTAATCATATTCTGCTGTGCTCATAGATCAGTGCTTTATCCAGTCACCAGCAGAGAGGCTTCCTCCAGCAGCAAATGGGAACAGATGCAGAAACACTCATCCAGACATTATGTGGAGAGAGAATCAAAATAGAAGGTATCTATCAAATCATTCCCTCAGAGCTCATGGAATCCTTCAGAACCTAGAAGAGCTGGAGGGTACAGAGGATACCAGAACAAGGCCATTCAAATGAACTAAGTAAGACAAATATGAGTCCTCAGAGACTAAGGAAGCAAGCAAGGGGCCTGCATGGATCTGCACCAGGTCCTCTGTGTATCTGCTATACCTATTAGCTTAGAATTTTTATGGGAATCCTGAGTGTGTAAAGGAGCAGGTCTCTAACTCTAGTGCCTGCTCTTGGGACTCTTTCCTTCCTGTTGGGTTGCTATGTCCAACCTCAATATGATAGTTTTTGCTTCACCGTATTATATATTTCACTTGGGTGGTGTTTGGTTCTTATCTATTAGAAGCCTGCTCTTATCTAACAAGAGACAGAAAAGGAATATATCCAGAGTGAAGAGAGTTGGGGGAAGGGCTAGGAGGAAAAAAGAGAGGGAAACCTTATGATCAGGATATAAGAAGATAATCTACTTTCAATAAGAGAAAGTCATGATTCTGCAAGATAGCTGGGTGGATAGAGTGCTTACCACTTTATCTAGTCTAGTGATGTCAATTCAATTCTCAGAACTGACATAAAGACAGATGTGGTGACTCCATTCTGTGCTCTCCTCACTCACTTTGGCCAGATGGGTGGTGGAGACAGGAGAATTTCTTAGGACTTCCCAGGCCAATTAGGATTGGCATAAAACACACTGTAGAGTGACCAGTGACCGAAAAAGGGGGAGACTGCCTCAACAAGCTAGGAGGACAAGACCGATGCCAGGAAGCTGTTTTCAGACCTTCACATGTCCACTGTGGTACTAATTGTTAGCATTCAGACCCACCCCTTGGGGACCTGGCCAATACACCTGGCCCGCCCACTCCACTCTCTTCCTTTCTCTGACCCCACAAGGTCGCATATGCACCTCCTCTCTACCCCCTTTCCAGTCTCTTTTTCTCTTCTTCTCTCCTTCTTCCTCTTCTCTCCTCAGCTCCTTTCTCTTCCTTCCCCTCAACAAAACTTTCCACGTGATTGCGGTCTTCATGGTGTATCTCTCTCCATGACTCCCACCTGCTGTGACCACAGCATGCCATTTTTCAAATACAATATTTAATAACATGACATTGGGCATGCTCTCCTGGCAGTTGCTCCTGGGCTCCGGCAGTCTGAGACATTCCAGGACCCTGGAACCTTAAAGAGAGTCACTTTTCCAACTAAAGGATTGCTGGGCCCCTTCATCCGTGATTGGTAAGCCCCCACTTCTTCACTCTGGACATTTCCCATGTGTGAGGCTTTGTTTCTCCAGCACAGTCCTCACCTTCTGGCTTTTCTTGAAGTCCTGGTACCAGGCAACTGGTCTCACTTGGGCTCTTAGCCCATCAGCCCCTACTTTTTTGGGTGACAATCCACTGAGCAGCCTGTGCCTCCTCATTGGCCCTTGCTGAATTTTGGGACACTAGAGATTCCAGCCCTTGGATCTTCTCTACCTCACTCATGGAAAATGCACCTACCACCATACCTAACAACCGACTTAGTGGCTAAACTTACCCGCCTTTGGCCCAATACCCCTTAGATATCAATTTAAATGGCCACTTACTGGCACCCCATATCCCAGTATTTCACAGGACCTTTGCAACTTCTGCCTGTGATCCAATAGATGGAAGGGGGAACCCTGTTTTCAAGATTTCTCCAAGCCCTACTCAAGTCTTTCTTCCTGCTCTACTCAGCCCCTGCTAGCTATGGAGCCTGCAGCTGTGCCTCCCTGTTAAGCTACATTTCCCCTGACCAGCCTCTGCCAAGGCAGTTCCATCATCAAATGTCACCAGGTCCCTTTCCAGGGCATGTGCACCCTTTAAAAGTGCCCGTCAGACAGAGCTCATCCTCTTTCCTTGTCTCGTGCCTCTTATCCTCTCTTCTTCTTTTCCCTCTCTCTTCTCTTCCCTCTCATCTGCCTGCCTCTCCCAAGTCTGACGTGGACTTTCACTCCTTCGTTCTCTTACTCTTTTGCTCTCCTCCTCCTGATAAACCTCTTGCACTAACTGTTGTGTGTGGTGTTTTTGTTTAGTGGCATATCTTGGCAGGGCCAATCAAAGGTGCCCACTTTACGCCAGGACCTCACTGACCCACTCCACCCCACAACAGATCTACTCTCTTGCACCTGTAACAAATCTGCTTTCTCGCTCACCACCAGCCATGCCGTTAGGATTGCTTAGACCAGACAGTCAGGGAACCACGAAAGAATTCTGCACTTTCTTGCTTTTTCTTTGCTTCAAAGCCCTGCTTGTGTCTGTCTAGTCTCTCTCCTAAATGTCCTGTCTGTCTGCTACAACATGTGAGTCAGAGATGGAGAAGCAAGCTTTATCTTGCTCAGCACACTTTGGTTCTTCTCCCTTTCTTTTCTTCTTTCTGGTTTTTCGAGACAGGGTTTCTCTGTGTAGCTTTTGCACCTGTCCTGGACCTCGCTCTGTAGACCAGGTTGGCCTTGAACTCACAAAGATCCTCCTGCCTCTGCCTCCCGGGTGCTGGGATTAAAGGCATGCGCCACCACCGCTCAGCCCTTTCTTCTTATTTGCTCAACTCCTGTTTAATATACCTGTGTGTGTACATATGCATGTGACTTGGATTTAACCCTATATGTGAATGTAAGCTAGCTTCAATTTTGTGTGTATGTGTATGTAACTTGGATTCAACTCTGTGTACGTGTATATATTTGATTCAACTCTGGTTTATAATATACTCTATATGATAATACAAATTTAAAGTTATAAAGATCTATTCAGATTAATAAAAGCTAACCTAGAGATTTACACCTATATGCTTGCCAAGTCTTTAAAAACAAGCTTCTAGAGAATTTAAATAAATAATAGCACAGGTTTGATAAATAAGGTATTTGATAAACAAGATATATATTCTATAATGAAGTTTCTGATCCCCTGAGAGGGTCCTTTTCTCAGAGTTGAGTCACACCCCTACTCACAAACCCATTTTCTTAATCTTATGAAAGCTGATAGCATATTGCAGACTGTCAAGGAACACAAGTTGATAGTCATTCATACCTAAAAGGCAGTCTTCAAATACTCAGAGATCTGCATAATATGGCATTTAAATGTTTAATTAGAAAACTTTTGGTGATAGAGAGACATGCCAGCTCCTGGCAGCACCCTTATTTCCTCCAAAGAAGATGGAAGAGCACAGAAGACCTTCCACCCAGAACTTGCTCCAGAGTAGCAATGCCAGCCACTGAGCAAAACTGCCTTTCACCTCGACTGCCGCCAGGGCCTCCTTCAGACCATGGACAGCAGGACTCTGGGGAATCCATTGCCTCACTTTTGCCTAGGCAAGATAGGCTGGTCCTCCCAAGTTTCTACCCCACAACTGTTGGGTCTTCTGAGGCCTGGCAGGCCTAGGAGTGGCAGCCAAAGACTGACGTTGTTGCCCTGAGACCTCTGCCCTCAATGACCATGGAAGACTCTGGGGTGGCTATCTAGGGAGCCAGAAAGTAAGTCTCAGTCACTTTCAATCACTAACTCAGGTAAAATTTCTCCTTCTCAGAGCTCTGCCATCTGAGGACCAGGCTTCATCCGTTCAACAGTAGCAACCAAAGCTTCAGATGCTTTCTCAGTTCTCTATGTAAAATTCACAGGCCTCACTCTCTTAGAGCTAATAGTAAGTCTAGACACAGTTCACCTTGATACCAGACTCAAAAAAGGGATAAGCTCACTTTACAATGACTGCACTCAGTGGTCAGCCACCTGTATCTCCTGGTGAATTAGATAAAAAAGGAGGTGCTTTAAAGATTGCCTATGTAAAGATAGGAAAGCTGTCCCTCTGTTCATTTACTTATCCGTCTCAGATCTGATGATGTTTGATGACCAGGGTACTCATAGATTTGCCAGTCAACAGCTCTCCACACACACACATTAGAGAGGTTATGGAAGCTCCCCAGCCTTTTGCTATGACACCAAGATATAAATCTGTTCTAGTTGTTTTACAGACACCAACAGGTTCCTGCACAAGTCCACTTACCTGTCAGACTCATAACAAGGCCAAACCCACAGGGGCTTTCCAGATATGCCAGCCCCTGTACCACCTCTAATGCCAACTGGGCAAATACTGGCAGGTTAACTTCACCCACATGCCTACTCATAAAAACTCCATTATCTGCTAACTTGTTGACACTTTTATAGAATGAATAGAGACATTTTCCACCTCCAGAGAAACAGCAGATGTGATGGCTCAGGTACTCTGAAAGAACACATCATCCCTCAATTTGGCGTGCCATCTTCCCAAGCTCCTGGGCCTTCACAGCTGGTACCACCTCTTCAGGTTCAAGTGGGCACTTACCCAGCAACGGGAACCTGATTTTCCAAGATGTGTCGGTAAAGGGCACATCTGCTCTCCTGTCTCACTCATTTAACCTTATCTCTTCTGTACAACTAGGGCACTTCTCTGTTCCATTTTTCTGGCAGTTACCACTCTTCCCATGGCTAGCCCAGCTCATGAGGCCAATGATAACAATCTAGTTTTCTCCTAGCAACTTGCCTTCTCACCTCCCTCAAGGAACAGATGCCTGAGGTCTTCACAATGACAGTTAACTGAATGTTCCTTCACTCATACCTCCCACTGTGCATGACTCCGACTTCCCACTTCCCTCTCCTAACTTTGTCCCAATTAAGCAGGAAGCAGTCTTGAGAATTTGGCACCCCTCATTCCTGCCCCAAATGTCATTCACTACTCACCCTTTTGTTTTTTTGGTTTTTGGTTTGGTTTTGGTTTTTTCAAGACAGGGTTTCTCTGTGTACCTTTGGTGCCTGCCATTGCTCTGTAGACCAGACTGGCCTCAAACCCACAGAGTTCCACCCAGCTCTGCCTCCCAAGTGCTGAGATTAAAGGCATGTGCCACCACAGCCCAGCCATACTAACCCTTTTTATAATGATCAAAGGGGAGGAATGTTAGCATTCAAACCCACCCCTTGAGGACCTGGCCAATATGCAGGCAACACCTTGGCCTGCTCAGGGTCCTGACATCATGTGCTCATTGCTATGTGGTCTCTCTGTGCATGTGCAATGTCCCCTCATAAAAGGGAGGTGCCCTGCCCACTCTCTCTCTCTCTTTTCTTCTCTATATCCCCACCTCTTCTATCCCCACATTTCTCATCTCTTTTTCTCTTCTATTCATCTTCCTCTTCTCTCCTCAGCTCCCTTCTCTCCCTTCTCCCCAATAAAACTCTCCATGGAGTACAGCCTACAAGATATATTTCTCTCCATGGCTCCCACTTGTCATGACAACCTGCACCATTTTTAAAATACAACACTAATAATAAATAGAATGTTTTTAAAACCAAATAAAGAAAAAGAAAACAAAAGACAAGCACTGAGTATTTAGGAAATTGGAAACCTTCACCTACTGTTGATGAGACTTCAAATTCATTCAGTCACTATGGAATCAGTGTGTTAGTTCCTCAGGTAACTACAAAGAGGTCTACCAGATGACCCAACTGTACTGCTCCTGGCAAATACCCAAATGATTCTACCTCCTACTACAGAGACACATAGTCTTCCATGTTTACAGCTGCTTTATTCATAATAGCTAGGACATAGAAGTATCCTAGAGGTCCATCAACTGATGTGTATATGATGAAAATCTGATACTGTGGTGATTTGAATAACCCCAATATGCTCACAAGTTGGAATGCTTGATCATCAGGGAATGACACTATTTGAAAGGATTAGGAGTTGAGGCCTTGTTGAACAGGACAAGGACTTTGAGGTTTCAAGATCCCATGCCAATCCCAGAGTGTCTCTCTCTCTCTCTCTCTCTCTCTCTCTCTCTCTCTCTCTCTCTCTGCCTACAGATCAGGATGTTGCCCTGTAATTCTCAGTTAGTGCTCCAGCACCAAGCCCACCTGCCGCCATTCCTCTCGCCATGATGAAATTCCCTAAACAGCTGAAACTGTAAGCAAGCCCACAATTAAGTGTTTTCTTCCATGAGAGTTGCTTTGGTCATGGTGTCTCTTCACAGAAGTAGAACAGTGACTAAGACAGGAGTTGGTACCAGGAGTGGGATGTGGCTGTGACATGCTTGACCATGCTGCTTGTTGGCTGAATGGGGACTTTCGAACTTTGGATTAGGAATACAGTTGAGTGCTTTAAGCAGGCTGAACAGTCCATACTAGTAGGAGGATGGAAAACAGTGCTGAGGGTTATCTGGAACTGTAGGGACCCAGATCAAGAAGTTTCAGAGAGGAACAATATTAGTAAGTGGCCTAGAGACCACACTGTGATATTTTGACAAAGGATGTAGCTGCTTTTAGCCCTTGTAGAAAAAAAACTGCCTGAGGATAAAGTAAGGACTTTTAGATTAATAGTGTTGGCAGAGGAGATTTTAAAACAGCCTAGTATGACTGTGAGGCATGTTTAGTTGTCATCACTCTTAAGCAGACCTATAATGAAAAGGAACAAGCAGAGCAAGGAAAAGATAGAATGTACAATTTGAGGAGAAAAGGAGTACCAAAATGTACTGTTGGAGCCAAGGTCACTCCTCAAGGAGATAAAAAGTTTAGAGAAAAGTCTGATGCTAAATGGAATAAAAGGACTGGTAAGCTCATGGAAAGACCCAACCATGCTAAACTTCTAGCTTGTGAAAAGGAATTAAAGAAAAGCTTAAGCACTGAAGGAAACCATCAAAAACAGAGCTGCTACAAATGTAATTGAGCAAAGGGGTCAAGTACCAGTCCCATTAAGCAGCATAACTAGGCAGCTTCAGCCATGTGCTTCTTTCTGGCTTAGAGTCAAGAGACAAGAAAGAGGTTGTGGAATCTCCCTCAATGGCTAAGGAAAGCCACTGAGTTCAGGCATGTGTCAGGGGTGTTCCCTGCATGGAGGTCCAGAGACAACACTATATGAAGCTGAAAGATGAAGCCCAGACTGTGTTGGAAACCCAAGATTTGGAAGGTTCTAACGTCATGGAATACCTGCCAAGGAGAGCTGCAGACCAGGTGTGGAATCTGCTCAAAAGAGAAATGTGTAGGAGTCCACAATGCTGTAAGGAGTTGGAGATCTAAAAAGAGCTTTGACATCAGACATGGAGATGCAGAATTTGGAGTTTGGCCTACAGCTTTTAGCTCACACTTTGGTCTAGTATTTCCTTCCTCTGGTCCCTTTTCTACTTTTTGGAATGGTAATGTATATTCTGTGCCATTGTATGGTGGAAGCACATGATCTGATTTTTATTTTTATTTTACAGGGGTTACAGTTTAGAGATTGCCATGAGTTTCAGAAGATACTTTGAACTTTGGACCTTTAAACAGTGTTGAGACTGTTAAAGATTATTGGGACATTTGAAGTTGGACTGAATGCATTTTTGCATTATGATATGGCTACAGGCCTATGGAGGCCAGAGAATGAAATATGCCAGTATGAATAAGAGTGGCCCCCCCTTGGCTCGTAGATTGGAATGCTTGGTTCCTAGGAAATGATGCGATTTGAAAGGATAAGGAGGTATGGACTTGTTGGAGGAAGTATGGTGTAGGCTTTGAGGTTTCAAAAGCCTATGCCAAACCCAGAGTTTCCCTCTCTGCATAAAGATCAGGATGTAGTTCTCAGCTGCTGCCCCAAAGTCTCCCTCTGTACCACCATGCTTCTATGCCATGGTGATAATGGACTAAACTTCTGAAACTGTAAGTAAGCTCCCAATGAAATGCTTCATTTTGTCTTGAGCTATCACAGGCCATAATGCAAATAAAGCTTATAGAAAATGATAATCCAGATGTCAACCCAACAGATGAATGATTCTCTGATGGAGAACCCCGTTCAGGCAAGGCTGATGGAGCCACTGACTCTGGAAATCTTTGCCCCTGTCTGCAATTTTACATGTGCAGACACAGCATCTCCCCATATCTGCACTAATCTCACACACCATATTCACATGTGCAGACACAGCATCCCCCTATATCTGCACTAATTTCACATACCATATATATTAATCTCATGATTACATCTCAATTTTGTGGGAACATATATTTGTGGATGATCAGGAAGGTGACTTCTCATTTAGCTGTATAATTTTGATGAGCAGAAATATAATAGAATGTGCTTCATAACTAGATCTATTGTTCCATGTGGACTGTAAGACACTTAGAAGCCTGTTCTCTATAGTTAGCTTGCTGACAAGGCAGCTTAGCCAGATGAAGAGACTCTGAGGATAGATCACAAGCAAGACTTTCACAGATTATACACAAGGACAAAATTATGGAGTGTCTGGCTTTGTTGAATTAAGGTCCTTCAGAGACCAAATTGCCCTGAGCTTCCCCTGGCAGCAGCTGATAATGAGACTCACAGAGTTCACCTGCTCTGGCCCTTCACCAATGAACACAATGTATGAACATTCTAACCTCAGTTCATGATACAAGCTTCAGGGCTCAGTTAACCAACTGTCTAAGTTTAAGTCTTGATATTTATGTGACTAACAGGGGAAAACTGTTAACTGACTAACCAAGTCCAGAGAGAAATAGTTTTTGTTCAACTAACTATGGATGCCACTGCCCAAGAAAGTGCCAAGCAGTATGTCCCCACCTATGCTTTGCCATGGGAAATGGCTTTGCTCCTTATCATCTTTCAAGGAATGTGCCACTGACCTTGAGAGGGCTTTGTAACTTTTCTGAGTGTTGCAAAGAGGCTCCTGTTAGAAGTGTGTATACAGCCAGATAGAGAGGGGAGCTGAGAAAAACTAGAGGAGAAAATTAGAACTTAGGTAAAATTAGAGATAAAAACAAGCTGTAAAATTAGAGCTGAGAAAAGAAGCTGTAGAATTCGAGCAGAAGAATAAATAAGAACAAGACGCAAACAGTTTGTATGTAAATTTATTTAGTTTCTGAAAATACCCTCAGATTAAATTTTAAAAAAAGGTTCTAAATTAGATTTCGATATGCTGTGAACCCTGTGTATAGCCTTGGAGCTGGATTCCACAGCATACATGATTGCTTCATAAGAGTTCTGCTGGTCATGGCATCTCTTCACAGATGACTAGAGAACAGAGACTAAGACAGATGCCTACACACAATGGGATTTTATTCAGCTGTAAAGAAAACTGCAAATTGCAGGTAATCAGTAGGAGTTGGAAAACATTATACTGAGTGAGGTAGTCAGACCCAGAAAGACAAAGGTTGCATGTCTCACTCATATGTGGATCTCAATGCTAAGTATTTAGATGCGCGTGCGCGTGTGTTTAATTTGAAGCACCAGAAGAATCCAGAAAAGTAGAAAGGGACCGACCATTGGTAGAGTGAAGGAAGAAAGATCTTAAGGGAGGCAGAATAGTAGAACAGAGGTGATATTAAAGAGAAACATGGAATCATTGGAAAGGTTTGCTTGCAGTGAAGATGACATTGTAGGACAAAAGAAGAATAGTTAAAGCATAGCTAAAATTAAAATGTGTGAAAGCCACATAGAAACCTACTATTTGATAAAGCTTCCTAAATATTTCATGTATGAATGAATGTACATGTGTATGCATATATATGTACATGTATCCATACAAAAGAGTTACTGGAGTTACCCTATACAGAAGATTATGCTCTTCTGGCAGTAATTAAATGTGATCAAAACTCATTGTATATAATTCTTAACGATGTTAGGGGAGGGAGAAACAGACAGGATGATGGAGTGTATGTCCTAAGATATCAGTAGAGATAGGAGGAAATGAGCTAGAGGAGTGAGGAGGTATGGGAAAGGGATGAGTCTAAAGTCTCATGTCACCAATGTAGTAAAATATCTCAATTAAACATAGTTGCTGACTAAAAAATAAATCTAAAGAAAAAGATAGGTGCTGTGCTTGACAAGAAAACTCACAATGAAGTACAGAAGTTGCTCACAGGGTCAATGGTGGAGGCACTTAGTGAGAGGACAAGACATTGGGGAACTCTTGCGTGAGATGTGGAGAGATGTAGCACATACAGCTGAGTTTGAAAATCTGACTGGGGCAAAAAGACATTAAGAAAGAAAGACTCAAGTGAGAGAATCAAAGCTGGGATGGACAGTACATACTCTGTTGGAGGTGCACAAGCAAACTGGAAACTCACTGACTTGATGATGTTATACATAGCAGGAATGAGGGGCTGGGTTAGCTCGTGTCATAGGGGGTCTTGGAGGAGAACAGTGTAAGGCTGCAGTCATCGTGCATGAGGTTGCTGCAAATGATACTACACTCACTATCAAATCTACACAAGAACCAGGGGAAGGCTTTGGCATTCCCATGTTTCCAGAGTATTGACCTTCATGGCAGGGCTATGCTCACATCAACAATGAAATTCAGTCACAATCTAAAATAGGATGTCCACAGGGGAGCAGGGAAGAACAAAGTGTGAAAAATCATATGTAGAGAAATAAGAAATGAGGGATGGGTACTACACAGAGATGTCCCACAGGAGAAAGAAGGGAGAAACGGGAATCTACTGCTTGGAATCTCTCCTACAAAACCACAGAAAGAATTCTGAAATTCCAGTCACATCACAGATGTACCACATCTCCAGACACTGAATACTCTGCAGAGAGAACACAACTCTAAAAGAGACTCTTTATTGCCAGCATTTTGATAAAGTGTAGAAAGGGGTAGCTAGGCTCTCAGTTTAGGGATCCTGAAGGCCCTATAGGCTCTCTTCTGCTCTTCCAAGTATCCAGCAATAGAGCCCCAAGGCCCAACAGGATGACAATTGCCAGGATAAGCCGAATGGAATTCTCTAATCTGTAATCTGACATAGAAGACTCTGTAGAGGAAAAAAAAGCAACATTTAAAGCTTTTATGTCAATAAATATTAACTTTATTTTGAGCTATTTTTTCTATAATGACTATATTTAATCTTAGAATAAAATACATCTCTATGTGAGTAAGTGAGAAAGACCACTTGTGACAAATAACCAGAACTGTATGGAAAGCTAAGGAAGCTTTTTGGTTGGATGAGCTAGGGGCAAGTTACATTACAAAATGGAACTAATGCACTTTCTACAATGTCAGACTCATGCAAGGATCATATTTCTTTGGAACAAAGCATAAAAAGAGATGCATGTTGAAGCTGTACCAAAATTGTTATAGACTAAATAGATTTGAATTGGTGCTGATTACTAGGATAATGTTATTGGGGCTTTTCTGGTTCTAGTATATTCACTAGAATGTGTGGTACAACCCCAACAATTAACTACTTAGGACCCAGTTTGTATTTACAAAGTGAAAGTTCATATTTCTGCAAATATGTCTCTTAGCTTCAATTTCACAATACACATAGCAGTAATACACACTAGTCAGTTTGATCAATACTAGATGTCTCTCTGTACTTGATTCTTGGACAATGCATTCTGAGTATTCTGACTTCCTATACTTCACTATATCCCTGCTGCCTCTACCCACCATCATCCTCTCCATTTGTTGCTTTTCTATAATCATGTGTTTGATTTTCTTTAGTTTTGAGATCCAATGTGTTTAATCAAGGCCATCTGTGTGACCATGAGTGTGCAACTCTCCATGAAAGACTAGTGGGCTCACAAATGGTTACAGAGCTAATGGCAGTGATGCCTCAATTTCCAGAATCTATCAGTGGTGGTGACTAGTTCATCAGGGGAGTCCTTCTCCCATTTATAGTTGGCTGTTGACAAGCTCAGTCTGAGGCAGCTTCAGTGGCAAGTGAAGTTTCACTGAGTTCATAATGAAATGAATATAACGTGTCAAAAAATGGCATTTTGTACCCCTTCTTATCATCTTCTAGTTTACTTTCTTTTCCCATCTGTTTTATCACACGCAGCATGAGCATATGAGCATGGGTTGAATTTAAGTCAAATTTCAGGATATGCTTGAAGGAAATCACCACTTTGTACAATGAATACACACAAATACAAAGTTTTATGTGCTAGACAAAGAACTATAGACAGCTAGGAAAAAGGAGAGCAAGACAGGTGTAATTTCAGAGGGAAGAGCACACCAACTGATTGTCCAGTGGCAGAGAGTCAACACTGAAAACATACATACAAGAAACATTCTACAGACTTAGGGGTTATATTTAGACATATATATAACCATAATAAAAAAATTGGTGAAGATAGAGACCATGAATTTGAAGGAGGGCTGATACAAGAGGGAAATGGTTAGGGGGAAATGTTGTAATGATATTATAATCACAAAAATACTTGAAATAAAATTGAGATTTGCCTGAACTTTCTGGCATGTGCAGGCTTTGCCTGAACTAGATGGACATGAGAGGCCAGAAGAAAGTGGAGAGACAACTAGCGACCACAATAGTAGGAGAAAGGTGATGTTGGCATGATGGGCAAGGAGGGGAGGAGTCTGAGGGATGTTTTAAGAAAGGACGGAATATGGTGAAGAACCATGTAGAAATAGCACAAAAGATAACCAATAAATAATGCATGTAAGAATACAAATGACATCTCCTGCAATGGGGCATAAGGATGAGAGGGATGCTTGGATATTAGTCAACCAGGAGATCTATTGAAATGTTACTAGGTGTCTGAGCTGAGAGAGGTCGAATACTCCTTTAGCTACACAACCCAGGCTCATGCAGCTATCTTCCACTACAGCAGTAAAATGAATGGCCATCAGAACACAGCGCACTTGAGCAAGTGTCTAAATATGTTTATCACTATTCTAGTTTCTTTACGTTGCTGTAATGAAATGCTATGACCAATACCAACTTGGAGAGAAATGTTGACTTCTCTTAGACATCTAGGTCACACTCTGTCATTGGGTGAGGTTGGTCAGGAACTCAAGCAGGAACCTGATGCTAAACCGTGTCTGGATGCTTGTTGCTGCCTCCCTAACTCTGGGGTCTTGCTTAGCTAGTGTTAATGGGGGCACTGCTAAGCTCATTCCATGATACTGACCAAGAATTGAAGGACATCTAGGCATAGCAGTGCCCACACCTTTAATCCCAGCACTTGGGAAGCAGAAGCAGGTAAATTTCTATGAGTTTGAGGCCAGCCTGGTCTACTTACAGGGTTCCAGGACAGCCAGAGCTACACAGTAAGGTCATGTCTCAAAAAAATGTTGAAAGACAGATCAAGCATCAGAGAAAGAAATTAACAGCTTTCCCCATTCTGGATAAAAGAAATCTAATGCCGCAAGTCCCTTAGAGGGACACTGGCTTGGGTACTTTATAGAGCCTCTGGGTCATCTCTTTACCTTTCCATCCTGTTTGGATACCCACCTATGCCTTCCCACCTTCTCGCCTCCTAATGCCTTTGGAGAATAAGAGTGCACACAAGCTCATCACACACCATCCCCTTCTTATCTCTACCTGGGACATTCACATTCAGTATTCTGGTCTTGTATTTAGCTGTCTGACTTAGTGGAAGCCAGGTTGGGCACTTGGGTAAAGGAAGCATGCTATTAGTTTGGTTTGGCTTATTTCTTAAATGTTTTATTCTTTGAAGTTTCATAGATACATTCAATGTGTTTTAATTCTTTTTATATTTCATTTCCCACTCTCATCCCATGCCCAGCAATACCAACTCCCTCTTTATCCAACAAGTCTTGCTGTATCTTTCATGTGACATTTCTTCTTTCTACCTCCTCAGGTTCACCCTTCCATTGTTAACCCATGAGCAATCCCAACGTCCCATAGTTCTTTTTTTTTTTTTACCAGAGCTGAGGACCGAACCCAGGATATTACACTTGCTAGGCAAGTGCTCTAAAACTGAGCTAAATACCCAACCCATCCCATAGTTCTTAAAGAACACATTTGTACACCTAGTCTCCATACCTAGAAGATGTCACCCCCACTGAAACTCTGAAATACACAAATAACTGAATGAGCTAAGGATACAAAACTGAATCTTAACCATCATGGAGGCTGGAGTTGCTCTCTCCCTACATAATCCTACAAGGTCCTGATTAAAATTCCCCTTGTTCTCTTCTGAAAATGTCTTTATACTGTCTCCACTAGTGTAATGCTGATTCAGACACAGCACTGTGCTTACAAAATATGGTGTGAGACAAAAATTCAATCTCCCTGAATGAAGAAACTAGCATAGACCTTTTCAAATTCTCTATCACTATTAGCTAGCAAGGGGTATGTGTGTTTCTGTATGTGCAAGCATACACACACTGCAGTAGGTTACATAGCCAGAAACTGTGTGGAATACCACATATCATGATGGGTAGTGACATTTCTTCTCCAAAAGAACACACCTGCCTATGCCCTTGTTTTGCATAATTAGCAGATAATGTCCCGATTCCAGAATGCAAATGGAGTGACTGAAGACAGCAGAGTGATGCAGTGTGCAACAGCCAACACGCAGCTGGCACACAGTGGAATTGCTGCATCCCACTTGACGCATTTTGAAGCTTCTCTGAGCATGGACTTAAAGATATAGTGTAAGACATGAACTCACCTGTGGGCTCCAGAGGATCACTAGGCAGTGACCACAAGTAGGAATTTTCTTTGTAAGAACCAAAACATACATAGGTCCTCCTGTGCCCTGGGCTCACAGAGATGAGGAATGTGTTGTGGTCCTGATGGGAGCAGTTCTGGGTCAAGGAAGCATTTCCACCTCCGCAGAGGATGAAGATGTCAAACAAATGATGTGTGTGACAGAGGAGAGTCACTTTTCTTTCTAAGAATCCCTTGGGTCTTGAATCAACAGTAAGGGATGGCTTGATTTTGTGAACACCTGGAAGAGAATAGACCCTGTTATTATCTCATTGTGGTGGCACTCCGGAGCAGAGGGAGGTGGATCTCTGTTAGTTTAAAACCATCCTTATATATACCAGGATTTCCAAGCCACAGAAGTAAATGATGAGAATCTCTCTCTTAAAATATCACAGAAAAAATGTTATTTAAAATATTACTAGTGTACAATTCAGAGTCTGATCACAGAGTAGAAAATATAAAGGAAAGTAGAAATTCATCCATTGCTAGTTGACAGGGATATCAAAACATGTTTGTATTGTTTTCTATGAACCAGGACAATAGAGATGTTCTATGTATGTACAGAAGTCTGCTGTCAGTTCCCATGAACTCCATAGCTTAGGGCCTATAGTCACATTTCCAAAGAGAGCCTAAAACATTATCAGCATACACGGAGGGTCACAAACCAAAACAGGGAGTCTGGTATGAATCTTAGTTGGGCAGGCTCCTACCTAATATATACAGTGCCCTGTGTTCTATGCCCATAACCATATGAATGGTGCCACCTTTCATGTCTATAATGATATTATTAGGATAGTATAAGAAGAATGATCAGAAGTTTAAGATTATGTTTAGGTACACAGTAAGTTCAAGGCCAGACAGAGATATTTGAGAATCTGTCTCAAAAACAGTCAAGAAAAAATGGGAATTAAAAAAAAAAAGACGAGATGAGAGAACAGGAAAATAGGAGAAGAAAGGAGAGGAGAAGAGAGGAGAGGAGAGGAAAGGAGAGAAACGGAAGAGATCCATATATGTAAGCAGAGATACAGGGCAGGGCCTGTGATGGGGAATATGTAGTTCATTGATGTAGGCATCAGAGACTGAGTCTGAAGAACAGTGTTCTTGAGCATTTACTCACCTGTCACCACCAGCTCCAGGTTGTCATTATTTTGTGACCATTCACTTCCATTGAAGTAGTCACAGTGGTAAACCCCAGCATTGCCTTGGGTCATATTCTGCAGACTGAATTCAAACACCTCCTGGGCTCGCTGTGGGATACAATCAAACCACTTTCCATTGAGTACATAATGGGTGAGACGCACATAAGTCACTCCTGGAGGTGTCCTACAGAAGATGGTCGCAGCACTGCCTGTGGAAATCACAGCTCCTGGAACTGCCCAGAGGGAAGGCTGGGGTGGTGGCCCTGGAGAGACACAGGAAAAGACAGCTAGTCAACTGAAGAAAGGAAAGCCAGGTTCCCAAGGAGCTATAGAGTAGCCTCCACAACAATGACTAACCAAGAAAATGCCCCAGACATGCCCACAGACCAATATGGTGGGGGCAATTCCTCAGTTGATGTTCCAACTTCCCAGATGACTCTGGCTTGTGCCTTGTTGAAAGGAAACTAACCAGCACACCTCCAGAGAGAAGTCTCATTGTTTTCAGAATGGAGCCTATGGCATATTTCCAAAGGCCTAATCATCTTTACTGTTCACAAACAATGTCAGAATAACTTTTAAACCTTAATGCTATCAGTGGCTTCTCTCCTTGTCTCCTACAACCCATGATTGGAACCATGTGGGTTGCTAATTCTCATCACCAAACCTTCCTACTTCTCTGGGCCAATCAACATGAAATTGCATTAAATCATTGACCTATGTCTTACTTTGTCTCTTGCTTCCACGTAAAACCTGACCTCTATGCCCACCTCCAATATCACACAAAGACTTGGAGCCTCCAAAAATAAATGAATCCTGTCTGTGCCACACCTACATTAAATAGCATTTACTTCAATTCTGTCTCCTGGATGATGTGTCTTCCCAAGAGCAGAACACAGTAAGAATACCAGACAGCCCAAGTGAGAAGAGATGGGAAGAAAGGAAAACAAATTCAAAATCAAATGTCTGTATTCTCAGGAGGAAACATGTGTCCAGGTGCCCCCTCCTCTGTAACATTCATTTCAGTGTCCTTCTAAGCCAGATACCATGTGGGCATTACTAGCTCTTGGTAGAGAATCCCCATCCCAAAGATGGCTGCAATAGAAAGGACGCATCATTAAGTAAGTGTGCTAGTGGCTGCCAATGAAAATCCCATCTCAGGATCTGCTCAAGATGCCTCAAGCTCCTCCCCTGCTACTACCAGCCAAATTCAGTTTCCCATGGCTAAATCAGAGAACAGACTCACCATACTGTGCCCAGATCCTCTGTTCCATTAAACACACTGAAATACAAAAGAAAAATAGCTAATAAGAGAAGTCTGCCCTCTTTTACACTGATCCCAACCCCAGAGCTCAGATCAAAACACTGGGGCCAAATGGACAGCCTGAGGCCAGAGAACACTCCTCTGATACCAATAGACCAGGTCTTCATAGAGGGAGAGTTCTGTGAGTGGAGTCCAGATTATAAATCTTGGATTCTGTATTCATTACCACTCTAACTAAAATAATAATCACTATCTCACTTACCAAGTCCAAGAAGAGCAGCTCCACGGACCATGGCAGTGCCTCATGCCAGATCTTCACATAAACAGCAAACAGAACTAATTATACAGTTCACACAGTGGGACCCACCCATGGGATAGAGCAGGCTAGAGGCCAGGATGATGACATCCCATACAAAAGGGGAAGAGGATATGTTTTTGCACAAGACCCATCTCTGACTTCATTCTACCACACAGCTCTAGGCTTGTCAACAATTCCTCTATGCACTTACTATTCTGGTCTTAAATTTTCACAGATTCACAGGGTAGGGATGATGCTGTTCCCTGGAATCCCAATATCTGATGCAAGAGATATATGGACAGTGTTTCCCAGGAAACAGTGAGATGCAGCTAGAAATCATGAAGCACAAATTCATAATTGACTGGAACAGTTGGACTATTCTTCATGTGACACAGGCAAATATGACAACATAGATGGGAGGGGATAGCCAGTGAAGATGCTGGTGACCAAAGCTTCTGTACTATGTGGATGCTCTCAAAAAATTCCTCTGACAATCTAACTACACAACCAAGTCCCTACAACTGACTGACAATACAAAAAATTGAATTAAAAGCAGGTTATGGAATAAACACAGAGTTCTCAGAAGAAGAAATACAAATGGAGGCCCAGCAGTGGTGGCACATGCCTTTAATCCCATCACTTGGGAGGTAGAGCCAGTCGAATCTCTGTAAGTTCAAGGCCAGCCTGGTCTATGGTGTGAGATCCAGGACAGGCACTAAAAATAACACAGAAAAACCCTATCTCAAAAAAAGAAAAAGAAAAGGAAACACAAATGGTGGATGTTATTGGTTGTTTTCTTACTCTTTTGTTCTTTGGGATCCACCACCAGCTTCCAAATAAATCACACAGAGGTTTATTCTTTCTTATGAATGCCTGGTCTTAGCTTGGCTTGTTTCTATCCAACTTTTCTTTGAATTTAATTTAATTTTATTTTATTTTATTTTATTTTATTTAAATAACATTGTTTTCATTGATTTTGCATATTGACCACAGTTTCCCCTGATATTGAAGAAGATATCAGAAAATGGAAAGATCTCCCATGCTCATGGATAGTTAGAATCAACATAGTAAAAATGGCAATCTTACCAAAAACAATCTACGGATTCAATGCAATCCCCACCAAAATCCCAACACAATTCTTCACAGACTTGGAAAGAACAATACTTAACTTTATATGGAAACACAAAAAACCTAGGATAGCTAAAAGAATCCTGTATAATAAAGCAACCTCTGGAGACATCAGATCTCTGACCTCAAGCTCTACTATAGAGCTATAGTAATAAAAAGAACAGCTTGGTACTGGCATAAAAACTGACACATGGACCAATAGAATCAAATTAAAGACCCTGACATTAATCCACACACTATGGATTATGAACATATGATTTTCAACAAAGAAGCCAAAACTGTACCATGGAAAAAAGAAAGCATCTTCAACAAATGGTGCTGGTATAACTGGATGTCAACATGCAGAAGATAGCAAATAGATCCATATCTGTTGCCATGCACAAAACTCAAGTTCAAGTAGATCAAATACCTCAACATAAATCCAATTACACTAAACTTGATAGAAGAGAAAGTAGGAAGTAGTCTGGAATGCTTTGACACAGGAGACCACTTCCTAAATATAACAACAGTAGCACAGACACTGAGAGTGACAATTAATAAATGGGAGCTCCTGAAACTGAGAAGCTTTTGTAGAGCAAAGGACATGGTCAATAAGACAAAGTGACAGCCTATAGAATGGGAAAAGGTCTTCACCAACTCCACATCTGACAGAAGGCTGATATCCAGAATATATAAAGAACTCAAAAAGCTAGTCTTCAAAATGCTGAACAACCCAATTAAAAATGGGCTACAGAGCTTAACAGAGAGTTCTCAACAGAAGAATCTCAAATGGCCTATTTAAGGAATTGCTCAACATCCTTAGTCATCAGGGAAATACAAATCAAAACAACTCTGAGATACCATCTTATACCTGTCAGAATGGCTAAGATCAAAAACACTGTAGACAGCTTATGTTGGAGAGGATGTGGAGCAAGGGGAACACTGTTGATGGAAATGTAAACTTGTACAGCCACTCTGGAAATCAGAATGACAGTTTCTCAGAAAATTGGAAATAAGTCTTCCTCAAGACCCAGTTATACCACTCTTGGGCATATACCCAAGGAATGCTCAATCTTACCACAAGGACACATGCTCAACTATGTTCATATCAGCATTATTCATAATAGCAAGAAACTGGAAACAACCTAGATGCCCCTAAACTGAAGAATGGATAAAGAAAATGTGGCACATATACACAATGGAGTACTACTCAGCAGTAAAAAACAATATCATGAAATTTGCAGGCAAATGGATAGAATTAGAAAATATCATCTTGAGTAAGGTAACCCAGACTCAGAAGGACAAACATAGTATGTACTCACTCATAAGTGGATACTAGATGTGAGGGAAGGGATGTCCAGACTGCAACCCATAACTCCAGAGAGGCTAGCTAACGGATAAAGACCCTAGGAGGGAATTCCTAGATGACCCTGCAAAGGAGAAGTAGATGAGCATACTGGGTGTGGGGTGAGGAGTGGGGCATGAGAACATAGGGAAATGGGAGGGTCAAGATGAAACAGGGACAGAGTGGGAGGGCAGGGAGGAAGATACCATGATAGATGAGGACATCATGGGAATAGGAAGAGGCAGGGTGCTGAGGAGGCTCTCAGGAATCCACAGAATGACCCCACCTTGGTCTGCTGGTAGTGGTCCAGATGGTGCTGGTACTAGTCTACTCTGGTGACCAGCCTAGCAAATAACCTAGCTGTCATCATAGAGCCTTTGTCCAGTGACTGATGGAGGCAGATGCAGAGATCCATAGCATCCACAGGCTGAGCTCCAGGAATCGAACTGATGAGAGAGAGGAGGAATTCTGCAGGCAAGGGACATTGAGATCATGATGTGAGGATGTGAAGACATGACCAACCACACTAGTGGAAGCCCATGAACTGTGGACTGGTGGCTGTGGAGCCCCTATGGGACTGGACTAGGCCCTCTGGATATGGAAGACGGTTGTTTGGCTCAAACTGTTTGGGAGGCACCCAGGCAGGGTGATCGGGTGCCTGTGGTGTGATGCCTTGCACAGCCTTGGTGCAGTTGGAATGGGCTTGGACCTGCCTAGGCTGAGTGTGCCAGGCTCTGCTGACTCCCCATGGGAGACCTTGATTTGGGGGATGTGGGGATGTGGGTGGCTTGGGTGAGAGGGGTGGGGATGAGAGGAGAGAGGAGGGGAGATCTGTGGGTAGTATGTGGAGTGAGTAGAAAATTTCTTAATAAAGAAAAATAAAATAAATAAAATAAAAATAAAAATAAATAAATAAAATGTTCAAACAAAAGAAATCTGAAAAATGGAGAATGGTAACTGATTTAAGAGCTGTTAATAAAGTGAATCAGCAAATGGGCTCTCTACAGTTTGGAATTCCTTTGCCTTCTCTATTACATAAAGGATGGCCTCTTATACTTATTGATTTAAAAGACTGTTTCTTTATTATACGTTTACAGGAAAAAGACAGAAAAATCTGCCTTCATGGTGCCTACTTATAATAATTCTCAGCCTGTTAAGAGATATCAATGGATGGTTCTCCCACAGGGATTATTAAATAGCCCTATCCTGAGCCATATTTTGTATGTCAGCCATTGGAAATGTTACATAAGCAGTTTCCTTTATCTATAGTTAACTATTACATAGGTGACATTTTACTAGCTGATTGAAATGTACATAATTTAGAGAAAATGTTTGAAGAAGTAAAGAAAAATTTGCCTTGTTGGGGATTACAAATTTCTCCTGAAGAACTACAAAGAGAAGATTCTATTAACTATTTAGAATATAAAATATGTCTAAAGAAAATAGATTCCAAAAGGTGCAAATTAAGATAGATGAATTGTGAACTCTGAATGACATTCAAATATTGCTAGGAGACATTTCCAATCTATGACCCACTATTAGGGTAAAAACTGAGTAATTTGTTCAAAACTGTAAATGATAACAAGGACTTAAATAGTCCAAGAGAATTATCAGCTGAGGCTGAGAGAGAATTGGCTTTTGTGGAAAAGAAATTACAGGATGAATATGTGGATCATTTGGATACAAAGCTTGATTTCATCCTGGTTATTTTACCTTCTATGCATTCATCTACAGGAATAGTAATGCAGAGGGAAGATATTAATTTAGAATGGATCTTTTTACCACATAAACAGAGTAAAAAACTAAATACTTATCAAGAAAAGATCTCTGAGTTGATTCTAAAAGGAAAGTTGACAGTTCGTCAATTAGCAGGAATAGACCAGCAGAAGTTGTGGCACCTTTTACAAATGATGAAGTTGACTCATTATGGGCGAAGATGAACACTGGCAAAGAGCTTGCAGTGATTTTTTGGGAGGGATTAATAACAAAAATCCAAAAAGCAAGAGAATTAAATTTACAAAGAGAACTAACTGGGTTCTTCTAAATATTGTAGGGGGAACACCAATTTCTGAAGCCCCTACATTTTAAACTGATGTTGACAAATCAAGAAAGGCAGGTTATAAATCAGGAAAATTAAGTAAAATGGCTCAAAGCCGTTATGATTCTGTCCAAAAGTCAGAATTATATGGTATTCTGATGGTATTAATGGATTTTATAGAACCTCTTTAACATAGTTACTGACTCTCACTATGCTGAAAAGTTGTTTTACACATTAAAACTGCTGAATTTATTCCTGATAAGTCAGAATTAACTTTGTTATTTATTCAGTTACAAGAAATAATCAGGAATAGGAATCATCCCTTATCAATAACACACATCCAATCCCATATGGGTCTGCCAGGCCTCTAGAACAAGGTAGTGATAAAAAATTAATGAACTATTGATAGGAAATGTTCTGGAGGCCTCAGAGTTTCTTTTTTTAAAGAAGCATCATGTTAATAGCAAGGGTTTGAAAAGGGATTTTTTTTATCAATTGGCAACAAGCCAAGGAAATTGTAAAGAAATTTCCTACTTGTTCTTTATACAACCAAACCCCACTATCTGCAGGAAGTAACCCAAAGAGTACTCAAAGGAATAAAATCTAGCAGCTGGATGCATTTCATTTTGTAGAATTTGGAAAATTAAAATATGTACACTACACCATTGATACCTATGCAGAATTTCAATGGGCAACTGCTTTGAGTTCTGAAAAGACTGATTCTGTAATCACACATTTGCTAGAAGTTCTGGCCATCATGTGTATAACTGTACAAATTAAGACTGAAAGTGCTCCAGTGTATGTCTCTGGTAAAATGAAATGGTGTTTTGCTTATTACAATAGAAAGCATATTACAGGTATATCACACAATCCTATGGGGCAAGCAGCTATAGAAAGATTAAATCAAACCCTAAAAGATATGCCAAATAAGCAGAAAGGGTTAATCAAGACCCCCAAAGATAGATTTCATAATGCTTTATTAACTCTGAATTTTCTAAATGCTAGTGAGAAAAGGACAATGGCTACAGAGAGACACTGGACAGAAGAAAAAACTACAGAATTAAATCAGTCTATATGCTTTAAAGATGTGTTGACCTCAGAATAGAAACCAGGATATGTGTTACCTTGGGGAAAAGGTTTTGCTTTTTTCTCCACAGGAGAAGAAATGCTATGGATACCATCAAAATTGATAAAGGTTCAATTTGAACAAGAGAAAGCTCTTAATTACAAGAGATGATAGTTCACCAAACAACATGACCATTCATTCTAAACTAACCTATAAAACTAATAAATATTCTTAATTGATCAGATATAACTTGCCAAAAGAGAACCTCCACAAAATGAAGGTTGGGGAAGGGTTCTGTTTTTGTCTTTTCAGGAGAATGAGAGCATCCAGATAAGGAATCTGAAGACCACTGAACAAACAAGACATGTGAAGATAAAGGATAGATCATCCAGGGAAAAAAATTACAATTAAATTTGTAGTCATGTTAGGTTTATTTTCAAGGTCAAACAGATATATATTTAGATAGGTGGTCTTCAAACACTTCAGAGACCTACAGAATATGGCATTTAAGATGTTTTAATAACATAAGTTCTTTTTATGACAATGAGACAAATATGCTCCTAGCAACACCAATCTACTTCAGAGAAGATGATGGGCATCCCTATGGAGTTCACTTTCTTTGTAGCAAAAGTTAACTACTGGGCAAGAAAATTCCCTTGCCTCAACTGCTTATTGTAGCTGGAGACCTTCTCTCCAGCCCCTGGCAAGCCCTGTTAGTCTGACAGCTCACTTATAAAATAAACACACAGATGCTTATATTATTTAAAATGCTTGGCCATTAGCTCAGACCTACCATTGTCTAGCTCTTACTCTTATATTCAGCCCATTTCTATTAATCTATACTTTGCCACGTGGCTTACTGGTACCTTACATCTTCCTTGTCCTGGCAGCTGCTGGCAGTGTCCCCTCCTGTCTTCCTGTTCTCTCAGTTCTCCTCTCTGTTAGTCCCGCTTATACTTCCTGCCTGGCTACTGCCCAATCAGTGTTTTATTTACCAATCAATCATCCACAGCAGCTGACAGCATGTTGTCCAAATGGGACAAGGAAGACACAAAAGAAAGAACTGCCAAACTTTGCCAAGACAAGGTAGGACAAAAAAAATCCTGCTTCCAGTGGAGACCCTGGCAGCAAAAGCAGCTACCACAGTTAATTAATCTTTCATTCTATTGGGCATGACAAATTTAAATCAATAGTTATATACATTTCAATTGGCTTTGAAAGCTATAAATTTACAAACTCAAGTTCCATTTGCTCTCGGATACCATCTTACAAGGTCTCCAATTTGCAGTAAGGCTCGTTAAGGAAGGGAATGGCTCAGTTGCCTTTAACTTACCGGCTATGGGTGGGTGAGGACTTCTGTTGGTCTTTTCTGTGTTGAACACGCAGATTGCAAGCCCAGCGCCACTTAGAGATCTTTGGCAACAGTTAACTCTGCAGCTCTCACACAATTGAGCCTGTATGATAATGAGTATTCAGAGATGGGTAATCCCTGGGGGGGGCACTCACCAACCTAAGACAGAATACCTGTGTGGCCTGGACAGGTGTCTCCATGATGGGTAAGGTGACCTGCTGATGTCCCATACAACCTAAGTAAGAAGCTCATTTTTTAGTAAAAGTGGGGGACCTGTAGGTCCCTGGCCCTGTTTTGGGTAACTGTTGCATTGCTTGCTGACCTTGACCTTGATATCCTCCCTATGCTAATTCCCTGTGAGATTCCACCCTCCTGAATGCTTAAGGGAAGCTCCTTGTCTGTGTATCCAGCATATTGGGCATTAACAGTTTAGATGAAAGATTGTAAAACATCAGAAGCAGGGTTGGGGACTTAGCTCAGTGGTAGAGTGCTTGCCTAGCAAGTGCAAGGCCCAGGGTTTGATCCTCAGCTCAAGAAAAAAAAAAAACATCAGAAGCAAACTTCTGCCATCCAGGGTTCTCCCATTGTGCTGTAAACCTGTATTTAAGACCTCCTCCCTCCTTCAATAAATGGCATTCAGCATTCAAAAAAGAAGAAGAAAGAGGAGGAGGAGGAGGAGGAGGAAGAGGAGGAGGAGAAGGAGAGGGGGTCAAGATCATGATGGAGAAACCCACAGAGACAGCTGACTGGTGCTAGTTGGAGCTCACTGACTCTGGACTGACAGCTCAGTAACCTGCATGGGACTGAACTAGGCCCACTGAATGTGGGTGACAGCTATGTGGCTTGATCTGTTTGTGGGGTCCCTGACAGTAGGACCAGGTGCATGAAGTGGCTTTTTGGAGCCCACTCCCTGTGGTGGGATACCTTGCTCAGCCTTGATACAACAGGGAGGGGCTAGGCTATCCTTCAACTTGGTATGCCAGACCTAGTTGACTACCATGGGAAGCCTTACCCACTCTGAGGAGTGGATGGGGGTAGAGCAGGAGGGAGGTGAGGAGATGGGAGAAGGGGAGGGAGGGGGAACTGGGGTTGGTATGTAAAATGGAAAAAATTAATAAATAGATATGTATTTTTTTAAAAATCCTGCTTCACAGATAAGTCTGTCAGATATGCTAGGCCTGTGGGCCAAAGATTGATACCCTGATGTTGCAAAGGGACACTGGCTTCAGGTGTTCCTGTCATTTCTCACAACTTTTAGAAGTCATATGCTTGCACTTCCTCTTGCCCAGGTAATATTGTTTCCTTCTTGAGTCTCCGGTGGAGTTGAAGACTTTAGTTATAGTTATAGTTATAGTTATAGTTATAGTTATAGTTATAGTTATAGTTATAGTTATAGTTATAGTTATAGTTATAGTTTTCCTTGTGGTGGCACACATCTTTAATCCCAGCACTTGGAGGAGGAAGCAGGAATATCAGGAGTTCAAGACCACCTTGGGCTACACGAGATTGATCTAGACTAAAAGAAAAACAGCCAGGCAGTGGAGGCTCACACCTTTAATCCCAGCACTTAGGATCTCATGCTTTTGATTCCAGTACTTGGGAAGCACAAGCCTTTAATCCCAGCACTAGGGAGCTGGAGACAGGAAGTGATAAAGTTGGATGGAGAGAAGAATATAAGGTGGGAGGAGGCAAGAGCTAAGGCACCTTTTTGGCTGAGAAGTTGTCAAGGCAAGAGGTGGCTGTGGCTTGTTCCTTTGTCTCTCTGATCTTTCAACATTTACCCCAGTATCTGACTCCAGGTTTTTATTATTAACACTAACTTGAAATCATGCTACACCCATCGTGATCCACTCCTCCTCTGTCTCCATTCAGAAAGGGGCAGATCTCTCATGGGCTTGAACAAAGCATGGCCCATCAAATTCAGGCAGAATTGAGTTCCCCCCCTTATATCAAGGCTGGGCAAGATAATCCAGCATGGAGAACAGGTTCCCAAAAGCCAGCCAAGTGCCAGGTACAGGTCCTGATCTCACTGCTAGGAGCTTTGCAAACAGACTAAGCTACACAACTGTCACACACACACACACACACACACACACACACACACACACACACACAAGCAGAAGGCCTAGGTTGGTCCCATGCAGGCTCCCTAACTGTCGGTCCAGAGTCCATTAGCTCCCATGAGCTCAGGTCAGCTGTCTCTGTGGGTTCCCTTGTCATGACCCTCCTGGCTCACATAATCCCTCCTCCCTTTCTTCAGCAAGACTCCTGGAACTCAGGCCAGTGCTTGTCTGTGGATCTCTGCATCTGCTTCCATCAGTTACTGGATAGAATATCTCTAATGACAATTGTGGTAGTCACCAATCTGACTATAGTAGATGGCCAATTCACGAACCCTCTCCACTATTTAGCCAACTTCTCTTTTTTGTTTATTTACTTTTTATTATTAAGAAATTTTCTATTCATTTTATATACCAACCACAGATCCCCCTCTCCTTCCTCTTCCTGCCACCCAGCCTTTCCCCCTAGTCCATCCCCCATTCTCACCTCCTCCAAGGCAAGGTCTCCCATGGGAAGTCAACAGAGACTGGTACATTCAGTTGAGGCAAGTCCAAGCCATTCCCCCCTGCATTAAGGCTGCACAAGGTGTTCCACCATAGGCACTGGGCTCCAAAAAGCTACTCATGCACCAGGGACAGATCCCAATTTCACTTCCTGGGGGCCCCTAAACAGTTCAAGCTAAGCAAATGTCTCACCTATCCAGAGGGCCTAGTCCAGTACCAAGGGGGCTCCCCAGCTATTGGTCCACAGTTCATGCATTTCCACTAGTTTGGCTGGCTGTCTCTGTACGTTTTCCTATCATGATCTCAATGTCCCTCGCTCATAGAATTCTTCCTCTCTCTCATCGACTGGACTCTTGGAGCTTGGCCTGGCACCCAGCCGTGGAACTCTACATCTGCTTCCATCAGTCACTGGATGAAGGTTCCATGATGACAGTTAAGGTATTCATCCATCTGATCACCATAGTAGGTCAGTTCATAGCCAACTTTTCTTAGCCTACACTATCCTGTCTGTCTTTCATCTCTGGGCTTTTACCTTTCTCTATTTCTGTCTGTATTCCATATCTTTCCTTCTTATTCTGTGTGTGGCTGGTTGGCTGGCCCCTTCTTTTCTCACTCCTCAATCTTCCTTTCTCTTTCATTCTCCTTCTATTTATTCTCTCCACCTGCCAGCCCCTCCTTTCTCCTGCCTTGGCCATTCAGCTCTTTATCAGACCAAAACTAGGTGTTTTAGACAGGCAAAGTAACACAACTTTACAAAGTTTAACAAATGCAACATAAAAATGCAACACATCTTTGCATCATAAAACAAATGTTCCATAGCATAAACAAATGTAACACACCTTAAAATACTATTCCACAACAGACTAAGAAACATCTTCAAACGTGTTCACCATTCTTAGTCATCACAGAAATTCAAATTAAAACTACTTTGAAATTTCATCTTACTGTGAGTTTGAGGCCAGCCTGATCTACTTACAGAGTTCCAGGACAGCCAAGACTACACATTGAGGTTGTGTCTCAATAAAAAAAAAAAGAAATGTTGAATGACAGAGAAAGACAGAAGATCAAGCCTCAGAGAAAGAAATTGACAGCTTTACCTATTCTTGATAAAAGAAATCTAATGCTGGAAGCCCCTTAGATGGACAATGGCTTGGGTGTTTTTAGAGCCTCTGCGTCATCTCTTTGCTCTTCCATCCTGTTTGGACACCCACCTATGCCTTCCCACCTTCTCTCCTCCCAATAGCTTTGGAGAATAAGAAGCCACCATCTGGGGTAGCCTACCCTCATTTACTTTTCTATCACTGTCCCTCTAATTCTTCCTCATGAGCATTCTTATACATCTCAGAACCACCTGCCAAATAATGGAACTGAGGACAGTAGACTGGGCTCTCCCACATCAGTTAATGATCAAGAGACTACCGCACAAACACACATACAGGCCAATCTGATCTAGACAATTCCTCACTCGAGGCTTTCCTCCCAGATGACTCTAGGCTATGTCAAGTTGACAATTAAGCTAACTTGTGCAACCACCAGACACTCCCACCTGATGACTGATTACACACAAGCTCATCTTGCATCATTCCAATCTTAGCTCTACCTGGGATATTCATATTCAGTGTTCTGTTGTTGTTGTATTTAGCTGCCTGACTTAGGCAAGCCAGTTGTGTACTTGGGTAAAAGAAGCATCTATTTGTTTTGGTTTGCTTTATTTCCTAATTGCTTTACACTTTGAAATTTCAGAGATGTATTAAATGTATCTTTTCATGTTCCATTTCCCACTCTCATCCCATGCCCAGCTACATCAACCTCCCTCTTTATCCAACAAGTCTCACTGCATCTTTCACAATGCTCTTACTTGTAACATTGCTTCTTCCTACATTCTCAGGTCTACCCTTCCATCCTTAACCCATGAGCATTCACAGTTTCCCATAGTTCTTAGAGATGCCTCTGTATCCCTAGTCTCCATATCTAGGAGATGTCACCTCCATTGAAACCCTGAAACATACCAACTAACTGGATGAGCTAAGGATACAGAACTGACTTAAACATCATGGAGGCTGGATCTGCTCCCTCCCTGCATAACCCTACAAGATCCTGACTATTAGTCCTTCCTGAGTCCTCTTCAGCAAATGTCTTTATACTTTCTCCACAAGTGTGATGGCAATTCAGACACAGCACTGTGCCCATAAAATATGACGTGAGACAAAGATTCAAGTCTTCCTGAATGAAGAAAGTAACAAAGACCCTTTAACTTCTCTGTCACTAATAGCTAGCAAGGGTTGTCCGTGTGTGTTTCTGCGTGTGCAAATGTGCACACACTACAATAGGTTACACAGCCAATAACTAACTGGGTGGAATACCACATATCATGATGGGTAGTGACATCTCTTCTCCAAAACAACACACCTGCCTATGCCCTCATTTCACACAATTAGCAGACAATGTCCCGATTCCAGAATGCAAATGGAGTGACTGAAGACAGGACAGTGGTGCAGTGTGCAACAGCCAACACAGAGCTGACACACAGCTGTGTCCCCTTGACACATCTTGAGGTCTCTCTGAGTACAGAGATAAAGAGCTAGTGTAAGACGTGCACTCACATGTGGTTGACAGCACAAGGGGGTCACTAGGCATGGTCACAAGTAGTAACTGTGTTTGTAAGAACCAAAGCATCTGTAGGCCTTCCTATGCCCTGGGCTCACAGGGGAGATGAGGAGTGCGTTGTGGTCCTGATGTGAGCAGTTCTGGGAAGCAATTCCATCTCTGCAGAGGATGAAGATGTCACAGACAATGTGTGTGACAGAAGAGCCATATAGTTCTTCCTGAGGCCCCCTGGGGTCCTGAATGAACATCCAGGAGTGGTTTGTCCCTGTAGAAACCTGGCAGTAAACAGAGAATGCTGTTTAAACCATTAATAAAATAACCCCACAATTCACAGTCTGACCAAAGAGAAGGAAGGATGAAGACAAAAAGATGTCCACCCATTGCCAGTCTTTGCAGATCACAAAACATGGTTGCAATGTTTGCCATAAACCAGGACCTTTGAGAGGCTCTACATAGGTACAAAAGGCTGCTGGCAGGTTCCATGCGCTGCATTCCTTTGTGAATTTCATTCACCATTGTCAAGGACGCTGAGACCACTGTTAACACAGAGGGAGGGTCACAAAGCATCACAGACAGCCTTGGGATGTTGCTCAGTGGTAGAGTGTATTAGGAAGCCATAAATTTAAGTCTCAGCACAACATAGTGTGGCGGTCCACGCCCACACCTTGCCAGCACCTTGAGGGTAGAGGCAGGAGGACCAGAAGTTCAAGGTCATACTCCATTACAAAGCAAGGTAAAGGCCACCCTGAGATGTATGAGAGTCAGTCTCAAAACAGTAAACAAGGGAAGGGAGAGGAGAAGACAGAAGAGTGGAGAAAGGAAAGGAAGAGATAAAAGGGGAAGAGAAGGGAGGGGAGGGGAGGGGAGGGAAGGAAAGAGACAAGAGAGAGGAGAGGGGAGGGACCAATATAGGGGTGCATAAGTATAACACAGTGTTGTGAAATGCTATTTTAACTAGGCAAGGTACATTGCATTTGCTTGTGCTACAGAACATGACTTTAACTGTGTAAAGGCGTGTTGTTTTTGTTTATGCTGCACTCCGTTAAATTATGTAAAAATGTGTTGCATTTGTCTCGCCTTGCCTGCCTGAGGCACCTAAAGCTGAATGACCAATAGCTAGGTAGGACAAAGGATAGGCAGGGCTTGCAGGCAGAGAGAGGAGGAATCTAGAGGAACAAGGGGAGAAGAGAGGAGAGACTGAGGGAGAAGAGAGGAGCATGCCAGGGGCAAGAAGCCAGGCAGCTGCCAGCCAGCAAGACACAAGAAACAGTGAAAGGAAGATATTCAGAAAGAAAAAGTAAAAATCCCCACAGCCAAAGGTAGGTGAGGAGAAACGAGTTAATTTAAGTTAAGACCCTTTTTCTCTTTCTGCTCTCTTCCCTCCATGTGGTCTCTCTGATTCTCTCCCTCTCTCTCTCTCTCTCTCTCTCTCCCTCCCTCCCTCCCTCCCTCCCTCCCTCCCTCCCTCTTTCCCTCTCTCCCTCTATCCCTCTCTCCCTCTCTCTCCCAATAAAGTTCTGAAAGGCTAAAAAAAAAAAAAAAAGAATTTAAGTTAAAAGAGCTAGCCAGAAACGAGCCTACTCTAAGGCTGAGAATTCAAAACTAATAACTCTCCATGTCATGAGTTGGGAGCTGGTTGGTGGCCCAACAGAAAAAGCCTGGTACAATGCAGGGCCTGTGATGATGTGTATGTGGTTCATGGAGGTAGACAGCAGATGTTAAGGCTAAAGTTCTTAAGTGGTTACCTGTCACCAGCAGCTTCAAGTTGTCACCATGTCATGACCATTGGTCTTCCTTGTAGTATCCACAGTAGTAAACCCCACATTGGTGTGAGTTGTATTCTGCAGACTGAACTTAAACACTTCCTGGGCTCCTTGTGGGATTCACTCATACCACTTTGCATACATAATGGGTACATAATGGGGTAGGTGCACACTGGACCCTCCCAGAGGGGTCCTTCAGAAGATGACCACATCACTGCTCATGGAAGTCACAGCTCCTGGAACTGTGCAGATGGAAGGCTGGGGTAATGGTCCTAGAGAGACAGAAAAAAAAAGAGCTTGAGTTAGCTCATGTCAGGAAAGCAAGGTTCCCAAGGAGCTATGGCATGGTTGATCATGTGGTGATTTAGACCACAGGATCTGAGCTATAACCCTACTGCAGTGGATCTGAGCTACACTTCAGGACTGGTGGCTTTGGGTAGCATAGGGATGTTGGTCCTTCAACCAGATGTTGAGATCATATATTGTATCTCAATATATCAGCAATGTGACACCACCCAGCCTGGACCACAATGACCTCTGTTTTTCCAGAGGTCACACTCAGTGTCTGCCATGAAAATGCTGTCTTAGTTTCCTTGGAGGTTCTCTGTCATCTTCAAACTACACTACACTTGGAGAGTCTCTGAGCTCAAGCCTTTTCTCTGTTTCTCTTTTCTACAGATACCTTCTCTGGAGTCATCTCAATAACCTCAATACTACCATATATCTGCCGTCCATCTTTCTATGCATCTATCTGTCATTTACCTATCGATGTGCATAATCTATGTAGTTGGCTGTGTGTTTCTACATATAATTCACTGATCTGTCTATATGAATACACACGCATGCACACATGCACACACACAATCTCATTCTCTCTCTACTCTCCCTCCTAACTGAATTCAGAACAGTTTATCCATACATAAATAAGTCACTTTGAATGTAAAGATCCAACTGATCACATTCTCAATTGAGCTCCCAGCATATTTCAAATGACCTGACTCACACTCTGTGTTTCCTAACAATGTAGTAATAACTTTCATTCTTCACACTGAGTGTCTAGAAGTCAACCCTGTGGGTCATAATTCTTATCACCTAAACTGTCCCCACTTATCTGGGCCAGTCAGTCTTGTACCTAATTAAATCATCTACCAATGCCCTTCTTTATCTCCTTCTTTCATGTAAGTTCCAACCACTACACCCACTTCCAATATCATATGACTCCTGAAGTCCTTTTAAAATGAATGAATCACTTCTGTACTGTCCCCATAGCCTCCAGTTACTCTATTCCCATTGCTATGATATATGAGCACTACACCTGGTCTACAAGGCTTAGTGAGGCTTAATTGTTACTCCTCTGACTGTATCTCACCTACCACCATCACTGTACACACAATGAGCAAAGTCAAGACCATGTCAGCCTCATTGGCAGCTCTACCATGCAAGCAAATACCATGCTCCCACTGATGGCTCCAGCTTCCTCCTTCAGGATGTCTCACACAACTGGAGCATTCTCCTCTATCACAATTTTTATACCCTAAACTGTTTGCAACACACAATCTTTGTACCCTTTCTCCTTTATGTGCCTTAGAACTCACCACTTCCTAACACCCCACATGTTGAGACTGAGGCATCTGGTTAACATTGTTGTCATTAGACATCATACTCTCTTCAGGTCTCCCACCAGCCTGGGAATCTCATGGGTCACCATTATTATCACATAAACTGCCCCCTCTTCTCTAGGCCAGTCAGCATCATATCTAATTAACTCATTGGCTAACATTTGCTTTGTCTCCTTTTCATCTGTATTCAAGACCCTGACACTATCACACATGACAGTGTGGGTTTCACAGCCAGGGCCCATAAAAATTGATTAAGAACAAATTAAAGCCAGGTGGTGGTGGCGCACGTCTTTAATCCTAGCACTTGGGAGGCAGAGCCAGGTGGATCTCTGTGAGTTCAAGACCAGCCTGGTCTACAGAGCGAGATCTAGGACAGGCACCAAAAATATGCAGAGAAACCCTGTCTCAAAAAAAAATTAAGCTTTTTCGGTTGATGGCCATCAAGACAAACCAGCAGATAATCATAATGTAAAAGATAAGTTAATATAGAGTTCTCAGCCCTAAATAAGACATCTAATATGCCCCCTTCCCACATGGCTCAAGGAACATAATGATGGGGGGTGGGAATATTTTAAGGGCAAAAAGTTAGGGAAGATAGCTGCAAGAAGGTGTCTTCTGGACATGTAGGGTCAATGGACTCACAGAAGCTGTGGTTGCATGATAAGACCTGTACAAGGCCAAGCCAGTAAAAATTCCTGAGTAGTTAGGAGATAAACTCATGAAGTCCCATCCTCAGGAGAAGAACTGTGATAGATGAAGGCTGAAGAAAAGGAGAGAGAAACATCTTGTCAGGGAAGTGTCCTTGATTGAGATGCCCATGCTCTACTGGATGTCGCTAAACCCACATAAGGACGGTACTGATTGGATTCAGTGGGCTATGAAAAGAGGAGATGAAGTTCAGAAGACGATATGATGGAAGATTCTAGCAGGAGCTGGGGGAGGGAAGGGAGGGATTGATAGAACCAAAGTAAAAATAAATAAATAAATAAATAAATAAATAAATAAATAAATAAATAAATAAATCTGGACTTCTAGGTCCCACCCCTGGGCACCAGCCATGCCAGGAGGACCTGCCCAACTTGCCCCAGTTACCGGAGATTCAGCAGACCCTGTGGGAAGGCTTCCCTTTTCCAAGACTGCAGGCAGACCCTGCAGTCTCCACACCCTGCCCCCACACCCATTTGCCCGAGACCCCAGCCACTTCCTGAAACTCAGAGACCAGCCCCCAGCTCCAATCCACACCGGAACTCCCATCTGGACCAGAGAGCCCCCAGCTACCATCCACCCTGGAACTCCCATCTGGACAAGAGGAGCTCTCATCTGGACAAGATAAGGAGACTCCAGGGACTTCCTGAGACTCAGAGTCCAACCCCCCAGTTCCTATCCAGCCAGCACTCTCATCTGGACCAGAGCTCCCATCAGGCACAGAGCTTCCATCTGGACCAGAGAGAGGCTCCCTAAATCTGTCAGCTCTGTCTGGACCAAGTACATGGATAAGACCAAGAACGAACCCACAAGGAGATGGGCAGACACCAAGGCAGAAGTACATACAACAAAATAAAGAGCAATACAGAATCACCAGAACCTAGCCCTTATCCAACAGCTAGACCTGAACATCATGGAATGGAGGAAGAAGAAGAAGAAGAAGAAGAAGAAGAAGAAGAAGAAGAAGAAGAAGAAGAAAACAACCTTATAAGTAACATCATGAAGAGGTTAGAGCCTTATAGAGAAGAAATCAAAAATAAAGTGGAGGAACAGATAAACAAAAAATGGGAAGAACACTATAAAAAACTAGAGGAAAGGCCAATTAAAGCTAAAGAAAACAATAGGTCCCTGAAAGAAAATCATGAAAAAAGCAATGAAACAGATGAGGGAAATACTCCAATACCTGAAAAGGGAAATAGAAAAAATGAAGAAGACACACGCAGAGTGAATGCTGGAAATAGAAATTCTGAGTAAATGAACAGGAACTTCAGATGCAAGTATAACCAACAGAATGCAGGAGGTGGAAGAGAGGATCTCTGGTGTTGAAGATACAGTAGAAGAAATAGATTCATCAGTCAAAGAAAACACTAAAACCAACAAAGTCATGACCCAAAATGTCCAAGAAATTTGGAACACCATGAAAAGACCAAACCTACAAATAATGGGGATAGAGGAAGGAGAAGAATACCAACTCAAAGACACAGAAAATATATTTAACAAGATCATAGAAGAAAACTTTCCCAACTTAAAGAACGAAATGCCTATGAAGATACAAGAAACCTATAGAACACCAAACTGACTAGACCCCCTGCCAAAAGAGTCCCCTCGCCACATAATAATTAAACAACTAAACGTACAGAAAAAAGAAAGAATATTAAGAGCAGCAAAGGAAAAAGGCCAAGTGACTTATAAAGGCAAACCCATCAGAATAACACCCAATTTCTCAATGGAGACTTTGAAATCCAGAAGGACCTGGACAAATATAATGTGGACACTAAGAGACCATGGATGCCAGCCTAGACTAATATACCCAGCAAAAATTTTAATCATCATAGATGGAGTGAACAAGACATTTCAAGACAAAACCAGGTTTAAACAATACTTATGCAAAACCCAGCCCTACAGAAAGCACTAGAAGGAAAATACCAACCTAAGGAAGTCAGATACACCCATGAAAACACAGGCAATAGATATCACCACAGCAGTAAACCCCGAAGAAGAGAAGTACACACACACCACCACAAAAAAATAAAAATAATAACAGGAACGAACAATCACTGGTCATTAATATCCCTTAATATCAATGGACTTAATTCACCTATAAAAAGACACAGACTAACAGAATGGATATGAAAACAGGACCCATCTTCCTACTGCATACAAGAAACACACCTCAAATTCAAAGACAGACACCTCCTAAGAATAAAAGGCTGGGAAAAGACTTTCCAATCAAATGGTCTTAAGAAGCAAGCTGGTGTAGCCATTCTAATATCCAGCAAAATAGACTTCAAACTAAAATCAAAAGAGATGATGAAGTACATTACATACTCATCGCAGGAAAGATCCACCAAGATGAAGTCTCAATTCTGAACATTTATGCCCCAAACACAAGGGTACCCACATATGTAAAAGAAACATTACTAAAGCTTAAATCACATATAAAACCCCACACATTAATAGTGGGAGACTTCAACACCCCACTTTCACCTCTGGACAGATCGGCCAAACTGAAACTTAACAGAGAAATAATGGACTTAACTTATGGCTCAAATGGACTTAATCGATACCTACAGAACATTCCACCCAAACAAAAAAGAATATACCTTCTTCTCAGCACCCCATGGAACCTTCTCTAAAATCGACCACATACTTGGCCACAAAGCAAATCTCAACAGATACAAAACAATTGGAATAACCTCCTGTGTTCTATCAGATCACCATGGTTTAAAGTTAGATTTCAACAACAGAAAAAACTACAGAAATCCTACAATCTCATGGAAACTGAATAATGCTCAACTGAATCACCAATGGGTTAAGAAAGAAATTAAAGACTTCCTAGAGATCAACGAAAATGAATACACCACATACCCAAACTTATGGGACACTATGAAAGCAGTGCTAAGAGGGAAATTCATAGCACTAAATGTCCACATAAAGAAGTTGGAGAAATCTCACACTAGTGACTTAACAGCACACCTGAAAGCTCTAGAACAAGAAGAAGCAAAGTCTCCCAGGAGGAACAGACACCAGGAAATTATCAAATTGAATGCTGAAATCAATAAAATAGAAATAAAGAGAACAATGCAAAGGATTATTGAAACAAAGAGTGGGTTCTTTGAGAAAATCAACAAAATAGACAAGCTCTTATCCAAACTAACCAAAAGATAGAGAAAGAAAGCATCCAAATTAACAAAGTCAGAAATGAAAAGGGGGACATAACAACAGACAATGAGGAAATCCCAGAGAATCATCAGGTCATACTTCAAAAACCTCTACTCCACAAAACTGGAAAATCTAAAAGAAATGGATAATTTTCTGGATAGGTACCACATACCTAAGTTAAATCAAGACCAAATGAACCATTTAAATAGTCCAATAACCACTAAGGAAATTGAATCAGTCATTAAAAGTCTTCCAACCAAAAAAAGCCCAGGACCAGATGGATTCACTGCACAATTGTACCAGATCTTCAAAGAACAATTAATACCAATACTCTTTAAATTGTTCCACACAATAGAAGCAAAAGGTATATTACTAAACTCCTTCTATGAGGCTACAATTACCCTGATTCCTAAACAAAACAAAGATGCAACAAAGAAAGAGAAGTACAGACCAATCTCCCTCATGAACATTGATGCAAAAATACTCAATAAAATTCTGGCAAACAGACTCCAAGAACACATCAAAACAATTATCCACCATGATCAAGTAGGCATCATCCCAAGGATGCAAGGGTGGTTCAACATACAAACGTCCATCAATGTAATACACCATATAAACAAACTCAAGGGAAAAAACAATATGATCATCTCACTAGATGCAGAAAAGGCATTTGACAAAATCCAACACCACTTCATGATAAAGGTCTTGGAGTGATCAGAAATACAGGGAACATACGTAAACATAATAAAGGCAATCTACAGCAAGCCAACAGCCAACATCAAATTAAACGGAGAGAAACTCAAAGCAATACCACTAAAATCAGGAACAAGGCAAGGCTGTCCCCTCTCCCCATACTTATTCAATATAATACTTGAAGTTCTAGCCAGAGCTATAAGGCAACATAAGGAGATTAAGGGGATACAAATTGGAAAGGGAGAAGTCAAGCTTTCCCTATTTGCAGATGACATGATAGTATACATGAGTGACCCCAAAAATTCAACCAAGGAACTGATACAGCTAATAAAAATCTTCAGCAACATAGCAGGATACAAGATAACTCAAAAATCTCAGTAACCCTCCTATATACAATAGACAAACAGGCTGAGAAGGAAATCAGAGATACATCACCCTTTACCATAGCCACAAATGATATAAAATACCTTGGGGTTATGCTAACTAAGCATGTGAAGTACCTATATGACAAGAACTTTAAGTCCCTGCAAAAAGAAATTAAAGATGTCAGAAAATGGAAGATCTCCCATGCTCATGGATAGGCAGGATTAACATAGTAAAAATGGCAATCTAAGCAAAAGCAATCTACAGATTCAATGCAATCCCCATCAAATTACCAACACATCTTCACACATCTGGAAAGAATACTCAACTTCATATGGAAAAAAAAACCAGGATAGCCAAAAGAATCCTGTACAATAAAACAACCTCTGGAGGCATCACAATCCCCAACCTCAAGCTCTACTATAGAGCTACAGTAATAAAAACAGCTTGGTATTGGCATAAAAACTGACATTTGGACCAATGGAATCAAATTGAAGACCCTGACATTAACCCACACACCTATGAACATATAATTTTTGACAAAGAAGCCAAAAATGTACAAGAGAAAAAAAAGCATCTTCAACAAATGGTGCTGGCATAACTGGATGTCAATGTGTAGAAGGCTGCAAATAGATCCATATCTGTCGCTGTGCACAAAACTTAAGTCCAAGTGGATCAAAGACCTCAACATAAATCCAGTTACTCTGAACCTGATAGAAGAGAAAGTAGGAAGTACTCTTGAACGCATTGGCACTGGAGATCACTTTCTAAATATAACACCAGTAGCACAGACACTGAGAGAAACAATCAATCAATGGGACCTGTTGAAACTGAGAAGCTTTTGTAGAGCAAAGGACACTGTCAACAAGACAAAGCGACAGCCTACAGAATGGGAAAAGGTCTTCACCAACCCCACATCTGACAGAGGGTTGATATCCAGAATATATAAAGAACTCGAGAATTTAGACAACAAAATGCCCAACAATCCAATTAAGAAATGGGCTATAGAACTAAACAGAGAATTCTCCACAGAGGAAGTTCAAATGGCTGAAAGACATTTAAGGAATTGCTCAACATTCCTAATTAATTATCTGGGAAATGCAAATCAAAACGACTCTGAGATACCACCTTACACCTGCCAGAATGACTAAGATCAAAAACACAGAAGACAGCTTATGCTGGAGAGGATGTGGAGCAAGGGGAACGCTCCTCCACTGCTGGTGGGAGTGCAAGCTTGTACAACCACTTTGGAAATCAATATAGCGCTTCCTTAGAAAATTGGGAATCAATCTCCCCCAAGACCCAGCTGTAGCATTCTTGGGCATATACCCAAGGAATGCTCAATCACACCACAAGGGCATTTGCTCAGCTATGTTCGTATCAGCTTTGTTTGTAATAGCCAGAACCTGGAAACAACCTAGATGCCCTACAACTGAAGAATGGATAAAGAAAATATGGTACATATACACAATGGAGTACTACTCAGCAGAGAAAAACAATGACATCATGAGGTTTGCAGGCAAATGGATGGATCTAGAAAAAATCATCCTGAGTGAGGTAACCCTGACTCAGAAGGACAAACATGGTATGTACTCACTCATAGGACGATACTAGATGTAAAACAAAGATGACTAGACTGCTACACAACTCCCGGGAGGCTACCTAGAAAACGGGACCCTAGGAAAGACACAGGGATCACCCAATGACAGAGAAATGGATGAGATCTACATGAACAACCTGGATGACAGTGGGAGTAATGAAGGGCAAGGTTTGAGGGAAAGGAGATCCCAGCTGGATCAAGAACAGAAAGGGAGAACAAGGAATAACAGACCATGATAAATGAAGACCACATGAGAACCGGAATAGGCAGAATGCTGGACAGGTCCCCAGAAATCCACAATGATACATCCTCTGTAGACTGCTAGCAGTGGTCGAGAGAAAGCCTGATCTGACCTAGTCTGGTGATCAGATGGCCAAACACCATAACAGTCATGCTGGAACTCTCATCCAATAACTGATGGAAGTGAATGCAGAGATCCTCAGCCAGGCCCCAGGTGGAGTTCCAGGTGTCCAATTGTTGAGAAAGAAGAGGGACTGTAAGAGTGTGAATTGTTGAGACAAAGATTGGAAAAAGCACAGGGACAAATGGCCAAACAAATGGAGCCACATGAATTATGATCCAAAGGCTGAGGAGCCCCCAGCTGGATCAGGCCCTCTGGATAAGTGAGACAATTGAATAGCTTGAACTGTTTGGGAGGCATCCAGGCTGTGGGACCAGGACCTGTCCTTAGTGCCTGAGCTGGCTGTTTGGAACCTTGGGCTTATACAGGGACACTTTGCTCAGCCTGGAAGGAGGGGACTGGACCTGCCTGTACCGAATCCACCAGGTTTAAATGAATCCCTGGGGGAGTCTTGGCCCTGGAGGAGATGGGAATAGTGGGGAGAGGATGGGGGGAAAGTGGGGGCAGTGGTGGGAGGGGGAGGACAGGGGAACCCATGGCTGATGTTTAAAATTAAAACACAGATATAATTATAATAATAATAATAATAACAATAACAATAAAATACATACATACATACATACATCTGAGTGTTGTGTGATATATTGATTGTGTTCTGCTGACAAATAAAGCTTGCTTGGGGTCAGAGGGCAGAGCTAGCCACTAGCTGACCAAAATTAACCATAGAGGTTTGGATGACTGTAGACAGATAGGAGACAGGAAGTAGTAAGACAGGGATGAGAGAGGATCTCAGCTCTTTTGAAGGAAGGAACAGAAGAGGTAGGAAGTCACTGGCCCCTGCTCCCTTGCTTCTCTGATCTTTCAAGTTCTTACCCTGATATCTGATTCCCAATTTTTTATTGATAAAGAATAATTAGTTATCACATCTGTAAACACAGCACTCAGATGACTGAGACAGAATAATTGCAAGCTCAATGCCAGCCTAGACTATATAGCAGAATCCTATCTTGATAATAAGGTTTTGGGGTGAAATAATAAATTAGATGATTCTACCTGTAAGCCAGTGAACAAGATAGTCAGAATTAGGGGGAGATAGACTTTGTTGAAAAAGAAAAAAAAAAGAGGAAGGGCTTCAATAACTCACAAAGTAAATGAAATATACAGGGTGGGGGGGGGGAGAGCAGGACCAAGATGAGCTACACAGAGAGGCCAACTGCTGCCTCAGCTGGGCAGGAAAAGGAGGAACTGCTACGCCCACAGCTGTGACACCTGTGTAGCTGTAGCAAGTATGCCACTGCGCTGGGGCCCAGCAGCTGAAGGGTTGAGGTTGGAGCTTCCTGGAGCGTGGCCTCAAGCGGTTCCCCCACAATCAGCGATCATCATGCAGCCTGAGGATCCCAGGAAGCCCTGGAGAACGAAATGGCCTTGACGACAGTCCTTGTTGGCACTAATCATGATCTTTCTCTGTATGTCTTATCTGTGTGTTCTCCAGTTAACAGCACAACCAGTACATGTCGGCACCAACATGACTGACACAGGTCACCTGTACCCGGAGCACCTCCATTTATCAGACCAGTGTATAAAGAAGCCCAAAAGACTTTCTCAAATACATCTCTGGGGTCGTTTCTGTTTAGAGTAGAGCAGCGCAAGCTCTTGTCAGAAACAGCCAGAGAGCCCAAAAATAAAAGTAAAAAATAAAAATGTTATGAGGGAATAAACATAGCGTGTCAGACTCTTCTAGAGAGAAAGAGTTAGAGAAAAATTCCTCAGCACATATTTCCTGGGGGGGTATATACAATATTTTTTAGGAGGGAGCTGGTGGACAGCCCCTAGGTGGACCCCCAAAAATGGAAGTTACCTAGAGCCGTTCCCATATACAGGAAGTTATGATGAAGCTGGGAACAGATGGGTAAATTATGAGGGAAAAAGAACGGCTTTGAAAGCAAATGGGTATATGATAGTAAAATATAACCCAGGCTGGCAAGAGTTTGGCTCCCCATAGTTGTGGTCGCTGGCGCGAGACAGGTTTCACAAAATTCTGAGATCATGCCCTCAGACAATAGCCACAATGAACTCCCGCTGCGGAAGTGATACATAAAAATAGATATGGATGTCTCTTGTTATTGTTTCTTGCTGACTCTGAGTAATTGTAAAAAATAATGGTCTGATGTAACCCCCTGCCAAGATCCTTGATTGTAAAAGTATATAAGCATTGCCTATACAGAAGTAAAATTGCAGCAGCACATCAACATATCATGTGTCTGTCTGTCATTCTCCTCGCCGATTCCTGACTTCTCCTTGAGCCTTCTCCCTGGTTCTCCCACAATGATGGTCTCCCTCTGGATGGTCTGCGGCAGGGGAGCAGTCAAGAACAGAAAGGGAGAATGAGGAATAACAGACCATGATAAATGAAGACCACATGAGAACAGGAATAGGCAGAGTGCTCGAGAGATCCCCAGAAATCCACAGTGATATATCCTCTGTAGTCTGCTGGCAATGGTCGAGAGAAAGCCTGATCTGACCTAGTCTGGTGATCAGATGGCCAAACACCCTAACAATCGTCTTGGAACTCTCATCCAATAACTGATGGAAATGGATGCAGAGATCCTCAGCCAGGCCCCAGGTGGAGCTCCAGGTGTCCAACTGTCGAGAAAGAGGAGGGTCTGCAAGAGCGTGAATTGTTGAATCCAAGATTGCAAAAAGCATAGGGACAAATAGCCAAACGAATGAAAGCACATGAATTATGAACCAAAGGTTGTGGAGCCCCCAGCTGGATCAGGCCCTCTGGATAAGTTAGACCATTGAATAGCTTGATCTGTTTGGGAGGCACCCAGTCTGTGGGACCAGGATCTGTCCTTAGTGCATGAGCTGGCTGTTTGAAACCTTGGGCTTACACAGGGACACTTTGCTCAGTCTGGAAGGAGGTGACAGGACCTGCCTGTACTGAATCCACCAGGTTTAAATGAATCCCCAGGGGTGCCTTGATCCTGGAGGACATGGGAATGGAGGGGAGGGGCTAGGGGTAGTTGGGAGTGGGGGCGGGAGGGGGGAGGACAGGGGAACCCATGGCTGATGTATAAAATTTAAAACACATAATAATAAAGAAAAAAATTTTCTTGCCTCTTCTCTCAACCAGCTTTTCCACTGTAACTGCTGGCTATATTCTAGAACAGCTGAAATTAACTGATGCCAGTCATCTGGAATGATTCTATGTGAGGTAGACCACAAATTTAATATCTGTCTTACCTATGTGGAGTGTATCCCATATGTAACTACTGCTTCCTTTATATTTTTAAAGTCCCTTGTTGAAATTGGTTGTAATGTATATGTCATATATGGCTTGGGGTGTGTCATCTGCTGGCTTCTCATGGATGATAGCAGGACAAGCTATTGTATGAGAGCCATTTAGAGATGTTACAACCTGTATGGTCTTGCCCTTCTGCTTATTAGGTCCCTTGTCATGTTTAATGAGAGTTTCTTCCAGGGCTTGCAAATGAGCACCTAGGGTCAGTTCTAGGGAGTGAACCTCCTCTCTTGCAAGGGACTCCAGACTTCTCATGGAATCATAGAAGTTTTTTTGTTCTTCTGAAACACATGATTCCATGGACCTTATCTTATCAATTAATGATAATCTTTCTTCCTTATATAGTGTCTGAGTAGCCACAACTTCACTCTGGAGAGTTAGTGCTCTATCTATTAAATATTCATATTTATTATCAATAAAACCAATTTTGGGTACAAGCCTGTTTTGTAAATCCTGGTTAGCAGATTCCAGAGAGAGAATCTTTTTAAGTAAGCCTTCATTGCTATCTTTTAAAGCCTGTAAATCCTGGTTAGCAGATTCCAGAGAGAGAATCTTTTTATTTAAGCCTTCATTGCTATCTTTTAAAGCCTGTATCAGTCCTAATAATGACTCACCTTTGTTCTTATTATTAAACCAGTATTTGAACACTGTGTGAATTATTACAATGAATGCCAAAATAGTACAGGCCAGATATGCCTTAGGAAGGTCGTATATTTCCAGGAAAATGTCATTCATCATACAGCCAAAAAGGTTTTTAAATTCTTGTGAGGTAATGTTGTAAGCCACATTACAAGGATTACTCAAAATTTGTTAGTCAGTTTTAAGGTGTAAAATTATCAAGTACTTTTACTTGAAATAAGACGCTGGTTTGTCTATCTTACCTTTCCATGGTTTTGGGGGGGTGTAGTAGCACTTTTCAGCCAGCAGGAGGCGTTTGTATAGCTCCAAAGCAGGTCCTGTTGAATGCCTTGGCTGGCAGCAGAGTGAGCACGGGCAGTAGGCAGTTCTTCCCGTGACTCCCTGGAGCTTCAGGGCGTTGGGAATTCCAAGCCGCTCTAAGCCCCTCTCTGCCTCTACAGACAGGAGGCCTCTCTGTGCCTCTGTAGGGTGCCGCTGCCAGGGACAGTGCCACATCTATTTTAACTAGGTGAAACTGTGGAAGCCTCTGGCTAGGTCAGGTAGCCGATATCAGGGAGGAGGGGAACGCC
This sequence comes from Onychomys torridus, assembly GCF_903995425.1. Taxonomy (NCBI): domain Eukaryota; kingdom Metazoa; phylum Chordata; class Mammalia; order Rodentia; family Cricetidae; genus Onychomys; species Onychomys torridus. The sequence continues at coordinate 2,757,358 of NC_050443.1, forward strand.
TCACTTACAGCAGTTTTGCTGGCCTGGGGGCTAAACTTCCCGTGGAACTGAGGCCGGATTAGCCCCTTTTCAGGAATGAAACCTTGTAGGTTTTTCCTGGGTTTATGGAGCTCTGCAGACAGTACCCTGCAGCATCAAGTGTCCACCAGCTGGGGAGGAAGTTGAGGGTGGGAGCCACCCAGGCCTTTGGAATTTGCCCCACGTGAGCACCAGATATTGGTGACATTATTAAGGCCACTCCACATAGTTAAAAGGGAGGTTTATTTTGTGGGGTACCTTACAAGTGAAGGGATCTGTAACATCTGCAATCTACCACATGCACGCTCTGCTCCATCCACACTGCAATCCTTGTTCTTTGCTGAATACAGTAAGCATGTCTACCCTCCAGACTTCTGCATGCTCTGTTCACACATCATAGTGTGCTTTTCCCCCCAACACACACTCCATAGCTCATGACTACCTGTGGTGATATTTTGTTTGTGCTCTAACAAATAAATCTTGCTGAAAGATCAGAGAGACAAAGGAGCAAGCCACAGCCACCTCTCACCTCACCAACTCCTTAGCCTGAAAGGGGGCTGAGCTTCTGTCTCCTCCCACCTTATATTCCTCTCTCCACCCAGCCATATCACTTCCTGTCTCCACCTCCCTAGTGCTTGGATGAAAGACATGTGTGCCTCCCAAGTACTGAGATCAAAGGCAAGAGATCCCAAGTGCTGGGATTAAAGGTGTGTGCCACCGCTTCCTGGCTTCTATGGCTAACTAGTGGCTAGCTCCACACTCTGATCTCCAGGCAAGCTTTATTTGTTAGAGCACAAACAAAATAACACCACAACTACCCTCTTGGTAGAGGGTTTTCCTTCCCATTGCATCAATAATGAACGTACCACCATCCCTCTCTAGTTCATAACCTCGCCCTGTTTTTCTTCAGTAACACTGACCACCACATGACAACATATCCTCTATTCTATTTTTGGTTGATTTGTTCTCTCCTTCCTCAGTAGAATAAGCATCCATTAAAATCTCTATGTTGAGAATGAGAAGATGGCTCAGTTCATGCACATATGCATATATAATCATATGCATATATATCATATGCATATATATATCATATGCATACATATATCATATGCATATATAATCATATGCATATATATCATATGCATATATATCATATGCATACATATATCATATGCATATATATCATATGCATACATATATCATATGCATATATATCATATGCATACATATATCATATACATATATATATCATATGCATATATATATCATATGCATACATACATCATATGCATATATATCATATGCATACATATATCATATACATATATATCATATGCATATATATCATATGCATACATATATCATATGCATACATATATCATATGCATACATATATCATATGCATACATATATCATATGCATATATATCATATGCATACATATATCATATGCATATATATCATATGCATACATATATCATATGCATATATATCATATGCATATATATCATATGCATATATATCATATGCATATATATCATATGCATACATATATCATATGCATATATATATCATATGCATATACATGCAACCACATATATACACATACGATGAGAATTAATCACTCAGTCAAGACAAATCTTGCCAATATGATAGAACATGAAAAGATAAGACACAGAGGGAAATGACCCACAAGATGACCTGCTTATGAAGTCAGGGGCACCCAAAACTCTGTGTTGAGAGCCAGGCCAATCTGAGGCTTCTCAGAGGCCCTGATGAAAGGACAGAAGGAACCTAGTTAAATAACATTGTCTAGGGATGGGATTGAAAAGGCCAGTCTGGGTTGGAGACAGGCTTCAAAGGAATTAAGATTTTGGTTCCTGGGAACTTGGCTTTTCCCCCTGAAGAGAAGTTATCAGGCATGGAGTTCTCGGTCACAAGGCCACTATGTGCTCAGGCTGTAATGTTCTTGAGATGTCCTGTGTTCCTTTTGAAAACATTGCTTGGTTAGCCTCCTGCTGACTTTGTCCAAGTGTATAACAGTTTCTGCTGACTTTGTCCAACTTCTCCCCTGAAATACAAGATGCTGTACTTCTTAATAAGTTTGCTTGGCATAAGACATAGCTTGTGAAAGAACTTCTGATCCCTAACTTTCTTGTCTTCTCTACCTTCTATCCTCTTTATCTTCTGATCTCCTGGTCCTCACACTCAGGACCCTATCACTAAAGAATGACCCACTGGTCTGAGTCAACGATGTGTAATAGAGTCCCTACAGATGTTATTAAGTGACCTAAAGGGAAAAGCATGTGAGTGCTGAATATGGTTCACACTAAGGGTTCCCCCTTGAGCCCCAAGGAGAAGCAAGCTCCTACACTGTAATGCTCATGGATTCTCATCCCAGTAATCAAGACAAGCTCATTGTGAATTATGCTTTTAAAGTCCTATTTGATGACCATTAAAAGTATCAAACAAGACAGTGAGGACCAGCCCATTACCCTGTGTCTTTTATAATGCTGGTAGTGTCCTAGGACTTCACCCACCATGAGCAGTTAAACACAACCCCCTCATCATGACAACCAACACGTCCCTAGATACGGGCATCTGACCCCTGTGCAGCAAATCATGCCCACCCCCACCCCCACCCCAGAGCTGAAAAACTACTAACACGCTCTACCTAAGAGGAAGTGCCCAGCTGCAGATATTAACGCCAGCCCCGCGGCAGACTCCTGACGCTTCCTAGTACTGTTATCTTTCACCCCATGAGCCACCCTTCTGCCTGACGGCAGGCTAGATTGATGACCAGCAACTTCCTGACCCAGATAAACTCACTCCACAAGCCCTCCCACTTCCTGTTTCCTCCGAAAGCCCAGCAATGTGGTTGCTCAGGAATTGTTAATACACCTCTTAGCCTTCTCTTCCCTTGCTGTTTCTGTAGTGCAGATCCTGAAGATCCCCCATCATGCCCCTGACCACAAACTTCTACCCACCCTTCAAAACCCACCTCACCTGGGGAACCAGTTCAGAGGGTCCCAAGCTGCGTGTTCTGTGAGCGTGTCAACTCAGAGCCTGAGCTCTCCCTCTCACGCTCACTGGGGGCCCTGGAAGTCACTTCTGTGACCTCAGGAATTGACTGTTTTCTTGTTCTCTATGTTCCTATCATTCAGGAATATTGAATCCTAACTAGCCTTCTGGAGAATTCCCCTCTTGGAGCTAGCTGAATCATAGATGGAGCAACCATTATACTATTCATGCCCAAACCTGCCAACCCAGAACCCACATTCTCATGCACCTCCACCTCCCTGGCACTCCATTCCAGGTCTCTGTGTCTCTACCCTAATGACCTCAGGGTCAGGCTACAGAGGACAAAGATGGTCCGTGCATACCAGAGATGCTAAAATTATTCAAATGAATCTACACGAACCCTCTTTATCCTGCCTTTTGCATCAAACCACAATAAAGGATGCTGCCCAGCCTCTCTCTCCTCTCCCCTCTCTCCTTTCTCTCTCCTTTCCCCTCTCTCTTTCCCCCTCCCTTTTCTGCTCTTCTCTCTCCCTTTCTCCTCGCTCCTTCAGCACTGTGGCCAGCCCAACTTCTCCAAGTGGCTCAGCATGGTGTGGCATGGCTCCCCTCTCCTGTCTCTCCTTGTCAATCATCCCCAATCCTTTGGCCTCACCACAGAAGAACACTAATAAAACCTGCACTCAGCACGCCTCAACATCGCCCAACAAGTAGCCACATGGACTCCTCAAGTTGAAAAGGACCACAGCTTCCTCATCTGCAACAGTCACCTCCTAGAGTTTACTGGGATCCAACCACTTGAACTATTGACAGAACCAAAGCATCTGCAGGTCCTCACATGGGCCTGAGAGACAAAGGATATATTGAAGTCTTTCTGGCCTTCTTGGATAAAGTTTGGAAATAAGTGTGGTGACACTGTGTTCCCCAATATGCACCCTAATAAACTTATCTGGGGTCAGAGAACAGAACAGCCACTAGATAGACATAGAGGGCAGAAAATGGTGGCACACATGCCTTTAATCCTATCACTTGGGAGGCAGAGACAGTATGGATCTCTGTGAGTTCAAGGCCACACTAGGAACAGAGCCAGGTGTGGTGGCACACACCTTTAATCCCAACACTTGAGATCTCTTGTCTTTGCTTTGGAAAGACACATGCCTTTAATCCCAGAAAGTGATGGCAGGAAGCAGAAGGGTATATAAGGCGTGAAGACCAGAAACTAGAAGCTTTTTAAACTTTTAGGCTTTTAGCAGCAGTTCAGCTGAGATCCATTCAGATGAGGACTCAGAAGCTTCCAGTCTGAGGAAAGAGGATCAGCTGAGGAGTTGATGAGGTGAAGTTAACTGTGGCTTGTTCTGCTTCTCTGATCTTTCAGCGTTCACCGCAACATCAGGCTCCTGAGATTTTTTTATTAAGAAGACCCCCTCTAAGATTCATGTTATAAATAAGGTTACATTTCTTTTTTAGGCAGAAGAAATGTGTCACAGGTGTTTGGCAAGTGGCAATGAAGGGTCACATTTTCTCCTAAAGGGACCACAGCACTTGGCTGGGCAGAGTTTTGTCCTTGTAGACACCTGGAAAAACAAAGAAACCGATCATCAAAACAAGGCCAGACAGGAGTAAAGCTTCAAAAAGCTTGGACTGGAAGGGCATTCTTCTCTTCCCCCAGGAAAGAGAGCAGAGTTTTTCCTCCCCCATCCAGACTGAGATGCTCCTGAAAGGGATCCTATTAAACTATAAATATCTGGGGATGCTCCCAGAGTCCGGTCTAGGTCTGGAGGGGTAAAACCATCCTATCTCTTTTTCTTTTGTTTGTAAAGAGGTTTTTTGTTTGTTTTTGTTTGTTTGTTTGTTTGTTTGGCTTGGTTTGGTTTGGTTTGGTTTGGTTTGGTTTGGTTTTTCAAGACAGGGTTTCTCTGTAGCTTTGAAGCCTGTCCTGGACTAGCTCTGTAGACCAGGCTGGCCTCCAACTCACAGAGATCCACCCGACTCCGCCTCCCGAGTGCTGGGATTACAGACGTGCACCACCACCGCCTGGTCAAGAGTCATTATTAACTATATGTATAAGTGTGTTTCTTTGTGTGGGATTGTGGACATGACTGCAGTACCTGTGAAGGCAGGAAGAGGATGTTGGATCCCCTGGAAGCTGGAGTTGTAGGCAGCTGGGAGCTGTCCTTTGTGGGTGCTAGGAACTAAACTTGGCTTTCCTAAAAAAGCACCAACCACTCTTCGCCCGCTACTCTCCCTTTTTAACCTTTAAGGGAAATTAGGTGAAATTCAAAGAGCATAAGATTAACTGTGTGGCAGAAGTACTCATGAGGCCCCATCTCTCCCTAAGAAACTATTGTCATAGTTGCTGGGGAAAGAGAAGTCACTCTCTTTACTGGTGTAGCCACTGGCAAGTGGCCCATGCCCCAGTAAATGATGCCCCAGCAACGTCCATCCAAGCAGTTCTATTTAAGTCATTGGGATGGACACACACACATACACACTCACACATACACACTCACACACATACACACTCACACACATACACACTCACACACATACACACTCACACACACATCATCATCATCATCATCATAATCATAATAATCATAAATTTACTTTTAAAGAATTAAAAATTGAGCCCGATGTGGTGGTGCACACCTTTAATCCCAGCACTCAGGGGCAAATGCAGATGGGTCTCTTAGTTTGAGGCTAGCCTGGTCTACGGAGGGAGTTCCAGGACAGCCAAGTCTACACAAACAAACTCTGTCTCAAATAAATAAATAAATAAATAGATAAATAAATAGATAAATAATTGTAGAAATTTTAATTGTTGTTTAAGTGTTCAATCCCCAGTACTATCAAATCAAAATAATAATAGCCATTTTTAAATAATAGCCATTTTAACACCAGTCACTGAGGCTCACAGCTCTTACAGGGCTGAGTCAAAAAGACGATGAGTTTAGGGACACCTTGATTGATTTTAGTTTGAAGTCTATTTTGCTGGATATTGGGATGGCTACACCAGCTTGCTTCTTATGACCATTTGATTGGAAAGTCTTTTCCCAGCCTTTTATTCTTAGGTAGTGTCTATCTTTGAATTTGAGGTGTGTTTCTTGTATGCAGCAGAAAGATGGGTCCTGTTTTCATATCCATTCTGTTAGTTTGTGTCTTTTTATAGGTGAATTAAGTCCATTGATATTAAGGGCCCTCTGGATAAGTGAGACAATTGAATAGCTTGAACTGTTTGGGAGGCACCCAGTCTGTGGGACTGGGATCTGTCCTTAGTGCATGAGCTGGCTGTTTGGAACCTGGGGCTTACACAGGGACACTTTGCTCAGCCTGGAAGGAGGGGACTGGTCCTGCCTGTACTGAATCCACCAAGTTTAAATGAGTCCCCAGGGGAGTCTTGGCCCTGGAGGACATGGGAATGGAGGGGAGGGGATGGGGGGAAGGTGGGGGTGGGGGCGGGAGGGGGGAGGACAGGGGAACCCATGGCTGATGTGTAGAATTGAAACACAAATATAATTTAAAAAATAAATAAATAAATAAAAGGTGAGGAGAGAGGAAGTAAAGGGAAGAGGGAAAAACTGAAAATGTAAAAGGAAATGGTTCAGTCGTGTTTACTATAGCCATGATAGTCTACACACTCTACCTTTTGCAGTCCAAATATTTTCATCAACCAAAAAGATGAATAATTCAAGTTAAGCAAAGCTGGGTAGAAATAAGCCAAGCTAAGGTCAGGCATTCATAAGTAATAATAAGACTTCGTGTGTGATCTATTTGGAGCTGGGTGGTGGCCCCCCAAAGAGCAAAAGAGTAAAAGCAACCAGCAACATTCATCTATATTTGAGCACAGGTCAATTCTTCATTCCTTTTTATGGCCATAAAGTGCATCACCATCTGGAGTTATTTGTCCATTTATTTAGTGATGGATACTGAGTGAGCTTCTGCTTCCAATTCTTGGGGACTTATAAAAAGCATTTTCAGCCAGGTGGTAAAAAAAAAAAAAAAAAAAAAAAAAAAAAGCATTTTCATGTATTCCAAGCTCCCAGTGATGATAATGATGGATGTGATGGTGCTGGTAGTGATGATGGTGGTCGTCATGGTGATTATGGTAGAAATGGTGTGATGCCTGTGGTGATGGCGGTGATGTTGATGGTGATGGTGATGATGATGTGGTGACCATACTCCAGGAACCACTGCTCAAAAGGGCTACAGTGGTCCAGGAAATTCCCTTGCTTGTCTTCATTTGTTCAAGACCCAGATTCTACTCCTATGTCTAAGAAGCTAAAATTCAAATGATTGTGGAGACCCACTGGAGGTACACACAGTTCCTCAGAGACTTCATGGCCAGGTATTAAAGAATGTGTCACAGTAGACATCAATAAAAGAGCCATGGGGGAGAGCTAGAGGATATAGCTCAGTCGGTGGAGTCTTTGCCTAGCATCCACAAAGTCCTGGGTTCAACCCTCAGCACTGCATTAATCTGGCATGGTGATGCATGTCTGTATTTCTAGCACTGGGAAGATAGAGGCAGGATAATCAGAAGTTCAAGGGCAATCCTCAGTTACACAGGAAGCTCAAGTCCAGCCCAGGCTACCTGAGAACCTGTCACAATAGTGTAAAGGAAGTGAATCAGTGACGGGACAAAGAGGTGATACACCATGTCTGAAACAGCCCCAGAGACAAGAACGGGATTGTGGACACTTTACACTAAATTGGGACACACAGGTCTAAGGGTGCACTTGTGTACCACGTTCTCTGCCACGTGGCTGCTTTCATGTGAAGGCGGATGACCCAGTGACACTCTCAGTTTCACCTGACGTCATTTGATGTGAATGAGACAGAGTACCACCTAAGTGGCTGCATTAGTCCATTTTCCATTACTGAAATGAAACACGTGAGGCAAGACAATTTATAAAGAATTAGGTCTTATGTTTGGGGTGTTTTTTTTCTTCAAGACAGGGTTTCTCTGTGTAGTTTTGGTGCCTGTCCTGGATCTCACTCTGTAGACCCTGCTGGCCTTGAACTCACAGAGATCTGCCTGGCTCTGCCTCCCGAGTGCTGAGATTAAAGGCGTGTGTGCCACCACCGCCCAGCAAGAATGGGGTTCTATTCAGTTTACAGTCTTGGAAACTGAAAGCTCAAACTCAGGCAGCTTCAGTAAATTCAGCCTCTTCTGTAGACTTAGGAGGATGGCATTGTGGTGGGATTGTGTGCAAGAGCCAGATGTCACATGATAAGTAGCATGATCTAGAATGCATGAGGTCCTGAGTTCAGTCCCCAGCACTAACAAAAAAAAAAAAAAAAAAAAAAAAAAAAAGCCAGTGTGGTGGCTTACACTTATACACCTGCAATCCCAAAACTCATAATGCTGAGGCAGAAGGATTGCCACAAGTTTGAGGTCAACCTAGTCTATATCCTGAGCATGTACTACAGGGTAAGACCATCTCAAGGAAAAAAAAAAAAAAAACAGGAAGCCTGAGAGAAGGAAATTACCAGAGACCCAGAAGAATTCCCAAGTCCCTCCAGAGAGCAGCAATGACCTACTAACCACCCACTCCCATCATCATGACATTAGCACATTAATGACCAAGCTTCCCCCAGATCAACACTTGGGGACATGTTCAAGCCATATACAAACCACAAGCACAGAAAAATCCACCAGAGCCCCCGAGACAAAGACAGGAGGTGACACAATGGACAGTGTCCTATGGATGAGTCTCCCTGGAGTTTTGAAAAGCCAAGGTGGGAGGCCAGCATTTTATAGCTCCTCTATAATCCCTGAACAAACCCAGAGAGAGAGATTCCTGGCCTCTGCTCATGGGCATCTGCACAAGCCCCAGTATTCTGGTTACATGTACCTCCACTGAACAATCTGGTTCTGTGAAAGAGTCTTGCTGTGTAGTCCAGGTGGCCTTGAACTCACACTAATCCTCCTGCCTCAGCCTCCCAAGGGCTGGGATTACAGGCATGTGTCATGATGCTCAGATAACCCAAGGAGATTGATATCAACATCCTTTTCTACTAGACTGCATTATTCACAGGCACCAGAATTATGGCCATACTCTTCAGGAGCCACCATCCAATTGACCATAGAGACCTACCTGGGATGAAGTTGACCTTGCCAATGGACAAACAGACAGGGAGAGTCTCGAAGATATCACAGAACCAGTGTCTGCCCCACAGCTGAACATCTACTGCCTTAATGAATGTTCCTTGCTACTTAAGCCTAGGGTAATTTCCAACATTCTACTGTCCTCATGAGGTTGGCCCTGCCCTGTCCAAGGAGATGATGACCCGAGGACTAGATCAGTTTACCTGGTGCTGCTGGGAGTTAACTCTTCAGTTGCTAGATCCTGCAGTGCCCAGGAAGACCTGAGAAGGGATCCAAAGGAGGAAGATGCTGGATACATTCAGGAAAACAGCTATTTACCCACTAGCTCCCACTGTGTTTTGATGTTTTTACAATTGATGAGGCTGTATGGGTACAGATCCATCATGTGTCAGCCCTACCATGTCTAAAGACCTGTAAGCCCACTACTCGTGAGGTAGAGGCAGGAGAAGCCATAGTTGAAGGTCATCCTCTTGTTACTTGAGTGAGTTTGAGGCCAGCCTGGGCAACAAGACCCTGTCTCAAAAAATAAGTATCAGCCCAGTTTGTACCCTTTCAACATTCTATTACAGTGGGTCACCAAAGGCAATAGGACAAAATTCCCCAGCTCCAAAGAGCAGTACATACAATCCATCGCAAGTTCAATTCCTTCCATGCTGAGCCACCACACAAAGCAAATTTTTGTGTCTGTTTCTCGTCTAATTTTTTTTTTATTTTTATCTTTTTTCACTGTGGTTTGATTCTCCGTTTTTGAGATAGCATCTCACTATTGTAGTCCAAACTAGACTCAAATTCAAGATCCTCCCATCTCAGACTCCCCAAGGCTAGGATTACAGGTATATGCTGCCATGTCCAGCTTCTTTAGTTGACTTAATTATCTGCCCACAAATTCTTCTATGGGCTGTTTTTTCAAGTAGATTTTGTCATCTTTCATGTATGTTGGGGTCCTGATGTTTTTGAGCCATTTCAGCCCTCAGGATTAGGGCAATGTAGCATTTGTGGTGTCTTGATTTTGAAGAGGAAGTGGATGTTGGTCATGAAGGTTTGTGGATAGAAGCAGCCACAGCCATCTGTAAGAAAGACAGTTCCCCCTAGCATGAAAAACATACCCATTGAAAATGTACAGAGATGACCAGCCAAAGTACTGGAAATACATGAACTGTGGACCAATAGCTGTGGAGCCCTCATGGTACTGGACCAGGCCCTTTGGACACTCAAGACAGTTGTTTAGCTTAAACTGTTTGGGGGGCCCCCAGGCAGGGGATCGGGATCCATCCCTAGTGCATGATCTGGATTTTTGGAGCCTAGTGTCTATGGTGGGACACCTTGTGCAGCCTTGGTGCAGGGAGGAGGGGCTTGGACCTGCCTCAACTGAATGTACCAGGCTCTGCTGACTCCCCATGGGAGACCCTGCCTTGGAGGAGGTGGGAATGTGGGGGGGTGTTGAGAGGAAAGGCTGTGGGGCAGGAGGAGAGGGGAATCTGTGATTGGTAAACAGAAAAATTTTTAATAACAAGAAAATTTAAAACATCCTCATTGACCGGCCACCTTGATAGCCTGGGCTCCACATACATTTAGACTTTTAACTCCTTCAGGATGAATTCTGTCTCCCAAGAAGACACCTGTGGTGGTTCATATTGCCAACTTGGCGGTATCTAGTGTCACCTAAGAGACAAACCTCTGGACACGTCTGTGAGGGGGTTTCTAGGTTGAGTTCATTGCAATGGGAAGACCAACAATGAGTGTGAGCAGCGCTGCACTATGGGTTGGGGCCGGAGACTGAATAAAAAGAACATGGAGGCTGGCGAGGGGGCTCAGCGGGGAAGGCACTTGCCACAAAAGCCTGACAACTGGAGTTGGATCCCCAGAACCCATGTAACAGCGGCAGGAAAGAACTGATTCCGTGGAAGTTGTTCTCTCACCGACACACATGGTGTGGCGTTCATCTGCCACCACCATACACTAACAATAGTAAAGAAGGGAGCTGGCAAGGGAGAGTATTGAGTAAGAAGAGAGCTTGTCACCAAACATCCTACGAGTTTCCCTCTGGCTTCCAGAAGTACACCATGATGCATTCACAACACACACGCACGCACGCACGCACGCACACACACACGTAAATACTGTACCAAAAGAAAGAGTTGAAAGGGAGCTAAGCACCAGCATTTCCTCCCCTGCTTCCTGCCTGAAGAGGCAGTGTGGATGAGCTCCCCCGAGCCCCTGCCATCATGTCTTCCCCAACAGGGTGGATCGTTTCCCTGTAGCTGCCACCCAGACTAGACCCTTCCTTCCTTAAGTGGCTTTGTCAGAAATTTTGTCACAGCAAGAGAAGTGCACACACCAAGTGAAATAGAAGGAAGTGGCAAATTAATGGCAGAAATGTATGTTTCCATTTATTTGGATGTAAACATTGGGAGATGGCGGGGGTGGTGGGCCTGTAATCTCTAGACTTGAGAGGCTGAGATAAGAGGATGTAGAGTTCAAGTGTAGCCTGAACTATATAGTGAAACTGTCTCAAAAAAAAAAAAAAAAAAAAGTGAAGTTGATCCAGCCTAACTTAAGCAGAACAGAAAGGATGAGAAATACGTGGGAGTTGGAAAATCTTAAGAGCCAGATTTTACAAAGGGAAATATGGTTAGCAGAGCACCAGCCTTCCCCAATGGAGCTAGATCCCATCCCCAGAACCCGGGACACCGGAACGCAGGACTATGTTATTTTACCTGGCAAACGGGACCAGATAACAGAGTTGGTCCACCTTGCTGATTTTAAAACAGTAAAGCATTGTTTTGGATTATCCTGATGGGCTTATGTGACCACGGGGGTCATTAAACGGGAAGAGGAAAGCAGGAGAATCTAACAGCCCAAGAATCCCAGCTCTAAAGATGGAGAGATGGCTCAGCAGTTAAGAGCACCATCTTGCTCCTCCAGAGGACCTGGGTTCAGTTCCCAGCACCCACATGAAGGCTCACAATCATCTGTAACTCTAGTTCCAGAGGATTTGGAGTGTTCTTCTGCCCTTCTCAGGCACTGCATGCACATGGTAAACAGATATACATGAAATATGAATGAATTAATTAATTAATACTATCCATGTTGTGCATCCAAGGGTACCTTGATATATATGATTTGGTTGCAAAATACACACTAGGAACAGCACTGTAAAGGCTGTTGGGGGAGGGATGCTCTCAGGGTGGACGTCAAAGAGCTTTTCTGACCTCTAGTGGCTGCAGTGTGCTCTGCACTGCTTATCAAGGTGCTGCTTTGTGTCACTGTGCCGGCAGAGCAGGGTGGCTGGCTGGGCTCTGCAGCCAGTAGTGACAATTCTAGACCAGTCCTGCTGTAAGTACCCAGGGGTCTACTGAGCTTTGACAATTCTAGACCAGTCCTGCTGTAAGTACCCAGGGGTCTACTGAGCTTTGGGGGGGAGAGGGGGGCGTTCTGAGACAGGCTTCTCTGTGCAGTCCTGGCTGTCCTGAACTAGTTCTGCAGACCAGGCTGGCCTTGAACTCAGAGATCTGCCTGCCTCTGCCTCCAAGTGCTGGGACTAAAGGCGTGAGCCACCACTCCCTGGCTCTCTACTGAGCTTTCTGAGGCCCCATGGATCCTATGTCCCAGCTGAGTGTCACATTTCTGAAGCAGACATTTCCTAGGACCCCCGGCATCTGTGATCGCTGCCATGTGGTGAGCTGTGCCTCCATCCCTACGAAGTCTGAAGCTGCTTGCCTCATTGGTGACAACTGAGTATCTTAGATTCTCAAAAGGAATAAATACAAAGATAAAATAAAACCCATGGCTCAGGTTCAGAGTCATATGGCAATATGTTCAGAAGGGAAAGAGCCTTGTCACCAAGCCTGGCAAACTGAGTTGGATCCCAGGACTCACAAGACTCGAATGGATTCCCACAAGTTGTCCTCTGAACTCCATCATGGAAGGCAGACACACAAAGGTATACCTGTGCACGCACGCACACACGCCCAGACACACACACACACACACACACACACACACACACACACACACACACTAAAGGTTTGTTTTCATTTTAAACCTATGGCTCAGCTACATTTGGAGATGTCACTGTTTTGACTTGTGTTCACAGGACCTTGTATAGCCCAGGCTGGTGGAGAATGACCTTGAACTCATGACCCTCCACCTGTGCTGGTGTTACGGATCTGCGCCACTACACCCAACAAGCAATTATTATCAAACAAGCTTGAGAGTCTAAGGTATTGGAGAGATGGCGATCCCAGATCATGCTGGTCTTCAGCGGCAGCAACCAGCAGCATTTCACTCTATTCCATCCTGAGCAACTCAGCGCTAACAAAAGCAACGCCCATGCCAGGGACTCCACCGAACCCCAGCACCTCAGGCAGGGCCCAGGACACAAGAGGGCCACAGCAGCCCTTTACTGAGCCAGGCAAGAGCTTAATGCCCTCACCATCCCGTGAGGTAGCAGTTATCCTTTGAAGTCTGCAATCGAGACTGTCCTGGTTTGTTTGGTTACCAACTTGACACACCTGGAAGAAGGTCGGATCCTGACTGGAGAACTGCCTGGACCAGGTTGCCCCGGGGAATGTCTTGATTGCTAACTGATGTAGAAGGGACAAGCCCACTGCGGGTGGTGCCATCCCTGGGCAGGTAGTCCTGAGCTGGCACCTGGCCCAGGGATGGTGACTCGTGTCTTTAATCCCAGCAGGCAGATCTCAGGGAACTCAAGGCCAGCCTGGTCTTGAACTGAAACAGCAAGTTCCAGGAAAGCCCGAGTTACGGAGTAAGAACCTCTCTGTAAAAATTAATAGTAAAAATAAAAGAATGGTATCTGAGCGTAGGCCTGGGAGCACACCACCACTGGTACCGGCTTCAAGCTCCTGCCCTGAGTTCCTGCCTCGGCTTCCCTCCTCCATGATGGACAATAACCTACAAGCTAAAATAAGCCCCTTTCCTCCCCCAAGTTGCTTTTTTGAAACAACAGCCAAGTCTCAGAGAGGAATCAGAAGTTTGCAGAGGCCCACAAAGAACTATGACTGGCTGTATCTGTCTGATCGCCTGCTCCTTAACAGCAGACCAATCAGTTCACCGCCACAGCTACCACCGTCTTTGGACGCTGTCCAAAACCATTCCCAAGGGAGACACCTGACAGACCAGCTCCCCAGTAACCAGCAGAGTACATTATAGCTGTCCTCCTCCCCAATGCTCAGCTGTGGTCCAACTGAATGTGGCCGGCTAACAATAAAACCTAGGGCCAACGTTGCCACCCACAGGAAGACGGGAGCATGGCAGCCAGCATCCATGGTCTAACAGTCTAACGGTGCCAACACTGCCCCCAGAGGATGATGAGGGCATGGCGGCTCTAACAGTGCCAACACTGCCCCCAGAGGATGATGAGGGCATGGCGGCCAGCAGCCATGGTAATGCAGCTCCATCTGGATATTTGAAGGCTATCTGGGGAGGGAATGTCCCCTCCCAGGGGACCCATGAGCCATGTCCAAGCCCACCAAGTGGGCACTTTCAGCCCAAAGCCTCCGGGCTACTTCCTCATCTTCCGCCTCGGGAGATGGAGCCTTCTCTCTGAGTCCATCAAAGTACTTCCCAGAAACACTCTCCAGCTCCTCTGCCACGGCCAAGTACGTGCTGGGCTGGGCCGCCAGCCGGGGAGTCTTGAACAGCAGCCAGAAGAAGGGTCCTACAATCAACCACAGAACATTCAGTAAAAAAGAAAAAGAAAAAAAAAAAAAAAAAAACTCCCTGTTCTATCCTCAAGAAACCCCAAACCCCTGAGGCTGGAACCTGCCCTGAAGTCCCACAGAGCCCACCATGCAGCTGCCTTTGTCCATGGAGCTCCCTTCCCTGGCAACATCCCTCCAAACCCCTCCAAACACAGCGATGAATCCAAAAGCTACCTCCTACAGGAAGCCTCCCTGGAGGTTCCCAGAAAAATCCAAGTACGTTTTTCCCTATTCTATCCTTCCTGAAAATGATCTTCTCAGACAGGAACACATTAGCCCAGGTTGGCCCTGAACTCACTATAGAGCCAAAGAAGATCTTAAATGTCTTATCCTCTTGCCTCCACCTCCTGAGTACTGGATAGCATATACCATCATGTTTGACTTTATGTCATGCTGGGGATCAAACCCAAAGCTTCGTGGCATGCTAGCCAAGCCGTCTGCCAACTGAGCTACATCTCCAGCCCTCAGTTTACCAAATGTATCTCATGGTACTCTTATGTTAAAATTCTTGATACTTGCTCATTACATGATTCCCAGGGGTTATAAATACCAGTTATAATGACCTACTGACTCAGATTACATTCTTCTCTTTTTTTTAATTCTTCTCTCATACAATACATCCTGACCACAGTTTTCCCTCCCTGCACTCTTCCTAGTCCCCCCTCCCCCAGATCCACTCCTCCCTTTCCCTTCAGAAAAGAGCAGGCCCCCCAGGGATATCAACTGGACACCACATAACAAGATACAGTAAGACTAGGCACAAACCCTCACAGCAAGGCTGGACATGGCAATTTAGTAGGAGGAAAAGGGTCCCATGAGCAGGCAAGAGCCAGAGACACCTCCCACTCCCACTGCATTAAAAAAAAAAAAAAAAAAATGCTAACAACCATGACATACAGAGAGAGAATCTAGCACAAACCCATGAAGGCTCTGTGATTGCCTGTCTAGTCTCTGTGAGCCCCTATGAGCCCTGCTTAGTTGATTCTGTAGGCCATGTTCTCATGGTGTCCTCAATCCCTCTGGCTCCTACAATTCTTCCTCCTCCTTTTCTGCAGGGTTCTCTGAGCTCCAAGGGGAGGGATCCAATGGAGACCTCCAATTTTGGATCTCTCCTCTTAATGTTTGGCTGTGGGTTAATCTACATTCTTGGCTGGCACTGCACAGGCCAATTTATGGGCGCTCTCCCCTGTCTTCCCAGTGACTGTGAGGGCAGTCCACCCTCCTTCATCTTCCCAGTGACTGTGAGGGCAGCCCACCCTCCTTCATCTTCCCAGTGACTGTGAGGACAGTCCACCCTCCTTCATCTTCCCAGTGACTGTGAGGGCAGCCCACTCTCCTTCATCTTCCCAGTGACTGTGAGGGCAGCCCACCCTCCTTCATCTTCCCAGTGACTGTGAGGACAGTCCACCCTCCTTCATCTTCCCAGTGACTGTGAGGGCAGCCCACTCTCCTTCATCTTCCCAGTGACTGTGAGGGCCGTCCACTCTCCTTCATCTTCCCAGTGACTGTGAGGACAGTCCACCCTCCTTCATCTTCCCAGTGACTATGAGGGCAGCCCACTCTCCTTCATCTTCCCAGTGACTGTGAGGGCCGTCCACTCTCCTTCATCTTCCCAGTGACTGTGAGGGCAGCCCACTCTCCTTCATCTTCCCAATGACTTATCCTCTAGAACAGTATTCTTTCTTTCTTTGTTCTTTCTTTGTTTGTTTTGCTTTTTTATTAACTTTTTAAGTTTTTTTTAATTTATTATATATACAATGTTCTGCCTGCATGTGTCCCCACAGGCCAGATGACGGCACCAGATCTCATTACAAGTGGTTGGGAGCCACCATGTGGCTGCTGGGAATTGAACTCAGGACCTATGGAAGAGCAGTCGGTGCTCTTAACCTCTGAGCCATCTCTCCAGCCCTAAATTTTTTTTCATTTATTTTATATACCAGCCACAGTTCCCCTTCCTCCTCTCCTCCCATCCCCTTCCCCCACCTCCCTTCTACCCACCCCCATCCACTCCTCCTCTGCCAAGATGGTTTTCTTATTTATCAGTGAGGCTCTGGCCTGTTTTCTGTCAATCCAGGACCAGAACCACAGAGAACAATGACCAGTCTTCTACCCCAGGAAGACCTGGGAGGGAGCAGAAAGAGGTAAAGCCGGCAGGCAGGCATGGTGACAAACACTATAATCCCAGCACGTAGCAGGTGGGAGGGTCAGAAGTCTAAAGACTAGCCTTAGCTACATAATGAGTTCAAGTCCAGCCTAATCTATACAAGCCTATCCATGTTGAGAGGAACAAAAGTGCCAGGCATGATAGCACAGTTATTTAATCCCAGCACTCAAGAGGTGGAAGCAGCAGATCTCTGTGAGTTCAAGGCCAGCCTGGTCTACATAACAAGTTCCAAGCCAGTCAGAAATATACAGTGAGACCCAGTAGAATCAACAGAGTGACAGTCTCTGAGAGACAGTCCTGGATCCCCAGCGGAGAGGGCACAGGGACGGGGCTCTGTGAGGGGCACCACGCTGGAAGGGCACTCACCAAGTGTGAAGCTGGAGAAGGTAGAGTTGTGTATGTTTGTATGTCTTCCCAGCTCTGTCCTGGCCACACCGGGGTGCAGAGCATTGGCAGTCACACCTGTGCCTGGGAAAAGTAGAGATTGGTGAGTGGTGGGAAGATAGCTCAGTTGTTAAAAAGCTTGCCACACAAGCAGGAGGTCCTGAGTTTGACGCCCAGGACACAGGTCAAAACGCATGTCTGTGGTGGTGCAGGCCTGTAAGCCCTAGTGAGTGCTGAGGACAGAGACAGGTAGATCCCGGGGGCTCACTGAAGCCAGCCGAGCCTAGAGTGCGCTCCAGGCCAAGCAGAGATGCTGTCCCAAATAAAAAACAAAGTGGATGGCACCCAACACTGTCCACTGACTTACACACACACACACACACACCACGTGCATGCATGTGCACCCATACAAAGAGACACACAAGACAAGTGAAAAAGGACCAGGTTGGCCCCTTGCCTGGCAGGCTGTCATAGCCACCACTATACTCCAAGTCTTCCCTGTCCTAGGCTGTTTCCCACGCCTGAACCCACATTACCCTCCATGCTCTGAAACCTCCCTCTCAAGTGGCTTCCTCCTACAAGGTGGCTCTGTCATGTGGCTTGAGGACGCGACAGACCCACATTTCTGAGCTCCACCACCCGCACCAGAGTCTGAAGCAGGGGACTGGAGTAGGATATAAGATGTTATAATCATGGCTGTCTCCCAAGGGTGGCTGGAACTGTTGGCCACAGACAACTTTTGAGAAGCAAGAACAACCTCTCAATAACCCAGTTGTGACAGGCATGTCTGCCAACATTGGCACATCTCCCCTGGGGACCAAAAACACTCCAAGTTCACAACAACTGGCTTAGAACACCGGAGGCTCAGAAAGCTATCCAAGATAAATATGTCTGATGAAGGAAGGCTGATTGAGACTAAAGAGCAATCATTAGAACCATGATTGATTAGTGATGTCTACCTCCAGCACTGGAAAGGGGCATGGTGGTACAGGTGCCATCCTTTTGACCACAGTATCTAAAGCTACTTCTTGCCCCTTCGCCACCAGCTCGGGGCTATAGAACTATTCCAGACACCAAGAGGAAGGAAGGAGAACAGAAAAGATCACAGCGTGCACACCTTGTAGCCGGCGACTCAGCTCCTTGGTGAAGAGGACAACAGCCAACTTGCTCTGGCAGTAGGCTGCCTTGGTGTCATACTTTTTCGTCTTCCAGTTTAAGTCATCAAAGTCTATGTGCCCAGCAACATGAGCCAGGGATGAGAGGTTGATGATACGTGAAGGGGCTGAGGCCTTCAGCTTCTCCAACAGCAAGCTTGTCAACAGAAAGTGACCTGGATAAAGTATGACAAGAAAACACTTTTCTCCAATGGCTATTCTATTTTACTTTAATTTTTTTAATTTTTTTTTTTGGAGCTGAGGGTCGAACCCAGGGCCTTGTGCTTGCTAGGCGAGTGCTCTACCACTGAGCTAAATCCCCAACCCCTATTTTTTTAATATTTTTATGAGTATGAGTGTTTTGTCTGCATGTGTCTGTACAAAACATGTATGCAGTGCCCATGGAAGCCACAAGAGGGCAGTGGATCCCCTGGAACTGTAGTTACACATGTTGGTGAGAGGCCATAGAAGTATTGGGAATTAAACCCGGGCCCTGCAGCAGAGCAGCCAGTGCTCTTAACCACTGAGCCATCTCTCCAGCCCCACACTTTTGTTTTCCATTCCCAGCAGTGGTATAATCCTCCTCTTCCTCTATATCCTCACCCACTTCTGTTATTTTGTTTGGAGTTGTTTTGTTTTTCTGAGGAGAAGAAAAAAAAAAAACTTAAGATTCATGTTCAGTGGCTATTTCTTTGTTGTTGTTGTTGTTTTTCAAGACAGGGTTTCTCCGTGTAGCCCTGGCTGTCCTGGAACTCACTCTGTAGAACAGGCTGGCCTTAAACTCAGATTTTTTTTCCCAATTACATTTATTTGGGAAGGAGTGGGCACATGTACCACAGCATGCATGTGGAGGTAAGAACATCCTTCGGGAGCTGGTTTTCTCCTTCCATCACCCAAGCCTCAGGGATCGAACTCAGGACATCAGGCTTAGCAGCAAGTGTTATGTTCTGGAGACAAGTCTCACTGTGTAGCTCTGCCTGATGGGCCTAGGAACTCACTCAGTTAGTTGATTAGCCTTGAACTCCAGGCAATCCTCCTGCCTCTGCAGGGATTAAAGGTATACACCTCTCGGACATGAGGGCAAGCTGGCTGTGACACCTGTTATCCCATTAATCACCAGGGTTGCCCTCAGCTGACCCACCAGGCAAGGCAGATGTCCCCACCCTCCCTCGCTGCTCCATGCACATCCAGAAGCTGGGCAATTGGTTGAAGGTGACCTTCTCCCTTCCATCAGGGCTGTGTCAGTAGCTGTCCCCCCACTAGAGCCGCCAAGCAAGCTGTCAAAGGTGTACGACACCAAGCCGTGTCTCAGTTACTGTTCTATTACTGTGAAGAGACACCATGGCCGAGTCAACCCTTATAAAAGACAGCATCTAACTGGGGGCTTGCCTAGCTTTAGAGTAGTCCAGGGAAATCATGGTGGCAGGCAGGCATGGTGCCAGAGAAGCAGCTGAAAGCATTATATCCTGATGCACAGGCAGAGGATGAAAGAGGCACCACCATACCCAGTTTGTTGTTTTTTTAATCATATCTATTCTGATGGTGAAATGGCAGCCTGACTTTTGCAGCCTTTCTTCCTTATTTCCTCCCTCCATCAACAGAAAGAAGGACTTGGGAAGAACGCAAAAGTTAAAGAACAAAAACATCATGCAACCAATAAACAGGCTAACGAACCGAACAGACAGTCCTCAACTGAAGAAATGCAAACAGCCAGCAAATATCTGAGAAGGTATTCTGTATCTTCAGCCATCAGGGGAACTGCTCTGAGATTCCATCTCAGCCTGGTCACAGCGTCCATCACCAAGGAAACAGATGACAGCAAATGCTGGCGAGGACATGTGGAAGGAACGAACCCTTGCTGACCACTGGTGGAGCGTCAACTGGCGTAGCCACTACGGAAATCAGTGTGGACTTCTCTACGCTGCACTACTGTACGGCCCGGCTCCACCTCTCCTGAACAGAAACCCAAGGGACTCTAAGTCAGCACACCACAGACACCTGCTCATCCATGTTTATCTGCACTGCACTGATTCCAATGGCCAGAGAGTGGAACCTGCCTAGATGACCATCACAGGTGAAGAGAGAAAGAAAATGTGATACCAAGACCCTGTATCCCAAAAAGAAAAATAAAAAAGGCCAAGCACAGTGTGGCATATGCCTATAATCCCAGCACCTGGGAAGTGGAGGAAGAAGGATCAGATAGATGTTCACAGTCATCTCTGGATGCAAGTTCAAGGCCAGCCTGGGCTTCAAAAAACATGAAGTTGGGATGGGAGCATGTTGCAGGGGATAGGGGTTGAGTTGGAAAAAAGAAATGTTGGGTAGATATGATCATATTCATATATGCATATGTGAAATTCTCAAAGTTAAAAAAAAATTTTTTTGAGACTGGGACTCACTATAGGTGACCTTAGCTGGTCTGGAACTTGCTAGGTAAACCAGGCTGACCTAAGCACTCATAGAGATTCCACATGCCTGCCTCTGTCTCCCCAGTGCGAGGATTAAAGGTGTGCACCTGGTTCAACCACCCCTGGTTTTAGAAAAAACATTTAAAGAAAATGTGAGAGATACATGCAATGGAGAAATAAGAGGCCATAAAGCATACTGAAATCAGAGCTGGAGAGATGGCTCAGCAGTTAAGAGCCTTGGCTGCTCTTCCAGAGGTCCTGAGTTCAAGTCCTAGTACCTATATGGCTGCTCATAACTCCTATCCTGGGGTATCTGATACCCTCCTCTGGCCTCAGAGGACACTGGCATGCATATGCTGCACAGACACACATGCAGGCAACATGCATACACACACAATAAAAATAAATCTTTTTTTTTTTTTTTAAAGAGAGAGAGAAAAGCAAAAGGGAAGATACAGTCATCTTCACTGTCAACCTGGCACAACCCAGCCTGAAAACGGCCTCAGAGAGGAGCTGCCTAGGTCATGCTGGCTGTGGCCAGGTCTGTAGGCGGGTATCTCGATTAGGATCACTGATGTGGGAAGATCTAGCCAGAGAGTGGTCAGTGCACATGCATCGCTCCGCTCTTGACCGCGGATGTGATGTGAGCATCAAGTCCCGGTTGCCTTGACTTCCCCGAAGTGATGGGACCAGAACCGTGAGCCAGGTAAGCCCTATCTCCCTTAGCTGCTTTTCTGCCAGGGTGTTTTATCACAGCCACAAAAATGAAACTCTGAAAACTGAAGGAAGAAAGAGAAGGGTGGAGGGACGAGCAGTGGGTGAGAGTAACAAGTGGGACCAAGGTGTAAAGATGCATAGGATGAAAACACCACCACTTATATGATGGCCTAAAAGCTCATTTTTAAAAGTAATAGAAGGGGAAAAAAATGAAGACTTACCCAGTCCATGGGACAGACACATACATTAATAAGTTTTAAAGGAATGGAGCATGACTCCGCCCCCCAGGGTGGGTGATTCACCATCAAGAACCCACTCTCATCCCATGTAAACCATCAAGCTCTCAGCCCAGACCTCACCCAGGTGGTTGACACCAAACTGCATCTCAAAACCGTCCTCCGTGGTCCAGTGCGGGCACCGCATCACAGCTGCGTTGTTGACCAGAATGTCCACTCGCTCCTCCTCTAGAAGACATGGGTGAGGACA
Source organism: Onychomys torridus (assembly GCF_903995425.1). Taxonomy (NCBI): domain Eukaryota; kingdom Metazoa; phylum Chordata; class Mammalia; order Rodentia; family Cricetidae; genus Onychomys; species Onychomys torridus. The sequence continues at coordinate 2,779,538 of NC_050443.1, forward strand.
GGCACATCAGAGCTGAGGATGGACTCCACCCCGGCCTGAGGGAAGGGCAGTGCCCCATACACATTCCTGTCTCCCTGGCCCCGGTGACGGTGGATACTTGGGGAAACAGGATCTTTGTAGAGATGACTGAATGTCACTCACATAAGATCACGGATGCCTTGATGCAACAGGGCTCATGTCCTCCTAAGGGAGACCAGGCGGAAGCAGAGAGGAAGTCCTGGGACAACAGACACAAAGACTAGAGTGATGGGCGCCAACTGGCAGAAGCTGGCTGCTGGGGACAGGTCTTGGAAGTCGCCAAGGTCTCCTGGGTTCTAGCCCCACTTGCTTACTGGTCAGCCATGACGTGAGCCACAGTTCCACAGCCACTACTGAGCCTGGTCCCAAGTAGCTCAACACACAACCTTGACTGGCGGTGAGATTGTCCCAGAGGTGATCTGGTTAAAGCGAGGTCCCCGGGGCCGTGGATAGCTCAGTTGGCAGTGTTTGTGCAGCATGCACCAGACCCTGGCTTCCATCCCCAGTACCACATAAAGCAGGTGTTGGGGCAACACCTGTACTCCAAGCACTCAGGAAGAGGGAAGAGGTTCAGAAGGCTGAAGCCATCCTCAGGCTACAAGGGAGTTAAAGACAACCTGGGCTAGACACCTTGTCTCAAAAAAAACATAAATAATTAACAAATAGGAACTGGGGAGATGGCTCTGCAGTTAAGAAGGAGTACATATTGTTCTCTTTTTCCCCCCTTGGTTTTTCGAGACAGGGTTTCTCTGTAGCTTTGGAGCCTGTCCTGGATCTCACTCTGTAGCCCAGGCTGGCCTCGAACTCACAGAGATCCGCCTGGCTCTGCCTCCCGAGTGCTGGGGTTAAAGGCGCGTGCCACCACCGCCCAGCAGTACATATTGTTCTTAAAGAGGACTCCAGACTTTCGTTCTGGCTGACATCACAAAATGCTACAGGCCAAGCAACTTAAACAGAAGCTGGGGCTGGAGAAGCTGCTCGGCAGTTGAAACCACCTGCTGATTTTGAAAAGGACCTGGGTTCAGTTCCCAGAACCCATATGGCGGCTACCCTGGGTAGTTTTATGCCAACTTGACTCAAGCGAGAGTCATCTGAGAGCAGGAAACGTCAGTTGAGGAAATGCCTCCAGAGGCTCGAGCTGCAGGCTAATTCGTAGGGCATTTTCTTAATTGGTGATTGATGGGGGAGGGCCCAGCCCACTGTGGGTGGTGCCGCCCCTGGGCTGGTAGTCCTGGGTTCTGTGAGAAAGCAGGCTGAGTAAGCCAGGGAGCAGCACTTCTCCATGGCCTCTGCATCAGCTCCTGCCTCCAGGTTCCCGCCCTGCTTGAGTTCCTGTCCTGACTTCCTTCAGTGATGGACTATGCTATGGAAGTATAAGCCAAATAAACCCTTTCCTCCCCACTTGCTTTTGATCATGGTGCTTCGTCACAGAAGAAAAACCCTAACTAAGACAGTGGCTCACAACTGTCCACATCTCCAGTTCTAAGGGATCCATGGCCTTCTTCCAGCATCCTTGGGCACCAGACCTGAACATGGTACTACATACATGCAGACAAAATACTCATATGCATAAAATAAAAATAATAAATCTTTAAAAAATGAGAAATGGATGGCCAAGACACAGGATGAGGACCTAAGCAAGAGCTGGTCCCGCTGGAGCTAAGGAAGAGAATCTGCCCCAAACCTCGGCTAATAGATGGCCCACTCCTCTATTTCTTCACATCATCTTCCCTCTGTGCACAGCCCTGTGTCCCAGTTTCCCATGATGCCACACCAGGGACACTGACCTAGGTAGGACCTATCCTGATGACCTCACTTCAACTTGATAATTTCTACAAAGAGCCTACCTCCAAACAAGATCACCTGCTGAGAGACCCCAGTAGTCTCCCACACAGAGACGAAACTGAATCCATAACACTTCCAAGATATTTTCAGTGGAGATAAGGAACTGGGTATCCAGTGGACTAGGCTCTCGCTCTCCACTTCGTGGGGGATTGGGATGTAGGACACCAATGAAGAACACAAGCTCCAAGCCATGGCTGGATCAGTAGAGCAAACTACTGGGAAGGCTGAGGCAGGAGGATGACAAGTTCAAGGCCAGCAAGGGTAATAAAGCAAAACCTTGACCCAGGGCTGGAGAGATGGCTCAGAGGTTAAGAGCATACATTGCTCTTGCAGAGGAGTTGGCTTCAGTTCCCAGCACCTACATCAGGAGTCACAACCACCTGTAGCTCCAGCCCCAGGACATTCATCGCCCTCTCTTGGTCTCCGCAGGCACCTGCACCCACATGTGCAGACACACACTAATATATGTAACCAGAAATAAATGCTGCCCACAGGTAGGGTGGGTCTACACCAAGTAATCTAATCTAGAAACTCCCTCACAGACATGCCCAGAAGTTTATCTCCTGGATAATTCTAAAACCTGACACGTAGAGAAGCAACTAACACACATCTACAAAGTCCCAGGTTTGATTCCCAGGGTTGGGGTGGGAGAGGGGGCGGGGACAGATCAGATCTGGAACCAAGCAGACAGGAGTTCAAATCTTAGACTTAAAGCCTGACATGGTGGCTCCTGCCTATAGTCCTGGCTAGCCTGGGCTACAGACTGAGACTCTGTCTCAAAAAATAAAAACCTGACCAGATTTTTGACACTGGCCAGTTCACATAGCTTCCCTGTGACTCAGTTTCTTCCTTCATTAAAAAAGATAATAGTACCTGCCTGGTAGAAACATGTAATTACTATTCAATCAACAAGTATTTTCTAAGCACCTATGATTGAGCACTGGAAATACCGGGTGGAGGGGAAAGTCGAGGTCACTGCCTTCCTGAAGCAGACATTCCAGCAAGGCTGAAAACCAAGTACACTCAAAAGAGGCCTCTCCTACTTCAGCAGTAACTTCTAACCACAGGAGGTTTCTTGGGCTAACAAGTGGTTTTATTAAAAGAAAGAAAAACAAAAAGGAACTCTCTTGGGCTGGAGATGGCTTGGTGGCTGAGAGCACATTCTGCTCTTGCAGAAGACACATGTTGACTTGATCCCCAACACCCACATCAGGTAGCTCACAATCTCCTGAAACCCCAGCTACAGGGGGGCCAGTTCACTCATGTTCACATACCACAGACATACACATAGTTAGAAATAATTAAAAAGAAAGGAACTCAACAAAGGTAGCTGTACAGGGAACAAATGGGCAAAAGCACTTGCTGATGTCCAGGCACACACAAATACAATAAATAACGTAAAACACCTATCTGAAGAAAAAAGCCAGAAGTGTTTGTAGAAAGTAGAAGTCCCAGCTACTCAGGACACTGAGGCAGCGTTCAAGGGCAGGACAGTTCAGAGAGCTGGTCTCAAAATTTCAAAAAGGGGCAAGGGAGATGGCTGAGTAGGTAAAGGCACTTGCTGCCAAGCCTGATACCCTGAGGTCAAGCCCCAAACCCCACATGATGGAAGCAGAGAACAGACTCCCCTGGCCTCCACACACACACACACACACACACACACACACACACACACACACACACACACACACACTAGAAGTCCATATGTCTGAACACTTATCTCCAGCTGGTATTCCTGTTTCAGGAGCTTATAATCTTTGGTACGTGGCCCAGCTAGCTGAAGTGGGTCACTTGAAGGTAATACTCGCTTCTGGTTCCTGCCACAAGAAGCTAGGGCCACTACCATGGCTTAAGGAGCCTGCTGCCAAGCCGGGCAGCCTGAGTTTGACACCCAGGACCCACATGAGAACTGACTGTTACTGTAAGTTGTACTCTGACCTCCACGTGTGTGTTATGGTACACCTGCACCCACACATGCTAGACAGACTGATACAGATGACAGACAGACAGACAGATGACAGATTAACAACAGATAGATTAAATGTAATTTAAAAGTTAACAAGGGCCAGGCAGTGGTGGCACAGGCCTTTAACCCCAGCACTCAGGAGGCAGAAGCAGGCGGATCTCTGTGAGTTCGAGGCCAGCCTGGTCTACAGAGCGAGTTCCAGGACAGCCAGGGCTGTTACACAGAGAGACCCTGTCTCCAAAACAAAAACAAACTAACCAGAAAAAAAAAAAAAAAAAAAGTTAAGAAGAGGTTGGGGAGATGGCTCAGAAGTTAAGAGCACTGGCTGCTCTTCCAAAGGACCTGGGTTTGATTCTCAGCACCTACATGGTGGCTCACAACCATCTGTAACTCTAGTTCCAGAGGAGCCCATGCCCAATTCTGGCCTCTGTAAGCACTGTACACATGTGATGCACATGCCTGCAAGTAAGAAAAATACTCATAGACATAAATAATTTTAAAAGAAAATAAATGAAGGAGGCCGGGTGGCAGTGGTGTACACCTTTAATCCCAGCATTCGGTTGGCAGAGCCAGGGGGATCTCTGTGAGTTCAAGGTCAGCCTGGTCTACAGAGTGAGATCCAGGAAAGGCACCAAAACTACACAGAGAAACCCTGTCTCGAAAAACCAAAATAGATAGGTAGGTAGGTAGGTAGGCAGGCAGGCAGACTGACAGACGGACAGACAGACGGACAAATAAATGAAGGAATCTAGCATGAACACGTTTTGCACTCCCTGACAGTTGCTAACAGCTACACTTCTAGTCAAAACACTGACATGTGACACTTTTCACGTCACCTGGAAGGAAACCAGGGGTGAGTCAGCCCTCAGTGTGACAGAAATACAGAATTTGCCAACTGAGCCCTGGGATTATCAAAGGGCACTCAACGAAAGAAGAGCTCCGGGCTCTGCCCTCCGGCAGCACACGGATCACCCATGACCTGACTGACACCTACGGCCCTTCTGACTCATCCGTGCCCTGAGCATCACCAGAACACCGGGCGCAATGATGAGTCAGCGCCCTGCCCTTCTGCACTCCAACCTCAGACGGGATTCTGAAGTAAGCACTACCGCACTCAGCTGCTGGTCTTGCAAAGTGCTACGCTGCAGCACTGTGCCGCCTCCCCGGATCTGACTCTTGGTCCTCCATTGGACTCCTGTCTTCCAACATCACGGATGCTGTGTTTCTAATCACTGTACCATATCCCCACCACTTGGTCCATCCATCATCCTGCAGTCAGGATCTGCTCTGAGTTGAACCCTAAATAGATATGGTGGGACTGGGTGAGAATGGAGCTCAGGAGTAAAGTACCTGCCAAGAAACCCAGTGAGGGGCTGGGGTGTGGCTCAGTGGTAGAGCCCCTGCCTAGAATCCCCCAGTGAGGGGCTGGGGGTGTGGCTCAGTGGTAGAGCCCCTGCCTAGAATCCCCCAGTGAGGGGCTGGGAGTATGGCTCAATGGTAGAGCCTCTGCTTAGAATCCCCCGGTGAGGGGCTGTAGTGTGGCTTAGTGGTAGAGCCCCTGCCTAGAATCCCCCAGTGAGGAGCTGGGGTGTGGTTTAGTGGTAGAGCACCTGCCTAGAATCAACCAGTAAAGGGCTGAGGGTGTGACTAAGCATTCACAATATCCTAAGTTCTATTCCTACCATGGGGGACAAATGTAACAAAAACGCATGTTAGTTGACATGGTAATGCACACTGTAACCTCAGCTCTCAGGAGTCTATGGCAGGAGGATTTTGAGTTTGAGGCCAGCTTAGATGATATAATAAGACCCTGTCTCAAAAATTAAAAAAAAAAAAAAAAAAAAAAAAAAAAATTTAAAGAGCATGTTAAACTCCTGACCCAGGGAGCTGCTATGTGCAATGTAGTGAGTTAAGATGGGGTACGGGCCAGGTGTGCTGGTACACGCCATTAATCCCAGCACTCAAGACTGCAGAGGCCGGTGGATCTCTGAGTGCAAGGCCAGCCAGGTCTACACAGTGAGTTCTAGGCCAGCCAGGGCTACATAGTGAGACCTTGTCTCAAAAGGTAAATAAATTAAAACTTTTACATTTTTAAAGTAATTTTTTTAAGTTGTAAGGGAGGTGCAATTGGTATATGCCTTTAATCTCAGCTCAGCTCAGGAGGCAGAGGTAGGCAGATCTATGTGAGGGTTACATAGTGAGATTTTTATCTCAAAAACTATTTTAAAACAAGGTGGGAAGACTGGGTGGGGGCTCAGTAAGTAAAGGTTCATGCTCCCGTCTGACGACGTGAGTTCAATCCCTGGGGTCCATGTAAAAGTACACTAGAACTGACTTCTGCAGGTTCTCCTCTGGTTCCCACATGGGAGCCCACAAACACACACACAATAAATTCATAAATATGCATAAATGTATGCATAGGTGCACAGCAATTAATAAACATAAATTTCTATACATGTAAATTACACACACATATATATAATAAATGTGATGAGACTGGGTGGGATGGTACACTTTGTATGTCCACATAGCTGGGCCACAGGATGTCCAGATGACCTAATTATGTTTTGAATGTGATTAATATTACATCAACAAACTGTGAGGCCAGTGGACAGCCCTCCCTGATGTGGGTGGGCCTCACCCAATCTTCAGAAGCCCGACAAACAACAGAGGTTGACCCTCTGCAGCTCAGAGAGAATTCTTCCACCCAAGGCCTTCCAGTGGGAACAGCGACTCTCCCCTGCCTTCATACCCAACCCAGTCTGGAGCCTGCAACCTCTGGGCAGGAAAGGCATCTACCCAATCTCCTGGGTCTCCCGGCTAGCAAGCTGCAGATCTGGGTCTTGTCAGCTCTACACCTGTGTGAGCCAATTCCTTGTAGAGTGTGTGTGTGTGTATGTGTGTGTGTGTGTGTGTGTGTGTGTGTTGTTTATACTTACATGTGTTCTTACATACATATATACAAATACATGTGCATATATATGAATGTATATATGTGTATGTATGTATGAATGTGTGTGTATGTATGTATATATGTGTGTGTATATGTGTGTGTGTGTATATATGTGTGTGTGTGTGTGTGTGTATATATATATATATATATGAGAGAGTGAGCTGGATCCTATTGGTTCTGGTTCTCTGCAGGTGTTGGGTCATAAGGACAGAACCTCAGGATTATATTTACACTCACACAAGAGGCTCCCTCCTATTATGTGATATTTTGTTTGTGTTCTGACAAAGCTTGCTTGGAGTCAGAGAGAGGACAAAGCTAGCCACTAGTTAACCACAGAGGTCTGGAGGTCTGTACAGAGAGGAGACAGGAAGTGATAAGGCAGAAAGAGGATCTAGGCCCTTTTGAATGGAGGAACAAGAGAGGTAGGAAGCAACTAGTGGCTAGCTCCGCCCTCTGACTCCAAGCAAGCTCTATTTGTCAGAACACAAACAAAACATCACACAACACTCTCCCCTTCCCCTTCCACCACCGACATGGCCATGGTGCCACTTATGAAGCCGGAAGTGAGGCCTCACCAGAAGCAGAATCTGCCAGTGTCTTGCACTTCCAGCCTCCAGAACAGTAAGGAGTAAATGTCTGCTGTTACTCATCGCCCAGAGTACAGACGGCTCTTTACTCCAACCCCCCAAACAGACTGACTGCCCAGATTCCAGACTCCAGCAGGAAAACGGGTGAGTCTTCAGCATAAACAACCAGTTTAGGCCGGCGAGTCCTTCTTACCAGCCCCGGAAAGAGTGGGCGCCTCCACGACGAAAGGGTGAACTTGCAGCCCTGAGCTGCCCAAACCCTGCAAACCTTGTCTACTTCCCTTCCCTCCTTGCAAGGTCCCACAGAGGGGCTGGAGAGACGGCGCAGTGGTTGCATGTACTTGATACTCTTCCAGAGGACCCAAGTTTAGTTCCCAGCACCCACAAAGAGAGACTCGGCACCATCCGTAATTCCAGCTGGAAAGGATCCAACACCCTCTTCTGGTGTCTGAGGGCACTCACACACACACATAAAGAAAAATAAAATATCTTTAGGATAAAATAATAAGATTATTATTAAGGTTCCAATGGCAAACCAAAATTCCATTCCACTAAGCTCACCTGGGAAACCCGTTAGTTTACGGGGGTTACTTATAGACCATAGGTAAGGGGATGTAGGCAAGAGCCCAGGTGACCCCAAAGCTGCATGGCAGGTCTGTGTCCCTGGCCACACAGATGGAGCTCCTCTCAGTTAACCATCCCCAGCCTACATATTTTAGTCCCTTCCCCAGATCCCAGAGACCACGTGCAATTTAGAGAAAAACTATATACAAATGGCTGGGAGGAGTGTCTAAACGCTCAGATGAGGGCCCAGTGACCTTCTCTAACCCCTCTGTCTCAGTTACTTTTCTGTTGCTGTGATAAGACACCATGAGCAAGGCAACTATAGAGGAAAGAGCTTATCTGAGGCTTACAGTTTCAAAGGGTTAGAGTCCATGACATTCATGGTGGGGAGCAAGGTAGCAGACAGACAGCCATGGTGCTGGGGTAGCAGCTGAGAGCTCACATCTGGCCCATAACCACAAGGCAGCGAGAACTAACTGGGAACCATGTGGGCTTTTGAGATCTCAAAGCCCACCCTTAGTGACACACCTCCTTCAACAAGGCCACGCCTCCTAATCCTTCCCAAACAGTTCCACTACCTGGACACCAAGCATTCAAGCGTAAGAGCCTATGGAGACCATTCTCCCCTCCTACTACTGCCCCCTCCTACTCTGAGGGAATGCTAACAGTCCACAAAACCAGGGCATGCTGGATGCTCATGATTAGGCACAGCTGATCTTACGGAAATGATAGAAAAACAGGTGGTAGCTGAGTTCAGCCAGCAGACCACATTGGCCAGCCTCTTCTCCAGAACTCACTGGCTTCAGGTTCCTCAGAAAACTGACTGGAAGCTCCAAACCTGGGCTGGAAAAGTCAGTGTCCTCCTGCCTACCTTTGATGATCCTCTTAGCAAACTCTCGGATGGACTTGAGGGAAGCCAAGTCCAGGTGCTGGGCACGTACACGGGGATTCAAGGTCTCTCCACGAATGTCCTTGGCAGCCGCCTCACACTTCTCCATGTCACGACAGGCCAGAATGATGTTGCCTCCTGGAAGCCCAGAAGAAAACATGAAAAGCAAAAGGAAAAGGAAACAAACCTACCCCTACATATCTACCCAACAGGCACAAAGGCATGTACCCACATGAAATCTGTATACAAGAGGTCTTAGTAATAAATAACCAAGAGATGGAAACCCAAATGTCACCAGGCTTGGTGGTGTAGGCCTGAAACAGCAGTGACTCTGGAGGCTGAGGCAGGAGCATTGCAAGTTCAAGGTCTGCCTAGGCTATAGTGAGTTCAAGACCCACTCGGGCAATTTAGTAAGAACCTGTCTCAAAAAGTAAAAAACAGGGCTAAGGATGTAATTCAGCAGTAGAGTACTTGCCTAAAATCTACCAGTACGTAGCACAGTGGTAGAGCTGCCTAGAATCCCCCAGTGAGGGGCTGGGGTGTGGCTCAGTGGTGGAGCCCCTGTCTAGAGTCCCCCAGTGAGGGGCTGGAGTGTGACTCAGTGGTAGAGCCCCTGCCTAGAATCCCCCAGTGAGGGGCTGGGGATGTGGCTCAGTGGTAGAGCCCCTGCCTAGAATCCTCAGTGAGGGGCTGGGGGCGTGGCTCAGTAGTAGAGCAGCTGACTAGCAAAAAAGAGGCCCACAATCCCCAACACACACACACACACACACACACACACACACACACACACACACACACACAATTAAGCAAACTTATTAAGATATACAAATATGGGGGCTGGAGATTGGCCCAGCAGATAAAGGCAGCTAAGTCTGAGGACCAGGTTACAATCCATAGTTGTTCTCTGAAACACACACACACAGTGGCAAAGCTCAAACCCCAACCTACACACATTACATAATAAAAACAGATTTTTTTTTTTTTTAACCACTCTAACAAGCAAAATTCTACAGTAGTCTTTTTTGTGTGCCTGGCTTTTTTCACTTAGCACAACAGCCTCTAGAATATGACAGCACAGGAGTATGTCCAAATTCCTTTCCTTTTGCAAGCTTGGGAGTATTCCAGTGTACGGATGGATCACATTCTGTCTGTCTGCAAATGGACACCTGGAATGCTTCCACCCTTGAGCTATTTTAAACAAGGCTGCCATACACACCGGTGTGCACAAACCTCTTCAAAACCCCAAAGAAGGTGGTGTTCTTACCTCTTTTAGCCAGTTCCAAAGCAGTTTGTTTGCCGATACCCGTGTTGGCTCCTGTCACGATGACAGTCTTCCCAGGTATGGTGGCCTTGCTGGGACAAGCCCCACCAGCAACATAGTCCCTGAGGGTGAGAAACAGCTGAGTGTACTCTGTCTGCCTCATGCCTGGATTTATAATCTGGGGTCAACCACCCTTCTGGGTGCACAAAAGCACCAAAACACATGGTGTCCTTGTCTGGTCTCAGCAAAGGACTACACTTGGGAAGTCTCCGTGAGGTGGCCATCATTTATTTCTATTTTTTATTAAAAAAAAAAAAAAAAAAGACTGGGGCCAGTGGTTGTGGCACACCCCTTCAATCCCAGCACTTGGGAGGCAGAGGCAGGTGAATCTCTGTGAGTTCAAGGCCAGCCTAGTCTACAGAGTGAGTTCCAGGACAGCCAGGACTACACAGAGAAATCCTGTCTTGAAAAAACACAAGAAAACAAAAAGACTATAGCCAGATGTGGTGGTGCACACCTGCAAACCCAGCACTTGAGAGGCAGAGGCAGGAGAATCAGGAGTTCAAGGTCATCCTCAACTACACAGCAAGTTCAAGGCCAACCTAGGCTACATGACACCCTGTCTCTAAATAAATAAATAAAATAAAGGGGATGAAGTCAGAAGGGGGATGTGTCAGAAGGGGTCCAGGGAGTTGAAGAACATGAGTGGGCAGTAGATTCGATCAAATTATATACAGCAAGGGGCTGGAGAGATGTCTCAGCGGTAAGAGCTCTGGGTTCAGTTCCCAGCACCCACATGGCGGCTCACAACCATCCATAACTCCAGTTCCGGGGTATCTGACACCCTCTCCTAATCTCAGAAATCGTGACATAACCATACACGCAAGAAAAATAAATAAATGTAGGCTTTGCGTGGTGACACACACCTTTGATCCCAGCACTCCGGAAGGCAGAGGCCGGTGGATGTCTGTGAGTTCAGTCAGCCTGGTCTACATAACGAGTTCTAGGCCACCCTGTCTCAAAAACACACGGAAGGAAAGAAGGGAGGGGAGGGGAAGGGAGCAAAAGAGGAAAGAGAAGGCAGACTGAGTGGATAGGGAAGGAGTAGTTAAAGTAAACGGTGGTGCAGACCAAAAAGTGCACAAGGTCCGGGCCTCACCCTTCTCCCTGGGTGACCTTGGGGAGGTGACGCACCCTCCTGCTCGGTCCGGAAAGGCGGTGCTGGTGGGTAAACTGGGAGAACCCAGGAGTGAGGACTGAGGATAAAGGACCGGTCACTGGCCTTGTTCGGCAGTCCCCTGCAGCAGGCCTACCGCCAAGCGCGCACAGAGACGCGCACAGACTCACTTGAGCAGCACGGTGCCGCCAATCACCGTGCCCACTACGGACACGGGCAGCAGAAAGCGGTTCATTCCAGGCTGGGGAGCAACGTGTGGGAGGATCTGCACTCCAGGCCGCTCCAACGCGGGGGCTCAGCAACCCACGTGCGTGGAAGTGGAAGGACGCGGCCGCTACAACACGGTCCGGGGCGGGGCCAAGTGCGGGGGCGGGGCTTCTTGGGGGAGGCAGGCCCACGGCGCACTTAATGCCGGGAATCGTAGTTTCAGGAGATGGGGCGGAGCCGAGGTGGACGGGCGTGCCAGCAGATGTCGTCACACTCAACCAATCCAAAGGCGTCCTGAGGTCGGGTTTTGTGTTTGTTTTTGTTTTTCTGTCTGTCTATTTGTTAAACAACTGGGAACTACTCCCAGCACTCCAGAGACAAAGGCAGGTGCATCTCCGAGTTCGAGGCCAGCCTGATCTACAAGAATTCCAGGATCACAAGAGAAACACTGTGGGGGGGGGGGGGGGGGGGGGGGGATTGGAACCAACCATTACCTTTTGTTTCCAGACAGCGAGCCCCGGTAGAATGAACCATGAGCCTCCTCCTCTACATAATATTCAACAACAGTACTTTCTGCAAACGTCTTGTGGGAAAAGGAGGAAATATGGGGCTGGACTCCTGAGTCTGAGGGAGGAGGGTGGGGTCTGGACTCCTGTCTGAGAAAGGTGTGGTCTCCTGAGTCTGAGGCTGGAGGCTGGGACCTGGACCCCTGGACCTGAAGGAAAAGGACATTGGCTTTAAAATGACATACTGAGCCCAGCAGGATGGCTCACGGGGTAAAGGAACTTGTCACACAAGCTTTGCAACTTGTGTCCCATCCCTAGAACTCACATGGTGGAAAGACATAACCAACTCCCAAATGTTGTCCTCTGACCTCACACCATGGCATGTATGTGCCCACACACATACACACCAAGAAGAAAAAAGAATAAACAAATAAATGTTCAAAACATACTCAAACTTTGGTGTCTAGAAGGAGAAGCATGGAGGAAGAAAGACAGACAGAAGGAAAGGAAGAAAGTTAGGGGAAAGCTATAGGTTGTGGAGGAATGCATCCTGGGTAGAAAATTTCCCAGCGCACTTGACATCTCGTTTGTCCTCGTGAAGGCGCAGGAGATAATATTTTTTGATTATAAGATTGGCAACGTTGGAAATTATGGTAAATATTCAGTCTTGGCAAGAATCAGAGGAAACTCCCTGTGGGTGGGAGTGTCACTCACCCGGAGTTCCTGAAAGCCTAGTCATGTGATCCTCCATACATACAGTTGACCCAGACATTCCCTTTGTAAGAAGTCACGCTTAGGAGATGACTGGTCATTCCAAAAGAGAAAAAAGAACAGCCAGCCTTAGTGCGAATTTGTGAGTACTCACTCACAACTCTTTGCAACAATTATTTAGAGCCTCTTGTGTTCCTAACATAGTTACACCTTAACTCGGTCCTTGCCCTCCCAAGTCCCCTGACCATAACAGTAAAAGGTAATTCTCCTGGGGCTGGAGGGATGACTCAGTGGTTAAGAGCACTTGCTGCTCTTGCAGAGGACCCAGGTTCAGTTCCCAGCACCCAACATGGCAGCTCACAACTGTCTCTAACTCCAGCTCCAAAGGACCAGGCACACTCTTCTGGCCTTTATGGGCACTAAATAAGAAAAAAATGGCACACAGACATGTAAGCAGGAACAACACTCACTCACATAAAATAAATAATAAAATTTTAATTTACAAGGAGTGTTTTCAAAATGTCTGAGTCCTTTTGCCCCGGCCAGCGGGGTGTCAACGGGGCCACCAATCCTGTGGGAGAGAATGGAAGGACAGGGCGACACAAAGAGACAGCAGCAAGACAGTATTCTGATCAAGCCGCCAATCTTTATTGTTCTCCACATGGCTTATATAGCATAAGGGGGGAAGGGGCAGGAAGGAGGGAAAGGGAAAAGGGGCGTGTAGAACATGGAAGGGGTGCAAGACGTGTGAGGCAGATAGTGCACCTGCAAGATATCGGCTAAGGTCACTGGTCAGGGGCAGTATATTCTGTTGCTAGGCTGCCTGACCCTGGAATGCTCTTTATCTTCGGTTGTCATGGCACCTGACTGTGGGATATTCTCTTGTCTTGGGAGGCCTCTGGTTACTGCTCTGGGAAGGGGCTTATGACTTGTTCTCTGGTCTAGCTAGTACTTTCTATGGTTCATGTTTGGTTCCTGACATCTTGGTCCCTAACATCCTTTCATTTACCACCAGTGTGTGTCCTTCACAGTAGTTAGGGATACTATTGCTATGATGAAACATATGATGACCAGAAGCAAGTTGGGGAGGAATGGGTTTATTGGAATGGCTTACAGGCTGTGAGCCAGCTAGTCCAACAATGGCTGTCTACCAATGGTCAAAGAATCCAATAGTTGTTCAGTCCATGAGGCTGGCCTTCAGTAGACCCCAGAATCTGGAAGAAGTAGGCTCCAGTGCCAGTGAAGCAATGGACTTGGAAAGAGCATGATTAGAAAGTTGGCACCTGGAGCAGGAGATTGCTGTGACAGACCTGGCCATGTGGTTCCATGTGAAAGTACCTTGGAACTCTGGGCTAGAAAAGCCTTTGAGTGCTGAGACTTAACGGTCTGTTCTGTAGGAGCTTGGAAGATAAAAATGTTGAGGGCAAACCAGTCAGCAGCACCCCTCCACGGCCTCTGCATCAGCTCCTGCCTCCAGGTTCCTGCCCTGTTTGAGTTCCTGCCCTGACTTCCTTCGATGATGAACAGTGTGATGTGATGTGGAAGAGTAAGCCAAATAAATCCTTTCCTCCTCAACATGCGTTTGTCATGGTGTCTCATCACAGCAATACCACCTGTAACTAAGTCAGAGGGTGAGGAGAAGGCAAGCTGTAGAAAAAGTCATAATGGTGGCGAGTTTGCTTGTTTAGAAACAGGGCTTCTTGTAGCTCAGGCAGGTCTCTAACTCACCACGTAGTTGACGGTAACCTTGAGTGCATGCAGCCTAATAGCATCTCTACTGCTAGGTCAAATTCTTACTGAGAAGGCCAATTAGTCCTCTCAACTGCCCTAGGAGTACCGCCACTCTGCTACAGTATCGGGAAACAGCCACAGACCATACACAAACGAACCAGCACGGCTGTGTTGCAACAAAGCTTCATTTAGAAAACAAGCAATGGGCCACAGTTTGCCAGCCCCGACCATGCAATTGCGAAAGACGCTGTCATTTGTGTTCACGAGGACCTGGTCCACAGCAAGACCCGGAACATGGCCGGCTAGGACAGTGGTTATTACAAAGAAAAAGATGCAAGCAAACTCCTGCTTTCGAAGGCCTCCTACCTGATTCCCAGACACACCCAAGGTGCATGGAATGTCTGTGTGGACTTCGGGTTTGGCTGTGCACCCTTTGCCAAGGTTGATGCTGTCAAAAAGAAACTGATAGGCACGGGGTGCTGTCCCAGGTGCTGAGAGGATTCGCCCACAGGATGCTCTGATCTCCCCAAGGGTAGATACTTGGAGGCACCCAGCAAAGATCTCTCAGTCCCTCCTGTACTCCCTCACTTCCTCTCTACCTCTCTCTCCAGCTCTTTCTCCCTCCCTCCACCTCCAACACTTTTTTATCTTTTTGAAACAGGGTCTCTTGTAACCCAGCCTGGCTCAGATTCCCTGTGCAGCTGAAGGATGACCTTGAACTTCTGCTTTTCCTGACTCCACCCCAGGCAAGGTCTGGAATTACAGGCTTACACCATCAGGCTTGGTTTGTACAATGCTGACTGGGCACCCTGAGTGCTTGGAAAACTTGTGTATTTTACACGGTACTGTGAACCATACCCATCCATGCATTCGAGACAAGCACTCTACCAACGGAGCTACGTCCTCTACCCTCCGAGTGAGGCTTGTTTGAACTTACTGGATAGTGGAGTCACTTGTTACCTGGCCATAGTAAGTAAAATAGCATTCTGTTTGTCTGCACACCTTGTTAGACTTGAGCAGACTCTGTCAGATCCTGACCAGGGCCCTATGTTGAAACTCCAGCCCCTTCCCCATCACTGCCATTGCCAAACTCAGTTTCCCCCTATGACCCGCACCCTGATAGCTGGGGCAAAGCATCTTCTGAAGATAAAACGTCTTTGTCTGGACAAACAATTCCAGGAGGGAGAAAGTGCAGACCGGCACGTAGCTGCCTGCAGGTGCATCAACTTCCCGTTCTCCAAATCTCCTATAAAAACTCTAAGCATCCCCTCCCCCTTTGATAGACACCCCTTTCCTGCTGTGTCAGCCCCTCGGTGTTTGAAATAAACGTTCAGTCTGTTGAGGTCAGTGTCCAGTCTCTTTTCTGCCTCCTGTCCCTTTAAGCTGCCTCAGAAACCTAACACACCTCACACTGATGGCCCAGGAATCCAGAGAAAAGAGGTGGGAAAGGGATGGAGGAGCAACGTGGGCGAGAAGGGACTGGAGAGGTGGAAGAAGAAGAAGAAAGACACAAAAGGAGAGCTGGTGGTGCTGCCTGCCAGGACCCTGGGCAAAGACAGGCTGGGGGCATCCTGGAGAGGGCAGAGGAGGCTTCTTCGAGAAGGCAGGTCACCGCTGGCCAGGAAGGGAGCTCCTTCCCACGCGTGAGATGAGCTAGGCAAAACTGTAGGAAGCAGGAATGCCTCTGGGGTGGGGAGGGGGGGGCGCCTGAGGATGAGGTGAGGATGCAGGGGAGATGGAAGAGAGCCCTGGAAAAGGAATCTAGATTGTGGAGGAAAGACCAGGCTGCAAAGCTTGTCTGCAGCTCAGAAGGTACTGGGGAGCCATAGAGGAGTTTCGAGCAATGAAGGGTTATGAGGCTGTTTTCTGGTGTGTGCGTGTGCGTGTGCGTGTGTGTGCCAGCATCAGGTACTCCCCATGTGTCCAGCTGTACTCTGGTACCCGTTCTTCCCTCCCTGCTCATGGTACTAGAGCTGGCGTTGGAGCAATCCTCATCCCCCTCTTCCTCCTTCCTCCTGGCTGGAAGACAGACGTGATGGCCGGAGTTGGAACAGCCATCTTGAGTCCTGAGGTAGAAACTCGGTAGTCTATTCCTTACCCAGGGCCTTGCTTCCCACGGTTTCAGATACCCAAGGTCAACCACGATTCAAAATACAGAATGGAAAGTTCTAGAAACAACTACTTTGTAAGTTTTGAAGTGTGTTATTCTGAGCAGCATGATAAAATCTGGAGCCTTCTAAACGTGCGGGTGCCCCGACTCCTACCAGCACTGAACTCCAGGAGAGCCACTCTGGGCTGTTTTGTTCATATCTCTATCTGTGACGCATACCACAATACCTGGCATAGAATAAGTGCTTAATAAGCGTTTGGTGAGGGAACATCTTGACGGAATGCCATGAAAAGTTCAGAGCAGGCATGGAGACGCAGAACGCGTCTCTCAGCTTTCATCCGAGAAGCGCCTATTCGCGGTAGATGGGGATCAGGGCAGACTCACAACTGGTCAAGGTGGGAAGAGTAAGAGATTGCAGATGCCCGGTCACCTATGTCACACCACCTCCTCCTAAGACTCGGACATCGTTGTGGAAGAGCAGTGGAGAGAGTATAAGACCCGGAATCTGTGGACGGCCACAAGAAAAGTGTCTTCTGAACACAGCAGGGAAGCGACATGTGGTTATGACAGCAAACACAACGCCCGAGCAAGTCCAAGCCAGAACAAATCCCACCTGGAGAGGGGAGGTGGGTGTGAAGTCCCATGGCCAGATGAGGAACTACTAGCAACTGATAGATGGTTGAGAGGGAGAATCAGTAACCACATCCCAGTTAAAGACCACACGTCCAAGGACACTTGGTAGCTTAAACTTGACTTGATTGGCAGGGGGAGGGAGGGCACAAAGTTGGGCAGGTAGGGAAAGGTGGAAGGAAGGGTAAATACAATCAAAACATGTACATGTATAATATTATCAACGAACTAATTTTAAGAGTTTTTAGGAGAAATTCAGATCATGGGGCTAGGGTCATAGGAACCTATCTAGCATGTACGGGGTCTTAGGTGTGCTTCCCAGCACTGCCAAAGCCAGGCACTTGGCATGCCCATGCGACCCAAGCACTCTGGAGGTAGAGGTGGGAGGATCAGAGTTCAATGTCATTCTGAGCTACACGGCAAATCTGAGGTCAATCTGGGCCAGAGACGCTGTCTCCAAAAAATGAAAGAAAAGAAGGGAGGGAGGGAGGGACAGAGAAGAGGGGAAGGGAGGCAGAGAGAAGGGGAGGGGGGAGGAGGGGAGGGAAGAGGAAGGGGAGGGGAGGGAAGGAGCTTAGTGCAGGAGGGGAAACTGAGGCTGGAGCCATTAAAGCAGGTACCAGAGTGCAGAGCTGCCTGGCCGCAGAGCCTTCTCATCCATGTCACTTCCTGTCATCCTGGTTACTGAACTATTTGTCCATTCCTCTGCCTGGCTCTCGTCATGACTGAGCCAGCGCTAACTTAACCACGACACAGGCTGTTGGCCTGTCTTATCAATCACACGGAGGCCCTCTTAGCCACTGTGGGGGAAGGCACTAGGAATCACACCCATTTTAGAGAGGAAGAAACTGAACGTCAGAAGCTCAAAAGAATAAACTCACACCTGCTCCAACCCACACCCACACTGGGGTCTGGCCACCCCCACTGCTACCAGCGTCCTTGGAAGGCCAACTCTTCTAGTTTCTGTCAAGGCCTGCTGGGACAGCCTCGCCTTCTGTCCCTCCCAAATAACAAACAGTCCTGCCACCAACCTGCTCCTCCACCTCCCTCGACTAGCCCGGCCGGTTCTGGAGAGGCACCAACCTGCAGTCAAGCATCCAGGGTGTCCCTCCCTGCCCCCTCTCAGGCTGCTACTATCAGGAGCTAACTCTGGGGGAACCCTGCTGGTCTCCAAAGCTTCATGGGGGACCCAGCCACCACACCCGGCTGGCTTTGTGGCCCAGACTGGCCTAGAATTCATTGTGTTGCTCAGGCTAGCCTGGCCTTGGTTCCCGCTGAAGCACCTGGCCCAGCCTCCTTGTGCTATCTCCAGGCCTGTGTGGCTTAAAGGAGAGGCCCCGTAACATTTGCACATGGTCAGTGGTCAGCGCTGATTGAACTCAAGGGGCTACTACTAATAATAAGAGAAGCAGGCTGGAAGTCAGGAAGGAGGCAGGTTGGTGGGTCCTGGGCGGGGCTGGAGGAGGGAGTGAGGAGAGATAAGATCAAAACTCAGCCAAGCATGGTGGTGACCGTGTGTGAGTCCAGGACAGCTGGAGCAACACAGCAAGAATTTATCTAAAAAAATAATAATAAATTAAAATATGTTGTATACATACATGAAATGCTTTCTTTTTTCTTTTTTTTTCCTGGACATCTTTTTTTTTTTCCCTTCCAACATAATATCTTTATTGATTTTTTTGAGAATTTCACATAATGAACCCCAATCACACTCACTTCTCTGTCCTCCCAGGTCCACCCCCCTGCCCTTGTAACCTCCCCCAAAAAAAGGAAGAAGGAGGAAAAAAGGAACAACAACAACAAAAGCCCCAATCTGTGTGCTCTGGGTCATAGTCAAACTCCCAGTGGCCTGACCCTTAAAGGAGACTGAGTCTTACTTACCCCATCCCTCACCAGAAACCACCAACTGTGAAGAGCTACACTTCAGCATCCCTACCACAGTTTTTAAGAGTTCTCTTCAAGGGTTCTTTCTTGTCTAGACTGTTTCTTTTTGGGGTGTTGGGTCCGGGTCAGGGAAAGAGCTTGTCACAGAAGTGGTCTGTGTCTTGCGTTCTCCACTGTGAGTCTGCGGTCATCGAGACCACAGCAAAAGAAGCTGCCTTGCTCTTCATAGTCAGCGGCAGCATGGACTTCCACATGGTTCCTGGAGAAAACAAGGACCACAGACCTCAGGACCTCAGTGTGGTCTCCCGTGGCAGTACGGACCACAGACACCATCCTGGCCCTTGGCAGTAGCAGCACAGGCTCCATCAACATGGCCTCCTGCACAACATGAGCCATGGACACCAACATGGCCTCCATCAGCAGCACGGCCCACAGACACCAACATGGCTTCAGGTGGCAGCATGGACCACAGACATCCACGTGGCCTTTAGTGGCAACATAGACCACTGACAGAAGTCTTTCCTTTTTTAGTACTAGCAATAGAACTCAGAGCCTTCCATGTGCTAGGCAGGCTCTCTACAGCTGGGCCATGGCCTCAGCCCCTCATTGGTGGATTCTAAGTAGATGTTCAACCACTACATCCACTGAAGCACACTCTCATCCCCCAACTGGTGGATTCCAGGACATCGCTCCACCACTGAGCTACATCCCCAGACACAGGAACCAAGTCCACTCGAGCCCCTCAGTCACAGAGGTCCCCAGATTGACCACCTCCACAATGGCAGCTTCCTATTCATCTCTCACAGCCACGGCCATACCTCTGCAGATTTCATCCACCAGCCTTCCTAAGGACATCCTTCTCCATCTCGAAATCCTCTGCACATTCCTCAAAATCCAGGTCAATACTCGGGCAGCACCCTGGGAAGCCTTCCCCATCCACCCAGAGAAACATCAGGCCCTGCACGTCTGTCTTTACTCACACCATTGCTTCACCTCTGCCTGAGACTGAGAGCCTCCCTCTGTGTGAAGGGGGTGTGTGTCGTGTGTTTGATCTAAGTTTTAGTTTTTTGGTTTTTTTGGTTTTGTTTGTTTTTTTGGTGTTTTGAGACAAGGTTTCTCAATGTAGTTTTGGTGCCTTTCCTGCAACTCACTCTGTAGACCAAGCTGGCCTCGAACTCTCAGAGATCCGCCCGGCTCTGCCTCCTGAGTGCTGGGATTAAAGGTGAGCACCACCACCGCCACCAAGCGAGTTTTAGTTTTTTTTTTTTTTTAAGTTGATTATCATTATGGTTGTTTGTTTCTTACTAGGTTGTTGTTGTGTGTGTGTGTGTGTGTGTGTGAAAGAGAGAGAGAGAGGAGAGAGAGAGCTTTGTGCGTGCAGGTGGGTGTGGCATGCTGCACAAGTGAAGGTCAGAGCACACAACTTTCAGAAACTGATTTTCTCCTTGCGTCCTGTGTTAGTCTTGTGGCAAGTGCCTTGACCCACTTGCACATCTCAGCAGCTTAATTAATTAATTATGTGTACCACCACATTTGTGTGGAGGTCAAAGGACAATTTTCAGAAGTCAGTTCTCCCCTTCCCCTGGGGACCTCATGTGACACCAGGCTTGGCAGCAAGTCCCTTTACTGTGTCATGTAGCCAGACTGGCTTCGAATTTGGCTAAGGATGACCTTATATTTTTGATCCTCCTGCCTCCCCCTGCACTGAGTTCTATGATTACAGGTGTGCCCACCATGCCTGGTTTAGACAGTGCTGGGAGTTGAACCTGGGTCTTCACGAATGCTAGGCAAGCAATCTGCCAACCGAGCACCATCCTGGTCCCTGTCTTGTTCTTCTTGTTTTCTGCTTTGAGTCGGGGGCTCTGGAAGTAACTCAGATGGTGATCCTCCTGCCTTCACCTCCCCAGTGCGGGATAACAAGCACAGCCTCGATGTGAAGTTCTATTCCCATAAGATCCTCTGCGGCCTGTGAGACGCCTCAGCATGTGAAGGAGTCTCCACCAAGCCTGACGACCTGAGTTCAGTCCCAGGAACCCACAAGATGGAAGGACAGAACTCACTCTCACAAGCTGCCATCAGACTTCCACATGCATGCATGCCATGGTAAGGACACACACATAAAGTAAATAAAAACATCGTAAAATGTTTGGATTTTGTTTTTCCTCCAGGATTCTTTGACCATTATGCCTGTGCGTGTGTCTGTGCGTGGGTTTGTGCATGAGAAGGCAGCACCCACAGCAAGCCTGGCTTCAAGTTCCCTTCATGACTTCCCTCATATAAGGAGGGACGACAGTAACCAGTAAGCTAAAATAAATCCTCCCTCCCCTGAGCTGCTTTAGGGGGTTGCCCTAGCAACAGAAGGAAACCTGAACAGAAAGCCATGCTGTGGACCAGAGAAGACTTCTGGTCCTATCATTCTCAAAAATACATTAAATACTTTCTTCAGGGATGGGACACCATGCCTCTGTCACCTACATCCATGCACATGCCACAAACTCAGATGGGGTGCATTTCCTCAGAGTTTCCTGTTGAGGGAAAGGGGAAGGCTTCATTTAGAAGTCAGGGCCCCCTGGGTTGGGGATTTAGCTCAGTGGTAGAGCGCTTGCCTAGCTCAAGGCCCTGGGTTCGATCCTCAGCTAAAAAAAAAAAAAAAAAAGAAGTCAGCTATGTAAAAGCTCTTCCCAAGGACCAGAGTTCAATTCCTACATCTACTTTGGGTGGCTCACAACCACCTGTAACTCCAACTCTTGGAAAATTTGATGCCTCTGGCCTCCTTGGGTGCCTGCACACACTCATATAGAGACACAAATATGTACACATGATTAAAAATAACAAAAAATAAAATTTTTTTTGAGACAGAGTTTCTCTGTAGCTTTGGAGGCTGTCCTGGAACTCGCTTTGTAGACCAGGCTGGCCTCGAACTCACAGAGATCCACCTGCCTCTGCCTCCCGAGTACTGGGATTACAGGCATGCGCCACCACCGCCCAGCCAAAAATAAAATTTTTAAAGGGAGAAAATATAACCCAGGTCCCCCCAACAGACTCTACCACTAAGCCACACCCCAGCCCCTCACTGGGGGACTCTAGGCAGGGGCTCTACCACTGAGCCACACCCCCAGCCCCTCACTGGAGGATTCTAGGCAGGGGCTCTACCACTGAGCCACACCCCAGCCCCTCACTGGGGGATTCTAGGCAGGGGCTCTACCACTGAGCCACACCCCAGCCCCTCACTGGGGGATTCTAGGCAGCGCCCCTTCTGCTAAGTCATGCTCCTAATAACCATTTACTTTCTGTCTTTTTTAATTTTATTAATAAATGTATTTATTCCACGTGTTTTTCATATCATGTGTTTTGGTCCCATTCATTCCCTGTCCCTTCACATCTGCCCTCCACCCTTGACTATTTTTTGGTTTTTTTTTTTTTTTTTTTTTTTTGGTTTTTTGAGACAGGGTTTCTCTGGACCCTTGACCTTTTAAGACAAGTTTCGATAAGTTGTCCAGGCCCTTAGCAGACCTTGAATTTTCAAGGCTCTTGCCTCAGTCTCGGAATTACCGGCCTATGGCTAGCTGGTTGCTGTGTGCTGAATGAACACGTTCTCTTGTATTCAAGAAGATAACCAGTTCCTGTTCCGTGATTCCACTCTCCCTGATAACCAGTCCTAGCTCCTCTTACCTATGAACTTGATTTTTCTCCCATGGCAGGATCCCATGTGAGGGTCTGAGGTGAGAGGTTAGGGACGATGCAAGTGTCAAAGGTCAGCACCTCAAGACCCAACAGTTGACCTTTGGGAATGAATCCCAAGGGAAACTGCACCTCCTGAACCCCAGTGCCCCAGGGTGGTCACAGAGGCAAGACTCAGAGAGGGCGGTTATCAGCTTCACTGGAGGCCCTCCATGGCCGGGTGATCAGGCACGGGGGTGGGGGTGGGTTGGGGAGTGGGGGGGGGGGCAGAAAGGCTTCTTCGGGGAGAGATTCCTCCGGTGAGTTTCCCAGGGAGACACTGGCAGTCTCCACCCTGGGCTGTCTGAGTCAGGCTGGCTAGGGTTGAGAGCCTCGCTTGACTTTGGGAGCCAAAGCAGGCAGTTTAGAGAGAGGGAGGGGTCTCCTCTGCTGCCCAGAAAGGAGGAAAACACTCTGCTCTGGAATGAGGGTGGGGAGTCAGGTTTCAGTGTTGTGGGCACTGCACACAACCTGGAGTAGTGGTGGGCAGGACTGGAGGGTGGGGTGGACAGTGGGTGAAGCAAGGCTCCTCCTCCTCCTCAGACCCAATAGATCAGACCCAGCCCTCCTCCTCAGACCCAATAGATCAGACCCAGCCCTCCTCCTCAGACCCAATAGATCAGACCCAGCCCTCCTCCTCAGACCCAGTAGATCAGACCCAGCCTCCTCCCTCAGACCCAGTAGATCAGACCCAGCCCTCCTCCCTCAGACTCAATAGATCAGACCCAGCCTCCTCCCTCAGACTCAATAGATCAGACCCAGCCCTCCTCCCTCAGACTCAATAGATCAGACCCAGCCCTCCTCCCTCAGACTCAATAGATCAGACCCAGCCTCCTCCCTCAGACTCAATAGATCAGACCCAGCCTCCTCCCTCAGACCCAGTAGATCAGACCCAGCCTCCTCCCTCAGACCCAGTAGATCAGACCCAGCCTCCTCCATCAGACCAGGAGTCCAGACCCAGCCTCCTCCCTCAGACCAGAAGTCCAGGCTCAGCAAAGACCCTGTGGAGGTTTGGGTTTGGAGGAACAGTGAAAGACACTGTGTGTCCAAACAGTGATGGTAACAGAGGAGGGAGAAGTCAGGTCAGATCTAAAAGACACCAGCTTTTCCAAAGAAGAACACAAGAACCCAAGTACAGATTTTGACCAGACGAACAACAGTTCGATCTAGGGTCTTTCAGGGTCCCTGAATCGAGGTGACACTGAGGGGGGGATACACAGCAGGGAGCCTTCAAAGGCTCCTGCATGATCCAGGTAAGACGTGATAGTGGGTGGGTGAGACCAGATGGGAATCACCGAGTGAAGGAGGAGAGAGGCAAGGAGTTGCCCCTGATCTGCTCTCTGGGTTTTGCAGACATTCCTTCCACTAACTGACAACCAGCATAGACAAGCATCTTCTAACTTAAAGCGGGCCGGCTCAGTGAGTAAAGGCGCATGCCACGTGACGCCATTTCTTCCTTGTAGCTGGATAGTACTCCCTTGTGTAAGTAAACCACATTTTCCTTATTCATTCAGCCATGCTAGGCACCTACGCTGATCCACAACCTATTATAAGTGGTGTTGGGCAAACAGCTTAATACACTGGGCAGTAAAGACACACACTCATCATTGGGTTTGGGGAAGAAGTGATTTTACAGCTTAGTCACTGAGGACCATGGCACAGGGGAAGTATTTCGACAAGATACCTCATTTCAGGAATGTGCTCATTTCAGGGATGTTCGAGGTATGCTGGACTTTTTTTTTTTTTTTTGGTTTGAGTTTCAGTTTGGTTTATTACCATTGTTGTTTGAGTCTGCTGTAGCCCAGGCTGGCCTCAAACTCACTGTGTATCTGAGGATGCCCTTGAGTTCATGTTCCTCTTGCCTCTACCTTCCAAGTGCTGAGGTCACACATGTGTGCATCCATGACCAGTCCATGTGATGCTGGGGTCTGAGCTGGGCCTTCATGTGTGTTAGGCAAACACTGTACTGACTGAACTACATCCTCAGATGAGTCTCACACTGTAGCCCAGGCTGGCCTCAAACTCAACACAGTCCTTCTGCCTCAGCCTCCAAGCTGGTGTTACAGGAGTGAGCCACCACATCCGGCTTTGTCAGTGTTTCTCAGCCTGTGGGTCTTGACCCCTTTGGGGACTGCCTGTCAGATATTTACATTATGATTCGTAGCAGTAGCAAAATTACAGTTACGAAGTAACAGCAAAATAATTTTATGGCTGGGGGATCACCGCAACATGAGGAACTGTATTAAGGGTTCACATGAGATAAGTCTCAACCCTCAGCTCCACAGGGGCTGAGTGAGGGGAATTCCCCAAGGAAGATGGAAGAGGGTAGGTAGAGTCTGGAGCCCGGGGAAAGGGAAGTAGGGTGTCCGGGGAGCCAGGACACAGGCTGGCCCTGGAGACTCAGCCAGTGTTGGCTCTCCTTTTCCACACACACACACACTCTCTTGGTGACCTAGCTGTGTGACAAGTGGCCCAGCCGTTCTGCACCTTAACTTCCTCACTAGTCAATAGGAAATCCAACCTCTACCCCACCCCCAGCGCCCAGGAGGACTCAAAGACATATTTAAGAGGAGGACCTTTTCACTCCGAAGCGTGAACGAGTGTGACAGCAAATTGTTGTTATTGTTCTGTTGTTACAACGGACACACATAATTTCCGGGATCCCCTGCAGCCAGCCCAGCCCCCGAACTGGAGACTGTGTGGCAGCCCCGCCCCTGAGCCACCTCAGGCCAACAGTGCCAGGTGAGTGCTCAGGTATGCGGGAGCCACAGGCCTGGGAGGAGTCGAGAATACAAGGGAGGGAGAGCTGAAGGCCCAGAGCCAGACAGAGCCAGCAGGCAGGTGAGGAAGCCTGACCCGGCATGAGGGAGGACAGAGCTGGGGGCCTGGATACCTGGATTTGAGGAGGAAAGCCGGAGCCTGGACCCCCGGGTCTGAGGAAGGGGAGCTAAGGTCTAGACTTTTAGATATGAGGGATAAGGTACCCCCTGGACCCCTAGGTCTGAGCAAGGAGGGTTGGAATCCAGATTCTTGGATCAGAGAGATGAGGTCTTCCCTGGACCCCTGGATCTGAACAAGGAGGCCTGGGGTCTAGACTCTTGTATCTGAGGGATAAAGTTCTCTGTGGTCCCCTGGGTCTGAGGAAAGAAGGCTGGGGTTTGGAACTCAGGGTGTAAGAAAGGAGACCTGAGGCCCGGACTTCAGGGTCTGAAGGAGGAGGGCTAAAGCATAGACTCCTGAGTCTAAGGAAAGAGGGCTGGCCCCCCTGGGTGAGGGGAAATGATCAGGCCTTGACTCCTGGATCTAAAGAAGGGATCCCTGGATCTAAAGGAGCCAGGCTGGGGCCTGGACAACTGGGTCTGTGGGAGGAGGGTTGAGTCAGGGTCATGTCACTGAGCCAGTCACTCACGTCTTTGCCGGCTCTCAAGGCACCTCCAGGTGGACAGAGCGCCTCATCCTGCCACCATGAGCACCACCGCGGGGTAAGTGCCCCCTGCCCCCGCAAGCTCTCGCCCCTCCACCCTTCCCCCACACCTGCAGATCCTGTTTCTACCACCGAGGCTCTCGACATTCTGGAGGAATGCTCCCCTCCCTGCCCAGCCTGTGGTTAGGCACAGACAGAAGGGGTCCATTGTAAATGTACATACTCTAGCATGGTGTGGCTCTGGCAGGGGCATGCCACCTCCTGGAGCCCAGCCCCTCCTCTAGATAAATGGGAATCAGGGACAGAATCATGCACCACAGGACTCAGCTGGCTGTTCCCACAGCAGGCACTCGGCCTTCAGGAACTGCCACTGTTCCCGTCCTTATCTTCCGACCCTCTGCTAGAAAAGCAGGGCTGAGGACAGCGAAGACTCCAATCTCCTGGAGGGAATGGGCGGGAAGACAAAGGAGGAGTGGAAGTTAAAGCAGTGAGCTCTGCAGCTCAGCGGTCATCAAATGTAGGGACATGTCACAAGCAAGGAGGAAGAGGAAAAGCAGGAGTCTACCGAGAGAGACTTTACTGCCTAACTCTGCCCCGCTGTTATTCTAGTAGAAATGAGGATTTAAGAAATCACAGAGAGCGGAGATGAGGCTCAGATAGTAAACTGCTTGCCCAGCATGTATTAGACTGGGGTCTAATCCACAGCACCGCACAAACAAGGCAAAGCCACACATTAATCCCAGCACTCAAGGGGCAGAGGCAGAGGCAGGCAGATCTCTGCAAGTTCAAGGCCAGCCTGGTCTATATAGCAAGTTCTAGGCCAGCTAAGGCTACATCGTGAGACCCTGTTTCAAAAAACATCGAAATATATTAACCAGTCATGGAGGAGTATGCCTATATCCCCAGTACTTAGGATGTAAAGACAGGGGGATCAGGAGCTCAACGTCATCCTCAGCTTTGGGGCCAGCCTGGGCTACATGGGACTGTGTCTCAACAAAAAAAGATTGGCTGAAAGTCATAATTTTAAGAGGAAGAGACAGGAGATGATTTGCCTGGAAAGACCTGAACCGTGGAGGGAGGGAAGGAGATAATTCCGTGCCTACTTCAGCTACTGAAAGATGTTGGATCAATTCCCGTGTATTAAGCAACTACTGTGTGCTAAAATCTGTGTATCACCATAATCAGAATAATAATTATTACTGAGACTGAAAAATACTTCACCTACTGGGTTGAATTTGTACAACAGCAACACCAGGTAGATGCTAGAATATGTTACAGGGAGGGAAACTGAGGTAGGAAAGATTAAGTCCTTTTACCAGGGTCTTGTGGGGTTTTTATTTTTATTTATATGTGTGTCTGTCTGTCTGTCTGTCTGTCTGTCTGTCTGTGGGTTTGTGCACATGAGCACCGTGCCTGCAGAGGTTAGAAGAGAGCATTGGATCTCCTGAAGCCGGAGCTGCAGGCAGTTGTGAGCTGCCTGACGTGGGTGTCAGGAACTGAACTTGGGACCTCTGGAAGAGCTTGTTCTTTTTTGTTGTTTTGTTTTTTGTTTTTTTTCAAGGCTGGGTTTCTCTGTGTAGTTTTGGTGCCTGTCCTGGATCTCACTCTGTACACCAGCCTGGCCTTGAATTCAGAGATCCACCTGCCTCTGCCTCCCGAGTGCTGGGATTAAAGGTGTGCACCACCACCGCCCGCTGCTCAGCCATCTCTCCAGCCCTGGGGTCTTACTAGTTTGTATTGTTTGTTTGTTTGTTTTGCTGTTGTTTTGTTTGGTTTACAGAGTCTTGCTCTTTTTTATGTCGAGACAGGGTCTCACTAGGTAGCCCAGGCTGGCCTCAAACTTACAGAAATCCTATCTCTGTCTCCCAAGTTCTGGGATGGTGAGTGTACACTAATCACACCAGGCTCTGCCCTTCGTCTCTGTATTAGTCAGTGTTCTCTAAAGGGACAGAACTGGTAGAATAAACACACCACACACACACACAGGACTTACTGGGGTGGCTTGCATACTGTAGTCTGGGTAGTCCAACAATGGCTGTCTCATTACAGAACGGCCAAGAGTCCAGTAGTTGTTCAGTTTCCCAGACTGGATGTGTGAGCACTCCCAGTCTGGGGCTGGAGTCCCCAGGAACTCCTAGAGAGCTGTTGATCTTCGCTCTACATTAGCTCCTGAAGAAATGTGTTCTAATATCAGTGAAGGAAGGCCTCCGAAACCGGACAGATGAACCTGCCAACGAGAGTGAGGGCAAGAGGCAAAAAGCAGGAGTTTCCTACTTCTGTGTCCTTTTGTGTGGGCTGCCACCAGGGGTGTGAGCCAGGGCTAGGATGGGATAGTCTCCCCACCTCAGATGGTCCAACTGAGAAAAATCCCTCACAGGTGTGCCCAGCACCTTGGATTTAAGTTGATTCCAGATGTGGTCAAGTTGACAACCAAGATTAGCCATCAGTCTTTTTAATTGTATATCTCTCTGTCTTTCTCTCTGTCTACCTGTCTGTCTGTCTGTCTCTGTGTGTGCGTGTGTCTGTCTGTCTCTCTGTCTCTGTCTCTGTCTCTCTGTCTCTGTCTCTCTCTCTCTCTCTCTCTCTCTCTCTCTCTCTCTCTCTCGTGTGTGTGTGTGTGTGTGTGTGTGTGTGTGTGTGTGTGTGTGTATTTGTCTCACTGTGTCTTTCTCTGGCTGGCTGGCTTTCGGTCTCTTTCCCTCTCTGTGTCTGTCTTTCTCTGTGTCTCTGTGTATGTCTCTCTGTCTCTGTGTGTGTCTCTGTCTCTCTCTTTCTGGGGTGTGTGTGTGTGTGTGTGTGTGTGTGTGTGTGTGTGTGTGTCCTGCAGAGGCTAGAAGAAGGCATTGATCTCCTGAAGCTGGAATTACAGGTGGTTGTGAGCAGCCTGGCCTGGTTGCCTGGAACCCAGCTAGGGTCTTCTAGAAAGGCAACAAATTCCCTTAACCACTGAGCCAACTCTCCAGCGCCATCTGCCCCGTGAACTTGAAACCAGAGCTGGGTATTGGAGAGTATGTCTGTATTCCCAGCACATTGGCAGTACAGGCAGTAAGAACAGAGGTTCAACACCATCCTCAGCTGCATAGTGAATTCAAGACCCTACCTCAAAAAAATGCATAAACATTTTTTTTAAATAAAAAAGAGAAGCTGTGCATAGTGGTGCATGCCCTTAATTCCAGCACTTGAGAGGCAGAGGCAGGAGGATCTCTCTGAGTTTGAGGCCTGGTCTCCCTAATGAGTTCTAGCCAGGGCTATATAGGGAGACTCCATCCCAGGAAGAGAGGGAAAGACAGACAGACAGACAGACAGAGACTATTTGAACCCAGGTCCATGTAATGTAGCGGTCTGAGCCCCAACACACTATCACATCATACCATCTTTTTAAACACCAGTGTTGCTCTGTTCTCACCAAACTTTCCATGGCTCCCCGTTACCCTTCTCGATGCTTTGCCGGGCATTCCTCCAGGTTCTATCACCACCCCCACGGCCCCTCTAAACCGGTGGTCCTCAGCCTGTGGGTCATGACCCCGTTGGGGGTCAAATGACTTTTTCGTGGGGGTCGTAGGTCAGATATCCTGCATATCAGATGTTTGTGTTATGATTCATAGCCATAGCAAAATGACAGGAAGAAGCAATGAAAATCATCTTCTGGTCGGGGGTCACCACCACATGAGGAACTGCGCTAAAGGGTCGCAGTGTTAGGAAGGCTGAGAACCGCTGCTCTGAGCCCTTATTTTTCCCCACCAGGCCGGAAGCTGCACCCAAACCAAGTGCGAAGTCTATCTATGGTGAGCTTGAGGGTGAAGGAGACCAAGAATAAAGGTCTTGGGAGAAGACAGAATGCAGCCTGTGGTCTAAGTCTGAGGGAGGAGGGCTGGGCTCCTGTCTGAGGGAGGAGGGCTGGGTCTGGACTCCTGGTCTGAGGGAGGAGGGCCGGGGGTGAACTCCTGTCTGAGGGAGGAGGCTGGGTCTGGGCTCCTGTCTGAGGGAGGAGGGCTGGGTCTGGACTCCTGGTCTGAGGGAGGAGGGCTGGGCTGGACTCCTGGTCTGAGGGAAGAGGGCTGGGTCTGGACTCCTGGTGTGAGGGAGGAGGCTGGGTCTGGATCTAAGGGACAAGGTTGAAGTCTGACACCTGTATGCACTCTCCCCTTCCTGCCCTTAGAACAAAGGAAACGTTACTCCACTGTGGTTATGGCTGACGTGTCCCAGTATCATGTCAATGTGAGTCTGTGTTTTCCTAAGATAACCTCTTGGAGATAAGTGGGCCCAATAAAAGATGGTCTATCAAGCAAAACAGACTCTGGGGCTCAGTAGTGGCTGCATATATGCCTTTAAAGCCAGCACTTGGGAGGCAGAGATCTCAGGGTTCCGGGCCAGCCTGGTCTACATAGTGAGTTCCAGGACAGCCAGAGATACACAGAAAACCTTGTTTTCAAAAACCAAATGGGAGAGAGAGAGAGAGAGACTAGAAAAATTCAGCCCTCTCTCCCCATGGATGTCCCTCCTCATTGAGAAGATGGCTAAACGAGAAGGAAATTTACCCAGTGCCCTGGCGGCTCAGAGGCTGTTTTTGTTGTTTTGTTTTGTTTTATGCATGAAGGAAGAGGGCTAGAGCCTGGACTGGAGTCTTGGTTCTAAGGGAGGAGGGAGTCTTGGTTCTAAGGGGGACTGAGGTCTAGACTCGGGGTCTGGGAGAAGTGTGGTTAGACTGAATTGGAAGTCCACCTCCAGAGGCCCTTAGCCCACCCAGCACCAGCCTGCCATTGCCTGGGACTCACTGCTTTCTCTGTCTCCCGCCAGCACCTGGTCACCTTCTGCCTGGGGGAGGAGGATGGAGTGCACACGGTAGAAGATGCTTCCAGAAAGCTGGCCGTCATGGACAGCCAGGGGCGCGTCTGGGCACAGGAGATGCTACTGAGAGTGTCACCTGGCCATGTCACTCTGCTTGACCCCGTCTCCAAGGTGCCAGGGGACACGTGGGTAGAAAGTGCGACGGGGCTGGGATCTGAGTGGATCTTAGCTCCTAAGCGTCCCTCCCCTGGGAACTTTGGCAAGCTGTCTTTTGGAACCTCAGCTATTAAACAGGGTGTTATTTCTAGTCCCCTACATTCTTGTAGTTGCCAGCTCCTGGGCTCTGCTGTAGTGGTATCAGGAGTCTATGCCTCCGTTTACCTTTCCGTCCCATCCTGCAGGAGGAGCTAGAGTCATATCCTCTTGACGCCATCGTACGCTGCGACGCGGTGATGCCCCGCGGCCGGAGCCGCTCGCTGCTGCTCCTGGTGTGCCAAGAGCCAGAGCGGGCACAACCAGATGTCCATTTCTTCCAAGGCCTGCTCCTCGGGGTGAGTGGGCGTGGCTCCATGTGGTTTTCTTTGTGGGCGGAGGCAGAGGCGGGGTTTCCATGTTTGGGGGCGGGGCCTAGGGAAGCGAGTCCCGGATTTGACGGCAGGTTGAACCCTGGACCAAGACTGAACGTAATGATGGGAAGAGATGCAGGCGAAAGGCTAAGACACTCTGGGGCCTTGAGAAAAACCTGGGAAGGATGGTCTGGGGAGCAGATAGAACCAAGATGAGGGTCCAAGGCGGACGTCCAAGACAGCCGCTAGAGGCGGGGCGCTAACGGGAGAGGGGCCTGGGCGGACAATGGGTGGGGCGCAAAGGGGAGGTCTAAAAGTATGATCGGCAGGCGGAGCTGATTCGGGAGGACATCCAAGGTGCCCTGCAGAACTACCGCTCTGGACGCGGGGAACGCAGGGCGGCAGCGCTCAGGTGAGGAGAAGGAGGCAGATGCAGAACGCTCCGGAAAACTTTCTCCCGTCTATGGGCTTCATTCTCTTCAACCAAGAAATGGGCTTGATACCAACAGCCTAGAGTGCTGACTGTGGTCACAAGTTAGCCTTGGTCAAGTAGTACCTCCCAGACAAGGACACACACACACACACACACACACACACACACACACACCCTCCAGACTGGAACCTGTCCTGGTCTTTGGTTTCTTTGTCTCTGTATCCAATTTCTCACTATGAAACGCCCAGACTACGTTTGACCTGACTCTCTCCCTGGTCCCCTTGCTTGGCCCAGCCTCCCTTTCCCCCTTCTCGTTACTCAGGGCAACTCAGGAGGAGCTGCAACGTGGCGCCTCTCCAGCTGCGGAGACCCCGCCCTTACAGCGTCGCCCCTCGGTCCGCGCGGTGATCAGCACGGTGGAACCGTCCGCGGGCCGCGGGCGACCCCAGGTGGAGCCAATTCCAGAGGCGGAAGAAGCGGGGAGACCCGGCCCAGCTCGCACCACCACCACCACGAGCGACGCTACCCCGACCTCCCCGGACCTGGGCCCGAGGGGGCCGGAGCTGGCGGGTCTACAGGCGGAGCGGGACGTGGTGAGCATGCATGAGAGGCACCAGCTTGGGAAAGGATTCCCACGACAATCAAGTCAGATTGGGGGCGAGGGACGAGATTCAGGAACGTGGCACCTCTAGCTGTGACTGACGAGGTCCTGAGCTCGGGGGTGGGGATAGAGTCTTTGGGTATAGAACCAACCACTGCTCCAGTTATGGGCGTGGCCTGGCGTAGGAGGTGTGTCCCGAGGTCAGTTTGGAGACCTGGACCTAGACCACTCTGAGACTCAGGAGCATCATTCTCGACCCTCTTGCGTCTGGCAGGATATCCTGAACCACGTGTTCGACGACGTGGAGAGCTTCGTATCCAGACTGCAAAAGTCAGCGGAGGCTGCCCGGGTTTTGGAGCACCGCGAGCGGGGCCGCCGGACGCGACGCCGAGCTGCTGGAGGTAAGGGGCCTCCGTGTGTAACCGAGGCCACACCTTTCTGGATGATGCCCCCAAATCCTCTCTCCCTGGGGTCTCCCACCAGCAGCAAGGTCTGACTTCCTAAGGCCATCTGTTTGGGTGTTTGCTCCTTTGGAACTATTATCTATCTAATGCTGTCCGGTTGTCCCCACCACCTCCCCTGCTCCCCACCCACAGAGGGCCTGCTGACGCTCCGAGCCAAGCCACCCACCGAGGCCGAATACACCGACGTGCTTCAGAAAATCAAATATGCCTTCAGTCTGCTGGTGAGGACGCAGCCATTGCTGGGCATCGATGGGGTGGGTGAGGGCGCTATGACTCTGGCCGTCCATCCATCATCAGTGCGCTCATATTAAAGGGCTTCCTTCCATCCAGGCCCGATTGCGCGGCAACATCGCCAACCCGTCCTCTCCAGAGTTGTTGCACTTTCTGTTCGGACCTCTGCAGATGGTGAGACTCCCTGCCAGCCCTTGCCCATCCCCCCCCCCCCCCCCCCGTTTTGGAAGGATTGGGATTAGACTTCAAGAAGGTCGTGTTGGCATGCTCGCTCCTGTTGGCTTGGTAGATCGTGAATACTTCAGGCGGCCCTGAGTTCGCGAGCAGTGTGCGACGACCGCATCTGACGTTGGAGGCTGTGGCGCTGCTCCGCGGTAATGTCACTCCCCGTGAAAACGCGCTGTGGACCTCGCTGGGGGACTCCTGGACCCGCCCAGGGTGAGAGGGGAGATCAGAGTATAGAGGCAAGACTCGGAGGGCAGAAGTCTACTAAATAAACTGAGGAGGGGACAGGGCTTAGGGTAAATGCCAGGATCCAATTGTAGAAAAGGCTTGAGATTAGCGTGAAGGAAAGGTTTGAGATCTAACCAGTCTCACTGAAGCAAAAGGCGGGCGCTTAGAGAATTTAGAGACGGACTCCAGGGCAAGGAGGGTGCTTGGGTGAGCGGGATCCAGCTACATGGAAAAGGCGGGATGTGCAGAAGGTGTGGCCTGTAGGTTTGGAGAGGAGGGAGTCTGTGCTTGGAGGCTTAAGGGCAGAAGCAGAGCCAGAGTGTCAAAGGGCAAGGTGGAGTGATTTGAGTATTTAGAAAGGAGCTAGACGCTCGGGCTTGGTGGCACACACCTGTAATCCCAGCACTTGGGAGGCGGAGCTCGGAGGATCAGAAGATTAAGATTGTCCTCCCTTAGAAATCAAGCTTGAGACCCTGTCACAAAAAATGGCGGTGTGGAAGGCTGAGTTTCTGCAAGTTTTATCCCGGAACTCATCCAAGTGTGGACGGAGAGAATTGCCTCCACAAGATTGTCCTCTGACTTTCATGTGTGCTAGCCCACACACACACACACACACACACACACAGAGTAATTAGTAAATAGATCAATGTTTTATGTAATCGAGCACTTAGGCAATAGAACCAGGAGGATGGCTGCAAGTCAAGGACATACTACTCTTAATAGCTAGCTCCAGGTTAGCCAGGGCTGTCTATCAAGATTGTCCCAACCCTCCACCTCCACCACCACCGCCACCACCAAATAGGAAATGGTTTGGCTTCAGAGGCTGGAGGAGGCATGAGAGTGGAATCAGTGTGTTTAGAAATAAAATCGATGAGTGGTTAAGAGAACATACTGCTCTTCCAGAGAATCTGGGTTCGATTCCCAGCACCCACATGGTGGCTCACAACTGTCTGTAACTCCAGTTCCAGAGAATCCGATGTCCTCTTCTGCCTTCCATGAGCTCCAGACACACATGTGATGCAAGCAAACCATCACACGCATAATTTTTTTTCTAAATTTTTTAATAAAGAAATATAATGTCCTAAGTGGGGCTTAGAGGGTGGAAGCAGGCAAAGGAAGATGGAGTTAAGAGCCAGGTTTCTAGGAAGAGAGAAATTCGTGAACTAATGCTCTTCGCTTAGTCTGGCCTCATGTTTGGCTGGGTCTCTGACGGCAGGGTGGAGCTGCCCCCGGAAGAAGGGTCTCCATACAGTCCCGAATTCTACAGCGGCTGGGAGCCTCCGGCCACTGACCCGCAGGGCCGGGCCTGGGAAGACCCCGTGGAAAAACAGCTGCAGCATGAGAAGCGGCGCAGGCAGGTGAGGCGGCAGAGCTGCCCGGGAAGCACTAGGCTCCCCGTTTTCCGCACACCTGGGGTGAGCAGGAAAGCCGAGGTCTAGCCTGCCTGACCCCAAGCTCTCTTACTCCCCCGCAGCAAAGCGCCCCGCAGGTCGCTGTCAATGGGTGAGTGAGTGTCCGCTGCAGGGCGGCCAGGGGTGGGGCTGGGAGGACTGAGTCCCTGGGGTCACCCCGGCGCTGACTCCGACCCTCCCCTTTTTTCTTGTCTTTTGTTCCCCTCTGCCTTCCCGGCTCTTTGCAGGTGGGTGAGGTGGTGAGGAGGCGGGGCTGGGGTTAGGGTGGGGGTAGGAGCGAGGGGGAGGGGGGAGGAGCCCAGAACTCTGGGTCCGAGGGAAGAGGGAATGGAGGCTTAGATTCCTGAAGCTAAGAGAGTAAGGAGCTGAAAGTGGGTGTGTCTAAGAGCTTGGACCCCCGGTGTCCTTAAAAGACTGAAAAAGTGCAGTTTGGTGTTCTAGGACCTGGGAAAGCACCCATGCTTGAGTCCCCAGGTGTCAGGGAAAAGACAGAGACCTAAAAGCAGGGTTGGGACTTCCGAGAGGTTGGAGACAAGTTTGAGGAAATGTTAGGAAGGGCTGGCATCTCTGGGCCACTAACTGAGGTGGGACTCTTGGCTTCCTAATGATCTAAGGAATAGCACCTACCGGAATGCTTGCAGGGCTAAAAAGATAGAGGAGGGGTTGGGATTTAGCTCAGTGGTAGAGCGCTTGCCTAGCAAGCGCAAGGCCCTGGGTTCGATCCTCAGCTCCAAAAAAAAAAAAAAAAAAAAAAAAAAAGATAGAGGAAATTGAAGGTCAAGACTTGGACTCCTGCCTAGTTCCCTAGGAAGGAAAGAACTAAGGACCTAAATTTACAGTTCTACCAAATGTGGAAGCTGAGGGCTGTAGGTCCAGGAGAGGAAGTGATGGAGAGGGATCACAACCCTAGGATCCTTGGGCAAATAGGGGCCAGGAGTGGAGGGAGTGGATGTAGGTTGAGCTGGAGGAGATGAATGGGGGTCTAGGGGAGGGCCCAGCAGAGGGTCTCAGCAGGGACGGCATACTGGGAGCTGTCAGTCCCACACATGGGGCGCCGAGGCCCCGAAGAGCCCCCTTCTCCCTTGCACAGGTAGGCTTGATCCGGGAGGAGGTCTCTCTTGCTGTGGGGCCAGAGCCAACCGTCCCCCAGGCTGCCTGGTGCTGCTGCCTGGTGCTGCAGGACCCTCTCTTCTGTCTGCCTGCTTCTGAATCTTGGGCTCAGCACCTCTAGCTTTTTACTCACCTTCTCTGGCTGTAATTTCTTTGCCTGGAAGGGTGAGGAGTCTCTGGTGCTGTAAGGGGCTTGCAAAGAGCTCAGTGCTGTGGCTCAGCTAGAGTTCGAATCCAGCTGCATGCAGAACAGTTTAGAGTGACCCTGACAACGGCAACCTAGGGCCAGCTCAGTTAAACTCGTCTCTTGTGCACTGGCCATTCCGTCTATGTCTCAGTTCCTTCCCTGTAAAAAGTGAAATAGTGGCCACACTCTGGTGATACAGGACTGTAATCCCAGCCTCTCAGAAGCATGAAGGTGGAGGATCAAAAATTCAAGGCCTATGTGGACTACACAGTGAACTTCAAAGGCCGGCCTGGGCAAAGCAACAGGCCTTACCTCAAAATAAAATAAAAATTTAAAAGGTTAAAAAAGAGGTCTAGGAGGGACTGGAGAGATGGTTTAGTGATTAAGAGCACTAGCTGCTCTTCCAGAGACCCGGAGCTCAATTCCCAGCACCCTCAATTCAGCAGCTCACAACCATCTTTAACTCCAGTCTCAGAGGATCCAATGCTCTCTTCTGGTCTCTGAAGACACCAGGCACACAAGTTATACACAGATTTACATGCAGACAAAACATTTATAGACATAAAATAACATAGAGGGCTGAGCTGTAGCTCAGTGGCAGAGCATTTGCCCAGAATCCACCAGTAAAGGGTTGGGGGCATAGCTCAGCAGTAGAGTGACTGCCTGTGAATCCAGTAGTGAGGGGTTGGGTGTAAGGCTTAATGGTAGAACCCTTGCCTAGAACCCAACCAGTGAAGGACTGTGGCTATGACTCAGTTGTAGAACCCTTTCCTAGTATCTACAATTGAAGGGCTGGGGTGTGGCTAAGAGGTAAAGCATTTGCCTAGAATCTACCACTGAGGGGTGGGATATGGTTTAGTGCATGCACAAGGCACTAGGCTCAATCCCCTGTGCCACAGAAAAAGTAGAGGGGGTGTAATAGTGAGATCTCGGAGAAGGAAGGAACCAAGCAGGGTCCAAATTCATGGAACTTCAAGGGAACTGCAGGAGAACCGAATCTGAACAGTGATTGGCATGCAATGCTGTATAGGCATAAGGTTTAGCCATTGTTTGTACCCTGCCCATTATCCTACTGGATGATCAGTATAGATCTGCTCTTTCTAGATGAGTCTCACTGTTCTCACGCATAAAATGCAAGCAAGGAGCTGGGGAGATGACTCAGAGGTTGTTGATACTGTCTGCTCTTGCAGAGGGCCTAGGTTCATTCCGTTCCCAGCACCTCATGGTGGCCCACAACCATCTGTAAGGCGAGCTCTAAGAAACCAGTTCTAGGACACCTTCTGCTAGACTCTGGGCACTGCACACAGGTGGTGTACATACACACATACATGCAGGTAAAACACACACCAAATGAAGAACAAAAATGCAAGTGAGGGCCTGGCGGTGTAGCTCAGAAGTAAAGCACTTCCCTAGCATGCACAAGTCCCTGGACTTAATCCCCAGTAGCCCATAATGAATCAAATAGTAATCATAATACATCATGTTTACTGCATGGTACCAGGCAAGGAAATGAGCTAACAATGTTCAGGCTGTGACTCCAATGTCAAGTCTGTATTAACATATTAACCTGGGCCTCTGCTCTGCCCCCTGCTTGGCTCTAACCCTACCTCACACCAGCACCTTATAGACCAGAGCAGCAGGGCTGGCTACCTCCTCATCTCCTACATTCTCCCCAGTCATCAAGATCCAGAACTGGAAGCTGAGTCGCAGCTAGAAGAGAGAGCCAGAAAGTGGGTTCTGTGTAATTATGACTTCCAGGCCCGAAATAGCAGTGAGCTGTCTGTCAAGCACCGAGATGTGTTGGAGGTTAGCGATGTGGGGGCCTGAGACCCTGAAACTGGCCAATTCAGCCCTAGGCATAGAACTAGGGCATGAATTTTCTCCTTATACTCCACCTAGGTCCTGGATGACAGGCGCAAGTGGTGGAAGGTTCGGGACCATAGGGGACAGGAGGGCTATGTACCCTATAACATCCTGACACTCCACCCTGGACCTCAGGTGCACCGCAGCCAAAGTCCTGCTGGGAACCTAGTAAGTCGGGGAGAAGTGGGGGCAAGATCCTAGGTCCTGGGGATGAGGGCAGAGAAAATCAGATGTGAAAGATACTGCTTGGAAAGGGGAGTGAGTGTTCAGATGTTTATTGAGAAAGAGGCTGGAAGCCTTAATCCCTCTCTCTTCGTTCCCTTCCAGGAGACTAGTACCCCTCCTCCCCCACCCGCACCAGCTCCAGCCCCTGCTCAGGTGCGGCCGCAATGGGACAGTTGTGACAGTCTCAACAGTTTGGACCCCAGCGAGAAGGGTGAGTGATGGAGCGTCACTATGGGAAGTGATCCTTATCTTCGCTTTTCAGGCTCCACCCTGGGCACGCTAGAGGCTCCCAACCCCCTCCCTTCACGGTTTCCCTCCTGCAGAGAAATTCTCCCAGATGCTCAGTGTCAATGAGGAGCTGCAGGCGCGCCTGGCGCAGGGCCGTTCCGGACCTAGCCGGGTAGCCCCGGGAGCCCGCGCCCCGGAGCCTCAGCTCAGCCCGCGCTCTGAGGCCTCGGCGGTCCGTGCCTGGCTGCAGACCAAGGGCTTTAGCTCCGGGTGAGTGGGGCTCCCTGGGGCTAGTCTGCACAGACAGACACCTGAACTAAAAGTCGAGATTCCGATTGGTCCAGGGGTGGGGGCGTGGAAACCATGGGGCAGGGGCCAGATCTCCAGACCCTCCCCCCAACTTCCTTGTTTGAGAACTCTGATTGGACAAGCAGCTAGGTGGTTATGGTATTTTGGGTGAGTTTCTGGGAACTTGAGCTGTGATGGCCCCTGCTACCTTGCTCAGGACCGTGGACGCACTGGGCGTGCTGACCGGCGCACAGCTCTTCTCGCTGCAAAAGGAAGAGTTGCGAGCGGTGTGCCCCGAGGAAGGGGCGCGGGTGTACAGCCAAGTCACCGTGCAGCGCGCGCTGCTGGAGGTGAGCGGATCCTTCGTGCCGGACGAGGCGGGGAGGGGAGGGAGGGGCAAGTCGCCCAGGATTCACAGACCTTGATTTCTACCCCGCCCTCCAGGACAGAGAAAAAGTATCAGAGCTGGAGGCGGTGATGGAGAAGCAAAAGAAAAAAGTGGAAGGCGAGACCAAGATAGAAGTTATCTGATCCTCCCTGGGTCGTTCACAAAACATGATGAGACGGCGGAGTTCCCAGCCCCCCTAGGACAACAGTCGCCAGACTCCTCCCCATCGCCAGCGGCAGTAGATGTCCTGAAGGGTCGCCCACCCCGGTCTCCCCGCTAGCTACCTTGGCGGCAGGCTGCATTGACAGTGCTGACTGGAATCCTTCCAGAGGGACCCCCGACTGACGGGAAGGGGGAAGGGGGCGGCGCATAGAGACACTACCAAAGAGGCGCACTGAGGGCCCTGTGCTGTTGTGATGTGCTATAAACAGCCTCCTTTTAGGCCGTGTCACCTGCTGCCCCCCTCTCTTGCCGGCTACCAAGGAGCCAGGAATCTGAGTGATGCCCCATGTTTTCTCTCCATAAACCTGGAGACTCCGTCCCAGGCTTCCTCCTAATCACCAGTCTATTCTTGCACTAGCCCTACCTACAGCCTTTCTCTTGTTCAAAACTCTTCCATGGCTCCTCGCTGTTCAGTCCTGTTACCTGGCATTTGAGGCCGGAAAGTGCCTTATGTCTCCGACCACCCTGCATTTTGGCCCAGCCCCTTTCAGCCACAAGGGTTTTGCACTTACAGCTTCTGAGGGTTGGAGCAGCCTCCATCCATCATCTTGGCTCACTCACCTAGCCACACTCTGGACGCCTGTGCCCAGCCTCTAAGTATCTAGCCATGGAGATCTGGATGCTCCCTGGGCATGCCACAGGCTCTTGGGTCTTGCTGCCCCCCTCAAGAACTTTATCCCTGCCAAGCCCTGCAACTTGTCCAGGTTATGCAGGTGGATGATAACTGCTGGTTTTCTCTTCCAGGCTAGGTATCTCTAAGGCCTTTCTTTTCCCTGCATCCTTGAAACACACTTCCAAGAGTCCCACCAGAGCAATCGGCCTCTACTCCCGGCGCAGTTCAGTCCTTACCTGGGCCAGCAGGTGGCGCACCTCAAATCCGACCCAGGAGAGCCAGCCTTGGGCTGACAGCTTCACTAGGCCCCCTTCCTTCTGGAATAGGCCGCTGCAGATCTCCAGTGCCAGTGCGCCTTCCCTGTCTTACACCCTTGGCTTCTCCTGGCACACGGGATAAAACCTAACTCCAGCACGACAGCTGATGGCCTGCGACCCCTCTGGGCTCAGGGCATCCTTCCTCTCTTC
The DNA here is from genome assembly GCF_903995425.1 of Onychomys torridus. Lineage (NCBI taxonomy): Eukaryota > Metazoa > Chordata > Mammalia > Rodentia > Cricetidae > Onychomys > Onychomys torridus. The sequence goes on from NC_050443.1 coordinate 2,820,260, forward strand.
AGGACTCCAGGCGTTGGTTCATGCTGTTGGCTCCTCAGGGACATCCTGGCCCTGTGAGGTCTGATCACTGCCTGGGTGTCATTTCTTATGTCAGAAATGGTTGATTAGCTAGTTGATTGCTTTTGTTGGAGGCAGTTTGGACACAGCCCCAGATTCTCCATCCTCCCGTTTCAAGCTTCCTCAATGCTGGGAACACTGGCAAGTGCCCTGCTGCCACCCTCCTTTCTAATAGGGAAACCAAAGAACAAGCAGTTGCCCAAACTGTTTTGATTCCCTCAGTGAGCTCCCAGGCTGCAGGCTGAAATGCAGGCAGGAACCAGCTGGCTCGCTGGAACATCAGGTGCCCATATTATGCCCGTATTTCATCCTGACTTCACCCTTTATTGATCACCTTGTCCAACAGTCCTCCAGTCCACATCCAGCCAGAGGAACCTGTTACAACCCAAGTCAGACTGTAATCTGGTGGTCAGGCCTCCCACCTCAGAGCTCAAGTTCTCAACAGAGCCATGATCCTGCACAAGGTCATCACCTCAGTGCTACCCTCTGCTACCTCCTTTCAGCCCCAAGTTTCTTCTGGTACCATAGCATGCCAGGCCTACACTACCTTCCTTCGGATATATGGCTCACCCTGCCACCCTCCAGTACCTGTCTGTGCAGCTTGACATGAGGCCTGCTTTTGACTATCATAAACACCACACACATATATACATACCAGATACACATCTACCACATATGCCCAACATGACACACACACACACACACACACACACACACACACACACCCCATAACCCACACCCAACATCAGTCATATCATGCACACCACATATACACAGTTCACCCTAAACAACACACACACCACACATATAACTCACACCACTATCAGCTGTATCATGCAGCACACACACACCACACACCACACACACAGTCCACCCCAGACCCCACCACACACTCTGCCCTCTCCCCTCCTTTCTACACAGCACTACAGCTGAAGTCCACACCTGTCTCGGTGTGCTGGCTCCTGTGACACCAGTCGGCAGAACGGAGCCCAGCTGGTAGTCTGGGCTCAATCCTGACTGTAAGGATGGAGGTACCATCCATCCCAAGACAGGCTCCTGTTCCAATTGCCGTGGCCATGAAGGACTGCTTCCTTTGAGCTATCATCTACTCCTTTTCTAGAGAAGCTAAACTTGCCGTTTTCTATGTGGACCACTCCACATTTTCAGTGCCAGCCACTGACTGCACTCACTTCTGAGGAACTGAGGGTAAATCTGAGCTCCCATTATCAGAGAGCCACAGGCTTCCCCCTGACCCTCCTCACCTCATCTGGGATCCTCTGCTCCAGCTGCTCACTTTAGCAAGGTGCCCTCCCCACACCTGTGAGCATGTCTCACCACCCACTGGACTCCATCCCAACGCGAGAGGGGTTTAAGTCAGACGGCCTGAGCACACAAGCAGGAAACAGGCCCACACCGGGCGGGAGACAAGTCACTGAGTGGCAATGTCACGACTTTATTTGTGGTGCCTGTGCTTTGTCTCAAAAATACCTTCTCCCCCTCCCCAGACATGGGTGGGAAGGGGGCAGCAAAAACAGAAGACACCCTCCCTATTGCACATGGACCCTATATACGGCCCGCCTGGCCAGGCCAGCGGGCTCTTGGCACATTCCTGGATCCCTGCTGGGGAGGGGAGGGGTGCTGGGTAGCATCACACGTGAGGTGGGACCCCGGGGCAGCCACTCTGCTCCTGAATACTGATCCTGTGTTTCTTGGTCCTTGCTTCCTTCTTGGTCCCATCTCTGGTGCCTGCCCACTCTCAGCAACGTCTCCCTACCTGGCTCAGCCTCCCACCTCCATCCTGGCCTCAAAGGGCCCGCCTTGGTTCCTGGGGACTCTGTGCTTTCCTCCCGGTTCTGAGGTCCGGAGAGGAGGTTATGGCTTCTCAACAACTTCCCCCGGAGCCCTGTCACTCATGTTCACTCGGGGGAAGGGGTGCGTGTGTCAAAAGCAGCTGCATAAATGCGGTGCGGGAACTTCTCCAGAGTCACTTGGATAGTTTGCTAATGACGCGGATCAGTGCTGCATTCTCATCCTTGAGCCGCTGGTTGTCGGCCCGGAGGTCGGACAGGGCCTAGGGAACAGGGTAGAGTCAGCTGGGTAGTGCTAGGCAGGCTGGGCTCCGGCCGCTTACAAGGCCCACTTACCTTGAGCTCCTCCTCCAGCTCTGCAGCCTTGCGCTCCAGGGCCCTCCGCTCCTGTGAGGAATGGGGACGGTTCAGAGAAAGGGCAAGGCTGGGACACAGTGGGCACACCCCAGCAGCCCAAACTCACAAATCTCTCCAGCTCCAGGAGGGCGGGCCTCTCAGCAAAGCGTTCCTGCCGCTGGTGAGGACAGAGAAGACGGGGTGTCAGGAGCTACCTCTTACTCCTCGTCCAGCCAGAGCCTGACCCCAGGGGAGGAACCCTCCAACCTCCCAGCCAGGGCCAGGCCCCTTGCCACTGGAGCTCTGCCTCTCACTGTCCCCAACACAGCTGGTTCTTAGGTCTCAGCATCTGCACCTGTGTGGCCCGCTCCAGCTCCACCTTGAGCTGCGCCAGCCGCAGGGTGGTCTCTGTCAAGGCCTCACGAAGCCGCTCATTCTCCCTTCGAAGCTCCATGTACAGCTGGGAACACAGAGGAAGCAGGCAGGCTCAGAAGGGTCAGGGAAGGGGCCAGATGTGGGCCATCAGCAGGAGCCAGAACAGGGGAGGGTGGGGCATGAGATGGGATGCTGCACCTTCCGGAAGCTTCCATCAGGCTCTTCGTGTTCCTGCTTGGATTCTGGATTGAGGTCTCTCTGCGAACGCTGCCTGCGGGAAGTGGAGCCGCCATCTACAGTGCTGGACAGAAGCTACAGGCCTTAGGGACCAGGCCCTGCTGGAGAGCAGAGCCTCAGCCCCCACTCATGACGCAGCCTACCTGCACTCCAGGCTCCTTTCTGCTGGTCCCGCCTCCTTCCCCTGGAGAAGAGCCAGAGAGTTCAGTCTCCATCCACTGTCCAGGCCTGCCCTCCCTCCAGCCCGCCCCCCTCCACACAACATCCTTACCTCTGCTGGCCCCCTCCGCTCATGGCCGACCTTTCGGTGCTCCCTGGCCGCCTGTGGTCCCTGGCCCTGCCCTTCGGGCGCCTCTGCTAGGGAATCAGCGGGAATCAGCCCAGACACCACTATAGGGGCCCTTGTCTACTGTGCAGGGAACCTGACTTGGCCCCCTGAGGAACGAGTTCCCAGAAAGCAGGCCTCACCTCTCTGGGCAGGGCCCTCAGCATTCTCCACGCCGGGGACCCCAGGTCTCTGAGAAGGGTCCTGACAGGGAGAAGCACAGTCAGAAACAGGGAGACAGGTTCCACCCACCCCACTTCACCTGACCCTACTTACCAAGCTGGGCACGACAGGCTGCTCTGGCTCAGGGGCCTTCCCTGCCACCTTCTCAGCTTCCTTCAAGTCTGTCAAAGTCACACCCTAGCAGAGAGGACATGGTCAGGGAAAAGGGCCTAGACTTTGACAGGACACAAGTTCGGGTCTCCAGCCTCCTCCCTCAGACCCAAGAGCACTGAGCCCAGCGCAGTTCCACACCTGTGTGGACCTCCGAGACTGCCGCATAAGGCGGGAGCGAGCCTTCCGCTGAGACTCAGACTCCTCATCTCGCACAGGCATCTGGTAGGACCTAAGAGGAGAACCCTGAACTCAAGAGAATGTCCCTAGGGTGCTGTCACACTGTGAATGACACCTTGGAAGGGTGCACATTCTGGCAGAGAACATTTCAACTGGACAAACAGTACCCCAGGAGCCTACCCAGAGCCCATGAGGCCCCCAAACACTGCTGTCTCGGTAAGGCCTTCCTCTAGCCTCTTTACCTCCTACGATCCCTGGACTCAGCCGGGGGTGCTGCAGAGGCCGAGAGGACATTTGGCTTCACTGGGGATCCAGGCTCCGTCCTGGAGGGTGGGGCGGAGTGACCCAAAGAAGGAGGCGTGGCAGCCTCACACCTGCATGGATTCATTCATCAGCAAACATTCCCTCAAGCCGGCATTCTGTGCCGGGCATGGGAGAGACCACAGAGAACAGCCATGGCTGCTGCTGAGTTGTTTGTGGGCAAAACACACACAAAACAAACAGCAGCCAGCAAGGCAAGTGCGGAGCATCAGAGAAAATCAAGAGAATAAGGCAGAGGCAGGTCCTGCGTTGACTGAATTAGCAAGGCAGTCCTGGTGGGCCCCAGGAGAGGGCGAGTGAGGGAAAGCCAGGCCAGCCCTCGGGACTCCACAGAAGACAAAGGCCCTGAGGCCAGCAGACTACAGCGGCCTCAGAGTTTGAGTAAGCATTCGTTTGATGCATCCTAAGGACTTTCTCAGGATCTCAAATGCCAGGATAGCACAGGACCTGTCCCACTGCCCCAGCCCCTGGTACTTACAGGGAAGAGGGCTCTGGCACTTTCCGGGCAGGGGTAGGAGTTATTCTGGCAAGACGGGGCTCCCTGGCCTGTGGGGACAGGAGAGAAACAGAGGAGGTCCTCTCTGCTCCATGGCAAGAGCCTGGACCTCCCACACTTCCCACCTACCCGAGAGGAGGTCTTTTCAAGGAGGGAGGAAGAGGCTGAGCGCTGCAGACCGAGAACTTCCTCTGCAGCCCTCCTTTCTGAGGGACCCAGGGCACCAGAGCTCCCTGTCTTCTGGAGACCAAAGCGCCTGGAGAAGGGAGCGTCTTCTGGCAGCTGGGCGAGGAAGAAGTCTTCACTATCGAGCAAAGCAATGACCTCTCTCCTCAGAGTATAACTCCCGGAGAACCACAATAAACCCCAGCCAGGGCAGGCACCACCAAAAATGGTTCTTTGTCCACAAGGACCTAGGAACCAAGGTGAAAGGCCACCTTCCTGACTGGGGGTGAAGTATTTACCCTATCCCACCCATCGCCCCAAACCTCCCATCAGCTCAGGGTGGTCAGACTCACCACAGGGCTCTTGGGGCTGGAGGACACAGGGGAAGACACGCCATTGAGGGCTCTTGGTTCCACAGGTGGGTGATCTGTGTGCAGAACACAAAGGGAAAGTCACAGGAGATGCCAGTCGGCTCTGATATTTGGGGTCCCCGGAAGTCCAGGCCCACACTCCTTCCTCAGACTCAGGAGTCTAGTATCCCTACCAGCTGGGGCTTCTTCTCCCTCATCTTCGTCCCGAAGAGGGGGACCCCCTGCCCCATCAGGCCGGCGCTCCTTTGACAGATCCTGCAGGGAGATCTTCTCACGGCTGCTCAAACGACACACGGAGCTCCTAGAGGAAGGGCAGGGTGTCCACGCCTGCTGAAGAGTCCAACCACCCCAAGCCTAGGTGCCTCTTACCTCCTGTGCTTGCTGTTTGAGGGCACCTGTGGCTCTTGGCCTCGGCTCTGAGAGGCTTCCTTTTGGTTCCGAAGCTACAAGGATGGAAGGGGAGAACTGGGGAGGGGCAGAGAGCACAGTCCCTCCTGGATCTGCTGGCCAGCCCCCTGCCACCTCTCCACTCTATGCAGGGCCCTGCAGCCACGAGGAACTCAGTATCCCGACAGCACACTGGACCGGGAGCTTGACAAGCTCTCCTAGGCTTGGCCTGATCCACTGTCACTGGCCTCCAGTCTCATTCCCAGAGGGATTCTTCTGCTTCCCAGGAGCAAGCGACCTGCTCAGACCTCCTTCCTACCCTTCACAACATCTACTCTCGGCAGCAAAGGCCAAGGCAGGTGGCTCTTGATGGTGATCATAGGCAAGCTCTGACTCAATGACAGTGGCCATCCTCTCAGACTGAACAGTCTGTTGTCATAACCTCTTGACCTGTCACAGCAGTATTCCACCAGGAATGTCACGTGCCCGTGCTCTCCTTGCATCTCTGTGCCGCAGGACTCATTTCTGGAGAATGTTTGCAATGGTTCTTCCTGGCTGGAAGAACCCCCACAATGCCTAGGCCACCTCACTAAATAATAAATTCTAGCCCATGCCATCTGCTTGGGGCCCACATCCATGATCCCTTCACTCTCCATTTTCCTAGCAAAAGTGCTAACTAGAGACAGTCTTGGGGCAGGGGAGATAGGTTCATCCTGTGTCACACACAGCTGTCTCCCTAACGAGCAGGCAGGAAACTCTGGGCACAGCCTCCCCTCCTCCTGATACCCAGAGGGGCCCCTGTTCACAGCCCTCCACCAGAGGTGGGCTACCACGTGGGAAGAGCAGGTCCCAGGCTGAGGTGTCAAGGGACACAGAATGCCAGCCCTCCCAGTTACTGTTACCTCCTCAGAGCTGCCAAGCAAAGAGGCACACTAGAATCGAGACTCACGTCCTCCTGTTTCTGGGCCAGTTCCTCCAAAAGGTTCATCACCTCCTCATCAGCCAGGTCACAGGGACGCTGCCCCTGAGTAGGGGAAGGAGGTAGATGATGATGATGTAGGGGTTTCTCCCCCTACCCTGCCCCTCCATCTGACATGGCCCTCACCGCATGGGTCAGCGAATCCATGCCCCCACCATGCTCAGCCAAGAGACGGCAGGCGTCTTCCACACCCCAGTGGGCTGCTGCATGCAAGGGTGTCCAGCCATCTCCATCCCGGAGCTCTGTGTCGTAGCCAGCTTGGAGTAGCAGCCTAAGGGCCAGGGAGGCTGGGGTCAAGTGTCAAGCTAGGCCAATGGCTGATTTCAAATTCTGTTCTGTGGCCACAGTACTACTGAGCAATACCCAAACATTACTGGACTGGCTGTCAACCAGCCTTGCCCCAAGCTTCTCTGCACAACTGAGCCCTCCCTTGGACCAGCAGCTACAAATCAAAGCTGCAAAAGGCCCCTCACACCACAGGGCTCACACTCTTCGATCCCCCAGGTTAAAGGACGTAGAGCAGCGGTGAGAGGTGATGAGGTGGGCCAAGACTCCCCACTAACCCCAGCTCCTGGAGAGGATATGACCCTCGAAGTGTAATTCTGGAACCACGCTGTTTTAGAATACTGGTTCTCCACAATGTGAAGCAACACACACACACACACACACACACACACTCTACAACTGGAGACACCATCACTGGAGTCCTAACTTACAGGTAGAAGCAGGTAGCATCAGTGGGTAGAGGCTGGAGAGGCTGCTCAACCTCCTCCAACAGAAAGGACAGCCCTACCATAGAATGGTAAGATCCCAAACATCAGAATGCTGGAGCAGAGCCAGCCCAGGTTAGCCAACAACCTTCCAGAAAGTGACAAGCTGGCCGCTCTCCAAACTCAGCATGGGCCAAGGCCTCTTTGAAGAAAGTGAAGTGAGGTCCTGGGCCAGTGAGGAAGGCACAAGCACAGGAAGGCGGAGATGCCTGACAGACGGCAAGGCACTAGGTCCTGTCTGGCCCAGAGACCCACCCTCCCTCACATTTCCCAAGATTCCCCTGCCCCCTCCCCACCCCTGCCCCCCTGGTCCACTGGGCATGCTGGGCTTGTCTCTGGTGTAGGAGGTACTAGCTGGTCAGTATCCTAGGAGTCTGAAGCCTGGCACCCAGTCAGCCTCCTAACCTATCAGCACTTCGTCACCCAGCAGTTTCTACACCACTGAGTCTGCAGAGGACCCCTCCCTACTGCACGCTATTATACTCTCCCGAGGCCAAGGTTTTCTTCTTATACACTTAGTTTTATTTACTATTGTTGTGTATGTGTACGTGCATGTGTGAGTGATGTGTGTAAATGTGAGCACATGTGAGCACATGTGCCACAGCACGCATGAAGATCAGAGGACATAGGGATTGGTTTTCTCCTTCACCACCGGTCACCAGGCTCCTGTGTGGCGACCACTTTTACCCCTGCGCTGGTCTAGAAGCCACTCCCCGGAGGACGGGTGGCAATGTCCACGGCATCACACACCCGAGTCAGAGGTGCTTCAGCGGGCAGACAGCCTTCAGACTAGAGTGACTCGGCCATCACGGCCCTCTTGGTGGCTATGGTGGGCACACATCTGAAATGCCAGGGCAGCCGAGAGGATGAGAAGTTTGAGACCCGCCCAGGAGACAGCACTAACAGACATCAAGTAAGTATTTACCTCTACCTCAACGAGGAGACTAACAGAAAGACTTCTAGTACAGTGAGAAATAGTAACTAACTGTAGATTCAGTAAAAGAGGAACGTAAACACAAACCCACACAAAGGGGCTATCATAAAATTACTAAATTCAGTATGACGGCTCACACCTGCAATCCCAGCACACAGAGGCTGAGGCAGGAGGACAGCTGTAAGTGCAAGGCCAGGCTAGTCAGGAGTGCCTAGCAAGACCTTGTCTCGATGGGAAAAGGAAGAAGAAGCGACAGGAGAGGAGCGAGCACCAGGACTCTCACCGCTGAGCCAGAGGAAGGCGGAGAAGGAAGAGTAGGAACTCAAGACTACCGGGTCAGTGGCCATCCTCGGCCCGCATGGGGTGTTTCCCAAAGACCAAATAAACAAACACAAAGTTGTCATCAGCGAATTCTTTCCCAGGGCTGGGACTGGAACCCAGAACTGTGCTGGGCAAGTGCTCTATCCCTGAGTCACACCCAGCCTCTCCCGGTGGACTCAGGGTGAGCATCCATTGACGACCTGCACCTATGCCCCCACGCTTCAGTTCTGGGACCAGAGAACAGGCTGCCCACAAGCATCGACACTCTCTCTCTACTCGATTGCCCCCAAGGACTGTGGAGACGGCTCCCGGCACAGCGTTTAAGCACACAAAGAAAGGCGGCCTTCTGATCACCAGAATCTACAAAAACTGAGTGGCTAGCTGTTAAAAAAAAATGACATCAGGGCTGGAGAGATGGCTCTGCTCTTCCAGAGGACCCGGGTTCAATTCCTAGTACCCACATGGCAGCTCAAGATTGTCTGTAACTCCTGTTCCAGGGGTTCTAACACCCTCACACAGACACACACATGCAGGCAAACCACCAACGCATATTAAAAAAAAAAAAATGGCATCATGAAAATTGCAGGTAAGTGGATGAAACTGGAAAAAAAAAAATCCTCCTGAGTGAGGTAACCCAGACCCCCAGACCAAGAAAACCAAACACGGTATGTACTCACTTAAAAGTGGACATTAGCTGCTAAGTAGAGGACAATCATGCTACAATCTACAGACACAGAGGTGCTAAGTAACAAGGGGGGTCAAGAGGGTGCATGGATCTCCCTGGGAAGGGACACAGAGGGATTTTGCAGGGGAACGGACAGGTGGGGATGGGACAGGGAGGTCAGGCGGGGATAAGCGGGTGAGGGAGAGAGACTGAGAGAGAGGACTGCAATGGGGCACTCTGAGGTGATGCGGAAACCTAGTGCAGGGGAAACTCCCCGGACTCTGCGAGGGTGAGCCTAGCAAAGCCTCCTAGTAATGGAGGACACAGCCTGAACCGGCAGTTTTCTATAGCCAGGCAAGGCTTCCGGTAGTGGGACTGGGGCATCAACCCAGCCACAAGTCTTCTGACCTACAATCTGTCCTGCCTCCATGATGTGCTGGGGTAATGGTGACACAGAACTTGTGGGAGAGGCCAAACAATGACTGGTCCAACTTGAGGCCCATGACACAAGAGGGAGCCCATGCCTGACACTGCCTGGATGGCCAGGAGCCAGGGGCTGGACAGCCCAGAGACAAAGGGTACACCCAAATACTACTGGGGAGCGGGTAAAAAAAAGTCAATGAAATGATGCCTAGTGGTAGTCTGCTATCCTCACAGACCAGTGCCTAGCCCAAGTGTCATCAGAGAGGCTTCCTCCAGCAACTGATGGAAACAGATGCAGAGACCACAGCTCAGAGAACCCCCAGAAGAGGAGGAGGAAGGATTATAGGAGCCAGAGAGGTCTAGGACATCAGGAGAACACGGCCCACAGAATCAACTAAGCAGGGCTCATAGGGTCTCCCAGAGACCGAAGCAACAATCAGGGAGCCTGTGTGGTCTCCACTAGGTCCTCTGTATCTATGTAGCAGATGTGCAGCTTGGTGTTCTTGTGGGACTCCTAACAGCGGGACTGGGGTGTCTCTGACTCTTGCGCCTGTTCTCAGGACCCCTTTCCTCCTGCTGGGTTGCCTCATCCAACCTTGATATGGGGATGTGCAAGCCTCACTGTCTGTAACTTGTAGACATCTCTGAGATACCTTCTCTTTTCTGAAGGGAAACAGAGGAGTCGATCTTGGGGAGAGGAGGGGTGGAGGGGAACTGGGAGGAGTGGAGGGAGGAGAAACTGGTCCGGATGTAATATGAGAGAATAAATAAATAAACAAATAAAATAAAGACTGAGTGGACACGGCAGACCATCTGTTATTCCAATGGGAAAGGCAGAGACAGGAAAATCTTAGAGGGAGATGGCTAGCTAAACTTGCCAAAAAGGTAAGCTCAGGGTTCAGCCAGGGACCCTGCCTCAATACGTAAGGTGGAGAGCAACTAGAGAAGATACTACATGTCAACCTCGGGCCTCTACACACATACAAGTGCCCATTACACATGCATGAACACACACCACACAAACCTAGTTTTCTGTGCAATCAGGAATGGTCAGTGATGAGAACTGGGTAAATGAACACAGGCATTCAGTGGTGCACACACTTCAGAAATGTTCTCCTGAAAAGGAACAGGTATTTGCTCCCTCTGCCTCTGCTTCCTGCTGACTTGGGGTGTAGATGCAATGGCAGGTGATGCAAGTCACAATAGGCCACACCCTCAAGGTAGAGTTCATGGTCTAGCCTGGGCACTTGGATGCTTAGGGCATCCTGTCCACTAAAAGGGGTGGGCTCAGAGCTCAACGTCAGACCTGGGACTCATACTCAAACTATAGAGGCTGAAGCCTGTCCCTCAGGAGCAGACCTATGCAAACAGGCTATAAGTTTAGGATGGTTCAAGGTCTTAAATCCTGCCTGAGAACTGCCTGTATCCTTACCAGCATGAAAAGCAGAAAGACTGACAGGTTCACCTTAATTCCATTTGGGGGTTTGGTTGTTTACGACAGGATCCCACTATAAAGCACTAGCCTTATGAATATGTAGACAAATCTAGCCTGAAATTCCAGTAATCCTCCTGCCTCTGCTTCTTAAGGATTGTGATTACAGGTGTATAATACCATATTATGAATGTATGTATATAGACAAGCTCTTGCTAGATAACCTGGGCTAGCCTTCAACTCACAGCAATCAAGCCTCAGCCTCCCAAGTGCAGAAATTAAAGGCATATACCACCATGCCTAGCTTAATGACAATTTTTTAAAGATTGATTTTATTTTTATGTGAATGAATGTTTTGTCTACATATATATATATATATATATATATATATATATATACACACACATACATACATACATACATACATACACACACATATGTGCGCGCACACACACACACACACACACACACACACACACACACACACGCACACACACGCACACACACACACATCATTTGTAAACTTCTTGAGCACAGCTAGGGAGAGGAAAATACTTGGCTTTAGGTATGTAACCTAGAGGAAGGAAAGGACAAAAGCCCCAAGAAGCTTCAAGATACCAAACAATCACTCCGGCCTCGCTCACCTCATCACCTCGATGTAGCCCTTGGCAGCAGCCACGTGCAGAGCAGAGGCCCCGGTCCGGGGGTGCCGGGCCTCTGGCATGGCACCCCCATTCAGCCAGCACCTTGTGTCATGAAGCAGCAATTCTTCCTCAGCCCGCTTGGCTGCCTCGACATCCACACCTGGGAGAAAGAGGTGACAGGTGGACGCACACAGGATGGCCGAGGAAACCCAGCTTCAGTCTCAACTGGTCTTTCTCATTCAGTTCCCTGCTTGGACTTGGGAGACCTGGGCTAACCCAGTGATTCCCAACTATGCTCTCTGCAGACCCAGGCACCACCGAGGGGCTTTAAGACACAGGCCAGCAATGGAAACCACAGGTCTTGACCCATGTGCATCAGTATCCCGTTTATGTATTTTTGATATAACATCTCAAGTATCCCAAGCAAACCCTGCACCTGATTCCATCTAAGTCTCCCTGTCTCCCCACTATAATCTACAATCCAGCACCTTCACACACTGCCATACTGGTTCCTTTTCCCTTCTAAGTGTGATAAACCAAACAAGACTTCACCATGTAGTTATTTGTGGTGGCTCATGCCTCTAATTCCAGCACTCAGCCTAAGATCCATACTGAGTTTCAAGCCAACCCGGACTACAGAGTCAGATTCTGTCTTAGAAAAGAGTAACAATTAAAAACACAAAAGCTGACGGGGGTGGTGATACACGCCTCTAATGGCAGCACTCAGAGGCAGAGGCAGGTGGATCTCTGTGAGTTCGAGGCCAGCCTGATCGACAGAGTGAGTTCCAGGACAGCCGGGGCTACACAGAGAAACCCTGTTTGGAAAACCAGCAACAAAAGCTACTTCACAAACTATTTCTGTCATTAGGGCAAGTTTCATCCATGCCCACATGCCCAGCTATTTGGCACCTTGCTGTCCCACAACAGAAGTGAGTCGGTACCTTAGCACGTTGTGCTTACACTGGTATGCTACACGCCTGTGACCCCAAACTCAAGAAGCTAAGGCAGGAGGCCAGCAGGGCTACACAGAGAGACCCTAAGTCAAAAGCCAAGCAAAGTGGGAGGGCTGCTGAGATGGCTCAGCAGTTAAGAGCACTGGCTGCTCTTGTAGAGGAGCCGGGTTTGATTCCCAGCACCCACATGGCAGCTCACCAACAACTATAACTCCATTTCCAGGGCATCTGACACCCTCTTCTGGCCTCTTTGGGCACCCATAGACACATGATAGACACATAGACACATACACACACACACACACACACACACACACACACACACACACAAATAAAAATAAATAAAAAAGAAAGAAAACAGATAGTCCCTGTCTCAATCCCACCCCCAAATAAAATAAAATAAACAAAGGGCCAGTGACTTAGTTCAGAGTGTAAAGCGCGAAGCCCGATGAGCGGACTTCACTCCTGGGAACTCACAAGGTAAAAGAGAGTAAATTCCCACAAGCTGTGCTCTCTCTGACTTTTCTGCACTTGTGCACACACACATAAAAAGAAAATAGCTCTATCCTGCACCTAGGTTCTGACCTGAAACGAAACTCTAAGTTGGTTTCTGCTTCCTTTCATGAGCTACAGTTTCACTTTGTGAGCTTGCCTTGGCCTCAAACTCACAGTGATCCTCCTATCTCGGCCTCTTGAAAGCTGAGATTAAGAGTTACACCCCACACCTGTACTCTCAGCACTCGAGGTTGAGGCAGGAGGATTGTTCCAAGTTCAAGGTCAGCCAGGACTACGGCTTGAGGGCCTGCCTCAAACATCCCAAGAGGGCAACACAAAGCCAGGCAGCTGAGCCGAGGCTGCAGCCAGACCCTACCCCTCCAACCCTCGCTGTGATCCTCATTCCTTCCAGTACTATGAACTCACCAAGATCACAGCAAAATGGTCTTGGTTAATGTTCTGCTTTCTCCTGGGAAGGTTATTACTGCCTCCTTTTACAGTTGTGAAACTTTTCACTTACCGAAGTTCCACAGTTATGCTGCTGTATACAGTAACTGGCAGCTATGGGGAACTGCCGAGCACTCGAAACTGAGATGTGTTGAGTGTAAAATGTACTTGGGATTTCAAAATACAGGAAAATGGTAAGGGCACTCGTGGACAATTGTTTTAAACTTTGAGTGCACATGCCATGGCGGTTGGTCAGAGGGCAATTCTCAGGAGTCAAGTCTTGTCCCCCACCTTGCTGAGGCAGGGCCTCTCACTTCTGCTGCTGTGCTGTGTACTCTAGGCCATCTGGCCTGTGAGCACCCCGACAATTGTCCCACCTCACTTTAGGGACTGGGAGTACAGATGTGCACCAGTGCCACCAGCTTTTTACAAAGGTACTAGAGATGGAAACTTGGGAGCATCTGACATCTTTACTGGGCCATCTCCCCACTTCCCCTTACTGTTTTGACTGCACTTGATTTGAATATTGGCTTTGTTTTTGTTTTTGGTGCGTGTGTGTGTGTGTGTGTGTGTGTGTGTGTGTGTGTGTGTGTGTGTGTGTAGGATGAGCCTCTGGTCTTCCTGCCTCCACATCCCCAGTGCTGGGACTGCAGTCTAGCACCACCACACCTAGTTTAAATGGATCCTGCTTAATGGATACACACTCTACCGACTAAGGCCACATCCCCACCCTAGGACTTGGAAGTTTCAAACTACATTGTGGGTCACCCTTTCTACTGGGCGTCCCTGGAAAAGGCCTCCAGGTACCACCTGGCTTTAAATACCAACACAACGGGGCTGGAGAGCTGGTTCCACCATTAAAGGCTAGGCTCACAACGTACATGAGACAAAACCAACACAAGGGGGCAGAACTCACCAGTTCAAGGCCAGCTGGACTAACAAAATAAGATCCTGTCTCAAAAACTCAGGGAGCAGGGTTTAGTCCAGTGGCACTATGCCTGCCTGGAAACATAAGTTCAACCCTCTACACACACTGGGCTCCTTTCTAGCCTCACTACACTCCCTCATAACCAAGGTAACCAACTGCTCCCCTCAACACATATACTGTACACTTCCACCATGAAGCTTTAACTGAGACCCAAGATGTTCTTTCTCATCCCAAGCCAAGGCCAACTCCATCTGGACACCAGCTGCAGCTTGGTGCCACCTGGGGGCAGTCGGCTCCTAGCTCCTTGAGTCTCCTGGCCAACTAGGGCTTCCCTTGCAATGGCAGAGTTGAAGAATGGGTGGCTGAAGTCCATCTGCAGCAGTCAGTCTGCCCTCTTCCCCCAGACGCCTGCTTCCTTGAAGGGAGTGGAGGGAAGGGAGGGGAGGGCAGGAAGGGGAGGGCAGGTCCCCTTGCATTTCTTCAACGGTCAGCCAGTATTCTGGGCATGCTCAAGGGCACCCTGTGCTTTCCACGCAGCCTAGACCTGCTTGCGCTATTCAGTTTTTCTTACACAGGCTGGTTAATCTGGATTTTTATTTCATGTGTATGGGTGTGTTGCCTGTGTGTATGTCTGTATACATGTGTGCTGGTACCCAAAAAGGCCAGAAGTGGGTGTCAGGCTCCCCTGGAACTAGAGTCCTCTGGAGGGCCAGCAAGTGCTCTTTACCACTGAGCTATACCTCTGGCCCCTCCATCTTATGTCCTGAGAGTGGGTTGCCCACTGATTCAGCGAGACTGACTGCCTGCAAACCCCAGGGATCCTCTATATGTGCCTTCTCCCACACCTGCTAGGATTACAGGTGGTGGTGGGCTTGGCTATATAGTTGCTGGGGAACCGAACTCAGGACCTTAGTATGTGCAGCAAGCCCCTCTACAATTCTCCCCTGGCTTAGCTACATTCTCAGTCCTGAAAACGAAGGGAGGGAAGGTGTGGTGTGTGTGTGTGTAATACTGAATTTGCTGTAAGAAAACTTTATTACATTTATGGCATTGTGCGAATGTGTATGTGCACTCACACAAACATATGGAAGTCAGGGAACAGCTTGCAGAAGTCAGTTCTCTCCTTCTACCGAGTGGATCCCAGGGACTGATCTCGGGGGTCAGGCTTGGTGGTGAGTTCCTTCACCCACTGAGCCATCTCACCAGCCTGAAAATAAAGCTTTAATGGCATCCAGCCACATCTGTTTTTTCTCATCCTGTCCCTGGCTCATTTCCCTCTACAGCAGCTGGTAAAGTCGTTATAACAGAGACCGTACACCCTGTAAGGCCTGAAATATGTACTGTCCAGCCCTTTGCAGGAAAAGTCAGCTGACCCCTGCTGGAACCACTTGCTTATAAATCAGGGTGTCCTCGACCGTCCGGTGGAGGCGCCACCCTTCCAGTCTCACCAACAGTCAACAGCAAGCTGCATTCCTGTGCACTCAGCACCCCGGAGGAGCGCAAGTGCCAGCAGACAGGAGCTCAGGGCAGCGGCATCAACCATCAACCGTGCTCACCCTGCCCGAGCACTCCCTCCAGGCACGGCCGTCCTGCTCCCCTAGCTTGTGCTTCTAACTACCAGTCCACTGTGCCTGTCCCTGCATGCCGCAGTCCTCCTCTGTCCTAAGCCTCCCTCCTACCCTGTCCCCCAGGGGCTCCTTCTCCACAGAGACTGTGCTTTAAAGTCTTTGCAGGACCTTGATCCTGCAGCCACGACAGCACCACTAGGGTCTGGCAGCACCCACTCTTCCTCCTTCGGTGACCACATCCTGACTCTCCTCGCCCAGTCACAGGGCGACAAGTCCCCCTGCACAGTGAAGGGCTCTACGACTGCCATGAGGTCATGTGCCACACAGAGCCACTGAGGGGGCGGCTACTGTGCTCCAACCAGGCTCGAGCCTTGCTAAGCACCGCAGCGAGAGAACGGAGCCGACAGCAGGCCAAAGCAGCTGGTGGCATTAGGGATCCATCTCCACCGACTGGAACTCTAGGGCTTGGACAGATGGCTCAGTGAGTAAACGGGTCACCACACAAGCGTGAGAACCTGAGTTCAACCCCAGCACTCTGCAAATGCCAGGCACGACGGTGCACCTGGTATCCCAGCACTGAGAAGGTGGGGACAGGAGGATCCCTGGGTTCACTGGTCAGCCAAACTAGCCCAATCATGGAAGCTAGTGAGAGACCCTGTCTCAAAAACAAAGGTGTACAGCTCCCAATGAACATTCCAGATTGACCTACAGGCTCCAAACACAAGTGTACATGCAGACATGCACATATAAGCATACAAAGAACTGAAATCCTGCGCACATTAAACAACAACTCTGTCCTCGCCCATTTTTATTACATTCATTTGTTTGTGCATGTGGGCGAGAATCACAGAGCAATTTGGAGGTCAATTCTCTGTTCCACCATGTGGGTCCAAAGAATCACTCAGTTGTCAGGCTTGGCAGCAAGCACCTTTATCCACTGAGCCATCTAGCCAGCTCCCCTACCCCCTTTTGTTCGTTTAGTTTGTAGTCAGAATCTCTCGGTGTAGTCCTGGCTGTCCTGGAACTCGCTCTGTAGACCAGGCTGGCCTCGAACTCAGAGATTCACCTGCCTCTGCCTCCCGAACCAGGATGTGGTAGCATTAAACTCACCACACCCAGCTCTACTCCCAGGGCTGTTAGTACCCGGAAACCACAGTTGATGGTCTGTCAGCTCTATGATTTTGATTACTCTTGGTATCTCACACAAATGGAAAGTGTGCCCTTGTCTTTGTGTGCCTGGTTTACTTCACACAGGTCCGTAAGTTTCATCCATATCACTGGAGGTGTCAGTTTCCTTCCTTGTTAAGGATAAATAACATCCTTTTATCTGTACAGACCACATTTTGCTTCTCCAGCCCTTGATGGACTTCGTCCCCTCCCTGGTACTGAGGATGGAATTCACAGACTACACCAAGTACCACAGGCCAGACTACAGGCTGGACTAAGCCACACCCAAGCCCTAGGCTACTGTAAATACACCTGTAGGTAGCTTCCTCACTGCCCAACACCACAAAACATAAATAAGAGAACCAGACATGGAGGCACACTACTACAGTCCCAGCACACAAGAGGCTGAGTCAGGAAGATCTCAAACTCAAGACCACACCGTACTACCCAGTAAGTTTCACAGGAGCCTAGGCCAACTAACTAAATTAATTAATAAAATAATTGTACAGTGGGTCTGCATCTCAGGATGCTTGTTTTGTTGTGTTGTGGTGCCTGGGATTGAACCTGGGCCCATGTTCAGCAAGTGCTCTACCACTGAATAGCATCCAGTCCCCTCCTTTGTTTATTTATTTATTTGTACTATTTTTAATTATGTGTGCATGTGTATCTGTGCAGGGACATGCACATATGTGTTCCGGTACTGGAAGAGGTATGAGCTCCCCCAGGTGCTAGAGCTGGTGCTCTGAACTGAACTTTGGCGATTCAGAAAGCACTCTCAGGGGCCAAGCCATCTCTCCATCTCTTGCTTGTTGTTGTTGTGGTTGTGGTTGTTGTGGTGGTTGTTGTTGTTGTTTTAATTTTTGAACAGTCTCACTACATTGCCCAAGTTGGCTTGGAACTTGCTCTGTAGTTCAGGGAGGCCTTGAACTCACAATTCATCAGGCAAGAAAACACCCCATTTGAACACTGAGAAATGCTGTATCAGCACAGAAAAGGGGAAGGGAAGCGCCTGAGTGGGAGAAGCTGAGGCCACAGCAACAAGTGACCTGGGGCATGGAGGTAAGAGCCCCAGGCCGCCCCACCTCATTGCTGGAGGGGGAAACCCAGCAGGGCCTGCTGAGGGAGGTGCTTCCCCATTATCTGGGCAGAGTTTACAGCATCAGCAACATAGTCTCCAAGTGGCTGAGGAATGGAAGGGAGGCTGGAAAGGGAAGAACAAGAAAGGTATTGATTGATGCCTGTGTGTAGGGAGAGGAGGAGAGCCGGCTAAAGTAAAGGACATCTGTTTAAACTGCGATTCCATCTTATGAAATGTCCCTAACAGACAGATCCCCGAAGGTCTCAGAGGCTGCTGAGGGATGAGGAAGGGGGCTAAAACTATAGGATTTCTTCTGAGGGTGACTTTTAAAATGCTTTGAAATCAATGTGGTGTTGACTCTACAACTCTGGACCACTGCACACCCACGAACTGCACTTGGAATGGGTAAATGCTGGGCTTGGTAATTACAGCCCCAAAAGCTGCACTATTATAAAAACCATTTGTGGGCCAGAGGGCTGGCGGGCTAGCTCAGCAGGTGAAGGTGCTTGCCACCAAGCCTGACAACCTGAGTTCCATCTCTAGGACCCACATGGTGGAAGGAGAAGCCTTCCCTAAGTTGTCCTCTGACCTCCCCCCCAACCCCCCCAATCCCCACCCCCGCACAGTGCATGAGCACTCATGATAAACTAAATAAATCTAAAAAATAAAAAAAAAGATTTCATATAATCTAAGTACTCAGGAGGCTCAGGCAGGATTGCTCCAAATTCAAAGCCAGCCTGATCTACGTGGTGAGTTCCAAACCAGCCAGGACTACAGCAAGGCACTGTCTCAAAGACAAAAACTGGGCTGACGAGCTGCCCCGGTGGTTAACAACGCTGGATGTTCTTCTAGAAGACCCAGGGCAGCTCACAGCCGTCTGTAACTACAATTCCAGGACCCAGTGCAGCTTCCAGCCTCCACAGACACCAGACATGCACGTGAACACAGACGTGCATGGAGCGTGGACAAACGCCCACACACAATTTAACCAAGTGTGTGGTGGAGCCCGGGAAAGGACCTATGGCACTGTCACAGCACTCAGGCAGCTTTTCTGAGTTTGAAGTTTTACCAAAATTACATCAGGGAAGGGGACGGGAAGGAAGGAAGGCAGGCAGCTCAACCACTGTTACCCCCTGCTCGCCCATAGCCCAGGGAGGCTCCTGACTTCTGACTTCATCTTTTGGTGCCCACTAGTACCAAGCATCCCCAAGTGACTCACAGCCACCTGAAATTCAATATACCAACATGGTGAACCCATGTCTTTCCATCCTGGGTGGTAACATGTGAGGGCGGGGAGCCAAGACTATGCCTCCCGTGATCTGTTTGTCCTCTGTCCCCTCTCATCTTCTAAGTGGATGCTCCCCAGTTTGGAACTGAATCTAGGGTATACCGGCGTCTTATGCTCCCGGAAAGACTGCTATGCTGCATGGCATCCCCAGCCCAGCCTGCTTCCTGATCCCCTTCCTTCCAGGCTCCGCACTAGAGAGCTGACAGCACCCAGCTATACCCCAACTGGCTCTGGATACTGTTTGGTTTGTGTGCTGACAGGGTCTCATGCAGCCCAGGCTGGTCTTGAACTTACCCTGTGGGGGAGCATGACCCTCCTGCCCCCATCTCCTAAGGCTGGGATTATAGGAATGTGCCACCACCCCTGGCCTGGACACTAACTCTTCAGGCAAGCAGAGAGGGATCTCAAGCCCTGTTAAGAACTTGCTGTTAGGAACACACACACACCCCACCCAGGAAGATGAATAGGGCCAGACATGGAGATTCAAGGGGCTCCTAGTTCCCATCAAAAGAAACCAGAGCAGGATGGGAGCTCAGAGAGAATCCACCACATGCTCCAGTCCCTCCTAACACATGGCGGGGTCTAGCCATCCCGCTCCTTACTCCTGGACAAGTCCTTGCTCACAGTACCTCCATCCCTCAGTTCCTCCGAGCTGAAGAGGCAGACCCACTCTCAGCAGTCAGGGCTCTCATTCTGTGTCCGACAGTGTCTAACTAGACCCCTGGCAACCCTGGGGACAGGTACCACTCTCACTTCACAGGGGAGGAAACTGAGGCACAGTGAGAGCTAGAGTCCAAAGCTCTCAATGCCATAGGCCCACCTCGGCGGGTGATCTCTGCCTTCAGCAGCCCCTCCATGGCATCCGACTCAGCCAGGTCCAAAGGCAGGTCTCCATCACTGTTGACAGCGGCAATGTTGGCTCCATGGCTCAGGAGGTACCTGGGGGCCGGAGAAGGTCAGAGCTGCCAGGCCTGGACCTTACACGTAGCCCAAGCCCTGCTCTCCAACCCTCACCTCACCTGGCAATGTCCAAGTACCCACAGGAGGCAGCCACATGCAGAGGCGTCCAGCCCTCGTTGTCCGCTTGGTTCACAGTAGCACCCTGCTCCACCAGGAAACGCACCACCTCCAGGTTCTCATCTATGCAGGCCTGAGGACGGGGACAGGCTCATCAGCTCTCCCCAGAGGCCCAACAAGGGGACATTTCTGCAAAGGCAGACCCAAGAACCCAGGGCCAGTGAGAGGCATGGAGAGCAGTGCTGACCCCCTACAGCATGGCTTTCAGGGATCCTCCAGCCAGCAGCTGCCTAAGACACCTGATTACCCCATGCTCGCGTCACCTACACGTGTAGAGCTCATGGAGATGAGGAGCAGGCTCCAGAAGGTAGACTGAAAAAGTGAACATGGAACAAGTGGGGTGCCATCCCTGCACGTGACTTATAAACACATTCTGTGAGACGGAGGAGCCCCAGAGTCCAGCCATGTTCTTCCAGGGCACCTTGGGCAGACACACCCCAGGAATCATCTCCTGGGGGAACCCAGGACCACAGACACTTAATAAAGTCCATATCCCAGCTAGGTAGTGGCAAAATACTCACTTAGCCCTGAGTTCCATCCACAGCACAGGAAGAAAAGATGTCACCCCAAAGAGACACACATGCAGCACATGCCAGAGACGGAGTCAAGGGTCTGGGGCACATTTCCCAAAAGGAATGAATAGGCTATGTTCCCTATGCCCAGGAATCCAAGCAGACAAAGCCCTGGGTCACTGAGGGCCTACCGTGAACAGGTTTCCTCAGAACATCTTTTCCACACTCCACCCCACCTCCTCACCCTCAAAACTGAAGCTTGGGGAGAGGAAGGCCTCACCCTAGCCAGCACAGCACCCAGAGCCATAGGAGAGTTTGTCTCCATCCCTGAGGACACTGGCTGGCCACCGGAACCACTGAGTCTAGGGAGGGGGCTAGGTCCAGACTCTGGGGTCCTCATGAAAATTAACCCCCTTCTTCAAGCTCAACCATCTGGAGACAAGGGATGGAGGCTACAAGGGCCAAGAGCATGAAGTCATGGAAATTTAGGCTGGGGGGATGGGGGGGGGCACACGTGCCCTGGGAACGGGATGAACTCTGGGCTTCACTCTGGGCTCAGTTTATTTCCACCCTGTTGTCATGGTGACGGGAGGGGGGGCAAGGAGGCAGATGGGCCTTTCCCTTTCAAGGACCTGGCTGGGTACGGGCATCCATGTGAAAGATGCCTGAGGCTGGGCACTGGGGACCCAAGAATCCAGACCCACCTCCTCCTCCCTCAGATGCAGAACTCTAACCAATCCTACTTCCTTAGACCCAGGGATCTGGACTTGGCCCTCCTCCCTCAGACCCAGGTGTTTGGGAGAGCTCTTAACTCCCAGCCCTACCTTCTCCAGACCCAGCTCCTAGCCATTATGGGACAAGGGCAGGAGAAATGTCCCTGCCTTGCAAAGGTAGAGGCTGGGGCTTAGGGAACACCATAGCAGGAGGCTGATGCCCCAAGGTTTAGAATAAAAAAAAAAAAAGTCCGAGGTGGAGAAATCACCAGACAGGGTGGCCAAACGTCCCTGTTTCCAAGGGACTGAAACTAGCTCCAGGAATTTCACTGCAGCCCGGCAGTACAGGAGGTGACACCACACTCTCACTACTCCAAACCCCAGGCCCCTCTATGTGCAGGCCCTGTAAGCCCACTGCTCTCACTGAACCTGATTTCCCAGGCTCCCACGGCCCTGCAGAGCCCAGAGTCAGTTCACCAAGGTCTCTCCACGGTGGAAGGAGAGGCCCACCTGGAAGGCTGCCTGGGGGGCAGGTTACTGGTTCCTGTCAGAGAGGGTGCTCTGGGGGCCTCCAGGAGAGCCAGAGGAAAGGGATGGAGTCGGAAGGGAAAGCTCAGGAGGGCCAGGGGCTTTGGTGATCAGGTGATCAGCCTGAGCCGATCTCCTGGACTGGTCAAAGTCGCAGACACCCTGAGAGGGGCCTCAGGGAAATAGTACCTGCGCTGTATGTCGAGGAAAATGTCCCAGACAGCCCTGGGAGCAAATTCCCAGTGCACCCCTGAAGTTCATGCAGGCCCCCAAAAGGAAGTTTTCAACATGACACCTCTCACCATAGAGTCCTTCTGGGGACAGGGTGACCACTGGTCCCATTCCACAGGTAAGAAAACTAAGGAACACAGAGAAAAGACACTCAAGAGACAAGAGACAGGAAGTGGATACCCAAACTGACATTGGTCAGTACTGACTTTGTTTCTGTGACTGGGTCACACTCAATGTGTGCTGAAGTTGACATTGTCCTCCCAAGCCTCCTGCCTCCACTTTCCAAGCACCTGATTTCTGTGGTACTGGGGGATGGAGCGTGAGGCTTCCTGCATTCTAGGCAAGCACTCTACCACCTAAGCGACATCCCAGCCCAGGACAGACGGGGCTCTGACGCTGTTTCTCTACCTCCCTTTGTTCCCTATCCCCACGAGCTGCCCGGCTTTCCTCCCAGAACCCCATTTCCACCAATAACTGAACTACGGGGATCCTAGCAAGACAACCCGGGAGATGAAGGGTGCCATGAAGAAGACTGACATTGAACCAACACTTTGACCAGGAGGAAGAACTGGGATGGAGGCTCTCGAGTGACTCATCTTGTCCCTGGTGATCCCAACTGTGGATGATGGAGAGATAAAAGCATCCTAAATACAGAAAAATCCAGGCAACACGAGATGGTCCTCACTCTCGGGCAAAGATCACTGGAAAAAACAATCCCAGTGTCTGAGATGCCCAGGGTTTTGGTGAGTAGGTTCTAGAAGGTGACAGAGGGCATAGTTTTTAAAAGAAGATGTTGCCCAAATAAAGTCCAAGAGATGGTAGGTGGAGTGGCCGTGCCTGTAACCCCACAAATGAGGGGGCAGAGACACGAGGACCTGTGTTTGAAGCTGGCCTGGGCTACTTAGCAGAATGTTCTCAGGAAAAGCAACAACAAAACAAAACAAGAGGAGAGAGAAGTAGCTCAGAGCTTGGAAGATTTGATGCTTAGACGTTTCCAGAGAGGCAAATAATGCGGACAGAGAAAGAGAGAGTCCAAGAGAAACCTCTCTAAGAGGTGACAAGATCCCCCAAAGGGAACGAATCGAGAACTGAGTTAAGAGGTAGAGGGTAGGAGAAAGATAAAGACAGAACGGGGCGACCCAACAGAGGGAGCACCTCTTCAAGGAAACAAAGGGGTACACTGCCTACTAGGGAAAGGACCATCCTGAGGCCACAACGTACAGCACAGGTTGCACAGGAACAGTAAGGCACAAGGCGGACCCTCAAGGAAGTGACACTGAAGGACCTGGGCCTAGCCTAGGAGGAGGGTCAAGTCAGACTGCAGGAGGATGAAACCTCAGGCCTGGAAGACCGCAGCAAGCACCAGCCTGGAAAGGAGAAAGCCAGCCGGCGTAGGCACGGAAGTAAGCAGCCTGCAAAAGATGCACAGGAGAGCGCTGACAGCGCGGATGACAGAGAAGAGGCGGCCACGGAGCAGGCGGGGCCCTCAAGAGATGGCAGAATCGGGGGAGGGGAGGATGCCCGGGCGGCGCAGACACGGGGCGGGGGCGCTGACCTGGTGCAGGGCGCTGATGCCGTCGGCGTTGGTGGAGTCGAGCACCGCGCGGGCAGGCGGCGGGACGGCGGGGTCGGACGCAGCACCCGGGCCGGGGCCAGGGTCGGCTGCGCGCAGCATCAGGCGAGCCTCGTCCAGATCGCCGCCCGCACAGGCCGCCAGGAACTCGGCGGCTCGCTCGAAGCGGACGGTGCGGGCGCGACGCTCCCCGGGGCCCGGTTCAGACCCCGCCCGCGCCCCCCACTGCCTCAGCTGCTCCTGCCGCCGTTCGCGGGCTGCCGCCGCCGCCGCCGTCGCCCCCGGGCCCGCTGCCGGGCAGTCCTCGCCCGACATCGCGCCGGCCGCCCGCCCGCCCACCAAGCGAGCAGAACGGACGAGCGAGCGAGCGAGCGCCGGGCGACGAACAGCCGCCACCCGCCCGCCCCGGGGGCCGCCGGGAACCGCCGCGCTACAAGCACCGCCCCGAGGCTCGACCGGCCCCCGGACGGAACGCTGACGTCACGGAGCTGGCCCATAGCCCTCTGGGAAATGGAGTCCTAATTGAGGAGACTTGCGTAACTAGCGCAGATAGGTTAGAGAACGAGGGAGCGGGCAGGCCCGCCAGGAGTGCCGGGAAAATGGGTTCTATAAACGGAAGTTTTCACTAGACTCGCTAAATCCTGAGGAACATTTGGAAATCTGGAGCTGGAAGGGGTCGAATGGAACCCGTCAAAAGGCATGTCTTTAATCGCAGCACTTGAGCGGCAGACGCTGATGAATCTCTGAGTTCAAGGCCAGCCTGGTCTCTAGAGCAAGTCCCGGGACAGCCAGGACTACACAGAGAAACCCTACCTGGAAAAACCGAGACACAAAAATTGCCTAAAGAAGGACATGCCCCCAGGGAATGCTGGGAATCTGGGTATAGGGGCTGGACAGGATGCCCAAGGGGATGCTGGGAAATGTAGTGTAGTTTGCAAAGCGGTTAAACGATGGCGCATGGGAAATGATGGCGTATAGCGGAACCTGAAAGATACAGAAATAAGATTTCCATACTTTTTGTGTTTTGTTGTGAGAACTCACGGTGTAGCTAAGAATGGCCTTAAACTCCTGCTCTTCCTGCCTCCATCTCCTAATTACTGACATTACAGAGTTTGTTGGGGTTTTATTTTTGTTTTTGAGACAGTCTCGCTATGTAGCCCTGCCTGGCCAGAAACTCGCTAAGTAGACCAGGTTGGCCTCGAACTCGCAGCAGTTTGTTTTGGTTTTGAATCTGCCCCCGCCCTCCAACAACAACTCAATGAGGACAGGGTTTTGTCTTCTTTGAGCACGATTTAGTCATGATGACTAAAACTGAGCCAGAGACTAGGCAATGAAAAATACTTTCGAATGAATGAATGGGCTCCCTAAGGCATCGGAAAGACCAAGGGCCCCCGGGAAATTGAGTTCTCAAACCAGATTAAAGACAGTCGCCGCCAAACTCATCTGGGTGACCACTCTTCACACTCTGGGATAAAGTTCCCGTGCAAAGTTCAAGGGAATCAGATAACATAGGGCAAGCTGGGAAATGTAGTCTCAGGGTCACGCCTCCTAAAGGGTTCAGCCCCGGACTTCCAAATGTGCCTCAGGACCCAAGGTACCCAGGAAAGTCAGTTTCCAGATCAAAAGAAAAGTCTCTAAATGGGAATCTCTTGAGCACACAGGAAGAAGGCTCCCAAAGAGCAGAACCCAAAATGACCACACGTTTTTCCTTAGCCCACCTAGGGCTGCACAGGACACTAGGAGATAATATTCAAAATGTATCATGCTCTCCTGGCATGCTAGCATTTGTAGTACAAAAGTTGATGTTCCACTAGTTTAGGAATAGGCCCAACAGATAAGAACACCTTGATCTTTCAAGTATCTTCCTCCAAAATTCAATCTGAGAAGGACAGAAACACTTTGAGACAGGAAAACAGACCTACCAAAGTTAAACAGAAAGCTCTCGAATTTGCAGAGAAAACAAACGTTTTCCTAACAGGCATTAGAGCAGCCCCATCCTCTCTGTAACCCTTGGATTTGTGAAAGAGAAATAAATTACAAACCCTTGCAAAGCCTGGGGAATAATGACCATAAATCCAAAAGGATAATCCTGTGATTTTTGAGGTGTGAGATGCCTGAACCACAACACACACACACACACACACACACACACACACACACACACACACACACTCTCTCTCTCTCTCTCTCTCTCTCTCTCTCTCTCTCTCTCTCACACACACACACACACACACACACTCACACACCATTCTTCCCCAAGGCAAGAAATCAGATATTTCAATCCCTGGGATCCACAAAGAAGGAGATCACTGACTCTAAAAACCATCTTCTATTTTCCAGCCCCTGACCACAGCATACATGCACACCCTACCAACACACACACCAAATAGATGTTTATAAAACTATCCACAAAATAAGGCTACAAGAATGCATAGACAGAGGCAAGACTATTATTAGACAGTTTGGGTCTAGTTATTGGTTTTTGGTTTTTTGTTTTTTTTTTTGGTTTTTTTTGGTTTTTTTGAGGTTTGGTTTTTGAGTCAGGATCTTAATATATAGCCTACTTCTTTCTCATATCTCAAATCTGGGATTCTATGCATGCACCTACACACACCTGGCCTTCAGGTGTGTTATTTTAAACTATCCTTAGAAGTTTATCCTTAATTACCTTGCACAAACAATTTACATTCAAGAGACAATTAATTTATAAATTAATTTTTCAGGGACACCTATGGCTGGCCTGTCTGTTACTATCATTACATTGACATTGGGTCAACGGGAAGTATGTCTTTTTGTTTTGTTTTTGTTTGTTTTGTTTTGGTTTTTGTTTTTTTTCCAGAGCTGAGGACCGAACCCAGGGCGTTGCGCTTGCTAGGCAAGCGCCCTACCACTGAGCTAAATCCCCAACCCCTTGTTTTGTTTTTAAAGATTTATTTATTTATTAGGTATACAGAAGAGGGTGCCAGATCTCATTACAGATGGTTGTGAGCCATCATGTGATTGCTGGGAATTGAACTCAGGACTCTGGAAGAGCAGTCAGTGCTCTTAACCTCTAAGCCATCTCTCCAGCCCGGGAAGTATGTTTTTGAGATTATTAGTCTCCTAAAAGCTTGTGTTCTCTCAAACAGCACCGCCAACTAAGGAACAGAAAGAAATTCACTCTTCCAATGGGGTCCAGCCACTGCAATTACAGGAGAAGATTCCAGCCCAAGCCCTAAAATCACAACCACTTTTTTAAAAGATCCACTATGCATTTATGTATGTTCTACATGTTGGTGCAGGTACACAAATGCACCACTAGAAGGCATCGAATCTCCTGTAGGTGGAGTTACAGGGTCTTGTGGGCCATCATCAGGGGAGCTTGGGAATAGAATTTGGGTCTCTGAAAGATCAGCAAGAACTCTTAACCCATTGAGGCATCTCTCCAGCTCCAGGATGACATCTCTTTTTTTACAATTATTATATTGCTTTGTGTACGTATGCTCATGTATGCCAACACATGCAGGGCAGACGAGAACTTGCAGGAGGTGTGTCTCTCTTTCCACCATGTGAGTCTTGGAGATCCAATCCAACCCAGGTCACAGGGCTTGGCAGGACACACCTTTACCTCCTGAACTATGTCCTGGGCCTTAGAATCACATCTTATAGATCTATTCATACATCAGCCTGTCGCTCACTTCTCATTCCCTGTCTTCTTCTGGCATAACTGTCTGTGGTCATTATTTTTTGAGACAGGATCTCATGGCACCCAGAATGGTCTTGAACTCACTGGGTAGCCAAGGATGACCTTGAAATCCTGATCCTCCTGTCTCTGCCTCCCAGATGCTAGGATTACAGGCATCCATCTTCACATCCAGTTTAAGCAGCACTGGAGATTTAACTCAGGGTCTCAAGAGTGCTCCACAAGCTACACTCCAGGCCATGAATTTGAAATCTCTTTAACAACAGTTGGTGACTCTCCCAGGCAACATGGAGATGTCAGCCAACCCACAGCCAACCACGAATAATAACAACACAGGGGGACTCAAGCAGATGTCGGGAGAGCCTTTATTTTGAGTGACAGATGGGACACACTCCAGTGGCTCCTGGGCTCCATACACTGGGCTATGTCCTGGTTGTCTCACTTCCAGCGGCCTCCAACTCGACCCTTCCCAGCCCCCTTCCGGCTGCGGGAGAAGAAGGTGGTGTCAGGAAGAGGCTCTGAGCCTCCGAGATAAGCTTTAAAATTAAGGAAGTCCTCTGGTGGCCCCATCCAAAGGAAAAAGAGTGGAGGCCACCAGGGCTGTTTCTTGTTTTGTTTGTTTGTTTGTTTGTTTGTTTTACAGTACTGGGCATGGAGTCAGGGCCTCATACATGCTAAGTAAGCACTCTACAGTGAGCCACACCCCAGCCCCTCACTGGGGGATTCTAGGCAGGGGCTCTACCACTGAGCCACACCCCAGCCCCTCACTGGGGGATTCTAGGCAGGAGCTCTACCAC
This sequence comes from Onychomys torridus, assembly GCF_903995425.1. Classification (NCBI taxonomy): domain Eukaryota; kingdom Metazoa; phylum Chordata; class Mammalia; order Rodentia; family Cricetidae; genus Onychomys; species Onychomys torridus. The sequence goes on from NC_050443.1 coordinate 2,848,855, forward strand.
TGAGCCACACCCCCACTGAGGGCACCTCTTTCAGGTAATGCCCAGTTGGTGGTTGGTGGCCATGTGGGAGTTGACTCTCTTGGGTTAGTCCAGAGAACTCATGTAAATGTATCAATAAGGAGCCGGAGGGTGAAGGAAGGGTGAGCTGAAAGTGGTGACAGGGAACAGGGTTCAGTGAGGCTGGAACCATCCAGAAAAGTCTAGAAAAAGACCGAGACTGAGCAGGAAGCAGCGAGGAAGCCTAGACATGGAGGAACACATCAGCAGCCCCTGCACTGAAGAGGATGAAGGGGGGAATCACCAAGAGATTGAGGACAACCTGGGTTATACAGCAAGAACTTGACTTAAATAAAAAAAATCCAGGTATGATGGTTCTGTAATCCCTATACTTGGGAAGTGGAGGCAGGCAAGTGTCAGGAGTTCAAGGACAGCCTCAACTGTGAATGGAGGTCAAGGTCTTAATAACAAGAAATAGAGAGAAGGAGAGGGGGCAGGAAGTGGAGAGACAGGAGGAGGAGGAAGAAGGAAGGGAGAGGAGAGGGGGGAGGGAGGGAGAGAAGAAGGAAGGAAGAGAGGGGCCACTGAGATGGCTCAGCAGGTAAATGTGCTTGCAGACAAGCCAAGACCTGGGTTTCATCTCTGGGACCCACATGATAGAAGGAGAAATCCAACTCATCAGGATCATTGGGGTGAAGGCCAATAATCCCAGCACTCAGGAGGCTGAAGCCAGAGGATCAGGAGTTCAAGGCCAGCCTCAGGGACCTAATGAGCCTGGGCTATGTGAAACCTTGCCTTAAAAATAAGTAGACAGACCAACAAAAAAACAAAACAAAACAAAACAGGAATGGTGAATCATGTCCATCATTCCCACATACCACTGACTTGAGGCAAGAGGATCAGAGAAAGCCTGGGCTACATAGTGAGTTCCAGGCCAGCCTAAGCTACTAAGGCCCTGTCTCGAAATAATAAACAAATTAAACAAATAAACAAATAAATAAATAAACCCACGAGAACAGATACAGAAAGAATGTCTCAGGGAGCCAGGAACAAAGATATAAGATGCCAAAAGGGTGGTGGTGTGCAGAAGCCTCGGAGGGAGGGAGAAGGGGAGGGAGGGAGCAGGTCAGGCCTTATGTGGAGGCTAGGGGCAGCACTTACAATTTCTGGGCGTGGCTGATGCGGTTGTAGAGAACGTTGATCTGTGGAGAAGGAAGCCAGGCTAGGACGTTGATGCCCAACAGAAGCCCTGCTGCCACCCCTGTCAGCGAGCCCAGACCCCAAGAGAGGCAGGTCCCACCTCATATTTCTGTTGTTTCAACTTCTCCATCAGGTCAAATTTCTCTGACTCCAGCTGGTGGATCCATTCTGACAGCTCCTGGGCCTTCTCCCTGGCAGGACGAGAAGGACTGGGATGCTGTGTACTGGGCCCAGAGAGGTTGAGACACCTACCTCAAGCCACACAGCAAGTCTCTTTGAGTTTGGTATAGTTGGTATGTTGTGGAATATTACTTTAACTAGGTAACAGTGTGTGCATTTGTTTAATTATGTAAGATGTGTTGCTGTCTCCCCTTGCCTGCCTTAAAGCACCTGATTGGTCTAATAAAAAGCTGAATGGCCAATAGCTAGGCAGGAGAGGGACAGGCAGGCTGATGGACAGAGAGAATAAGGAGGAGGAGGAGGAATCTAGTCTGCAGAGAGGGAGAACAAGGGAGAAAGAGAAGGAGACGCCTGGGGCCAGTCAGCCAGACATGGAGTAGGACATACAGAATGAAAGTAAGGAAAAAGCCCCAGGGCAAAATGCAGACGAAGAGGAAGAGGTTAATATAAATTATAGGAGCTAGTGGGACCAGCCTAAGAGAAGGCTGAGCATTCATAACTAATAGTAAGTCTCCATGTCTTGATTTGGGAGATGGTTGGTGGCCCAAAAGAAAGCCAGCTATCATCGGTACATTCTTGTTAAGACTGGAGGTTGGCCGGGCGGTGGTGGCACACGCCTTTAATCCCAGCACTCGGGAGGCAAAGCCAGGTGGAGCTCTGTGAGGCAAGCCTAGGCTACCAAGTGAGTTCCAGGAAAGACGCAAAGCTACACAGGGAAACCCTGTCTCAAAAAACAAAACAAAACAAAACAAAACAAAACAAAGATTGGAGGCTGAAGGTTTTACAGTGTGGCCACTTTCTAAAATGGAGATCTCCCAAAGGAGAGAAGGAAGTGATGGCTGGGAGCCCTAGAGTCAAAAGCTGTTTGGTTTCTATTTATCACTTATGTATTTATTTATGTATTTATTATTTATTTATGTATTTATTTATTTATTTATTTAGTGTGTGTGTGTGTGTGTGTGTGTGTGTGTGTGTGTGTGTGTGTTTGGTTTTGATTGCTGAGACAAGGTCTCATGTAACCCAAGCCTGGCCTCCAACTCCATGCATAGGAGAGGATGACCCCGAACTGCTGATCCTCCTGCCTCCACCTCCTGAACGCTAGGACTCCACCTCAGTGAGGGAGGGGGCACTATGAATGCCAGCCTCTACAGGCCATGCCAGTCACAGAACAGCTTGCATCTGAGTGACCCTTTGAACAGAGAAAGCAACAGTGGCCCAGGAAAGGAACGCCACTTGCCTGAAGTAACGCAGCGCCAAGGCTCAGACCCGGAGTACCACCCGTGGAAACCTTACGAGAGCCACAGATGAGCACCTACCGGAGCTGGTCCTCGCCCATGTAGTCAATGTTCAAGGGCTTTTTCCTCTCAGACAGGATCCTGAGCTTCATCTCCCGGCCAGTCTGGCGCTTCCCACGTTTCTGTTCTGCCTGGAGGGGGAGGAATCCCAGCCAGGGATGGAACCTGGAGGCTAAATCCACTCAGGGTCCTTTGGTCATGGCCAGTGCCTCCCGCAAGGGCCCAGGCTCCAGCCCTCCTCCCCCAGACCCAAGGGCCCAGGCTCCAGCCCTCCTCCCCCAGACCCAAGGGCCCAGGCTCCAGCCCTCCTCCCCCAGACCCAAGGGCCCAGGCTCCAGCCCTCCTCCTCCAGACCCAAGGGCCCAGGCTCCAGCCCTCCTCCCCCAGACCCAAGGGCCCAGGCTCCAGCCCTCCTCCCCCAGACCCAAGGGCCCAGGCTCCAGCCTCCTCCATCAGACCCAAGGGCCCAGGCTCCAGCCCTCCTCCCCCAGACCCAAGGGCCCAGGCTCCAGCCCTCCTCCCCCAGACCCAAGGGCCCAGGCTCCAGCCCTCCTCCCCCAGACCCAAGGGCCCAGGCTCCAGCCCTCCTCCCCCAGACCCAAGCGCCCAGGCTCCAGCCCTCCTCCCCCAGACCCAAGGGCCCAGGCTCCAGCCTCCTCCATCAGACCCAAGGGCCCAGGCTCCAGCCCTCCTCCCCCAGACCCAAGCGCCCAGGCTCCAGCCTCCTCCATCAGACCCAAGGGCCCAGGCTCCAGCCCTCCTCCCCCAGACCCAAGGGCCCAGGCTCCAGCCCTCCTCCCCCAGACCCAAGCGCCCAGGCTCCAGCCCTCCTCCCCCAGACCCAAGGGCCCAGGCTCCAGCCTCCTCCATCAGACCCAAGGGCCCAGGCTCCAGCCTCCTCCATCAGACCCAAGGGCCCAGGCTCCAGCCCTCCTCCCCCAGACCCAAGGGCCCAGGCTCCAGCCCTCCTCCCCCAGACCCAAGGGCCCAGGCTCCAGCCCTCCTCCATCAGACCCAAGGGCCCAGGCTCCAGCCCTCCTCCCCCAGACCCAAGGGCCCAGGCTCCAGCCCTCCTCCCCCAGACCCAAGGGCCCAGGCTCCAGCCCTCTCCATCAGACCCAAGCGCCCAGGCTCCAGCCCTCCTCCCCCAGACCCAAGGGCCCAGGCTCCAGCCCTCCTCCCCCAGACCCAAGGGCCCAGGCTCCAGCCCTCTCCATCAGACCCAAGCGCCCAGGCTCCAGCCCCCCTCCCCCAGACCCAAGGGCCCAGGCTCCAGCCCTCCTCCCCCAGACCCAAGGGCCCAGGCTCCAGCCTCCTCCATCAGACCCAAGCGCCCAGGCTCCAGCCCTCCTCCCCCAGACCCAAGGGCCCAGGCTCCAGCCTCCTCCATCAGACCCAAGGGCCCAGGCTCCAGCCTCCTCCATCAGACCCAAGGGCCCAGGCTCCAGCCTCCTCCATCAGACACGGGAGTACAGGCCACTTTTCTTCCCTTACACCCAGGCACCACCAGAAGGCTTTGTGAACAGAGGGGCATAGTGACATTCAGCAGATGGCCATGTGTTATCTAAAGTGACAGCTACTCCCGAATGGGCTCAGTCCTGCTCCTCAGAACCAGCACTCTGAAGCTTCCCTTCCCTCTTCCTCCTTGCAAACGCAGACCCCAGGCTTCCCCAGGCTAGACTCACCTTGACCAGGTAGCCCCCAAAATGAGCCCCCATGTTGGACAGGACCTTCTTCTTTTTGGCATCATCCTCTGCCCGCTTCTTGGCTTCCTCCTCCTCTTTCCGCATCTTCTCTTCCTGTGAAAACAGAGGGGTCCCCTCCATGTGGCCCTTCAGACCTGAGGGAGGAAGACGCTAGCCTGGGTAGTTGATGGCTCGGCTCCATAATGAGTGCAGATGGGGTCACCGAGGGATCCACTCCTTAACGTGATAGATAGTTCAGCGAGCCTCAAATTCACAGAAATCCTCTTGCCTCAGCTTCTCCAATGCTGGGGTCATAGGTCTGACCCCACCCAGCCAGCAAAGCTCAGTCTCTGTGCTTTGGTTGGAGTGCCTTGATCCAGCCATGCCTGAAGCTGACTGAACCAGCAGTAGACTTTTAAATTTATACGCAGTTCATCTCTTCATTAGAAAAACCCTTATGCTATACGTTACAGGGACTTTGTGAGAACCACAGAGAGTAGCAAAAGCGGAAAAGGAAGTATTCTTCTCTAGCGAAAGGACAGACACCTACCGCCAGCTTGGCCTGCCGCTCTCGCTCCTTTTCGGTTCTGAATCGCTGCTGCTCAGCTCTCTCTGCGCGACGCCTCTCCTGGGGGGTGGAAGGGAGGACGATGCGGGAGGGGGATGGGAGGCTAGCCTCTCCCCCAAACTATCCCTCCCTCCACCAGCAGGCAGCAAGAGAAGTAAGTGTGGTTTCTTTTATTTCCTTTTCTGAGATGGTCTCATACAGTCCAGGCTGGCCTCAAACTCCTGGCAAACTGCCCGCCCTGGTCTCCTAAGTGCATGCCTGGCAGAAGTACACACTGGAGTGCAACCACCCGGTGTCTCCATTATTTCTCCCAGAGACCCCAAAGCACTTCACGGAGGAAGGGAAGAGGAGGGACTGAAGGACCCCGCCTCCCCGACTCACGATGCGATCTTTCAGCGCAATGAGTTCCTCCTCCTCCTTTTTCCGCTGCTCGAAATGCACGTCAATCAGAGTCTGCAGCTCCAGTAAGTCTTTTTCCATGCGCTTCCGGTGGATGTCCTGCAGAGGGAGCCCGTGAGGCTGCGGGACCAGGCCCCAGAGCCGCCCCACCCAGCCCCAGGTGATGATTGACAGCCAGCTGGGACGGCTTCCGGCAGATGTCAGCAAAGCATTCCTTGCTGACAACAGGGCACTGGGGTAAATCCAGGCATTTCAAGAAGGGAGCCAAGAGGGGCACCACCTATCAGAATGGGCTCAAGGCGCCGAGGAACCAGCAAGAACGTCTGGAGTGGGACACCTGTCACTTACATCAAAGTCCACACGCTCGCCCTCTGGAATCTTTGGGGGGATCAAAGGAGGCACCACGGGACGGCTGTGTGGACAGAAGTGGACAGAGATCATCAGCAGGCTGGCCTCCCTCACCCACCTCACCACATGCTGTCCAAAATGACAGCTGTCCCTGAGTCTGTAGGGAGACCACAGTCAGAAAAAAATGCAGTTTGAATATGTTGGGTTTAATAAAACACGTAAGACTGTTCGCTTTGCCTGTTTTGACACACTTGTGAAAATGAGCAGGGTCTGATGACACAAACCTGTCATCCGATCTACTTGGGAGTCAGAGGCAAGTTGCCTGGTCTAGAGGGAAACTAAGGCCATCCCTGGAAACTTGTGAGACCTGGCCCCAGACTAAAAAGTACAAACAGGAATGTGGGTGTGACTCAGCAGCAGAGCACCTGCCTAGAACCCCCCAGTGAGGGGCTGTGAATGTGGCTCTAGATGGAGTACTTGTCTCAAACATATAAGGCCAGAGGTTGAATCCTCTGCATTAAAATGGGGGCAGGGAACCGGGCGGTGGTGGCGCACGCCTTTAATTCCAGCACTGGGGAGGCAGAGCCAGGCGGATCTCTGTGAGTTCAAGAGCCTGGGCTACAGAGTGAGTTTCAGGAAAGGCTCCAAAGCTGCACAAAGAAACCCTGTCTCAGTGGTGGGAGGGGGGGCATGGCAAGGAGGACTGGAGAGATGGTTCAGTGGTTAAGTATCACTGGCTGCTTTTCCAGTTAGACTCAGGTTCAATTCCCAGCAACCACATGGCAGCTCGCAACTGTCTTTGACTCCAGTTCCAGGGGATCCGATGCCCTCCACTAACATACATACAGGCAAAACACCAATGTGCACAAAATAAAAATAAATAAATTTTTTTAAAGGAGAGGCAAGGATAGCTCAGCAATCAAAGGCCCAAGGGCCAAACCTGATGATCTATGTTCCATTCCCTGGTACCCATATGGTGGAAAGAGAGAACTGACTCTGTAAGTCATCCTCTGAACTCCACACGTGCACATATGCCTTTGGCCTCACACACTCACACACAAAATAAATAATAAAAAATTTTAAAGCTTAAAATGTACTGCTTTTATATAATTTTTATACATGCTCCCAGACACTTTGTTTTCTTTTAAAATGTTTTTCTTTAATTTTATGTCTGTGCAGCATGTTTGTAGCCAAGTGCCCACAGAGGACAGAAGAAAGCATCAGATCCCCTGGAACTGGAATTACAGATGGTTGTGAGCCACCGTGTGGTTGCTGGGAACTGAACTCAGGTCCTCTGGAAGAGCAGCTAGTGCTCTAATCACTGAGCCATCTCTCCAGCCCCTAAAATTGTATTTCGAGGGTAAGGATGGAGCCCAGGGCTCATGCATACTAAGTTCCATAAACTTTCAAGATTTATCTTTTCTAAGTAACTTAGGATTACCCCAGCTGTGTTAATAATGTCCTGCTATTGGCTGTTTAACAGCAAGAGTGCACAGCTGTCACAAGAAAAACATTGGCATGTTCAGGTCACCTACAGTTGCTTTTAATAGCTGTGATTTGAGACCGACGAACCCCACAGATGTTGAGGCTGGAATTTCCAAGGCCACTGTACTGAGGGTGCAGCACACTGTACCCAGCTCACGCTCTTTCCCAAGACTCAGGTTAACCGACATTTCCCGCACAATTCAGCACCATGCTCCATGCCTTGGCAGGGCTCATCCACTTCCCTAAGGTTCATTGGTTGTCAGTCCCGGAACACTGGAAAAGTGCCCTCACCTCCTCCTCCCTTCCCAGGCAGCTCTCTAGCCCCTGGCTCTAGTCCCTTGACCTGGAACCCCTGTGGATGTGTCCCTTTCTCCTAGGGTCTCTAAACCTAGGCCCTAACATCGCCACCCCAGGCCTACTCCCAGCTCAGAGAGCTTCTACTGTCTGCACTGGCCTCCCTGGCTTAGCCACACTCTCAGAATGACCTGGTTCTGCATCCAGACTGGAAGACAGACAGACAGACAGAGATAAAGATAAAGATAAAGATATATATTCCTGATCAATTTTGCCTGTGAAACATGGCCCTCTTTGCCTACTATGTACCCAATAACTTCTTCAACTAGCAAGGTCTCCATCCATCAGGATCCAGCTATCACCTCCCTCAGGAAATCTTCCTTGATTGGCCTGGGCTGTCCCAGAGCTCCTTTACATGCTGTTCTAGAACCTTATCATTATAGCTGTCCTGTTTCCCAGTGCCAGAAGGTCCTGAACTCCTCTCTCTAAGAATTCAGGTGGGCTGTTGCAAGCCCTCGTTAATCTGCTTTTCAGGTGCCCTGTCTCTACAGGTGGGAGAGCATGGGAGGACCGTCGTGTGACCCATGCCCACCCTGTAGCATCTCACCTGGGTTTGGGGCGCTCTTCTTCTGGTGGCAATGGAGGAATACAAAAAGACAATTAGCAAGAGTTGAGTGCAGAGCTGAGAGGGAACCCAAGGAAGATCTGAGAGTCCAGTTCCGGGGGAAGGCCATTAAGAGAGCAAAGGGGAGTCAAAGTGGCCAAAACAGAGGAAGAGGGTCACTCGAATCAGATATACATTCTGCACTGGTATGGGGATACCCCATCCCCAACTTCTGGAAACCCAAGAGCCCAAACTCCTGACTGTCTACAATTATATGCTCTCCTGAATCCTGTCTTCCCCATCCTACGCAGCAATAGAGCAGACTCCAATCTTCCCTTCATTCAGGGACCCCAGATCTCTGTCCCCAGTCCCCTGTTCCTTTGGGACACAGATCTGCCCCCCCCCCCACATCTCTTACAAGTATTCTAAAGTTCAAATTCCTCTTAGCTCATGCCCGTAATCTTAGCACTTAGGAGGCTGAGGCAGGAGGATTGCCATGAGTTCAAGGCCAGCCCAGGATATATACACAGTTTTGGGCCAGCTTAAGCTACAGGTTGAGACTGTGTCTCAAAAATAAACCCCCAAAAAACTAAATAAGTAAACAAAATGAGCATGGTGGTGAACACCTGTCATCCCAGCACTCGAGAGGCTGGGGCAGGAAGTTTGCTGCAAATTCAAGTCCAGCCTGGGCTACATGAGACTCTGTCTCAAAAACAAAACAAACAAAAAATAACGTAAGCTAAAGAAAGTTGAGGCCCCAACCTTCGAATGTATACGGGGAGAGATACAACACATAGGGTCGGGGGCCAAAAGGAGAGGAGATGGGGCCCCTCTCGGACAACACTCGACTTTTCTAGCAAGCCTTATTCCAAGACTGGAATGAAGGTTTGTACAGCAGCCCTTTAAGGAAGGGGAAAGACGCGCAAGGCAATTTCCCTTCACGGCCCCCAGAGGGCGCAGGGCCCTAGGGGCTTAAAGGAGGAGGCTGGGCTGGGCAGGTTATCCAGGAGCCGAGGGGGTGATGGTGGATGGTGGGCCTGATGATATCGGGGTCCCCAGACACCCCGAATCAATCCCAGGAAGCGAAGAAGCTATGGTTACCTCGCTCTGCCACCGGCTCCGGCTCCTCGGGGGCTGGGAGGGGCAGGAGGAGAAGCGATTGGGGGGAGGGGGCAGCCACACAGTAGCATAGAGGGGTGGGGAGAGAAGCGAGATGCTGTTAGAGAATGGACCCAAGATCCTCCACCCCAACACATGGTTCCTTCCCTCACCCCCCCCCCACCCCAAGGCCTCCTAGGACCTGTGGGATTCAGGCCTCACCTTCCTCCTCCGCCGCCTCCTCATCTGGAAGGAGTGTTGGGGGACACAAAGAAGTCGTTATAGCCAGGATAAAGAGCATCATCAAGTATGTACCAGAGACCTATGGGGTAGCCCCAGCCCTCCCTCCTCAGACCCAGGAGATCGGGCCCCAGCCTCCTCCCTCAGCCCTGGGATCTAAGCCCAAGTCCTGGGAGTGGGTTAGCAGGATGACAGCCGTGCCCCGGCTGTCAATGCAACAGCGAGCATTCCCACCTGTTGCCGAGGTTTCCTGGGAACAGCTTCAGAACATCCCACCCCCTCCCCTACGCCAAGATGGTGCTGGACCGCCACACTTTCCCCTCAAGGAGCCGGCTTCTTCCTGCTTCCTCCACCCCCTAGCCACCCTCTCCTTACTTACCTTCCGCCTGCTCCCTAGAGACGTGGACAAGGAGAGAGGAGAGAGAGGGGACAGTTAGACATCTTGGGCTGGAATGCTCTCTCCACGTGGCAAGCCCCCAACCCCGCCAGATGTCATCACTCACTCCTCGTAATCTTGTTCTTCCGTGTCTGACATTGTGGCGTGACCTGCAGACCAGAGGAGGGAGGCTGAGTGGGGTAGGTCCCGGGGAAAGAGAGCTGCTGCCTAGACTCCTGGGTCTGGACTAGCAGGGAAGGCTAGCATCCAGCATCCCAAGTCATGGAGGCCAGGCCCCAGTCCCCTGCCAAGCCTGCCTACCCTGCCCCCCCCCACTCCAGCTGTCTTCTTTTGTCCTGTGACAGGTTCACGAGAACCTGATCCCTGGAGGGATTAGGAGATATTGGAAAAGGGACAAGATTTGAAGACAATAGCTGCCCCACCCCTGGTGCTATTTTGGGGGAATGTCACAGACAGAGAAACAGAGGACATTTCCCAATAAGGAAGTGGAGAAGCGGGGCTCCCCCACCACGCCCCTCTCCTACCACAGCCCCCTCATTTGCCCAGCATTCTTCCCATCGTGTATCTCTTTTCCCTTTCACCTACATTCTGCGCAGGGAAGGGTGCCTCAAAAACAGCTCCATCCTGACCCCCTAAAAACTTTCACTCCCCCCCCCAACTCTGCTTCTCTAGGCCTGGAAGTCCCCAGGTTGAGACCTTCAGGTCTCAGTTCCCACAGCTTCTGAGATCCAAGTCCTATGCTCTTGTTCTGTGAGTCCAAGAAATCTCAGTGTCTCTAGATTATCGGGTGCCCAATTCATACTAGTACATGTATGGGCACTTACATTCTAAGACTCGCTAGATTTGGGGGGGTTGGAGGGGGGATGAGACAGGTCTCACATAACACAAGCTAGCCTTGAACTCACTATGTAGCCAAGGATGACCTTGAACTCCTGATTTCTTCTGCCTCACAGAGTGCCAGATCACAGCCTGCACTTGACTGATCCCCAGGTATGAGACCTCAGGGTATAAGATCCTCAAATAAAACCCGACACCCAAACCCAGAGGTCCCATCTACAGCACCCTGAATTAAGATGCCATCATTCCTAACAGTTCTGTTTCTTTCTTTCTTTTTTCCATTGTAGGGTCACTTTGTTCCTCAGTCTGGCCCTGAACTCAAAATTCTCCTCCTCAATCTCTTGAGCATTGGGACTTCTGACCTGTACCACTGAGTCCTCAAGTCCAAGTCCTTCCTCGGTTCCTCATACCTTGAGATTTCCCAAACCTTAATACAGGAGCCGTTGGCCCTTCAAACACAGATCCTGTGGTTCCTCATCCTCTAAGACCTCCACAATTCTTTTCTTTTCTTTCTTTGTTTCTTTGTTTCTTTGTTTGTTTCTTTCTTTCTTTCTTTCTTTCTTTTTTTTTTTTTGAGATGGTATTATTTTGTAACCCTGAACTCTCTTTGTAAACCAGCCCAGACTCGAACTCATAGAGATCCACATGCCTCTGTGTTCCAAATGCCTCCTCCGCCATGTGAAGAAGAGCACCCCCAGAATCTGTAACCCACAAATCCTACCCCTCCATCCCTGCCAATCCAAGTCCTCCCAAGGGCTCAGGCTTAGCTGGGTGCTGCTGCCGCTAATCTCCGAACTCGGGAAGCAGAATGGTTGCTCAAGGCCAGCCTAGGCTACAGAACAAGACTCTGTCTCAGAGAAGGAGAAGGAGAGGAGGAAGAGGAAGAAGAGGAGGAGGAGGGGAGGAGGAGCAGGAGGAAGAGGAGGAGGAGGAGGAAGAGACCCTGCCCTCTGTTTCAGACCTGGTTCCCACTCAAATCTGCTCACTTGCCAGAGACGTCAGTGTGAAGAACTTGGAGTCGTTCGTTACCTAAGGCTGGGTCCCACTGATGCTGTAGAGGGCTTCTGACGCTTCTGAGGACAAGGACGCACCCCCTGGGTTTATAGCTGGATGCTCAGCCCCGCCCCAGGTTGGAGGAGGGGGCAAGGACTCCTCTGTTCAAACACCATCCCCCATGCTCAGAGTCTGCCCTGCGCCCACTGGCTCCTGTTTGGGGCTCCAACACCTGCCCTCTGCTTCAAGATCCCTGTCGGAGTCCATCGACAAGGCTCTAGCATCCAGGCTAGGTCAGGCACCCCCAAGCTCTCTTAGAGTCCCCAAGACTGGAAACTACAGGGAAAAGGGGCTTAATGGCAGGGGGGTGGGGTATCTGAGGGAAGTTCCTGCTTTTACCTCTGCATGGCTTTTCTCAAACTTCTCCTATAGCCCCTGTCTGTGGCTTGCAGCTGCATGGCGTGTGTGTGTGTGTGTGTGTGTGTGTGTGTGTGTGTGTTTCATTCCTCCATCTCTCCCCTCTCTGTCTCTGTCCAACTGTCTCCCCCCCCCCCCCCCCCCGCGCCATCCCTTTGTCCGCCACCAGGATTCCACCATGGTGACAACAGGCTGCTAAAGCTGGGTAGCAGGTGTGGGGAGGAGGGAGAGGATGGGGTGTCATGCTAGCGAGCCCTCACCCTCCCAGCCCCTCCTCTCTCCATCTGACACAGATCTTTTTTAGTATCCTCCAGCCCCCCCCCCCTTCTCAGCCAAGCTGTGTCCTTGAACTCTAGGGAATCCAGTGACCGGAAAGCAGGCTTCCCATGCTCTCCATCTGTGGGTTTGTTTCTGTGGGTGTTCAGGGCTCTGTCTTCCCTTCTTGGGGCTCTCTTTGCCTCTCTCTCTCTCTCTCTCTCTCTCTCTCTCTCTCTCTCTCTCTCATCTGGACTGCTGTGAAATTCTGCAGTTGTTTTGTATTGTTTTGTTGGGGGGGGTGTGGGTAATGAAAGATTTGAGGTCTCACATAGCCCATGCCAGCCTCAAACTCATTTGTGTAACTGAAGATACCTTGAACTCCTGACCCTCAGCCCTTCAGCTCTCCAGTGCTGGGATTAACGTAGTTTCTCCGTGGTTGGTTTTGTCCTCGTGTGTTCCTGGAGGTGTCTGTGTGTAGTCACATATAACTCTACTTCTGTATGGCTTTGACTCTAACCTCCTTTGCCTTTCTCCATCCTTCCAGGTGTCTCTGTCTCTACGTCTCTGTCTCTGTCTCTCTGTGTCTCTGTCTCTCTCTGTCTCTCTGTCTCTCTCACTCTCGCTCTCTCTTCAGTTTTCTATTTCTGTGGGGCTTTTCATGAGTTTGTTAGTTTGGTTCATTGGTTAGTTTTGGCTTTTTGAGACAGGGTCTCACTATGTATCTCTGGCTGTCCTAGAACCCAGTGTGTAAACCAGGCTCTGCCCCCCAAACGCTGGGATTAAAGGCACGCACTGCCTTACCTGGCTTACTTTTCTATTTCTGTCCCTTTGCAGGGTCTCCATCATCTGTCTGCCTCACTGTGAATATAACTCAAATATTTATTCTATTTTCTTTTCTTGGAACTTCAAAAAATTTTACTTTTAATTAAAAAAGTATATGTATGGATAGTTTGCTTGTATGAACAGAAGCCGGAAGAGGATATAGAATCCCTTGGGACTAGAATTACAGATAACTTTCAACTGCTATGTGGGTGTTGGGAATCAAAGCAGGGTCCTCTGGGAAAACAGCCAGTGCTCCTAACCCCAGAGCCACCTCTGTGGCCACTAGCCCATCTTTCTTTGGACTTAGCGTGTTCTATGCCCTCTGCAGAGGAGTCTATCCCATGTTAGAAACACACAGTGGAAACGCGCCTGTCACCACACCCCTATATGGCTTTGGGGGGACACCAACCTTCATTACCCCCACCTTCCTCATGCCTAAACTCCAGGGTAGCAGACACACACAGTCACTTCTAGTTTAGAGAGGTTTATTCCTCAGGGACATCCTCAGCGCAAGGGGTGGGTGCGAGCCCCGGGCTCAGCCCTCGAACTTCTTCTTACGGCCCTCCATTCCACTTAGTGCATCAATGTTCTTGCGCCAGTCCCCCACCTCCCGGTTTTCCTGGAGGCAAAAGGTCAGACGTTAAGAACTCTTTCTGGTATCTATCCCCTAAATATCCCTCTCTCTGCCTTCTAGCCTGCTAGACCACTCTATGCTGAATGCCTGTCCAAGAATCTGGTTCTGGAGCGTTCTTGGCCCCTTAGACAATCAGGCCAACTTCCTTGCACCTCAGTTCTCCTCCATACACCGCTAGTCACCCCAAGTACTTCCTGTCTCCCCCATACACCTCTAGTCTCCACCATCTACTTCTTGTCTCTCCAATGCATTTCCTGTCTCCACTATGTACTTCTTGTCTCTCCCGGGCGCCTCCAGTCTCTGCCAGGCGCCTCCAGTCTCTCCCGGGCGCCTCCAGTCTCTCCCAGGCGCCTCCAGTCTCTCCCGGGCGCCTCCAGTCTCTCCCGGGCGCCTCCAGTCTCTCCTGGGCACCTCCAGTCTCTCCCGGGCGCCTCCAGTCTCTGCCGGGCACCTCCAGTCTCTGGTACTCTCTGCCCTTTGCTACTTCCTCTCTCCCCAATGCACTGTCTTCCCTTTTGACGTCTTGAGTTCCTTCTCAGGAGAACCCCAAGCACATGTCTTTGTCTGGACCTCATTATGGCTGTGGCTGCTCAGACCCTCTCAAGCATCTGCCTTCTCCTCACCCTCGCCCACACTCACCTTCTCAATGTCTTCCTTCTTCACCTGCTTGAGGTGGGCCCTCAGGTCCAAGGACTCCTTGGCCCGGGCCCCCAGCAGTGCCTGCATCATGGCATCTGCAGAGATCCTCACTCTTCGCAGGGTGGGCCGCTTGAACTTGCCACGCAGGTCATAGATCTTCTGGGTCAGATCTGCAATCTGGGGGTGACCAGATGGGGCATGGAGAGGACCCCCCCTTACCTCTGCTTCCTTCCCACACAGCTCTTCTAACCTACAGTCCCCCGTTATCCCTACCTTGCCATCAGTATCTAAACTTCTGCCTCTCTTCCAGATGTTCTCGTGCCCCGACTGCCATAGCTTCTAACACAGCCCAGCCCAGCAATGTGCACATCATGACGGCCTGACCCAGGACTCGACTCAAGGCTCGTCACACTTCTCCACAGACCTGTTTGTGCCACCCAGGCTCTGCCTTGCGTGTGCTGTCTCTCTGCCGAAACAACTCCCTTTGCCATGGTGTAGGCACACCACTAGTTCTATCAAGCACAAGCAGCCGGAGCCCTCAGCCTGAAGGGACAGACCTGGACATCTCAGTCTAGCGTGCAGGTGCCCAGACTTCCCCAAGGCCCCCCACCTCGGTGATGTTTTTGGTGACTTTTGCTTCCACATCATATCTCTCTTCATCCACTTTGTCCACCCGAGCATGGAGCTGCTGGCATAAGTCCTGATGAAGAGATGCACTTGTGTTGAGAGGGAGACCGGAAACTGGGTTCCCTGGCCTGAGGGAGGAGGCCTGGGCTCTAGATCCCTGAGTTAGAGGGAGAAGTGCTGAGGTCTGGACTCCTGAACCTGAGGAAAGAGGGGCTGGAAGGAAGCCAGATTGGAATCCGGACTCCAGGAAACTTAAAGAAATGTGGCTAGGAACCAAGAATCCAGACAACGGCTGGAGCAATACACTGGGTTTTTGATGTTGTAGGACTGTCTGTATTGCAGGTCCCGAGCAGAACGGGAGACTGGACTTTGTGCTCCTGATACCCAAAGTTTGCCAGACCAGAGACGGGCCCCAGGCTCGGCTTGGCCCCAGGCTTAGCAAGGATCCCTGCTTTGTGAGCTGGTACCTGAAGCTCTTCAAAGCCCAGCCCATCCAACTCCAGAGGCTGGCAACGAGTGCTCAGAACGCGCCCTTTCTCTCCGCGTCGCTCCTCTGCCTCACGCTCTATCTCCTGCTTTGCGATCTGCAGCATCAGAGTCTGCGGGATGGTTGAAGCAGACAACAGCGTCCCCCAAAAGCATAGGAATGAAAAAGTTCTCTCCGTCTTCCAGAGAGACAGAACATCCAAGTTGGTGTCTTTTACTCAAAAACTCTGTCTCGTTTCTGCGCGCGCATGTGTGAGCATGCGTGAGTGTGTGTGTGTGTGGGGGGGGGGGGGTAATGACACACTCCCAAATGTCCCAAATAAGACCACGCCCAGAAAAGCTCGGCCCATCAAGGCCCTGCCCCTCCCAGCACATCATCACCTTCAGCTGAAGCTTCCTCGAGGCGGAGATCTTCGACTTTTTCTGCCAGGGTGACATGGACAAAGGTCAGCCATCGCGAGGTCCCAAAGTGGACATTGGGCGGGGCTGCAAGGCACCACCTTCCAACTCGAGTACACGACCATTTGGGCCACCCATGCTTCAACTAGAACGCTGAGTCCACCCGAAGCTTGGGCTCTGACTAGAGCTACACACTGCCTATCTATGCACCGCTCCCTACCCCATCGCCTAAGCCTTGTTGTGGGCAGCGGAGTTCTGCCCACAGGCAGCTGACACCACGCCTAACCTGCACCTTTCCCCAATTCTGCCCCGCCCCCAATCGGGCTCCACCCACCACCAGAGTGCTGCCACCCCTACCAAGGCCTTGGTGCCGCCCCTCCTTGGGTCCCTGAGGATTCTGAAGCCCCGCCCAGCGGTGGCTCCGCCCTCTAGGACCCCAGTCCCACCTTGGCGTGTGGCTCCGTGGCATAGGCTCGGTAGTTAGCAGAGGAGCGGCGTCGGACAGGGGCTGGTGCCGGCTGGGGAGGTGGAGCAGACTACAGTCACTACCCAAACCCTCCCACCCTGGCCTTCCCGGTACCCCCACCTATAGCTGCAGGTTCCCCCGCCCACTGCGTCCCGGGCCGCTGCAGCGCCCACTCTGGGTTTCCTATTCCGCTTCTTAGCTCAGGGCGCTCACCGCATCGCTGCTCCTGCAGGGAGAGAAACGGTGAAGAGGCGGTCAATGACGGGGGTCCCCCTGACCCAGAGGTTGGGGCCACTAGCTTCCAATCCTTTGGACCCCAGGAGTCTGATTCTCAAATCCTTACCTCACTTCCA